>NC_082708.1:113689530-114889530 GCF_030144855.1 Hypanus sabinus
TTAGCTGTCCGGGCCGGAACTCCTTGTGAGCCATTGAGTGCCCCCCCCCCCAGATGCCCGGGCACTAGACGGTAGACTACTGGCCCGAGTCACACACTGCACACCACCCCTGTCTCTCCTTCTCTCCAGAAACCATCGGGAACAGGTACGATTCAGTTTAATTTCCTCTCCTCCAGCTCCTATAGTTCTTGGGTATCCCTGGTTAAGCCGTCATAGCCCCCACATTGACTGGTCCACCAGGAAGATAGCTGGTGTTCACTCTGTCACTCCACCTGTCTACAATCAGCCCTTCCCCCAGTGGAGGTCACCGCGACCTCGTTGGCCTCTGAACCCCCCCAACTTATCCAAAGTTCCAGTAGAGTATCATGATCTGGGAGAAGTGTTCAGCAAACAATGGTCTCTTTACCTGCCTCCACACCACCCTTACGATTGTGCAATTGACCTTCTCCCCAGAGCCCGTCTACTCATCAGTCGGCTCCATAACCTGTCCTGAGCAGAAAGGAAAGCAATGGAGACTCATCTAAATGACTCCCTCACGGCTGGCATTATCCTCCCCTGCAGGCGCAGGTTTCTTCTTTGTGGGGAAGAAAGATGGCTCACAGCGCCCCTGCATTGACTACTATGGCCTGAATAGCATCACCACAAAGAATAAGTATCCTCTGCCTTTGAGCTCCTTCACGGAGACACAATTTTCTCTAAGTTGGACCTGGGGAGTGCCAATCACCTGGTCAGGATAAGGGAGGGAGATGAGTGGAAAACAGCTTTTAACACCCCCCTGGGTCATTTTGAATATCTGGTCATGATATCCGGTCTCACCAATGCCCCCGCCGTCTTCCAAGCCCTGGTAAACGAAGTCCTGAGGGACTTTATTAACTGTTTCATTTTCATTTATTTGGACAACATCTTAATCTCCTCCCGCAGTCTTCAGGAACACACCCACCATGTCCGTCAGGTTCTTCAGAGACTTTTGGGGACAAGCTATTCGTTAAGGCAGAGAAGCGTGAGTTCCATTCCCGTTCTGCCAGTTTCCTGGGGTACATCATTGAGAGCGGGCAAGTGAGGGCGGACCCCGAAAAGATACGAATGGTGGCGGAGTGGCCAAAATCCACGCCGCTCAAGCAACTCCAGCAATTTCTGGGGTTCGCAAACTTCTACCATTGCTTCACCAGGGATTACAGCCGGGTGGCAGCATCCCTCACTCGACTCGCCTCTCCTGCGACCTCTTTTCACTGGATCCCTGAGGCGGACTCAGCCTTCTCAGAGCTGAAGAGGGGTTTCACTTCCATTCCCATTCTGGCCCAACCTGACCCCTCTCACCAATTCATTGTGGAGGTCGACGCCTCCGACTCTGGGGTGGGAGCAGTCCTCTCCCAACGCTCCATCCCAGACCAAAAGCTCCATCCCTGTGCCTTCTTCTGTTGTTGTCTATCCCCCGTCGAACGGAACTATGACGTTGGGAACTAGAAATTGCTTTGGAGGAGTGGAGGCACTGGCTGGATGAGCTGAATATCCATTCGTCATCTGGATGGACCACAAGAACCTTGCATATATCCAAACCGCCAAATGCCTGAATTCCCGCCAAGCCCGTTGGGCGTATTCTTTGGCCGTTTCAAATTCACCCTCACCTATCATCCTGGTTCCAAGAACGGGAAGCCAGATGCTTGCTCTCGTCAATACGTCTCCAAGGAGGGTCTTCCCTTCCCCAAGACCATCCTTCCACCATCCTGTGTATTGGCTGCCCTCACATGGGAGATCGAATCCACAGTCAGAGAGGCCCAACGGACTCAACCTGACCCAGGCCATGGACCCCCCCCGTCCACTCGTGCCTGAATCTGTTCAATCTCGGGTTCTCCGGTGAGGGCACACTTCTCATTTTACCTGCCATTCCGGAATCGATCAAACTCTGTCCCTTCTGAAGAGACATTTCTGGTGGCCCTCCATGGATGCTGATACTCGCTCCTTCGTCTCTGCCTGTTCTGTGTGTGCCCGCGGAAAAACCTCCCATTGACCGCCTGCTGGGCTGCTTCGTTCCCCTACCTGTCCCTGGCTGCCCTTGGTCCCACATTGTTCTGGATTTCGTTACTGGATTACCCCCTTCACATGGGAACACTGCTGTACTCACCGTGGTGGACTGCTTTTCCAAAGCCGTGCACTTCGTAGCTCTTCCCAAGCTCCCTACAGCCAGGATTTGGAAGCAGCACTGCGCTGCATAACCGTCAACAACCCTTCATCCTGGAGCACCCATCTCGCTTGGGTGGAGAATGCCCACAATTCCCTGGTCAACACCGTCACTGGAATGTCTCCTTTCGAATGCTCCCTCGGTTACCAAGCCCCTCTGTTTCCTGCTCACGAAGACGACATTGCTGTGCCTTCATTTCAGGCCCATCTCCGCCTGCACCTCAAGCCCTGCTCCGCTCTGCCGACCACAACCAGAGGATTGCTAATCACCATCGAATTCCTGCACCCAACTATCAGCCTGGGCAGAAGGTTCGGCTCACATCAAAAGACATCCCTCTCAAGAATGAACGCAAGAAACTCGCCCCTAACTACCTGGGACCATGTGAAATTGAGAGCATCATCAACCTCTCGGTGGTCAGACTCAAACTGCCCAGATCCGTGCACATTCATCCCATGTTCCACGTCTCCCAATTGAAACCCATGTCTGTCAGCCCTTTGTGCCCTCCTGCCAAACCTCCTCCACCTACCCGGATCATTGACGACCACCCAGCGTACACTGTCCGGTGAATACTGGATGTGCATCGCTGAGGCAGAGGTCGATTGGGAGGTATACGGTCCTGAGGAGCACACCTGGATTCCCCGCTCCTTCATCCTGGAACCTTCCCTCATCCAAGATTTCCATCGAGACAATCCGGACAGACTTGGTGGTTCACCTGGAGGCTCCCATTGGGGGGTGTACTGACACGGTCCCAACCATTAATTCCCCATTTACTCCTAATTCTCTTTGATGATGGCACACCTGGTTTTCATCAAGACCTGCAGCATAAGAACCCTGGCTTTGCACCCACTAGTTGCCAGATCATTGGTTTTGCCAGTGTGGTAATTAACGCTTCCCGGCTGCTTAGGATTGTGTGTCCTAAGTTTTGCTTCAGTACTGAGATTTACCTGTGAAACTCAGTCTCTCCGTGACAAGATCAGTTTTCTCAGTTCTACTCCAGTTCCGATGTTTACCTGTGAAACCCAGTCTCTCTGTGTCAGGATAAATTCTGCCTGTCTCCTGCCTTCCTGCTCTCCCTCCTGTTTACCGTTCAGCACTCACACCTGCGTCTGCCTCCTAACTAAATCTCCATGCCAGTGCCCTGCACTTGGGTTCGCCTCATTCGTTGCAACACTGAGACAGTGGCTCAGGATAAAGAATGATTTGTTTCCTCTTTGCATTTGTGTGTTCTGAAATCGCTGGTGGTACTAACTATGGAAACTGCAGACTTTTCCCACAGCTGAGTCAGTGAATGTCTAATGAAACAGGCAGGCAGGTGAGTAGTTTGTGAGATTGTGCTCTTCCTCCATCACTCATGCAGGGCTTCTGTGAGCTTCCAATGCACCAATAACAGTCAAAAACATTCTCCACTTTCAGTAATCACAGCCGAGAGATTCCTAGGAGTCAGTGGGGATGTTATGTTTGTTCAAGGGAGCTACAAGTACATCCTTAATGCTTTTGTTTGTCAGACTGATAATCTGCTCCCATGATATTGCTTGGGATAGAGCATCTCTTCAGGAATAATTCAGGCAAATGACAAAGTGAGTTAAATGGAGCCAACTGAAATTAACCAGTGCCTAGTTGTTATGGATGTTGCCTAATGTTGGTTTCTATATTCTTCCAATGAACCTGAAGGATTTTGCAGAGTGGTGGTATTCTTCCAGTGCTTACAATTAGGTGGGATCTTAAAACCATACCAGAGGTCAGGGATCATTGCTGCCTGATAGGGTGTGAGCATCATGCCAAGGCCAAAGCTCCACAATCACACCGAATGCATTGGCACATTGAAACCAACGATGACTAGGAATCGGAGATGGAAAGGATGTAGTTAGCACTTTACCAATAAGCAGCTCTTAATTCTTCTCTGGGGTTTCATCCCTAAAAGGCAACAAAAAGCAGAGGCATATCAAGAGTCCTAAGGTTGTAGAGCTAAGCTGGTAAATGGAGCTGACATACAAATCCAGAGGGCTAATTATGTTCATTTATTAAATAACATGGTTACCTAAAGGACAGGGTGTATACCTGGACCTGGATGGGAGCCAAAATGAATGTTCCACATTGGGTATCTACTTATCTCAAGAAAAAGGTAAATAGAGCAAGCTGATGTTAAATACTGTATATCAATTAAAAGAATAATATTAGAGACAAGAATAAATAAATAAGAGTAGCCTGCTTATTCAGCATTGTGATATGGCATTATGCTTGATAATCATTAAAATCTGACTTTAATTCAAAAGATGAATATTGAACAGGGTCTACACGCTGATTCAAAGAGAACTCAATAATATTATATTATATAGAAGGTGATATTTGGTTGAAGCAGAAAATTTTTTGTATTCACTGGAAGAGGAAGAAGGAAAAATGTTCTATTCACAGATCTTAATCTTCGTACTCACTGAAGACATGGTCTTGAAGGACAATGATTGGGACTGAGCTCATATGAAACCCAGCTGTACAGCATGACCCAGTGACTGCACTGCTAGACATTTTTGGGTTTCCTTACCAATTGGAATGAATGCAAGAAAGAGCTCCCTGAGCCAATTCATTTCAAATATTTAAGGTATAACTAAACTGTGCTGATAGCAAGATGAAACCGGGTAATGAGACAAAGATGAATGGCTGGAGGTTGCAGCAAGGTTGGAAGCAACAGTATGGTGCCAAAACACAATCTTATCTCACAAAGATGGACATTTGATGGGTAGTCTGTAGAAAAGTGTTTGGCAAGCCATCATACATGTGGTTCCCAGTGGAGATGAAAGTGGATGCAATATTCAGTATGCAGATTTGAGCACATGTTCAGAATAAAGAAATTATTTTGCATAGCCCAGCATCCTAATGCAATAAGCAAGGTATTCATTGGACGGATCATATTGGTCATTAATTTTGCTTAATTTCTTCGTTTATTATTACAGGCCACAGATAGAAAGGTCAGAATTAAAGCTGGATGAAAAAATTAACACTATGGGCAACTGGTAGGTCAAGGTCACACCTGTGGACTGAATACAGAAACACTGCAAAATAGTCAGCTAATCTGCATTTATTTTCTCCAATAAAGAGGAGATCACATTGCGAACACCAGTTACCTATCTCTAATGTTGGCTCAGTTCACTTCTCTCCAACAGCAGTATCCAAAGTCTGGGCGGTTCCTACAACTCTGCATTTCACAGCCACTCCACGTCTCTTTGTGTTTCCTCCTACTTTCTCTTGCCTCTCTAACCTCACTGTTAATGTATCAACCAGATGCTTTATAAGCAGCTTGTCACCCTGTCAGCTCTGGTCTTACCTTGTCCGAGGTGCTCCCCTTTTCCTTTTCTATCACTGCCTCTCATCTCTGCAGTTTAAAACTAACTCATCTTCTCACATTTCCACTGACATGGGAGCCTTGACCTAAACCATTAGCTTTGTCTTTTTCTGCCCCACAGATATTACCTGACCTGCCCGCTATTACATATTTCTTGCATGCCAGGTCAGACTACTGACTTTGAGGCTCAGTCCATAGCCATTGTGGCTCCAGATGTTGGGGTTATAGAGGCTTTCAAGATTTCACAGTATTCTTGAGATTACACAAATTTCTGAGACGCTACTCCATCTGGAGTGTGGAGTAGGTGTCCTTATTCAGAGTAAAAACATTCCTGATCCCAGACTCTGATCTCTATTGACCTCTTGCAATAATTCATTTAATTCACACCTCTTTGTAACTCTGTGGATTTTATTCCATTCATTCTGGACTTTTATATCTGGTCTCAAATTTTAAATAGCTCAAATCATATAATTTGAGAAAATGCAGGTCCTCCCCAGCCTTAAAAAAAAAGCCTATGTACAGTCCATACATATGATCACCACACCTTTGCATAGCTCAGACTTACAAATAAGCTTTTTGAAAATGACAGCATGAATTCGATGAGTAAGTTACATACAGTTCACAGGAACAGAATCCTGCCATAACCTGTGGAGTGCCTGTTATGGAGAAAAAGTCAAAATACATCTTCATTAACGATGCTGCCCTCACCCCCATCCCCTCCATTTCTTGGACATCGATACTCACCCCAACTTCTTGCTGTATCAACAGAGATAGAGTTTCTCTCCTGCTTACCTATCACCCCATGAGACTCCACACCCAACACATGATCCTCTCAAACTTCCACCATCTGCAAAGGGATCTTACCAACAAATACATCTTCACTTTCTGCAGGGATCGCTCACTCTGGGATTCCCTTGTCCATTCATCCCTCCTGACTAATCTTCCTCGCAGCACTTAACCCTTGCAAGTGACCAAAGTGCTACACCTGCCTATTCACCTCCTCCCTCACCTCTATTCACTGCCCAGAACAGTTCTTCCAGGTGAGACAACACTTCACCTGCAATCCCCCGATCATCTGTTGTGTCTGGTACTCCTGAGGTAGTTCCCTCGATGTTGCTGAGACCTGTCACAGACTGGGGGACTGCTTCATTGAGCACTTCCGCTCCATATGCCAAAAGTGGAAATTCCCAGTGACCAGACTCTTTTAATTTTGACTCCCATTCCCATTCCAACATGTCAGTCCATGGCCTCCTCTTGTACCACAATGAGGCCACCCTCAAGGTGCAGGAGCAACACCTTATATTTCAGATGGGTGGCCTTCAACCTGATGGGGCGAATATTAATTTCTTCTTCTGGTAAAAAATATATATCCTTTCCCCTTTCCCTCTTCTATTCCTCACTCCCACTCTGGCATCCTACCTCTTCTCCACTGCTTATCACTTGACCCCGGGTCCTCTCCTCCTTCCCTTCCACCTATGGTCCACTCTCTCTCCTGTTAGATTCCTTCCTCTCCAGCCCTTTGCCTTTCCCAAACACCTAGCTTTACCTATCACCTTCCAGCTCCTTCCCCTCTTCCTACCTTTTTATTCTGACATCTTCCCCCTTCCTTTCTAGTCCTGCTGAATGGTCTCAGCCCAAAATGTTGACAGTTTGTTCATTTCCATAGATGCTGCCAGACCTGCTGAGTTCCTCCAGCATTTTGTGCGTGTTGCTCTGGATTTCCAGCATCTGCAGAATTTCTTGTGCTTAAGATGTAGAACTAAATGCTTTAATTGTTTTCTAGACTGATTGTGATGATGAGGTAAGTTCAATTAAAACAATAACACCAGCATTGTTACCGATAGCAACAGTAAATTTACAGAGTACGGTGCTTTCTATTAACATGCAGTGGGAATAAATAAAGGTTTACACATAAATGTGTAACAAGGCAGTAAACACATCAGGGGTTTCAGACATGATCTAATAACTGCAGAATTAACTTTTCAAAGCTTTATTGACAGTTTAAACCTACAGGCTATATATGCTGTTGAAGTAATCCCACCCTTTGTTAGCCTGTGCAGTGGAGATTAAAATCAAATCAAATCAAAATCTGATCAAGTTTAATTATTATTCAAACCATACATGGATGCAGTCAAATGAGACAGCATTCCACTGGAGGCAAGGTGCACAATATACATTCAGAATAGGTAAAAAACACAAATCGTTACACAGGAAAACACATGTATAGTCCAAGCCCCTGATCAGCATGCAAATTGATGTACAGCTCCCAACAACCCACCGATCGAACACCAGAGGGCAGCACTGACCAGACAGGCCAGCTCCCAACCAAACACTGATGCCACACTGCACTTCTCACCTGGGCTCCAGCAGCAAGTGAGCCCACAGCTTGAGGCCTACTCCTTACTACTACCGAGGCCATCTAGCAAGAAAAATAGGTACAACAATCTGGAGGAACTCAGCAGGTGTTTCTAGAGGCTCATCATGAGGCATATCAAGACCCTGCTGCCCCCCCTCACTGGGCCACCTGCAGTTTGCGTACTGTCCCAACCGCTCAACAGATGACGCCATTGCCACCAACCTCCACCTGGACAACTCATCCCTCAGAAAGTGATTGGAAAGCTGAGCCTACTGGGCCTGAACACCTCCCTCTGCAACTAGATCCTAGACCTCCTGACTGGGAGACCTCAGTCAGTCCGGATCGGGAGCAGCATCTCCAACACCATCACACTGAGCATGGGACCCCCTAGGGCTGTGTGCTCAGTCTACTGCTGTTCACTCTGCTGACCCACGACTGTGCTGCAACACACAGCTCAAGCCATATCATCAAGTTCACTGATGACACGATCGTGGTGGGTCTCATCAGCAAGAACGATGAGTCAGCTTACAGAGAGGAGGTGCAGCGGCTAACGGACTGGTGCAGAGCCAACAACCTGTCTCTTAATGTGAACAAAACAAAAGAGATGGTTGTTGACTTCAGGAGGGCACGGAGCGACCACTCCCCGCTGAACATCGACGGCTCCTCGGTAGAGATCATTAAGAGCACCAAATTTCTTGGTGTTCACCTGGCGGAGAATCTCATCTGGTCCCTCAACACCAACTCCATAGCAAAGAAAGCCCAGAAGTGTCTCTGCTTTCTGCGAAGGCTGAGTTAAGTCCATCTCCCACCACCCCCCCCCCCCCCCATCGTCATCACATTCTACAGGGGTTGTATTGAGAGTATCCTGAGCAGCTGCATCACCGCCTGGTTTGGAAATTGCACCATCTTGGAACACAAGACCCTGCAGCAGATTGTGAGGTCAGCTGAGAAGATCATCGGGGTCTGTCTTCCTGCCATTATGAACATTTCCACTACACGCTGCATCCACAAAGCAAACAGCATTATGAAGGACCCCACGCACCCCTCATACAATCTCTTCTCTCTCCTGCAGTCTGGGAAGCATTCGGGCTCTCACGACCAGACTAAGTAACAGTTTCTTCCCCCAAGCTATCAGACTCCTCATACCCGAAGCCTGGACTGACACCTTGCCCTACTGTCCTGTTTATTATTTATTGTAATGCCTGCACTGTTTTGTGCACTTTATGCAGTCCTGGTCTGTAGTCTAGTGTAGTTTTTTTTCTGTGTTTTTTTTTACATAGCTCAGTCTAGTTTTTGTATTGTGTCATGTAACACCCTGGTCCTGGAAAAACGTCGTCTCATTTTTACTATGTACTGTTCCAGCAGTTATGGTTGAAGTGACAATAAAATGTGACTTGACTTGACTTGAAGTCAGGCAGCATTCGTGGAAACGAGCAGTCAACGTTTCGGGCCGAGACCCTTCATCAGGACTGAAGAGGGAGGGGGCAGGGGCCCTACCTTACACCGTCTTTCTTTTTATTGTTCCTCAAGTTCAATGACTATGATCAGTAGTTTAATTAGGCCTTTCAACCAAATTTACCTGTGTGACTTGAACAGCAATGACCAGACTTTATATGTGGCAAATAATATATAGGGAATCATAAAATTTGTATTTTACATAAATGTATTAGTCCTGCCTTGACAATGTTTCACTAGCCCTACAATATTACTGGTTCACTATCTTGGAATTATCTATTCAAGAGAATATTGCAGAATCTTATATTGGTTTGAGAAGGCAACTCAAAGTTCAAAGTCAAGTGTATTATCAAAATACATATATGTCACCATATATAATCCTGAGATTCACTTTCTTGCAGGCATATAGAGCAAATCTGTAGAATTTTAACTATAAAAGGGTTAAGGAAAAATCAGCTGGAGTACAGCCAACAACAAGCTGTGCAAATGCAAATATAAATAAATAGCAATAAATAACAAGAACATGAGATAATGAAACCTAGAGTCCTTGAAAGTGTGCAGCTAAGTGTAGTTAACACACAGCCATCTTCTCAAATGCATTTCAACATTATCAATAAAAGCTGACCTTTTCCAGATAAGCCCTTATCCTATGTATAATCAAAAAGAAATCCAACCTCACTTTGACTCTGGTCATGAACTTCAGTTCAATTAAATTTTTGCCTTTATAAAAGCCTAACACCTATCAATTCAGTCCTGTGAAATGTTAATTCTTTGTAAAATGTTAATTCTTCATTGTATTCCACTATATTGAGTGCACACCAGAAGGCATTTTGAGCTTAATCTAAAATTTTCTCAAATTTGGCATGAAAATCTTTATAACGTAATTGTCAACGAGAAGAAGATTGCTCGATTTTTAATAATTCAGTGCCAAACACTGATAAGTATACCATTGTGCATATTGAAGACCTTTCTGTTGGGAGATAGGGGAATATCTCAGAGTTTTATTTATTCATTGAATGTTATCATAAGCTACACACTGTGGATGTTTTTTGTATGAAGTAGTTACTTTGTTTCAGTCAGTACTAAAGGGAACGCAAATACATAACGCCATTGAGGTACAAAGCACTCATCTCCAACTACTATTTCTCAGCACACCTACACACAGAAGGCATAGGAACTTCTTGTCATGGTGCATGCTTGCAGGGCTGGGCCCAAATGCAGAGGAACAGCAGGTTCCCTCGTCACAGCAGTTGCTGGCACTGACTCAACCGAGGGTGCGGGCAGAACACGTCCTCAGACACAAGAAGCGCTTACAACGAAGTGGAGTGGAGTGGAGAGCAGCAGACTCCCCCAAGAAGAGACGGAAACAAGAGATTAAACATATTAGCCTCGAAGCCTCAGAAGGACACCGCAGACACAATTCCATCTCTCCAACACAAGGACTCTGCTACGGCACTAAACGAGCATCCTCTTTACATAATCATAGTGTTGCACCATCAATAACTCTCCGAGACATGAGGCGAGATATAGGCTTTTATTGGCTGGAAGAAAGAACAAGCAGTAATTGACCACCACACTACATCCTGGAGACTGAGACCAGGGCTCAGGCCTCAATCGCCTTTATGCCGGGGTCTGTGGGAGGAGCCACGGTCAGTGGGAGGGGCCACAGGAGTAGTCAGCGGGGGGGGGGGGGGGGGGGCATGTCCAGACAGGTATATGTAGTTCACCACACATAGAATGTTGGAAACCCACAATTAAATCACCAAATTAATCAGAAAATAAAGGGCTTATTGACTCTTGTTAAGACAATGATTAGTAAATACAAGTGGTCAAGAAATCTAGATGCCCAGCACTCTACAGCAAGCCAGAGGCCCACAGGTTCACAACACTTTATATGCAGCATCAGTCAAAAGGAATGTTCACTGAGTCAGGAGTACTGAATTGACTTTATTACTTTCATCCTTCAAATACATGAGGAGTGAAAATCAGGAATCTAGCTTCCTTTGATGCAATTTGTAGTATTGGAATAAATCTGACTCCTCATTGAATGAGATTTCACAATAGCATCCAAATAATTCAGCACTGAGTATGTTGGACATTGCCTATGAATCAATATTGTAAAGCTTGACGGAACCCTTATGCACACCAGGAGCTTCAGAATGTGAAAACTCGAACATCTCTGATCTTCGTCTATTTCGGAAAAGACATTTTTCAAATGCTACAGGTGGAAGCCATCTTAGCAGAGTCCTATACCTGCATTTGTTTGTTGGGCTCAATAACATGACATCCGCATGCTGCTGGAAAAGGTTTTAATTCCTCTTCTCGAAGAGTTGCTAGGATGCAAATCACAGTTTTGCATTTAATTTAACTGCTGACCTTCCAGTCCCTTGCCCAACGATATAGTGACCTCAGGCAGGTTGGAAGTCTTTAGTGCATCAACTGGAATTTCCATCTGCTGGGGTGGATTCTATGTTAGATCATAGTATTGTAGAGATAATTAGCTAAACAGTAATTTGTGAGTAGATTCAAGCATCCTTCAATAAAATAACTGTTTAAAGCATCCTTGAGAATGCACGAAGAAGCTGGATGCAATAAAGACCTAAAGAAGGTTCTGACAGAAACCATGCGCTGAGAATGAAGCAGGGTCTCAACCCAAAGTGTCAACCATCCCTTTGCCTTCACAATTGCTGCACAAAATGCACTGAATTCCTCTGGTGGTTTGATTGTACAAGAGAGATGCCATTGCCTTTCCAACTGAAGTTTATATGGATTTTTTATTTTTGTAGTGGTGCCTTTGATGGTCTCATTCTGCACTCTTGACAGATATGTTAACGGTAACAGCTTTAGACTTCCTTCAGCTCCAGATCAGTACACAAAACTTGCTGTGGTCACCTTCATGCTTACAATGTCAGTATGTTCTGAATGTAATTCATCTAAGATTCACTTCTTCAAGACTTTGGAGATGACTCCTTTGGTCTCCATTTCAGAATCGCATGACAAGTGGACAGGTTAAATCTTCCACTTCTGTATTTCCATTTTTCCAAACTTGTTTCAAGTTCAAGTTTATTCCCATAAGCCTGCATACCAGAGAATAAATGCCGTGAAAATGTTTTTTTTTGCAGCAACAGCACAGTAAATTACAAGCATAAACAAAATTATCTTAAATTAGCATAAATTATAGATAATTTATATGACAAGAAATAAATATAGTATTAGTGCATGTTAAGGGACAGATACTCTGAGGAATATTCAACGGTGCCTCTCTGCGGAATCTCAGCAATCTCTGATTTGTTGTGTTACAATATACAAATAATGATTCAATATCAAATCTCTATATTAAGCTATAAGATAAAGGTTGTGCTGTTGCTACCTACATCAATATTTCATCAGATATTCTGGATAAAGATTTATATTTGCATTTTGTTTGGGTGACTATTGCTGAATAATATAATCATATTGGAAAATGTCCTCAGGTTGCATTCAGGAAGCTGCCACAGTTGGAGTCGCCAATTTTGGATCCCGAGTATTGATTGAAATACCTTACTAATAATTATGTGAAATACCTTCTCTCCATATGGTGGGTGCTTCTTTTCCTTCAGCATGGGGTTCTGATCACATTCATTTAAAGAGCAAGAAAGAAGCTACTCTTGGTTAACCCCTACTCTAAAATCAGTGCTCCCTCTGCCACTGAACCCCTGACTTCCTAACCAGAAGATCACAATCTGTGCAGGTTGGTGATAACATCTCTTCCGTGCTGATGATCAACACTGGTGCACCTCAGGGGTGTGTGCTTAATCCACTGCTCTACTCTATATATTTTGTGGCTAGGCATAGCTCAAATACCATCCATAAATTTGCTGATGATACAACCATTGTAGGAAGAATCTAAGTTGGAGACGAGAGGGCATACAGGGGTGAGATATGCCAACTAGCTGCAACAACAACCTGGCACTCAACATCAGTAAGATGAAAGAGCTGATTCTGGACTTCAGGAAAGGTAAGACAAAGGAACACATAACAATCCTCACAGAGGGATCAGAAGTGGAGAGAGTGAGCAGTTTCAAGTTCCTGGGTGTCAATATCTCTAAGGACCTAACCTGGTCCCAACATATCGAAGCAGTTCTGAAGAAGGCAAGACAGCGACTATACTTCATTAGGAGATTGAAGAGATTTGGCATGTCAACAAATAGACTCAAAAACTTCTATAGATGTACCATGGAGAGCATTCTGACAGGCTGCATCACTGTCTGGTATGGGGGTGGGGGGGGGCTACTGTACAGGACTGCAAGAAGCTGCAGAGGGTCATAAATTTAGTCGGCTCCTTCTTAGGTACTAGCCTAAAAGTACCCAGGGCATCTTCAGGGAGCAGTGTCTCAGAAAGGCAGTGTCCATTATTAAAGACCTCCAGCACCCAGGGCATGTCCTTTTCTCACTATTACCATCAGGAAGGAGGTACAGAAGCCTGAAGGAACACACTCAGCGATTCAGGAACAGCCATCTGATTCCTAAATGGACATTGAACCCTTGGACACTAACTCACTTTTTAAAAATATACTATTACTGTGTTTTTGCATGATTTTTAATCTATTCAATATACTTATACTATAATTGATTTACTTGTTTATTACTATAATTATTATTACTGCTATTTTATTATTTTTCTTCTTCTATATTATGTATTGCATTGAACTGCTGCTGCTAAATTAACAAATTTCATGATACATGTTGGTGATAATAAACCTGATTCGGATTCTGAGTCTATAATTACCCGCAGGCTTCATTGCTCTTTCTATATTAAAATATACAAAAGAAAGATACACCATCTGAAGTCCAATGCATTCAATTGATCCTATTCCATCTCCACTTTGATACTCTGTAAACAATTATATCATTTTTAGCCTGACATGCACTATGCTTGAATGGATGAAAAGTGTGTTTATTTTTTTTAGACATCATGCCCTAGTGATGTAAATGTTAGAAAAACTTCGCTAAAATGTGAAAATGGTTTTCCTCAGTGGCAGCAGCAATGAGAATGTCACTTTGTCACACAGTCTCGCGCCTGTGCCTTATAGGATCTTGTCTATTATTGTCTGGAAGCTTTCAGTGACGACTTACCTTGATGAGGCAATTTTACATTACATTATTTTTATGGTGAGACAATATGTATTTTTTTTGCTTACATTTGAGTATATTGTAATCTTTTACACTCCTCTGCACTGACCAATATCCCTTGATACCCTAAATATTTAAAAAATCAATCATCCCCACTAACCAACATTAGTTAGTTATTTTGCAGTTTAGATTCATATACTCATTAGACAATACTCCTGACATATTAAACACTTTCCCTCCTGGAGTGAATGTCTGTCATTACATCTGTAGCAAGAATCGGTGCCACCTAGAGCCATATGTTGTAGATCGTGTTCCAGAAATGGAATGGCACTGCTGCCATTTAACCATAAGCAATTGCATGTTTGAACCTGCTGATGGACAAAATTTCTTGGCAAATTACGCTTCCATTACCATTTTGCAATTTTTCAAACTGGATCAATTGTAATAATTGAAGTGTTTCATAATGTGCATTTGGGACCATTCACCATTTTAGCTATACCAAAATGTAGTTTAAATTTCAAACTAAGTTGCATTTCCTTTAATCCAGATTAAACCCAGACTGCTTTTCCTGCTCTTCATTTTCTATGCCAAATTTGCAGCGTTCTGCCTTTTTAAGTAGCTGCACATTGAAATAATTCTCCATTTTCTTCTGCTTCCTGCGGAGCTATTAAGAACCAATCTTTGTTGCCTTCTCAATATAATATGCCTACCCATTGCCCACATGTTGCTTGATTTCCAGAATGCAATTTGCACTTGAGAACATTGCCATATTTCCCATATATACAATGAAGGACAATCATAAATCCTTAGGCCCTCTATATGTTCTGTTTGTACTTGGGCTGCCATCTGGCTCTGTTTCCCATTTAATAATAATGTTGCTCTTCTATAATGTGGATACCCATCCTGTATTTAAATGCCTTTCATTTCTGCAGCTCTCTGCATCTGTTTCTCTCAAGAGCGCTACTGATTTCTGCTGCTTTTTCTAGCAGTCACCACACTGTGTTTCAGCTTATGTCTTAGCTGATGTAAATCTAAATCTCCAATCCCTTGCAGGTTCTTGGAAAAGCTTCTTCAAAACTTACTATTGCTTTGGTATGAGAAGAAATGTATCACTCAGAGCTCTAGATTTCCATGTTAAGCGAAGTACTCTCCCAAATCCTAAAGTGACTGTCAATGAAATAATAGGAAATACTGCTATGGATGATCGAAGTTCAATATTCAAAATAAATTTATTATAAAGTAGTTCACACTACATTATCTTGAGATTAATTTTCCTGCAGGTATTTACAGGAAAATAAAGAAATTCAATAGAATCCATGAAAATTATAAATAACAAAGACTGACAAACAACCAATGAGCAAAAGAAGAGAAATTCTGCAAATAATTACTGAGAACTTGACGATGAGCCTTTAGGTAGTGGAGACAGTTCAGCATGGAAGTGAGTGATGTTACCCATGCTGGTTCAGGACCTGATCATTGACGGGTAATAACTGTTCCTGAACCTGGTGATGTGGGACCTGAGGCTGCTGTACCTCCTGCTTCACGACATGCTGGATGATGTCAATAAAATAGCAAAATCTGAGCCATTAACTACATCAGCATTTTCCTGATTCTGAATTAGATTTATCTAACCTCTAAATCATTTTTTTTTAATATTTTATTTTCAGAGTAAATATCCTTAAAAAAAGGCATAAGAATTATTTTAATATTGAATAAAGACAAAAAGACCCTTAATGGCCAATGTAACATAATATTAGCCATTATGTTGGATGAATTACGGAGTAATTTAATTAGGAACTGATACAATTTCAGACAGAAACCTTATACATCATTCTGTCATTTTAACAGACAAAAGGCTAATAAATAAAATGTAATGTTTTGTGTTATATTAAATTAGATTTAATGGACATATCACATCATCAATTTTCAAGCAGAAAAAAAAATTCATGCTTCATGAAGAAATGGATCACGTAACTTGGCCAGTAAATCTATGGATATGTTTTCAATATAAATAAACATGTTGCGTGTGGCTTCCTGGTTGTTTTGCACAAGCGGGCCACTATAAAGAGTAGGAAACAAAATGGAGAGAAAAATAATTAATGTATTATCTGTGGATATTGATAATGTTTTCCATGACCTTAAAGCATCCCTGACTGCTTCATAACCACGCAAATACTTTTGAAGTATAACCAGTGTTGTCATCCAGGTTGAAAACCTTGCGCTTACTTTCATAGAGTTACTGATCACAGCTACGACCCTGTGAGGACATAGCAGATTGGAATCCATCCCTCGGACAGCAAATTAGTCAGAGCTTTCCACCTATTCAAAACAGCATGGCTGCTGGGAACATTCTAACTGCAGCTAAGATTGTACCTTCCTTATATGGTACAAATCACGGTTTGATTCCTGCATTGGCAATGATGCTGCTAGATTCAGTATTTCAATTTTGAAAATGCTTTGACATAACTTATTTATAATTCCATAAGTAATAGAAGCAAAATAAGGCCATTCAGTCCATTGAATCTGCTCTTCCATTCAATCATAGTTGATTTATCTTCCCTCTAACCCCATTCGGTTCCAAGGGTAGTCATAGCCAAAGGGTGGTTGTGGGACGAGCTCCCATTGCTAAACAAATGCTCTTCATGGCATGTGTCTCAAACAGCCTCTGACAACCAAGTCCAACTCCTGGCCTTCACATGTGGCACAGTTCTTATGCCCGGCACAGCTGTTCTCACTGACAGGAAAAGGGGCAAAGGTGGACCACTGGCGCCTTAAGACCAGTTGCTCCGGGCAGATGGGGCTCATTAATCACGGATGGTAGCTCATCGAGGAGAGGGAAAACTCCGATTTCAAACCTCCACTGCCTTGTGGCTCTACCTGTTCACGGGAAAGGCTTTGGGAGTAAACCCCGAGGAAAAATCCGGAGTTGGAGTCCCGAAGGCGGCTGACTGCTGAACCCAGCCCCGGCACGGCAACTCCTGCGATGCTGCTGGCACCAAACTGTACCGACTTTCGTCGTTCCTTTGGACCTGTCATCAGCATGGGGGGGGGGGGGGGTCCCACTGCATGGGCAACAGACTGATCTCCTTATCAACTCTGCCTTGGCTTGCGGCCTGGAGAGGCCGCTCCAGCTTCGCTTTATAGCACCGGACAAACACGGGAAGCAGAAGTTAAGTCATAATGCTTGATCGGCATAGATCATGGCGCCAGGGGTTGCTTCCGACTATGGGAGAGACCATCACGTTTCACTGGACAGCTACCACCTGCCTCAAGCTGGGCAGCCCCCAGCCAATAAGGTCCTGTCCCGCCACAGTCAGTCTTCCTCATTGGGTGCATGGGGATAATGGATTATTCCACGTAGAGCTGACTGTAACTACTGCACCAGACAAAAAAGAAAACAAATCAAATAAGCCAGCTCCCCTCAAATTGTAATGTTAGAGAGTCCGCACAATGATGACTGGACTTGACCAAAACCTCAAGGAATATCGAAAATGCATGAAAAACAGCAGTCATTAACAATGAGCTCCTGAGGCTCAAGGTAGATACAGCTGCCCTACAAGAAACACGTTTGGCAGATTCAGGTCCACTGAAGGAAAGGGACTACACTGTTTTCTGGCAGGGAAGGAACCAAGACGTGTCCTGCAAGCCTGGAGTGGGTTTTGCCGTTAGGAACTCCTTGTTGAAAATGGTGGAGCCACCAGAAAATGGATCAGAACGACCTATGACTCTCCGCCTACGCACCAGTCATGGCCCAGTATCCCTCATCAGGGTGTATGCCCCGACCTTGAACCAAACCTCTGAGGCAAAAGACATGTTCTACGACAAATTAAAAACTGTTGTCAGGAATATTCCCAATGAAGAGCACCTCGTTCTCCTTGGTGATTTCAACGCCAGAGAGGGAATCGATAACGATTCCTGGCCATCTTGTCTTGGCCAATTTGGAATTGGCAAAATAAATGACAATGGACAACATCTGTTGGAGTTCTGCTCCTATCATGGACTGCGTGTAACTAACTCCTACTTTCAGATGAAGTCACAGTACACGGTTTCATGGCAACATCCACGGTCTGGATACTGGCACCAACTAGACATGATCATCACCAGGCGCTCTTTCATCAGCTCTGTACTAATCACTGGCTCATACCACAGTGCAGACTGCGACACGGATCATGCTTTAGTATGCTGCAAGATCAAATTACATCCGAAGAAAATCACTCACTCCAAACAAACTGGAAAACCTGGCATCAACACAACAGAGATGAAACGGTCAGAAAAGGTTGACCAGTTTGCCAAGTTGGTACAGGGTGCTATGACTACCTCCTCACAAGGAGACACTACAACAGGACAATGGTCATACCTTCGCGACACCATCCACGAATCAGCACTCTCTATCTTTGGAAGAAAGACCACAAAGAGCAGTGACTGGTCTGAGGCAAAGTCCAACATCATGACTCCTGTCATCGAAGCCAAGCGTGCAGCTCTCACCATCCGACCAAACACTCCAGGCACCTCGAGCTGCCAGAAGCAAAGAGCAACAGACTGCAAGGCAGTGCACCAATGAGTACTGGCTCCTGCTCAGTGAGGACTTCCAGACAGCAGCTGTGACAGACAACATCAGATCGATGTATGATGGTATCAAAAAGGCCGTTGGCCCATCGGAGAGCAAGACAGCACCCCTGAAGTCATCCAGCAGTGAAATAATCACCGATAGAAGCAAGCAGATAGAACCCTGGGTAGAACATTACTCTGAGCTCTACTCGAGGGAAAATGTTGCTGTTAGCTCAGCCATTGATGCCATTGATTCTCTACCAATCATGGATGAACTTGACTCCGAACCAAACATTGAGGACCTCAGCAAGGCAATTGACAGTCTGGCCCCAGGGAAAGTTCCTGGAAATGATGGGATTCCTCCAGACCCGATCAAACACTGCAAGAGCTCAGTCCTCCAAACTTTACATGAGGACTTCTGTCAGTGCTGGAAGGAAGGAGCCATACCACAGGATATATGCGACTCCAGAATTGTCACTTTGTACAAGAACAAGGGTGACAGGAGCAACTGCAACAACTACAGGGGTATCTCCCTCCTGAGTATTGTCAGCAAAGTCTTTGCTCGTGTAGCTCTGGCACATCTACAAACTCTGGCAGAACGAGTCTACCCTGAGTCCCAATGTGGTTTTCACACAAGGAGGTCAAATGTTGACATGGTTTTCTCACTCCGCCAACTCCAGGAGAAGTGCAGGGAACAACAGAAACCCCTCTATGTTGCTCCATGGACTTGACCAAGGCTTTCGACCTTGTCTGCAGGGATGGGCTCTTTCAGATTCTCCTCAAGATCAGCTGTCCCCTAAAACTCCAAAGTATCATCAAGTCATTCCATGATGACATGAGGGCTACTGTTCAGTATGATGGCAGCTCATCAGGACCCTTCACTATTCGTAGTGGAGTCAAACAGAGATGCGTGTTGGCCCCAACATTATTCAGCATCTTCTTCTCAATGCTATTGAAGCAAGTGTTTGGGATGTCAACAGAAGGCATCTACATGCACACCAGGTCTGATGGGAAGCCATTCAACCCTGCGTGCCTGAGAGCAAGAACAAAGGTGCAAAAGATCTTAATACATGATATGCTCTTTGCTGATGACACTACTATAACTTCGCACATGAAACAGCAACTACAGACTCTCATGGACCACTTCTCTAAGGCATGCAAGGACTTTGGGCTTACCATCAACCTAAAGAAAACAAATGTCCTTGCCCAGAACGTAGTGGAGACACCAGTCATTACCATCAACAATTACGATCTAGTTCACATACTTGGAGTCGACCATTAGCGACACTCTCTCCCTCGATGCTGAAATCAATAGGTGTATCGGCAAAGCAAAATCGATCTTTGCTTGACTCTCCTCGCGGGTCTGGGAGAATCCGAAACTCGCTACAAAGACCAGGACTGCCTTGTACAATGCATGCGTTATCAGCACCCTCCTATATGATAGCGAGACATGGACCATCTACTCCAAGCAGGAGAGGAAACTCAATAGTTCTCACCTGCGCACCCTTCGCCGCATCCTCAGCATCACCTGGAGAGACAAAATCCCAAACTCTGAGGTCTTCTTCCACGCTGGACTTCCCACAATGTTAGGACAATGCAGACTGCGCTGGCTGGGCCACGTCCATCGTATGAAGGATGGTAGACTGCCAAAGGACATCTTCTATGGAGAACTAGCAACAGGCAAGAGGAACGGCGGTAGACCCCAGCTTTGCTTCAAGGACCTCTGCAAGCGTGACATGAAAGCCTTAAAAATCAACACAGAGTGCTGGGAGGATACAGCAGATGACCACAACAAATGTCGAAAAACTCTTCAACAACACCTAGAGCAAGGTGAAAGAGTGATCCTGAGTCAGTTTGAGGAGCGGAGAGCTAAACAGAGAGCACAGCGGACAGCGGACAACAATTCCATGACGCTCTACATATGCAGCAACTGTGGCAGAACCTACCATTCCGGGATCAGCCTCAATAGCCACAGTCAACGCTGCTCGACAAACCAGTGACTACCAGAGGCACAGTACCCATGGAAGCCACAACAACTAACCCCACAACCTTCCCTCTCCCCATAATCTTTGATGCCCTTATTAGTTAAGATTCTATCAACCTCCACTTTAAATATACCCAGTGATTGGTCTCACAGCTGCCTGTGGCAAAGAATTCAACAAATTTTCCACTCTCTAGCTAAAGAAATCCCTCTTCATCTCTGTTCTAAAGGGGCGTCCTTGTAGTCTGAGACAAATTCTCTGCTCCTTGATTATCCCACTATTGGAAACATCCTCACCATTGCCACTCTATCCAGGTCTTTCAATATTTAGTAGGTCTCAATGAAATCATCCCCTCATTCTTCTGAACTGAATACAATTTTCTTTTCAATTCTTGTCAGCTGGCCCAGAGTCTTGTTGAAATTCAGTATATAACTGATAAGTTATCATTGCAATTCACGTTTGTTTTGCTACTCAGCTGCTTTCTGTATTGTAGATATGCAGGATTACTTTGTTAACCATTCCGAAAATCAAAAAATCCACAGGTGTTGGAAATCTGAAATAAAAATGGAAACTGATGGTTCTGATGAGAGATCTTTGACCTGAAAGCTTCTCAGTTCACAGATTTTGCCTGGTTTGTGATTCCTGCATTTTCTATTTTTATTAGTTAACCTCTTCTCTGCTTCCTTGTATTGATGCATTGCCTGCACATCCAAAATTATATTGTGCATAAATATTTAACCCATTTGCTTCAAGGTCTTCCTTAAAAGAATTCTGCAAAAATAGTTCATACAGCCTTTTGAGCTTGTAATTCATCCCATATTAATTCTGCTATATTTTAGCCAAATTAATTTTAATGGGTTAGTGCCCCTCTTACAAGACATATCAAAATCATATATGTTGATCCAGCATATAGAAATTCACCTTATGTTAGGCCAAGTGGAACATTTATCAGGAGCATTTAGGAAATAGCAATCATAATGCCATAAGGTTTTGGATGGCTATGAAAAAAATTTGAACTGTCCACATAAATATAATCAATCCAGGAGGGGCAATCATAATGCAACAAAAAAAAAGAAGCTACTTGGTTAAGGTTTGGCAATCAACACTGCAATTGAATAATGATAATCATTTAAATTTGAAACACTCCTGCTACAGACTACTTTCCCACGCAAGCAAGAGGAAGGAAAATTAAAGCAACAGATTCCTGGATGAAACAATGCCAATTCTTAATAAAAGCAGGTTACTGAAAGTTCAGAGGAGAATAGTAAAAAAAGGAAAGTGAAAAGAACAAGAGATTATATAAAACAGATCAGCACCAGATATAAAAAGGAATCCTGGACTACTCCCAGTACCCTGTCCCAGTCAGGCCAAGAACAGAATGATAGTACAGGTGAATGAGTGGGTGAGGAAGTGGTGCAGCATTTAAAAGGTTTAAAGATTAAAGTTTCATTTTATTGTCAAGGTGTGCATCTCAGGTATTCATCTTTTTCAGATAGCCATGAAATGTAGAAAGACCATAGTAGTTGTTGAAAGAAAAGTAACCTACTCCCTCCCCAGCCAGCATGAAAATGAAAAAGAAACAAAACTTTCAAACCCCAAAACCCCCTACCCCTCCATCACAGAAAAACAGCAACAATAGCATCAAATACCCTCAACTCACCAACCCCTCCACAAAAAAACCTAACATATCACCCACTCGCCAATTGGCCATAAGAAGGAAAACAACGAAAAACTGAAGGAGGCCAACATACAGTTGAAGAATCACAGAAATCTCAGAACACAGGAAACATCCTCCCATCAGCATTTGAGGACAGCTTCCACACAAACTCAGTTTTTCTGTGAAGAGCGAGCCGGTTACTGACTGTCATCGCCCCATTAAGAGTGCTTGCTGACCCCCTCCGCATTCATGCCGATGCATCAATCTTCCTCAATACTATGAAATCGAGTCGTTCATGGCCCCGTGCCCCGTTTCTAGTCTTTTGCACGAGTCAGCTCGGGTTCTAGATCCTCTTCCGGACCTTGTCTCTGGGCTTCTCCACAAGGCAGCTCTCCAGACACAGAGTCCTAGATCATTTGATCGAAACCCAAACTGCATGTCACAGGCTCTAACAGTTTCTGTACTACAATCAAGACAAAAAGAACAAGTAGAAGGCATAGAAAAAGTGAAATAATTGAAGAAGTTGGCTATCTGAAAGATGTCGCCTGAGGAACCATTTGTCATTGGCAACATCTTGACCGGAAATGGGTCAGAGTGTTAGATTTCTGGATCATTGGAATCCCTTCTGGGGGACGTGCAACCTGCACAAAAAGGATGGGTTATACCTGAACCCAAGAGGGACCAATATCCTCGTGGGCAGGTTTGCTAGAGCTGTTGGGGAAGACTTAAACTAATTTGGCAAGGATATGGGAACTGGAGTGATAGGGCTGAGAATAGACCAATTGATACACATTAATGTATTATGTAGTGCGACTGAGAAGAGGGACAGGCAGATGATAGGGCAAAATTGGGGACAGTGGGATGAGTTGAAGTGTAACGTGGGGATAACATCAAAAAGGGTGATAAATACAGGACTGAAGGTGTAATATTTGAATGCACGCAGTACACCAAATAAAGCGAATGATTTAGTAGTGCATTTAGAGATCGATTTACTTAATTTATTTATTTATTGAGATCCGACGCAGAATGGACCCTTCCAGCCTTTCGAGCCTCACCGCCCAGCAATCCCCCGATTTAACCCCAGCCTAATCACAGCGCAATTTACCATGCCCAATTAAACTACTGACCGATACGTCTTTGGACTGTGGGAGGGAACCAGAGCACCCGGTGGAAACCCTTGCGGTCACAAGGGGAGAATGTACAAACTCCTTCCAGGCAGCAGTGGGAGTTGAACCCAGGTCACCAACAAGGTGAAGCATCATGCTGACCACTGCCTCACCAGCTTGAGGTAGGTTGAAAGGTTGGAACAACATCTTGAATAGAGGGGCCTGTACTGTGCTCTACTGTTCTATGTTGTGTGTTTTTAAGGTTCAAGAAATCTCTCAGCACTACCTCCCGAGAGAGCACCTGCTCCTTTGGTGCTGTGCCCCTTGGACAGGTTTCTGGATTAGCACGTGAAAGGCATAAAATGCGAGCTAGACTCTGTGCGTGTGTCCAAGGCAACTGACCTAGAACAGGACAGGAGAATTCCCCACCCTCAGGAACGTGCAAAAACTGGGTGAAAGTAGAGTAGAAATTAAATTGATTGGAGTAGAAAATAAATTAAATTAAATTAGATTGGGAAATATGATGTTGTGGGCATCACTGAGTCAAGGCTGAAAGAAGATCATAGAAGGGAAAGAAAACCTTCTGTGTAGACTTAAAAAATTGCAAGGTAAAAATATCTGCATAAGTATTATATACAGGCCCCCAAACAGTAGCCAAGATGTGAGATATAAATTACAATGACATGTAATAAAGGTAATGTTACAATAGACATGGGTGATTTCAATATGTAGGTAGATTCAGAAAATTAGTTGATTCCCAGGAGGGGAATTGCTATCCCAAGAGATGGCTCTTTATAATAGCTTAAGGTTGAGCCCACTACAGGAAAAGAAATTCTGGATTGGGTGTTGTGTAATGAACCAGATTTGATTAAGGAGCTTAAGGTAAAGGAACACCAAAGAAACAGAAAGAATTCACCCTGCAATTTTCTTTGAGGAAATAAAAGGCAGGATAAACAAAGGAGGGTCAATGGATGTTGTTTAAATGGATTTTCAGATGGCCTTTGACACTGTGCTGCACCTGAGGCTATTTATGAAGGTAAGAGCCCATGGTGTTAAATGAAAGATACAACACAGATAGAAGATCTGTTGATTAGCAGGAAGCAAAAAGTGAGAATAAATAGGGCCTATTTTGGCTGCTTGCCAGTGAATAGTGGCGGTCCTCAGGGGTCAGAATTGGCACCGCCTCTTTTCATGTTATTTGTCAATGATTTCCATTGATAGCATTGTGGCCAAGTTTGCAGGTGATTCAAAGACAGATAGTGCTGAGGATACAGGGAATCTGCAGAAGGACTTAGACAGATTGAGATAAAGGGCAATGAAGTTGTAAGTGGAGTATTGTGTAAGGAAGTGTATGGTCACCCACTTAGGTAGAAGGAAAAAAGGCATAGACTATTTTATAACAGCGGAAAAAATTCAAAAATCAGAGGTACAAAGTGACTTGGCTGTCCTTTTGCAGAATTCCCTGAAGTTTAGCTTGCAGTTTGAATCAGTGGTAAAGAAGGCAAATGCTATATCAGCATTCATTTTGAGAGGACTAGAATATAAGGGCAATGATGTGATGCTGAGACTTTATAAGGCATTTGCAAGACCACACTTGGAGTATTGTGAGCAGTTTTAGGCCCCTTATCTAAGAAAAGATGTACTGATATTGAAGAGGGTTAAGAGGAGGTTCATTAGAATGATTCTGAGAAAGAAAGGGTTAATGTATGAGGAATGTTTAGTGCAGGGGTGGGCAAACTTTTTGACTTGTTGACCACAAAGGGTTCTAAAATTTGACAGGGGGGCCGCACCAGGAGCAGATGGACGGAGTGTTTTGGTAATACACCTCATAAAAGAAAATAAAATATCATGGGGTATGTAGAAAACATGTGCTTTAATTTCAATTGAAAATGAACAAATGCATTACAACAAAATATGTCTTTGAAGTCCCATGGTATTTAGCTATTTAATGAAATGACTTTTAAAACACTGAAAATTAAATGAATAAAATACAGCTTTTTTTAATAGTAACAGTTATTATTTTAAAGCACTGAAAATTCTGTTATGCTTCAAGATATTATCATCATCACTCTCCTCCTGACTGTCTTTATTTCAAAAACGGTAGGAGATGCAGGTCTACTTGTCCTGCTCCTTCTTATTCAATTGTCCCCTGTGCCAAAACTCAACAACGACCAGCACAAAGACAGAACAGTGACAGCGTGCCAGTATGCGGAGCGCGTTATTTGATCTGGAGCGCATTTTTTATTTTGAGAACGTACGTGCACCTGCGCACTACTCATGTCCATCACTTAACAGAAATGACATGTAACATGTAAGGCTTATTGAAAAAAATATTTTCAAATGCATTTTGTACATAACACAACGAAGAAACTTATTTTTAATTTCAGTGGGAACAGTGTTGTTGGTCTCCCTTTTTAGCCAGCGCATCAAAGTCTGGATTTAATTTTGTTGTGGTGATTCTCAGGATGGATCTGAGGTGTTGGTCAGTTAACTTGGATCTGTGGCTGGCTTTGTTGATGTTCATGACGCTGAATGCCTGTTCACACAGATAGGTCGAGCCGAACAAAGAGTAAGGTGCAAATGTGGAGTAATACGCTGCACCTCAACAAAGGTCAATGTATATAGAGTGCGTCATCTATTGGGAAAACGCCAGAATTGTGGGGAAAAAAACGTTAAGAAGGTTTATTAATATAATTTCATCAAGTTCTGCGGGCCGGATTAAAAAGCTTAACAGGCCGCATATGGCCTGCGGGCCGTAGTTTGCCCATGGCTGGTTTAATGGGTCTGGGCCTGTACTCACTGGAGTTTAGAAGAATACAGTGAGATCTCATTGACACTTGCAGAATATTGAAAAGCCCAGATAGAGTGGAAATGGAAAGGGTGATTCCAATAGTGGGGGAATCTAGGACCGGAGGGCACAGCCTCAGAATAGAAGGACATCGATTTAAAACAGAGATGAGGAGGAATTCCTTTAGCCAGAAAGTAGTGAATCTGTGGAATTCTTTGGGGATGCCTGTGGAGGCCAAGCCATTGAGTTTGTTTAAAACAGAGGTTGATGGGTTCTTGATTAGTAAGGTCATAAAAGGTTCTGGGGAGAAAGCAGAAGAATGGGGTTGAGAGGGACACTAAATCAACCATGTTGGAATGGTGAGACGGACTCAGTGAGCTACAGGGCCTAATTCTGACCCTATGTCTTATGGTCAAAAGCATTCAATGGCCTTGTGAACTGTAAAATAAAGGTTCTAATTGGAAAGATGGAACTGACTTGAAACTAAAAATAAAATTCCCTCATGGAAGCAGAGGGATTAAATGAGCTTGTCCACATCAATCTTCACCATGATGATGATGTAGGATTTGCAGCAAAGAAAGATTTAACTGGGATACCAGTAAAGCTGTTTGCAATTAAAGCAGATACTGCACCTGGATAAAGAAGGAAATTACAAAGTATTAGCAGTAATCTTACAATCATCAATCATTTCAGGACTGGTCCCAGAGAACTGAAATCTTGCAAACATTACACCTTGGTAAAAGGGGAACTAGTCAGTCTAACATCCATTGTGGGGAAAGTTCCAAAAACTATAATTAGGGACATTGTTAACAGTCACTTGAACAAGTGTGTTTTGACTAGAGAAAACTAGCATGATTGGTTAAATACAAATTAAATTTAAATAACATGATAGCCTTTGCTGAGATAACAGAGAGTTCATATGGAAATACAGTTGATGTGGTATACAAACAACACACACACAAAATGCTGGAGGAACTCAGCAGGCCAGGTAGCATCTATGGAAAAAAGTACAGTCGACATTTTGGGCTGAGACCCTTTGGCAAGACTGGAGAAAAAAAACTGAGTAGTGTTAAAAGGTGGAGGGTGATGGTAGAAACACAAGGCGACAGGTGAAACTGAGAGGTGGGAGGGATGAAGTAAACAGCTGGGAAGTTGATTGGTGAAAGTGATACTGAGCTGGAGAAAGAATCTGATAGTAGAGGACAGAAGCCCGTGGAAGCAAGAGGGGTGAGGAGTACTGGGGGGGGGGGGGCAATAGGCAGGCAAGGAGATAAGCTGAGAGAGGGAAAAGGGGATGGGGAAAAGGTCTCCTGTCCTACTGAAGAGTTTCAGCCCAAAATGACAACTGTGCTTTTTTCCATAAATGCTGCCTGGCCGGCTGAGTTCCTCCAGCATTCTGTGTGTGTTGCTTGGATTTTCGGCATCTGCAGATTTTCTCTTGTTTTTGATGTGGTATATGTGGATTTCAAAAATACTTCAATAGATGCCACATAATAAACTTGATATCAAATTCATAGGCCATAAATTTAAAAAAGACTGCAGCACCATGGATAGAAAATTGATGAAGTAACAAGAAATAGAGAGAAATAATGATAGCTGGTTTTTCATGATGGGAGTATTCACAGAGTCAAAACAAGAAATGGGACTTTTCTGAAAATATAATAATGAGTTGGACTTGGACATGCAAGGCATAGTCTCCAACTTTGCAGGTAATACAAGACTTGGAAACATAGTGAACTATGAAAGCATAGAAATAGACCTCTAAGTGGTACAGACAGGCTAATGGAATAAACAAATAGATGGTAGATAATGTTTAATGCTAAGAAATGTGATAGGGACAACACTTTGATAGGAACAACAAGAAGAGGCAAAATAAACCAGAAGGCATAATTATAAAAAGGACTCAACACAGTGATGAGCTGGGATTATAAATGAACACAGTTTGCTAGAACTGATAGGAAATTGGGAAAATAATTTAAATAAAATGTAAGGAATCCTAGAGTTTATAAGTTTAGGCATAAAGAGCAAAGAAGTTATGGCAGTCTTTATTAATCATTAGTGTGGCCAAAACTGGAGTATTATCCATTTGTAGAAACCTAAAGTTCAATCAGAAATCTGGAAGTCAAGCTCTGGTTCTGTGACTCCATGGATACACCAAGGAAGTTAGAGGTCTGTGAGTCTGCAAGTCGACTGGAGGCTGGAGTTGGAGACTCCAGTAATTGGAGGGCTGTCTGAGTGTATGACTGGTGGGTAGGTGGGAGAGAGGAAAGAGACTTGTTTTGATGTTGTTATATTTTTGCTGTTGTGACTGTTGGTGTTGCTGCTTGTGAAGTTCTGCAGAACATCGCAGGCATGCTATATTGGCACCAGAATGTGTGGTGACACTTGAAGTCTGCCCCAGCTCATCCTTAGGTTGTGTTTATTGTTAACGCATTTCACTGTATGTTTTGATCTATATGTGATAGATAAATCTGAATCTGAATCTGAAGATGTCAAGGATATGGAGGAGGTGCAGAAGTGTAACCAGATGAAGTACTTATTTACATAAATAGCTTCTTCTAGTACCATCACCATGGTAACTAAACAAATGGATGCCTTAGCCATGAGGCCACCAGGCTCTGCAAAGGCAAACATTTATAAAACATTTGATGGTTATACAGGAAAAGTTATATCTGAAGCAGCTGATCATGTATCTTCTCCTCTTAGATTTGGCAAGCAGTAATAACTGAACATACGTACTGTAGACCAGTGAAGAAGTTGCACCTTTTGTCTTTAAATATCCATGATGATCCTAAGCTTTGTACAACTGAAAAAGAGGGTGTGGGACCTTTCCCATCAGTGTATGGTTTCTCTCTTTCCTCACTTCAAAGATTGAGCAAACAAATATGCTTCTGATTGACTTGAGAGCAGTTTGTGAGAATGATTTTCTTGCTCTATAACAATGGGCATAGTTGGCAGGGTCTTCCTATAGAGTTGATTCGTGTCAGACCTGGAGCATCTCTGAGGTGAGTGTGGTAAGCAATTGATCAGTTTCTGCTAGTGCAAGATCTGTAACTGAGTAGTCAACAGATAAAACGAATGTATATTGATCTGAGTAATAAGAGACATTCAACCATATAGAGAAGGACCTTGGTCATGAATGCATTAACTCTTGAATTTGATGTGATGACCAGGGTCCTAAGAAAAGAGCCGTACAGTTTACTAATTTAAAAAAAGGTGTTAAGTTGTTCTCTGAGGCCTCCATCAGTCAGAGTTGACCATGGTTATTACATCCTAGCTCTCTATATACATAAGCCTGGGAAGTACGATATGGAGAGAAAGCTGTTGCCATGTAGAAAGCTACCCCCTCCATGCATCTGAAGAACCCACAGGAATGGCAGAGACCCATACAGTTTGGTACCAGAAGCGTGGCAGGAGTTGCCAGTCAGCATTGAACTCAATGTAGGAACTACAGCTCCGGATTTTTCCCTTGGGGTTTACTCCTGAGGTCTTCCCCATGAGTGGGTATAGCCACGAGGCAGAAGAGGCTTGAAATCAGAATTTCCTTCTCCTAGATGAGCTGTCAACCACAGCAAATGAGCCCCATCTGCACAAAGCAACTGGTCTTAAGGTGCCAGTAACCTGCCTTTGCCCCTTTTCCTGTCGGTAGAATCGGTTCCACTGGGCTTAAGAGCTATGCCACATGTGAAGGCCAGGATCTGGACTTGATTACCAGAGGCTATTTGAGGTGCACACCATTGGGAGCATTTAATATATAGTGGGAGTTTGTCCCCATTACCACCCCTGGCTATAACCACCTTAAGGAACAATGATAGTTTGTTACACCAGATGAAAATAAGTGAGGTGGGACCTAAACAACGATCCTGAGGAAGGAAGGAAATGATGTAACAATCAACATAAAATTAAGCTGGAGTTGGTTCTTCAAGACAGCAATACATGGTGTATTTGAACTGGATGAAACCTGCTTTAACACTGAGAGAAAGGATGAAAGATGGTGCAATGGATCCATTCCCCTCCAGGGAGCAGCAGGTACTTTTTTTAAAGGAAATGAAATCATGGAAACGCTCAGGATTAAAGCAGGGGCCCTGTGGATCGATGCTGACTGGGGATTTGGTATTAGACACTCAAACACAGTTTCTTTTAGTTATGACGTCTGAAAGATAGTTTTTTCTTTGGATTGGCTTTTCCCACAGGGCTTCAGTAGGGCAATAAGAAACCATAAATTTGATCGATTAAAAATGTTAGTTATGATTTTAAACACCCTATTGAATTTTGAAGACTTGGTGTGAGCTTTTAAATGTCAAAGGGCAATGTAAGGGAATGAATTTTTTGCAATCTTGGGCTCATGGTTCATTACTTGAAATGCTGCCTGTGTGGGTAAGTGCAGAGGAGGTGAACCTTCCACTACCAGCTCTTTTTGTTTAGAGTACCAGAAAATGCAGCGACAACTGGGGAAGCTTTAACAGAGACCTCTAATGGAAGGACTGTTTCTAGTTTAGGAATTGAAACAGAGCACACACATTGTACAGTGACAGATTTCTGGTATTAAATTCATGATTGGATATGAGTTCAGTCTTGAAGTCTGTCAGGAAAAGTGTGGTAATGAATTACCTTCTTGTGGGGGAAATGCGTCTTTTTCTCGGAAGGCCAAAGGATAGCTTGCGTTAGACGGCGTCAGTGGCGCTGTGCTGAAATGTCATAGTAGCTCTGTAGATGAAATATATGGAGAGCCTGTTCTGAGAAGCAGGTCAGTGCAGCATAATTGTGAGGTGGTTACTGTTGATTCTGGAAGAGGCAGAGAGGAATAACTCAGTGTGTCCTCGAGCCAGTAACACCAAGTCCAAAGAGAAATTGAATATGAAAAAATTGATTGGAGCCAAACCACAAGGATTAATTAAGACAACTCAACTTTGGGGTAAAGATAATTGCAGAATTTGTATAGGAAACATTGACGACTGAGGAGAGGTATTAATTCACTCCCTTTGGGATAGGGGAGTTAAAAATGAGAATTGAAAATCCTCTTATGCCCATTTTTTCAATATCAAATTTGCAGTATTTTATTATAGCATGGAATTGTGCGAGTAAGCATGTGAACCAGTGATGGTTAATCTGATTCCACTTATGCTGTGGTAACACAGGAGAATTACATGAATATTATGGCACTGTCATTTTGACCAAGAAAGCGGTGCCACATCGGGAGTCCCAACATAAATGTAAACAAGGAACACAATTCATCAGCAGAATTCCTTGGACAGCATGGATATACAGCCCAATAGACAGGCCAATGTGAAGCACTGATGACCAGTGATAGTGCTCTGTGTACGTGTGTGTGGAGGAAACCTACGTGATCACAGGAAGATCTACAAACTTCTTACAGAAGCGGCAGAATTGAACCCAGGTCACTGGCACTGTACGCTAATAGTGTTCTGCTAACTGCCGTGTTATTGTACCATCCTTAATAACCTGGATCATCGTTATGAGAGTGTCGCAAGAATTTGTGGACCCTACTTGAGGGGATAATTTGATTGCTCAGCTCTACAACCGGGACAGCAGTTTGGATAATGGTCTACAACTGATCTACAACTGGGTTAGACACTGCTATTCATGCTGACAGGCAGGATGATGGGGTTTTGACATGTCAGTTGAAATATACAGAGCTTCTTATAATTCCTGCAAATGTGACCTCATCATAGTGGAACATAACTATATACAATACCACATTGGCCCCAACTTACTCGGAGAGTGGATTTCTTTGGCAGAATGAGAGATTTTAATTATGTGAGAAAATGAGACCTATAATTTTATTTGAGAATGTCATTCAAATATATTTAGAATTGTCTGCATGATGCTATCAATGGGGTGGTATGTACAATGTACCAGAGGCTGGTATATATTGCCCTCTAGGGGGCAGCAAATGACGAGGCTTGAGTTGTTATCAGTACCACTGCCTACATAAGCAGAGATTGATATAAGTGGAGCTGACAGGAATAAACACCAAGAAGACGCCAGTGATTGTGATAGATTTCCAAGTGGTCGAGATACAAATGCATTCCCTGAGACTTGTTAGTAGACATCCATCATTAGAAAACCACATCAACAGAGCCATGCCCTCTTCTCATTGCAGCCATCATGCAGGAGGTACCAGAGTCTGAAAACTCACACCTCAGGTTTGAACAAGAGCTTCTTCCTTACTGCCATCAGGTTCTTAAATTAACACTAATGCTACCTCAGATTATATTTCCCTCAACTTGCACTAATGTATTTTTATTTATTTTGTCAAGTTAGTGATGTATGAGTTACATGAATTTATATCATTTATGGTGGTTTTAATTGTACTATACTGTGCTGCTGCTGCAAAAGGCTAATTTTTATGGTGTCAATACCTGGTGTATTTATGCCCTTCTCAAGAAGGTTGAACTAGAACTAAACATGGTAAATAGACAAAGATGCAAAACTGGGAAGGGGCAACAGTGGAGGGAATCGGGAAATCCAAACAACCAGCCACTTGATTAAGATGATAGAGGAGCACTTGAACACCATCAATCACCTAACAAACAGCCAGCACCAGCCACGCTTACAGCAGCCTGATGATTGGTGAAGTAAATCAGAATCAGAGTCGGGTGTATTATGTGTCACATGCTGTGAAATCTGCTAACAGCACCATGCAGGACATCAAGAAATCACCAGAGATCAAAACCAAATCTATAAATAAGCAGGTAAGTACATTAAACATATAAATAGTGCAGAAGAAGAATAGTGAGGTATTGTACAGGAGTTCATGGACTGATAAAAACTCTGATGGCCGAACGGAAGAATCTGTTCCTAAAACGTCAAGTGTACACCCCTCCTTCACCCTGGTAGTAATGACAAGAGGGGATAGCACGGGTGGTGAGGGTACATCATGATGGATCACCTTTTGAAGATGTCTTCAATAGAGGTGAGGCCTGTGGCCCTGGAAGAGCTGGCTGAACCTACAACCCTTTGCAACCTCTTTGGATCCTGTGCATTGGCGCCTCCGTACCAGGCAGTGACCAACCAGTCAGGATGCTCTCCACTGCACATCTGTCAAAGTGTGGTGGCAAGCCACATCTCCTCAAACTCCTAATGAAGTATAGCCACTGGCATGCCTTTGTCATGATTGTGCCAACATGTTGGTTCCAGGATAGATCCTCGGAGATGTTGACTCCCAGAAACTTGAAGCTGCTCACCCTTTCCACTACTGAAACCTCAATGAGGACTGGCATAGGACTATAAGACCATAAGATATAGGGGTGGAATTAGGCCATTTGGCTGATCCATTTCCCTCTCAGCCCCCATCTCCTGCCTTCTCTTTGTATCCATCCATGCCCTGAATAATCAAGAATCTATCAACCTCTGACTTAAACATATCCAATAACTTGTCCTCCGCAGCAACTAGTGGCAATGAATACAATAGATTCACCACTATCTGGCTAAAGAAATTCCTCTTCATCTCTATTCCTCTAATCTGAAGCTGTGCCTTCTGGTTTTAGACTCCCCCACCATAGGAAACATCCTCTCCACATCCACTCTATGAAAGCCTTTCAATAATTAATAGGTTTCAATGAGATTCCCCGCTCATTCTTCTGAAATCCAGCAAGTACAGGCCCAGAGCCATCAAAAGCTCCTCATATGATAAGCATTTTAATCCCAGAATAATTTTCATTAACCCCATTTGAACCCTCACCATGTTATCACCTCCTTTCTTGGCTACAAAGCCATCAATTCTATCATCCAAATTATTGACATATAACACAAAAAGAACTGGTCCCAAAACAGACCCCGGTGAAACAGCAATAGTCACTGCCAGCCAATCAGAAAAGGCCTCCTTTATTTGCACTCTTTGCCTCCTGCCAACCAGCAACTTCTTTATTCATGCTAGAATCTTTCCTGTAATACCATGGTCTCTTAACTTGTTAAAGAGCCTCGTGTGTGGCATCCTGTCAAAGGCCTTCTGAAAATCCAAGTGCACAACATCAAACGATTCTCATTTGTCTATCCTGCTTGTTATTTCTTCAAATAGTTCCAACAGATTTGTCAGGCAAGATTTTCCCTTAAGGAAACCAAGCTGACTTCAGCCTATTTTACCATGTGCCTTCAAGTAACATAAAAACTCATCCTTTACAATCAACTCCAACGTTTTCCCAACCATTGAAGTCAAACAGACTGGCCTATAATTTTCTTTCTTCTGTCTCTCTCCCTTCTTGAAGAGTGGAGTGACATTTGCAATTTTCCATTCCTCCATAATCTATTGATTCATGAAAGATCATTACTAATGGGTCCACATCTTCTTCAACCATCTCTTTTAGAACCCTAGGGTGTAGGCCATCTCATCCAGGTGACTCATCTACCTTCAGACCTTTCAGTTGTCCAAACACCTTCTCCTTAGTAACGGCAACTTTACTCACTTCTGTCTCCTGACACTCCCCAACTTCCGGCGTACTGCTAGTGCCTTCCACAGTGAAGACTGATGCAGAATACCTATTCAGTTTGTCCGAACTTTCCTTGTCCCCTTTTTCTACCTCTCCAGCATCAGTGTGTTCTCCTGACTTCCCCTCCCTGAAGTGCACAAACAATTCCTTGGTCTTGCTGACACTGAATGCAAGGTTTTTGTTGTGATACTACTCAACCAGCTAATCTATCTCACTCTTGTACACCTTTCCTTGCCTTTTGGAGATATTGTCAACAACCATGGTGTAATCAATGAATTTATAGATCTGGTCGAGCTGTGCTTAGGCACATAATCATTAGTACAGAAAGAGCAGAGTAACACTAGGCTAAGCACACGTCTCTGAGGTGCACCTTCTCCAATGGGGAAGTCAAAAATCTAGCTGCACAGGTATGGTACAAAGGCCCAGGTTCTGAAGCTTGTTGATTAGTATTGATGGGGATGATGGTGTCAAATACTGAGCTGTAATTGATAGCAGTACGGTATAGGTATTGCTGTTGTCTAGGTGATCCAAGGTTGACTGGAGAGCCACCGAGATTGCATCTGCTGTAGACCTGTTATAGCTGTAGACACATTACAGCAGGCCCAGGTCTTTGCTCAAGCAGGAATTAATTCTAGGCATAACCAATCTTTCAAACTGTTTTATCACTTTAGATGAGCATGCTACCAGGCAATAGTTGTTGAAGCGTCCCACCTGTGCTTTTGGGCACCAATATAAATTATGTGCTTTTGAAGCAGGTGATGTAATCTCAGTCTAGATTCAAAATGATGATGTTTCAAAGTGGACCTGTGGTACACCACAAGTTGCAGGCCTCCAGTCAGAAAGACAACTATCTACTACCACTCACTGGCTTCTCCCACACGGCCAGTATCTAATCCAATTTACTACCTCAGCTTGAATGCCCAGGGACTGAACCTTCTTGCCGACCTCTGATACGGGGCCTGGTCTATACTACTTATGTGAAGTGAATTTTGTAATAAGACCCTAAGTGGGTCTATACAGAAGCAGTAAGGAGAGTTATAATGTTCACACTCCTATGTAGATGATGTGTGGCAATCTTCAGAGCTTTCAGGAGAATGCAAACTCCACAGCATAATCTTGAAAAACATCACTTGCCCAGGGCTCTCACAGCTCTCCATCCTCCTGCACCTCTCTCCTGCATTGCTCGCTTTTCCACACTTCTCCCTTCTTTCCCTTTTCCTGTTACCTCATTCCTGAACACCTGTCCCTTACGTGCTTCTCTCCTGGAAACTTCCCTTTTGCATAAGTTCACTCGGTCCACCATTCCCCTACCTTCCTCCTTTCGGAATACCTCTCTTCTGATCCTCCCTCCTACAAACCTCTCCTACATATCTCTTTATTGTGCATTTCTCCTCTGCACTCCTCCTTTTATGGTACCTCTTTGCAGTACATCAGGTGATTGCCCTTCCATCCTATACAACCCCCTTATGGCGCCCCTGTATGCTGCACGCCTCTATCTGGAAAACACGGCTCCTTTGCATCTTACTGCTGCACACCACTCAAGAGAACTTCCATTGTGCACACATGTGCACCTCCCTTTAGCTTTCTTCACTCTATACAACTCCCAACTGCTTGTGTCCCATTTGTGCATTTCCATCTTGTGTACACTCTTTTGCTTGTCTGGCATTGGGAACATTTTGTAACATTGGTATTAGATTTTCCTCTTCCATCTGGCAAGATGCCAACATGATGTTGCTGTCATCTTCTATGGACTTCCCAACCGTGTTCCTCATCTGTTTCCTCTGCAACATAATTCTATCTTTCATCTGCCCAAGCTTTCCATTCTCAATGTGCTGCAGGCCACTCCTGCCTCATGTAATAACAGGTACCCACTCTCCTCCAGTGGAGTGAGTCACTGGAACTATGCAAGCTTCCACTGTATTAATTAAACACTGCCTCCTGAAACAGCATGATTGCTACAGGCTATGTCCCACATTGTCATAGTTGTAGATAAAGGAGATCTCTTCTCTACATCCTGATGATTAAAAGTCTTTAGTAAAAGGTTGGAACACCTGCATCCTACTTACTTCTGTGCTCATGGAAACAAAGTATGTAAAATAATGTCCAGAAAAACTTCCATTTCTTTTTGCTCTAAATGGCACCTATTATGGTACAGGCATTTAGGGACATCAGGGGCATTTAAGAGACATTTAGAGAGGCACATAAATGTGAAGAAAGTGGAAGGATATTGACATTGTGTAGGCAGATTTCTAATTCATTTAGTTTGGCACAACATTGTGAGCCAAAGAGCTGTTCCTGTGCTGTGCTGTTCTATGTTCCCCTTCAAAAGATGCAGATTGGCCTTCACCAGTGATCTTTATTTCTCACAATTTGAAGGATCATCAGCCCCTGGAACAGACACAAAGGTTCACTCTCCACAGATGCTCAGAAAGATAAGGAAAGGAAGAAGGCAGCAGCGATAGGGAACTCTATAGTTTGGGGGTCAGACAGGTGATTCTGTGGACGCAGGAAAGAAACAGGGATGGTAGTTTGCCTCCCAGGTGCCAGGTTCCGGGATGTTTCTGAACGCGTCCATGATATCCTGAAATGGGACGAAGAACAATCAGAGGTCGTGGTACATATTGGTACCAACGACATAGACAGGAAAAGGGAGGAGTTACTGAAAACAGACTACAGGGAGTTAGGAAGGAAGTTGAGAAGCAGGACCGCAAAGGTAGTCATCTCAGGATTACTGCCTGTGCCACGTGACTGTGAATATAGGAATAGAGTGAGGTGGAGGATAAATGCGAGACTGAGGGATTGGAGCAGAGGACAGGGCTTCAGATTTCTGGATCAGTGGGACCTCTTTTGGGGCAGGAGTGACCTGTACAAAAAGGACGGGTTGCACTTGAATCCCAGAAGGACCAATATCCTGGCAAGGAGGTTTGCTAAGCCTATTGGGGAGGGTTTAAACTAGAATTGTTGGGGAACGGGAAGATGCTAGAGTCCATTATTAATGATGAAATAGTGGCATATCTAGATAGCAATGATAGGATTGGGCCAAGCCAGCATGGATTTACCAAGGGTATATCATGCTTGACTAATCTGTTGGAGTTTTTCAAGGATGTAACCAGGAAGTTAGACGGGGGAGATCCAGTGGATGTAGTGTACCTCGATTTTCAGAAGGCATTTGATAAGGTCCCACATAGGAGATTGGTGGGTAAAATCAAAGCTCAGGACATCAGGGGGAAGACATTGACATGGATAGAAAACTGGTTGGCAGATAGAAAGCAAAGGGTAGCGGTGAATGGGTGTTTCTTGGAATGGCAGGTGGTGACTAGTGGGGTGCCACAGGGCTCGGTATTGGGACCACAGCTGTTTACAATTTACATCAACGATTTAGATGAAGGCATTGAGAATAACATCAGCAAATTTGCTGATGATACTAAGCTGGGTGGAAGTGTGACATGTGATGAGGATGTTAGGAGAATTCAGGGTGACTTGGATAGGCTGGGTGAGTGGGCAGATACTTGGCAGATGATGTTTAATGTGAATAAGTATGAGGTTATCCACTTTGGGAGTAAGAACAGGAAGGCAGATTATTATCTGAATGGTGTAGAGTTAGGTAAGGGAGAAATTCAAAGAGATCTAGGAGTCCTTGTTCATCAGTCACTGAAGGTGAATGAGCAAGTGCAGCAGGCAGTGAAGAAGGCTAATGGAATGTTGGCCTTTATTACAAAGGGAATTGAGTACACGAGCAAGGAAATCCTCTTGCATTTGTACAGAGCCCTGGTGAAACCACACCTGGAGTATTGTGTACAGTTTTGGTCTCTAGGGTTAAGGAAGAACATCCTGGCTGTAGAGGAAGTGCAGCATAGATTCACGAGGTTAATTCCTGGGATGTCTGAACTGTCTTACGCAGAGAGGTTAGAGAGATTAGGATTGTTCACGCTGGAATTAAGGAGATTCAGAGGGGATCGGATTGAAACAGGTAAGATTATTAAGGGATTGGACAAGATAGAGGCAGGAAATACGTTCCAGATGCTGGGAGAGTCCAGTACCAGAAGGCATGGTTTGAGAATAAGGGGCAGGTCATTTAGAACAGAGTTAAGGAAAAACTTCTTCTCCCAGAGAGTTGGGGGGGTCTGGAATGCACTGCCTCGGAAGGTAGTGGAGGCCAATTCTCTGGATGCTTTCAAGAAGGAGCTAGATAGGTATCTTACGGATAGAGGAATCAAGGGATATGGGGACAAGGCAGGAACCGGGTATTGATAGTAGATGATCAGCCATGATCTCAAAATGGTGGTGCAGGCTCGAAGGGCCGAATGGTCTACTTCTACACCTATTGTCTATTGTCTATTGTGATAGAGAAGGAACGTACACAGACCAATAGTTTGAGATGTGTCTATTTTAATGCAACATGTATTATGAGCAAAGCGGATGAGCTTAGAGTGTGGATAGTACTTGGAGCTATGATGTTGTGGCCATTACAGAGACTTGGATGGCTCAGGGACAGGAATGGCTACTTCAAATGCCAGGAATGCTTACTTCCAGTGCCAGGCTTCAGATGTTTCAGAAAGGACAGGGAGGGAGGCAAAAGAGGTGGGAGCATGGCACTGTTGATCAGAGATGGTGTCACGGCTGCAAAAAAGGAGGAAGACATGGAGGGATTGTCTACGGAGACTCTGTGGGTGGAGGTTAGAAACAGGAAGGGGTCAATAACTCTACTGGGTGTTTTTTATAGACCACCCAGTAAAAGGAAAATCGAGGAGCAGATAGGGGAACAGATTCTGGAAAGGTGTAATAATAACATGGTTGTTGTGGTGGGAGATTTTAATTTCCCAAATATCGATTGGCATCTCCCTAGAGCAAGGGGTTTGGATGGGGTGGAGCTGGTTAGGTGCATTCAGGAAGGTTTCTTGACACAATATCTAGTTAAGCCTACAAGAGGAGAGGCTGACTTTGTTTTGGAATTGGGAAATGAACCAGGTCAGGTGTCAGATCACTTGGGGGGGGGGGGGGAGAGCATTTTGGAGATAGTGATCGCCTTTACCAGAGCATTGGAGAGGGATAGGAACAGACAAGTTAGGAAAGCATTTAATTGGAGTAAGGGGAAAAATGAGGCTATCAGGCAGGAACTTGGAGGAATAATTGGGAACAGATATTCTCAGGGTAATGCACAGAATAAATGTGGCAAATAATAAGGGGTTATTTGCATGGAGTTCTGCATAGGTACATTCCAATGAGACAGGGAAAGGATGGTAGAGTACAGGAACCGTGGCGTACAAAGGCTGTTGTAAGTCTTTTTTTGTGTGTGCCATACTCTACCAGAGTCTCGGCGACCACTTTTTTTCAAAGTGGTTGTCTTGGAGGAAAGATTCTGTGAGTGGTCCTCTACGTCCTTGCACAGCGCAGTTTGTTATTTTATGAGTTGTAAGCTCGACACTCATCCCAGCATGGATGGAAAGTGTATCTGCGAGTGGCCTGACTTCGAACTAAGAGTCCGGCGCTGATGTAAATCTAGTCAAGAAGAAAAGAAGAGCTTATGAAAGGTTCAAAAAACTAGGTAATGATAGATATCTAGAAGATTATAAGGCTAGCAGGAAGGAGCTTAAGAATGAAATTAGGAGAGCCAGAAGGGGCCATGAGAAGCCCTTAGTGGCCAGGATTAAGGAAAACCCCAAGGCATTTTACAAATATGTGAAGAGCAAGAGGATAAGATGTGAGAGAATAGGACCAATCAATTGTGACAGTGAAGAAGTGTGTATGGAACTGGAGGAGATAGCAGAGGTGCTTAATGAGTACTTTGTTTCAGTATTCACTATGGAAAAGGATCTTGATGATTGTAGGGATAACTTACAGTGGACTGAAAAGCTTGAGAATGTAGATATTAAGATATAATTGCAAATATAGTATTAATGGTAAGACTCTTGGCAGTGTGGAGGATTAGAGGGATCTTGGGGTCTGAGACCATAGGACACTCAAAGGTGCTGCGCAGGTTGGCTCAGTTGTTAAGAAGGCATACGGTCAATCATGAGATTGATTTTAAGAGCCAAGAGGAAACGTTGCAGCTATATAGGACCCTGGTCAGACCCCACTTGGAGTACTGTGCTCAGTTCTGGTCACCTCACTACAGGAAGGATGTAGAAACCTTAGAAAAGGTGCAGAGGAGATTTACAAGGATATTAATAAAAACACAAAATGCTGGCAGAACTCAGCAGGCCAGAGAGCATCTATGGGAGGAGGTAGTGACAACGTTTCGGGCCAGAACCCTTCATCAGGAGTGAAACCCTTGATCGGCCCGAAACGTTGTCACTACCTTCTCCCATAGATGCTGTCTAACCTGCTGAGTTCTGCCAGCATTTTGTGTTTTTATTTATTTCCAGCAAATGCAGATTCACTCGTGTTTACAAGGATATTGCCTGGATTGCAGAGCATGCCTTATGAGAATAGGTTGAGTGAACTCAATCTTTTCTGCTTGGACCAACGGAGGATAAAGGGTGATCTGATAGAGGTGTACAAAATGATGAGAGGCATTGATTGTGTGGATAGTCAGAGGCTTTTTCCCAGGGCTGAAATGACTAGCACGAAAGAGAACAGTTTTAAGTTGCTTAGAAGTAGGTACAGAGGAGATGTCGGGTAAATTTTTTCACTGAGAATGGTGAGTGCGTGGAATGGGCTGCCAGCGATGGTGGTGGAGGCAGATACGACAGTGTCTTTTAAGAGTCTCCTGGACAGGTACATGGAGCTCAGAAAAATAGAGGGTTATGGGTAATCCTAGGTGATCTCTAATGTAAGGACATATTTGGCACAGCTTTGTGGGCTGAAGGGCCTGTATTTTGCTGCAGTTTTTCTATGTTTCTATCCTGCCTTAACTTTGGAGTTTTTTCTGGATTTTCAGCTCTTTTTTATTTCACAATTGTCTTCTGCTGATGAATGTAACCAATGAACAATTATTGAAACAAGTAGGCAATTCAAGATTAGCATAAACAGAAAAAAGTCTGCAGATGCTGGAAATCCAAAGCAACTCACTATGCTGCATTGGAAATAATGGACATGAGTTAACTGCTTATCCTATACCTATCCAACATCTAATTTCAGGGCTAGCAAATGCATTCCCAAAATCAAAAATTTATCACTAAACAAAGACACTTTAATATTTTCTTTACTGCTGTGACTTTTTCTATTATTCTTTTAGGATGATCAATAAAATCAGAGTAATATCAGTAAGTTTGGCCAACTGCTTTTTATATTATGTAATAAATGATTTCAGTCACTGCTTCGATGATTACACATTAAAAATGCTGTGACCCAGTTCCCTTTCAGAAATGTCAGCACCATGGAAAGTTGCTGATTCCCAGCAATGTTAACTAAAGCAGAAAGTGTAAACACACGAAGCAGGAGTCAAAGAAAGTGGTGTAATAGGTTACGGCAGATGAAGGGGAGGAAGAAAATCAATGGGTATTTAAGGACAATAAAAATGAAATGATGCAACTCAAACTCACAAAGAAAATAGACATAAACTGCTAACTGCAAGCTTTTTTTTAAGCATCTGCTGTTATCTTTTAATATCTGCTGGCTTCAAAGTTAACGAGGGAACCTGGTTTGATGGTAACATCAAACAAATTAAATTTGTTTGTAGCAGACAATGATCTGTGAGACTTCACATTGCTCATTAAGCCATAATGGTTTAGCTGAAATGTAAGATTTCAGTCCTGATGAAGGATTTCAACTCAAAATGTCAGCAATTCCTTCCCTCCCAAAGATGTTGCTTGGCCTGCTGAGATCCTCCAGCAAATTATTTGTTGCTCCAGATTCCAGCACCTGCAGTCTCTTCATTATTTTGCTGCGCTAAATACAAACTGTGAATTGTGTTCATGCAATTTTGGATCTGGGAAAAAGCTTGTGAAATTGGCCAAAAAGATGCTGAAAACAGTATTGTCCAGAAGCATGTTCTACAACAAGACCTGCACTGAACTGAACACAACTTTTGACAATTTGTAGTGGACTCATGTAAGAAATGCTTCAATCCATAAGGTTGACTTTTCGATACGAGATTGCAGTAATATACACTGTGGCTGCTCTGGAGAAGCAGAGGCTACAGGGTAGATGGACATCTTTGGTGCAGGAGCTAGGCTATTGAAGTAACTGAGAAATTTGAAAAGGTATATAAATGGAAAGCAGAGACGTGGTCTATGATATTAAGCAACACAATGAAGAGGCAAGGCACAGGGACAGGAGGATGAGGCACTAAGAGCACAAAGCTGAACAGACGAATGAATTCGACAAACCAGAAAGGGACAAGGAAAACATTAAGTATGTATGAATGTCAGTAAGATTCTAAAGGAATTTTTGAGTGTGCTAGGATACCAGTAAAAATGAAATAGCGATGGATTATCTGTGCCAAAGCCAGTAGAACTGCTGCCAAAAACCCAGGATCATCCTGACATCAGGTGCTGTCTCTGTGGAGTTTGCATGTTGTCCTGTGACCATGTGAGATTATTCTCCGTGCTCTTGTTTTCTCCCACCTTCCATGTGGACAGGTAGATCAATTGATCACTGTAAATCACCCCAGTTTGTATGTGAGCGGAGAGTGGTAGAATCTGCGGCAGAGTTGATGAGAATACAGAGAATTTAAAAAATGGTATTAAAGTGGGATTACTGTAACCAGGGCATTCAATAGTTGTCATGGATTTGAATAACCTTTCTCTGCACTCTATCACTCTACAGTATAGTTTTATCAGATATATGAGTTACTGCCAGAACCCAAAGGATGAATTTCATAGAACAGGATGCAAGCCAGGATGAAGCTGAGAAACAGATTCAAAAGGATGTCAGTAGTACAGATAAAAAAACCTACCAATATCACTGACATTCAGAGCAGATACTGGCAAGTGGAGATGCAGCAAAAGTCACAGAGGATTAATAAGTTTGCAATAGCCTTCAATTCCTTGTTGTATGTATATGTGCCTAAGTTCTTAATATAGCATAAGTGTCACGATAGCGTAACACACACAAAATGCTGGAGGAACTAAGCAGGTCAGGCAGCATCTATGGAAGCCAATAAACAGTCAACACTTCAGGCTGGAACCATTCTTCAGGACTGGAATGGAAGGGGGAAAATGCCAGAATTAAAAGGTGGGGGGAGAGATTAGCTGGAAGGTGCTAAGAAGAGAGGTAGGTTGGAAAGTTAAAGGGCTGGAGTAGAAGGAATCTGATAGCTGAGGAGACATTTAACAGACATGACAGACATTTTAATCTACTAGCTTTTACATGTTTTTGACAGAAGTTCACCTACTCATATAGCATTGTTCCATTTATTTCCTTTTAAAGGAAGATGTTGTATGGTATGGGTTGTGCATATTAGTTGTTAAGTATATAAATTATTTCAAGGTTGCTACTTCATTGTCATCTTATTAATCCACGGCATATGGTAAACCATTGTAAAATTATATGGTTGTCATTGAATAAACTCTTCACGGGCTTCCAGCGGGTACAGATATCAATTATAACCAACGCTTCAATGACAAAGAATATGAACACAACGCTGGAAGAACTCAGCAGGTCAGGCAGCATCCGTGTAAAAAGAGTAGCCAACGTTTTGGGCCGAGACCAAGGCTACTCTTTTCTCACGGATGCTGCCTGACCTGCTGAGTTCTTCCGGCGTTGTGTACATATTCTTTGATCCACAGCATCTGCAGTTGTATTTTTGTATTTCAATGACAAGCTCTGCCATCTTCTTTAGAGATGCATCATCCCTGAAGAAGATGGCAGTGTTCATCATCAAAACACGGGTTATAATCGAATCATTCAGCCAGCTTGAATCTTGAGAAGAACTTATTCATCATATACACTGGGAAAGCACAAGATTCTTTTACCACCTGCACTGATTGTCAGAACTAAGAAATTAAGTTTCCATAGTGGCCTTAATCCAAAGGTAAACTGTCGAAACATTTATCCTGTTGAGGTTATAGAATATATGACTTATATAATATTGACAAACACAAGGAAGTCTGCAGATGCTGGAAATCCAAAGCAACACACAAATGCTGCCTGACCTGCCAAATTCCTCCAGCATTGTGTCTGTGTTAATATATAAAATTGAGTAGTCCTCTTTAAATATTGTACCATCACTCTCTCCCTTTCTCTCTCTCCCTCTCTCTCTCCAAATCCTTAATAAAACAATTTGTCAATCTAACTGAACAGCTACAATATTCTGATATCCTGATGTTGTACCTTTTCACTTGATGCCTTGTATATGTATTACTCACTATCTTAGAGTGTCAAGTACAACAGTATAACATTTCAAACTCATGGCCAAATCTGAAAACTGAACACTCGGCAAAAACCCTCCCAATTAAGTCAACATATGGTTACACGCTGTGTGTGCTGGGAGGAAGCAATCTGTATGATTGAAATGAAATACATACCATGGAACAAATAAGGAAGCCAGAGTAATTCTTAATAATACAGACAGTGGAAAAAATCCTACGTTAATGTTGTTTATCTTGTGTTGCTACCTCAATCCGGTATTGAGCTAGATAAACCATAATAGATGAAGGTTAAGATATTCTTCAGTCTCGTAAGTTATAAGGGGAGAAAACTGTACCATACTATAAAACACTCGTGTGAGACCCTGAAGAGTGTATTAGATGCTTTACAAAACACATTGTAATCTGTCCAGAAATGAGACAGCTGTACATTATTAGCTCCTTCTCACAATTAGGAATGAGGAAAATCCTTTGATACTTTCTTACTTCAGTAAAGACTGTTAGCAAATAATTAGAGTTTTACAGATTTGAAGGACTGGCTCAGTAGTGATCGAATTATTTGTGGGATCTGGGACTCTATCCCAAGTTAAGTCTAGAAAAGAACATAGGAACATGAAAAGCTATGATACGACCCTGATCCAGCAGAGAGAAGGTCCTGTGATGAAAGAAGCTCAAGGCAAATGATAGACGGGGAAAGTACTCCCAATAGGCATCCATTAGTCTCGAGAGACCATGGATTTGCGCCTTGGAAAGTTTCCAGGGCACAGGCCTGGGCAGGGTTGTATGGGAGACCAGCAGTTGCCCAATCTGCAAGTCTCCCCTCTCCATGCCACCAAGATGTTGTCCAAGGGAAGGGCAAGGGCCAATACAGTTTGGCACTGGTGTCGTCACAGCGCAATGTGTGGTTAAGGGCCTTGCTCAAGGGCAGCCTCAGCTGAGGCTTGAACTAGCTACCTTCAGATCACTAGACCAACGCCTTAACCATTTGACCATGTGCCAGACTCCCAAATAGCATAAATATCACAAGGATTTTGGATATTACCATAAGTGGCTGAGAAAAAAATGAATGCATAAGGGAAAGGTTGAGTGTGAGCATCGGACTACTGGAGATAAACAAAAGAAGAGAGTCATCTGCAGCAAAAGAGGTGTCAAAGAGGAGACACCATGAGGATGAAGCCTACTATCACGAGAGTGGTGTCTCTACAATACTACAGCCAGGTTACATAAGACCACAGAGGGGTGACTCGAAACTGATCCCATCTCAGGAAGACTATTATCAGCTAACAAAAGTAGAACTGGTGATAGCAAAGGATGAATAACTAATCTCACAGAGAAGGACCACCACAGTTCAACAACAAGCCACAGGAGGCATGATATGTTCGCACAAGATCTGGAAGGACAATCAAAGTGTACAAAAGGGTTTACGTTGAAGTAACAGACAGATAGAATGGAGATGTTATGGTACCCACTCCGTTTAGACACTCTGATTCACTACAGTTTGGATAGCTGGTGCAGTCTCTTTAAAGATTCTGGCCCACTCCGCTAACTGGTGACCACGTTTTGGCTCCAAGATTTGGATATTTAGAGAGCACCTGAACTCAAGTTCTGTACTCAGTTGTCAGTCCAGCTTTGATTCTGTCTGCGATTGTGTTTAGGATTTCTGTTTCATTTGGATATTCGTCCAGTCTCATCAGGTTCTTATCTAGCATCTAGTCAACACACCTGTTCTTGTCTCAGACTCAAAATGATGCCTTGATTCTATTCTCGGAAACTTCAGCACTTGGGACTCGATCATCCTTACAGTACAATTGAGCCACCATGGACCCAGAGGGATGTCAGAGCTTCTTGTCAGTTGTGGCCAGCCACAGCAAGACTGGGCCTGGAGATACTTGATCTCCAGGTCGGCATGTGCCAACTGTCACCAGAAGGGAGTCCAACCCTTGAGAGGTTTGTCAGTGACCCGGGTTCTTGCTGCAGCTTCCTCACAAGGTTCTTGAACTCCCTTCATCCTGGCTTCTGACGGAGCGTGGAAAGGTGGCCTACATGACTTCCCTCCTGACTGGGAGAGCTCTGGCTTGGCCCACTGCACATTAGGAGTGCGGTTGGAGATTTGCTCTGATTTGGAAGAATTGATGAACACCATGAAGAGGGTGTTCCATCTTCCCACTGGAGCTAACAGATCCTTGGAGAGTATAGTGAAGATGCATCAAAGTAGCCAGTCAGCCATTGACTACACATTCAGTTTCAGATTTTGGCTGAGGACTATGGCTGGAACGAGGAGGCCTTTGCTACTCGGTACTGCCATGAATTCTGAGGCAAGTTAAAAGATACGCTTGCTTTGAGCGGGTCGGAAGAGGACTTAGAAGCTCTGATTGGTCAGTCCATCTGCCTCAATAGTCGCCTGGTCGAGCAACAGTGAGACTACCTCCAGTGGCCCAAGCCTGGCCTCCTCACATCATAGTTCCACTCCCTGAGTGACAATGACCTGCCCGTCTCCTGCACAAGCCCCAATCAAGCCAATGCAAATAGGTTGCATAAGATTCTGTGTTGATGACAGGTTCTGGCCTCAGAGTCAAGATTGCTGATACTACTGCAGGGAAGCAGGTCACCTGTGAGTCAAATATCCAAGGCAGCAGTGGTCAAGAAAACTGCTAAGACCATCCAGTGTTGGGAGGTCTGTGACAGTAGCAGCCATTACTTCCAATACTACAGATCTGGTGTCATGCCAAAGATGGAGATCTCCAGGGGAAAGAACCGGTGAAAAGTGAATGCCTTTATGGACTCTAGGGTAGCTAGTAAATTCCAGGACTTGGGGACAGTCCACTGCATCAACACACTTCTACAGGAGTTGGGGCAGCACGTAACCACAACTGCCCTGGACAGACATCCTCTTGGGTCCGGGCAGATCACACAACAGACATCAATTTTGCAAATGAGAATAGGGGAACATGCAGTAGACATGTGCCTATATATCGAAATTTCTCCTCACACACTCCTGATCCTCGGGCACCGTTGGCTCTCCAACCATAACCCTTCCATGAACTGGGAGGAAGGGAGAACTCATCACTTGATCAAGTCTTTGCAAGAAGGGATGTTTTCATTTTGGTGTTCCAACCCTCAGACTCTCCCAAGACCCGCGGCCGATGAGGATGCAGACCTTTGCTCGGGGTAACCCAAAGCCTTCAGGAGACCCAGTCGTGATCTCAAGGGTGGACAGACCAGCTCCTGTCAACAGATTCTGGCCCACTCTGCTAACTGGCGGACATGTATTGGCACCAGGATTTGGATATTTAAAGAGCACCTGAACTCAGGTTTTGTGCTCAGTCACCAGCTTAACTTTGACTTTGTCTATGATTGCATTTAGGATTTTGGATTCTCGACCTGTCTTGACAAGTTCTCATCCAGCATCTAGTCAAGAGCCCTGTTCTCCTCTCAGTCTCGAAATCGTGTCTCAATTCTCCAGAACTTGGGTCCTTACCATCCTCGCCTAGGCCCCTCGTCACAGGAGAGTTAAGTTGAATGTTATATTTTTTTATCTCTCCCTCTCTTGCGCTCTCAACTTTGCTCTGTCACTCTTTCTTTGGAGCCATACCATTCAGAAAGACCATTGAAAGACCATTCAGCCCAAATCTCCATGCCAACTGTGTCACCCATTCAGCTGGTCCCATCTGCTCGTGTTTGACCCATAGACACCCAAACCTCCCTTTTACAACTACTTAACTAGATGGCTTTTAAATATTGTTAATGTACCCATTTTATCCCCAACTTTTCTGACAGTTCATTCCAAATACGCAACACCCAATAGAGCATTTTGTTACGTTATTGCCTATCCTCCAGTATTCTACAGAGAAATACAGGGATTATCAGAACGGCTGCCTGCAGTGTTGGAAAATGCTGGTGATAGATATACCAGCTGTTCCTTATTGAAATCAAAACAGATAAATTAACCTTGATAGAAATACAGTGCTGGGTGATGTTTCTGATGTGTATTGAACAGAAAATTGAGAGATCAGCAGCAGCCACTTGAATAGATCCTGTGGTGAAGAATTTGAGAGATATTGTGCCTTCCAGTTCCACAGTGATAGCAAGCAGTTCCTGCACAAAACCATGGTTGAAGGATTCCCAAGGGTTGCTAAATAGCTTAGATGCTATTTGGAAGATCTGGGCATATGAGTACATTCTTCATTGGAGAGGTCCAGGTAGGGTGTGGTGTCTATGAATACTCTCCAGGGGTAGCCTCTTCACTGATACACTTTATTCCTGCCCTGGGATCCTTGTCAAAACTTGAGTACTCAGTTGTTGCTACAATAAAGCCTTCGATGTTGGACTGCTGCCAGTAATGTCACCTCCGAGGCACCCTCACAGAATGAATAACTCAAAGTTATAGAGAACATTTCCTGTTAGCTTAAGCACCCTTTGTGCACTTTGAAACTCGAGTGGCTTGCAGTGTGTTGTAAAGACTCTAGTCACTTAATCCAAAGTCAGTGAAGTACACCTTTAAAGGGTGATAAAAGCTATAAAATTTTGTCGTATGTCCCATATTTATATTGATTCATATCTGATTTATACAATTGAATGATGCTATTTCTAGGCTTTATTCTTTAATACTCTTTGTGTTTACCTAACTTTGTTCTCAGTAACAAAATGATTCAATTACAAAATCCTCTTCCCTGAGGAAAACAATATCGTGAATGTAATGCTACAGTTTTTGCATAACTGAACACCTGGATCAGGAGTGATTACTCCACTATGAAAAGGGGATAAAGTCCATGTTCAGAATAAATTTTATTATCGAAATACATATATGTCACCACTTTCAACCCTGAGATTCATTTTCTTGTGGGCATACTCAACAAATCTGTAGAATAATAACGATAACAGAATCAGTGAAAGACCGTCCAACTGGAATGCTCAGTTGGAGTACAACAGACAACAACCTGTGCAAATGCAAAATGAAGAAACAATAATATAAATAAAAAGAAATAAATACTGAGAAGGTGAGATGAAGAGTTCATGAAAGTGAGTCCATTGGCTATGGGAATATTTCAATGATGGGGCGAGTGAAGTTGTCCTCTTTGGTTCAAGAGTCTGATTGGTTGAGGGGTAGTAATTGTTCCTGATCCTGGTGTTGTGAGTCTTGAGGCTCCAGATGCAAAAAGAGAGCATGGGTAGTGGGGGCCCCTGATAATGGATGCTGCTTTCCTACAACAGTGTATCACGTAGATGTGCTCAGTTGTTAGGAAGCCTTTACTCGTGATGGATTGGCCCCCGTACACACTACTTTTTGAAGGAGGATCACTACATTGAAAGTTGAGAAGCTATGGATTAACTTAGGGAGACCACCATCATTCTAACCATTGCAATGTTGCTATCATCTTGAAAACAAACTAAAAAACAGAGTCCAATTATTTACAACCAACAAACTTGTAAACTATTTATGACATAAAGCAATTCTTAAGGAGCTTTAAAATATTTTCCTGATGTACCTGGTAATATTTATGTGGTACTGTAGATATTCAATGGGGGATAAAAAATAGATCCAATTAAAACCAAAAGGAAGGCTGGTCTTTCACAGAATATATTTTGACAATTTCCCATTTTGACTTTTACATTCACAGGGTGCTCCTTATGAATAAATAAGAAGAAAGCTGGCACTGAAATAAGCAGTTAATAAGGAAAGATTTATTATGAAGTTAAGTTTTATACATACTCCATGACTATCTCTGTTCGCTATTTTTATATACACCATATCAAGCAAATTAGTGTAAATTACTGCCCTTGCACTGAAGAGAACTCACCTCAACCACTCTGTGACAGACATAAATGCAAATAAGTCAACTGTGACATGTGTTGAACTGAGAATCATCTAATTTCTTTCACATTTTCTGTAATAACACTAACAAAAGCATTACAGGAACCACAACTTGCTGTAAAGAAGCACATCTCACATCTTGTGCTAAAATGTTAAGCATAGCTTTCACAGTTTTGCACTTGCATTTGAGTCATGATTTTACAAGGCAAGAGGGGAGTTGTTATGGCCCAAAGCATGATCTCATTTGTGCCGTCATCTCCAAAAGCAAGCTCAGCTAGACTGTTCCTCAGTTCACTTCCTTCATTTGTAATGACTATTGGTTCACAACATAGATCACCACGAGACCTTGGTCTGCAGGCACTTGGCCGAGACTGAAGAATTCCAGCAACACGACATTTGTCTAAACCTTGCATCTCATCATTAAGTAGACTACAGAAAACAGAATTAATTTTTCACTTTTGCATTACCCTAACATCTACCAATTCTCCTATTCTCAACATTGCAGTGTGGGAGGGTTGTTTTTATAGTACTGCGATGCATCAAAAGAGGACTTCAATGTTTACAATGAATGCAATCATGAGCAGAAGTGCCAGGGAAAGCAACAGAGAAAGATATTACTGTGTGACCTGAAGTATTAGCCTTGGCTTCTTTTGCACAGGAAAATATATTTCTCATAAACAGTGGCAGACAATAAAAAAATATTGGTGTTCAAAGAAATTTGGGTGTCTTATACTAGAAACATACCATGTTAACATGGAGGTATAGCAAGCTATAAGGTAGATGAATGAAATCTGGACTTTTATTACAAAAGAAATGCGGTATGAAACCTTGCTATATCTTCGCAAGGCCTTCATGAGACCACACTTAGATCACAGCATAAATTTATGCTTATAGATTTATGACCCTACAAGGGAGAAAACAAAGCTCGATCTACTCCTGGGTAATAGGGCAAGGCAAATGACTGAAGTGACAATGGGGAGCAGTTTTGAACAGTAACCATTGCTCTATTACTTTTTAAATATGGAAGAGAAAAGAACTGTTCCACAGGTTCGGGTTCTTAATTGGGATAAGTTGAATTTTAATGATATGAGCAACATATACAAAATTTTGGAGGAACTCAGCAGGTCAGGCAGCATCTATGGACGTGGTAAACAGTTGACGTTTCAGGCTGAGACCTTTTATCAGGACTGGAAACAAAGGGAGAAGGCACCAGAACAAAAAGGTGGGGGGGGGGGGGTAGGAAGGAGGGCAAACTGGAAGATGATAGGTGAATCTAGGTGGGCGAGACAAGTAAAGGGCTGGAGAAGAAGGAAGCTGACTGAAAAGGAGTGTGTACCAGAATCAGAATCAGGCTTATTATCAACGACATGTGACATGGAATTTGTTAACTTAGCAGCAGCAGTTCAATGCAATACATAATCTAGCAGAGAAAAAAATAAAATGATAATAACAGTAATAAATAAGTAAATCAGTTGAAGTATATGTATATTGAATAGATTTAAAATGTACAAAAACCAGAAATACTATATATTAAAAAAAAAGTGAGGGTTCAATGCCCATTTAGGAATCAGATGACAGAGGGGAAGTAGCTGTTCCTGAGTTTATGAGTGTGTGCCTTCAGGCTTCTGTACCTCCTACCTGATGGTAACAGTGAGAAAAGGGCATGCCCTGGGTGCTGGAGGTCGCTGCCTTTCTGAGACTCTACTCCTTGAAGATCTCCTGGGTACTTTGTAGGCTATTGCCCAAGATGGAGCTGACTAGATTTACAACCCTCTGCAGCTTCCTTCAGTCCTGTGCAGTAGCCCCCCCCCACCACCCCCATACCAGACAGTGATGCAGCCTGTCAGAATGCTCACCAAAAATAATTAATATAGAAGTTTTTGAGTGTATTTGTTGATATGCCAAACCTCTTCAAACTCCTAATAAAGTATAGTCGCTGTCTTGCTTTCTTTATCACTACATCGGTATGTTGGGACCAAGTTAGATCCTCAGAGATCTTGACACCCAGAAACTTGAAACTGCTCACTCTCTCCACTTCTGATCTCTGTACGAGGATTGATATGTGTCCCTTCGTCTTATCCTTCTTGAAGTCCACAATCAGCTCTTTCATCTTACTGATGTTGAGTGCCAGGTTGTTGCTGCAGCACCATTCCACTAGTTCGGGGGTCGGCAACCTGCGGCTCCCGAGCCATTTGTGGCTCTTTCACCTCTGTGCTGCGGCTCCCTGTGGCTTTGGGAAATAGTTGGTCAGTATTTAATTAAAATGTATTTTATGTTAGTTTGTTAGCTTTTGAAATGTAATTCTAAATTTGAAGATTATGGTGATCTTGTACAATCTAAGTGTGGCGACACATTTCCTCACAATTAGCCAGCATTCCGGCTAAGGGAGATAGCCTACGGGGGTTTGTGAGTACGCGTCTTTTGCAGCATCTGCGTCCATGGGGGCTGGGTTGAGGGAGGCTTAAAAGCAAGGCTGTTTAGTTCGAATAAAGTTATTCGACTGCAGTTTACTGACTGCGTGAGCACACCGCTACAACGTGTTTTTATCGCTATTAATATACGTCACCACTGCCAATACCTGACACCCGCCAGTGCGCGATTTCTTTAATTTTTCGATCCAAGGTAAGCCAACTATGGAGAATTCTAAAAAAAGAAAAGTGACTGAAGAAAACAGAACGTTTAATGATACGTGGACAGATTCATTTGCTTTCACTGTTGACGAGACTGGTTTACCGGTATGCTTAATATGCAATGAGAAACTAGCAAACAACAAAAAGTCAAATGTCGCAAGGCATTTCCAGAATAAACACGCAGCCTTTGCTCAAAAATATCCGGATGGAGATGAGAGAAAAAAAGCCGTTTCGGAACTGATGCGGAAGGTTGATCTGAGCAAAAATCATTTCCAGAAATGGATGAAGTCTGGAAAATCAACGACATACGCCAGTTATATTGCCGCTCAGGAAATAGTCAGGCACGGGAAGCAGTTTACAGATGGTGAATATATAAAAGAATCTTTCATTAAGATTTCAGAACATCTATTCACGGACTTTAAAAACAAGAGTGAAATTGTGCAGAAAATCAGGGATATGCCCCTCTCTGCAAAGACTGTCAAAGACAGAACCATAAAAATGGCAGAAGACATCACAAGACAGCAAATTAAAGACATCAATTCAGCTGTGGCCTACTCGATTGCCTGTGACGAGTCTAAAGACAAAGGTGATATTGAACAAATAGCGTTGTTCTGCCGGTATGTAAACTCTGCCGGGCCACAGGAAGAACTGATTGAGTTGATACCTCTAAAAGACCAAACACGGGGGGAGGACATCTGTGAGGCTGTCTTGAATTGTTTAAGAGCCAAAGGAATAAAGACCACCCATCTGATGTCAGTAGCTACTGATGGGGGCACCGAATATGACGGGAACGCACAAGGGAATTGTGGCTTTACTGCAGAAGTCGCTGGACAGAAAGCTGCTGACTTTTCACTGCATCTTGCACCAAGAGGCACCGTGCGGTCAAACATTTCCTCCGGAATGCACAGAAGTAATGGATGTTGTCATTCAGATTGTCAATAAAATAATGGCAAAAAGTTTAAATCACCGTCAATTCCGTTTGTTACTGGACGAGCTGGAAATTGCATATTCTGATCTCCTGCTGCACAACAAAGTCTGATGGTTGTCCAGGGGGGAGGTGCTGAAACGCTTTGTCGCGTGTCTGGAAGAAGTGAAAACTTTCCTGGGCAGCAAAGGGCTCAACTTTCCTGAGCTGGAACAGCCAGAGTGGCTGGAAAAGCTACACTTCATGGTAGACATGACAGCGCACCTGAACACGCTGAACACAGCTCTTCAACGGGGTAAGGACGTACAGCCCTGCACATGTTGGAGGATGTTTTGGCATTCGAGCGCAAGTTGACGTTGCTTGCCAGAGATTTACAGAAAGGCACATTGTCTCACTTCCCCAATTTGAGAGAGTTCAAACAAGGTCACGACATGATAAATTCGGAGTATTTACATTCTGCAATCATCGCAATGCAAACATCGTTTGGGAAACGCTTCTGTGAGTTCAGAGAGGGAAAAAACACATTATCCTTCCCGGTCACTCCCCTAAGCATCGATCCATCCCTACTAAATACGACTGCATTGTCAGGTGTGAGTCAACCTGAACAAGTATGATAAATATTTTAATTGCCTATTATTTTACGTATATTCATATGTTTTCATTGTTCAGTGAAATAGTCCTTTTATTTTTCAGGTTGACAGCTGGCTGACGTTATTTTTGGTTTGCTGCTGGCGGCAAATTTAAGTTTGTCGTTTTTCATAAATACAAGAAGGACTCAAATAGACGTTGAGTATTTTACTTAAAAGTAACCTTCAACCCAACGTCTTTTTTTCGGAGTTCAAAATGTTTTTGTTGCATGCAGAAATGTAATTTCATTTTCTCTGCAGGAGTTCATCAATTTCATAAATGCAACACATTATAGTTTGTTTATACATAGCATAAAGGCAAAACAAAACGTTGTATGCAGTGTTATTTCATTTTAAATGTCAAGCGGGTTTTGCGGCTCCCAGTGTTTTCTTTTCTGTGGGAAACGGGTCCAAGTGGCTCTTTCAGTGGTAAAGGTTGCCGACCCCTGCACTAGTTGGTATATCTCACTCCTGTACGCCCTTTCATCACCACCTGAAATTCTACCAACAATGGTTGTATCGTCAGCAAATCTATAGATGATATTTGAGCTATGCCTAGCCACACAGTCATGCGTACATAGAGAGCAGAGCAGTGGGTTAAGCACACACTCCTGAGGCGCACCAGTGTTGATCGTCAGCAAGGAGGATATGTTATCACCAATCCGTACAGACTGTGGTCTTCCTGTTAGGAAGTCGAGGATCCAATTGTAATTATATTATATAGGATGCACAGAGGGAGGTACAGAGGCCCAGGTTCTGCAACTACCATGGGAAAAAGAGGGGCAACAGGGAGAAACAGTAAGCAGGTGAGGAGAGGCAGTAAGAGGCCAGAGTGTGGAACAGAAGAAGAGGGAAGGAGGATGGAAAAAGAAAAAAAAGAGAGGAAAAAACTTACCGTGTTCATGCCGGCAGGTTGGAAGCTATGTAGACGGAGTATGAGGTGTTGCTCCTAAACCCTGAGTGTGGCCTCATCATGGCAGACAAGGAGGCCATGGACAGACATATTGGAATCGGAATGGGGATAAGAATTAAAATTGTTGGCCACCAGAAATTCCACTCTAATGAACGTACTCTAAGTAACCTTACACAGATTAATTAGCGTGTTTTGTTAGCGGGCAATGGGCCCACTGTAGGAAGGTTTAAATGCAAGGTGTTGGTATTTTGGAGAGACCAATCCAGATAGGAAGTTCACAGTGAATACCAGGGCCCGGGGGAGTGTTGCAGAACAGAAGGACCTTGGACTATATGTACCACAAACACAAGGATATCTGTAGATGCTGGAAATCCAAAGAGCAACACACACAAAATGTTGCAGGAGCTCAGCAGGCCAGGCAGCATCTACAGAAAAGAGTAAACAGTCAATGTTTTGGGCCAAGACCCTTCATCAGGACTAGAAAACAGGAGGAGTGGAAGTCGTGGTCTATGTATGTAGTATGTATGAAAGTAGAGTCAAAGGTAGTCAGAGTGCTGAAGAAGGGTTTTAGAACACTGGCCTTCATAGAGAGAGGACATTGAGTATAAAAGTTGGGAGGAAATGGTGTAATTATATGGGATGCAGCTGAGAAATATTGTGTTAAGTTTTGGTTGTCCTGCTATAGGAAAGATTTTATTAAACTAGGAGGAGAGCAGAAAAAATTACAAGGGTGCTGCTAAGACTTGAGGAGCTGAGTTATGGAAAGGTTGGATCAGCTAGGACTCTATTCCTTAGAATGAGGGAGACTGAGAGGTGATCTCTGTGGGGCAGCACGGTAGCGTAATGGTTATCACAATGCGTTACAGTACAGGTGACCCGGATTCAATTCCCACCATTGTCTGTTAGGAATTTATACATTCTCCCCATGACCATGTGAGTTTCCTCTAGGTCCTCCCACAGTCCAAAGATGAACCAGTTGATGAACCAGGCTAATTGATTATTGTAAGTTATCGTATCATTTGCATTAACAAACAACACACCCAAACACGCACCGTGGGTGGCCTGCAAGTGTGGCCATACATTCCAACACCAGCATAGCATGCCCACAGTATTCAGCTGATCAAGACAAGCAGCAACGACAGAAACAACATAAGACATAAACAGCAAAACAAGCCCCTTTTCCCACCCTTCATCCCCCACCTCCTCACTCATACAGATAGGACTCCAGTCCCAGTACAGGCTACCACTGCACCTCCAGTCCTTGGTCTGGACTCTCTGACTTGTAGACATTGGGACCCAACCTCTAGTTCCAGACTTCCATCCCTACACTCACTGACTTTGGGCTTTCCACCTCCAGAATCACCGAATTCTGGACTTTGACCTTTGGCTTTGCCGTCTGGTCTTCGGCAACCTTGGGGTATCAATCCCAGGACTTGCTGATGACAGTTTTGACCTTCAGGCCTCACACTAGAACTTGCCAGCCATGGGTTTGACCTTTGATCCTTGAACCCAGCATTCACCGATCTCAGGTTTGATCTTTGGCCTCAGATTCTGGACTTGCACGGACCACCAACCCTAAAGACAGGATGGGGTGGAGTGGCAACAGGCTTTTGTGAGTACCACCCATATGGGCCTTTGGCTTGTTATTCACTGACCTGGTCTCCTCATCATCTGGTGATCCGACTTCTGGGATTATTGACCTTCAACCACAGAGCATTCCAACCTGGAAGCCAAACAACAGCTCCTACCTCTAACTCTTCACTCTCCCTTATTTTTGTCCTGAAGACCCAGTTTGACTTCTGACTCCCTGTGATGTCCACTAAGCCATCTCTAAGAGTCTAAAGAAAATCGCTGGAGCCTCGACATTGACAGAGGCCGCAGCTCGACATGACCTTGACCAGAAGTCTATCTGCTGCAAGTTATTCTTTGTGACAAATGGATTGGAAAGGTTTAGAACATTATGGGCCAATGCTGGCAGAAGGGACTGACTTGGGTGGGGTATATTAGTGACCAATTAACCGTATGTTTTTGAAATGTAGGAAGAAACCAGAGCACCCGGAGGAAACTCACATGGTCACAGGGAGAACGTACAAGCTCCTTACAGGCAGCGACGGAAATTGAACCCAAGTCACTGGTACTGTAAAGTGTCGTGCTAACCACTGCACTACCATGCCAGCCCAAAGGATATTCTTCCAAAGTACATTTTACCTGTGGATGCAAAGTTGATTCTGTATTTTCAGATTTCTCAGCTACATAGATATTTATTTATGAGTGGAATATCTAACTCTGGAGTGTTGAGGTGTTCCATTCCTGTTTCTGCCATTCCTTTAAGTGACCCATTACTCGTGTCTTTGGAAAATGAAAGGAAACTCGTGTCACTGCAGGGAAAATGTATAAATTCTACACAGACGGCTCTAGTCAGGATTAAACCTTTGTTACAGGAGCTGTGAGACAGCAGTACCTCTGGCTGTGCCCGTTCTGTGTTGCGTATATGTGTGTAGGTGTCTACATTATATATATATGATTTTAGTAATGAACCTTCAGCGTCTTGGGATGTCATTTTCTGTAGTGCAAAGAAAATTCACAACTCTCTGAAAAACTAGTAATGTAGTTTCAAATTTGGTGTTCTGGGGGTCAAAAACTCCTATCATCGTGTGAGAGGAGTTGTTCTTCAACGTCTATGCAACAGACAATAAAGTTCGCTGTGTTACAAACGTACATGAGTAACAATCGCCAATGCCTCCGATACTGTGGGTTTTGTGATCGGTGTCAGCTTTTGCAGCAGCATTAAGTTAAGGCTGTACCCCAAATGTTTGTCTCTATTCCAACATTAAAAACCTGTCATGTTGCAGAATTGACACATACAGCAGAACAAGAAATCAAACTCAGAATTCTCAGGGAGCATTTAAATACCTTACAAAGCTCAGAATAAAGATAGGAAGATACAGTACAGTATAAGCTGAAATACTATAAATAGAATTATGTCAAAATTGTTTTTTTAAAACTGCAGCATCTTGAAATATTTATTGAGGCTTCCAGGCTGTTAAACAACGGTTCTGGCTTAGGGTGCTATGAAACTGATTTAGCAATATGTAATATGTTACTATGGGGATATTTAATAAATTCCTAGGGCTAGAAGATGAGTGATTTCTGAAGAGACCTTTTTCATAAATGGTATTGTACAAGAAGCTACACAAGACTTTTTCTGCAAAAGCCTGGCAGTACGAGTCTATCAGATGTGGGTCCTAAAGCATAATGTTTAACAGAGAAAAAAAGCCCCTCCTTACTTTGTGTGGGCAAGGATCTTTCTTGCTTTCCAAGCTATAGTTTGTAGGGTGGAGGTAGGGTTCATGATTTGGAGAGGAAGGTAGGTTGAAATCAGTCAGACAGGTGCCTGAGCCCTGATAGCATAGATAACATAGAAGAGTGCACCACAGGAACAGACCCCTTGGCCCACAGTATTGCATCAAAATAATTAAATTAGTAATCCAATGCCCATTGAAACTAATCCCTTGTGCCTACAATATGCCCACATTCTTCCATTTCCTGCACATTCATATGCCCATCTAAAAACCTCTTGAAAGTCTTTATTGTGTTCCCCTCCTGGCATTCATCCTTGCAAGTGAAACAAGTGCTATACCTGCCCCTACACCTCCTACCTCACTACCTTTTAGGGCCACAAACAGCCCTTCATGTGAGGCGCACTTCACCTGTGAGCCTGTTGGGGTCATGTCTGGTGCTCCTGGTGTGGCCTCTTGTCCATCGGTGAGACCCGATGCAGATTGTGAGACCTTTTCAGAGAGCACCTACGTTCCATCCACCGGAAAAAGCCGGATTTCCCAGTGGCCACCCATTTTAATTCCACTTCCCGTTCCCATTCCGATATGTCAATCCATGGCTGGCTCAGCTGTTGCAATGAGGTCACAGTCAGGTTGGAGGAACAGCACCTTGTATTCTGTCTGGGTAGCCTCCAGCCTGATGGCATGAACATCACTTTCTCAAACATCCGGTAATGGCACCCCCCCCCCCCACTTCACAATTCCCCATCCCCTTTTCCCTCTCTCACCTTACGTCCTTGTTTGCCCATTGCCTTCCACTGGTGCTCTTCCTCCTCTTTTCTTTCTTCCCTGACCTTCTGTGCTCTCTTATCAGATTCCCTCTTCTCCAACCCCGTATCTCTTTCACCAATTAACTTTCCAGCTCTTTACTCCACCCTCTCCCTCCGGGTTTCACCTATCACCTTGCGTTTCTCTCCTCCCTTCCCCACCTTTTAAATCTACTCCTCATTTTTTTTCTCCAGTCCCGCCAAACGGTTTTGTCCCAAAACATCAACCGTACTTTTTCCCATAGTTGCTGTCTGGCCTGCTGAGCTTCTTCAGCATTTTGTATGTGTTGTTTAGATTTCCAGCACCTGCAGATTCTCTCTTGTTTCCATGCACATCTGCCTTTTGGTATTAGTTATTCCAACCCTGAGAAAACAAGATAGTGACTGTCTGCTCTATCCATGCCTTTCATAGACTTATAAACTTCTCAGTTCACCCCAGCCTCTGCCACTTTAGATAAAACAGCCCTCGATAATCCAGATGACATCCTGGTAAACCTCTTCTGCACCCTCTCCAAGTCTCCACATCCTTCCTATAATGGGGTGACGAGAAATGAATGCAATACTCCAGATATGGCCTAAGTTTGTAACATAACCTCTTGATACCTGAACTCTGTTCCCCGACTAATAAAGGCAAGCATGCCATATGCCTTCTCTATCACCCTAAAAACCCATGTAGCCACTTTCAGTTATTGTCTTGGACCTCAAGGTCTCTCTGCATATTAATGTTGTTAAGGCTCTTGCTACTGTATCATTTCTTTATATTTGATCTCCCAAATTGCAACACTTCACAGTTGGCTGGATTAAACTTAACCTAGATTCCTCCCCCCCCCCCACCCCATACCTGCTAATAGATTATATCCTCATTTACCAGTCTTCTACATTATCCACAACAGCACCAATCTTTACATCATCTGCAAACTTACTAACCTACCCATCTACATTTTCATCCAGGTCATTTGGAAATGTGACAATAACATGATACAAGATTGTATTAAAATTAATGTTTTTTTAATTTGGGGAATTAAATCTAAGCAACAGCAACTATGAAGGTCTGAAGACATTTGGCTATGATTAATTGGGAGAATACAATGAAATATATGACAGAGGACAGGCAATAGTTAGCATTTGAAGAAACAACACATATGTTACAAAAAATACATGTTCCTTTAAAGCATAAAATCCCAAATGGAAAAATGAATCATCTGCAGCTGACAAGAGAAATTAATTTCAATGTTAAATCAAAGGAAGAGGCATATAAAGTCCTGGAATAGCAGTAAGCTTGAGGATTATGAGAACGTTAGAGGTCAGCAAAAGTCCAAGAAGTAGATAAAGCACGGCAAGAGAGTACATGAAAGAAGGCTATCAAGAATTATTGAAGTGTCTCTGTAAGTGTGGTCTCCCCCTGTTTCCACAGTGTTTCTTATTATGTTATTATATTATGTTATGTTGTGTTCTTTTCCTAGATGAAGGGTCTTGACCCAAAATATTGACTGTCCACTTTCCTGCCTGACCTGCTGACTTCCTCCAACAGTAAAGTGCAAACACATAAAACTACTATGAATTACAAAAATAGATCAATATACTTCAAAAATCAATAAACAGGGCAAAAAGGGAATTATTAATTCATATTCATGGACTATTCAGAAATCTGATTGCAGAAGGGAAGAAGCTGTATCTGAGAACACTGGCTCTTCAGGTTCTTGAACCTCCTTTCTAAGGATAGTAGTGAGAAGAGGGTATGCTCCAGACTGATGGGGTCCTTGGTGACTTATGCTGTCTTCATCAGGCAGAGAGTAAGGAGGGTTGTGCCCATAATGGATCTGGCTGAGTCTACAACCCTCTGAAGCCTCTTGCAGTCCTATGTACTAGAGTCTGTACCCAGTAAGAATGTTCACAACTGTACATCTATAGAATTTTGTAAATGTTTTAGTAATAAATCTCAAACTCTAATGAAGTAGAGACACGAGTTTGCCTTTTTTTGTGTTGGGCCCAGGAGCAATCCACAATGATGTTGACTCCCAGAACCTTGAAGCCACTCACGCTTCCACTACTAACCCCTCAGCAAGGGCTGGTGTGTGGACTCTTGAAGTCAGCAATCAGTTCCTTTGTCTTGCTGATGCTTGATGCTACTGTTACGAACCCCGTAAGTGGGTCACTTACCAGCAAAGATAGAGAGGTCCGTTGATGGTACTATTTTTAACAGTATTTATTAGTAAAAATACACAAAAATAATATCAATGCAAACATACAGATAATATACGTCGTCAATACTAAATCTAAAAGTGCGGGTATAATAATAATCAATAAGAAATAGCTCTATCGTTGTCTAGGGGGTAATGTATTGTCTGATGGAAATATAAAAGTCACTCAGTTCATTCAGGCTGCAGCCTTTGTTTGGAGTCAAGAGAGAGATTTTTAGAAACTTGCCAGCTTTTCCTTTTTATGATTTTGATCCTTCGAATGTTCCTTTGGTGTGGCCGGTCACTTGTGGCCTCTCCTTTAGCTAAGCCGTTCTTCCGTGGCGAGCCCGCCAATTCCCAGGCAAGGGAAAAGGACGCACGCGAGCCCCCCACCAGCTGTCGCTATTAAACACTGTCACGGGATTTCTAGCATTTCTCCTGGTGCATCTAAAGGGGTTGTTCCCCAGACCCTCTTTTATCCTTACTCACGGGGTCTCAGATGTCAATCAGGTTGGGATGATGCAATCCCTCAACCAGCCCACTCTGGTCATCCCCTGAGGTCTTCAATGAATAGTACAGTACTCAATACACAATTCCGTCTCCAAGAGACAATAGCCGTTATCCATGGCTTTGTCTTGCTGAGGCCAAGACACATTCCAAACCTTGAGGATTCTCTCTCATTTCCTGGGTCCCAGACCCAAATTAATAGCGATCTTGCGATTCTCAAAAAGGAGGGGGCTACTTTGTACCCTTTGGCCCCTCAGAGTTGTGGCACATTCGTAACACTACCTATGAAGATTCTTGGACATTCAGCTCCCAATTTCCATTATATTTAGATAAAAAGCAATTAGATCAGAAGCTATACTATTATTGCAGCATTAATTCTGTGTTGTACGCGTATAGTGTCCTTAATTTTATCTTTTAATTTTTTCCACACTTCAATCCAACTTGCTGCTTGATTTTTTTTTCTCTGCTTATTTATTTTACTTACTATATTTCTAATTTTTAATCATAGCATTATTTCTCCCCTTCCTGTATTCCTCTTAAAGTTTTTAACGGTCACCTCCCCCAGAGGTATGTTTAAATCCTTTCCAAGCTCCACAGCAAACCTTCTTCTAGGATATTTAACCCAGTCCTGTTGTGGTGTAACTTGTCCAGTTTGTGGAAGTTCCATGTACTCTGGGAATGGTCCCAATGTCTCAGGCATATGAGATGCTATTATGTGCATCACGTCTCCAAGCACACAATCATCTGCTTCATCTTTCTATTTCAATACTTGTCTTTAAGTTATAGAATCATAGATGATGGAAACAAGTCTTTGGCATATTGGGTCTGAGCCAGCCATTAAAATCTTACACCAATTGTATACAAATTCCATTCAATTCTCACTATCCTTCTACCAGTGCCATCCACAAAGAGAAAGTTCCACACGGACTGCACTGGAGATCAGGATTGAAACCAAGTCACCCGAGTTGTGAGTCAGCAGATTTATCAGTAGCATGTGGCACTGGAAGTAATCTTGAGATTCTTTCTTTAAAAACCTACTTTTTAAAATCTTTCCCAATTTCCTTAAAACTCACCTCAAGAATGTCATCATCTTTTTTATCTATATTGTTAGTACCAATGTGGAGAGAAATCTATAGGCAAGACAGAATCTGCAGATGCTGGAAGTCCAAGCAACACACACAAAATGCTGGAGGAACTCAGCAGGCCAGGCAGCATCGGTGGAAAAGAGTATAGTCAACGTTTTGGGCCGAGTTCCTTTGGCAGAACTGTTGATGATTCGGGCCGAGATCCTTTGCCAGAACTGTTGACGTTTTGGGCTGAGATCCTTTGGAGGAACCTTCAGGCATTCACCCTCCTACTCTCCTACTCACTACCTGCCAAGCAGATACGTATTCCCTTTCTGCCTGTACACTTCCAAGCAGTGATGTGACCACCTCCCGAAACATCCCATCCCTGACAGCCTCACCCTTATGGATGCACCGAATGATTCCTATTGCCACTCCAGCTCTACAACCTGGAGCGCAGTATACTGCAACTGGAGGCACTTCCTGCATACCTGGTTGCCGTAGACATTGAGCTTTCCATATGGCACAAGATTCACATACTACTCTTCTGAGCTGCCCTGCTGTTCCTTACCTTGATAAGCTACAAATTGAAAAGATGAGAATACACAGTAGAAGACACTCAATAGCTAATCACCAATCAGATATTTGTCTTCTGCTAACATTAATACCTTTGACTTTCCAATCATTGACAGTTTTGAACCCCAGCCTGTCACCATCCAGGTCTGCTGCTTTCTCTTTCTCCTGACTTCTTGTTCTTCATTCTCTGTCACTCGTCTCTCACTTTCTGTTGTCACCTAACTCCACTGACTTAAGACCTCCTTTGGTGTGTGAAATGGAGAAAAGAATGCAAGCAGCAAAGCACACATTGCCCTCTATTTGGTATCACATGGTCCCTCATGTAAAACAGCAAAATCTTGGAAGCTCAGAATAACTTTCCAAGAGTGCACTGTTGATGCATTGGAACCCAAACACATTGGGCAATCAGTTTATGAATTAACTACATTGTACATAAAAGTGTTGCCTTAAAAACTGGAATACTTGCCTCTTGAATTTCTCCACAGGCCACTGACTTCCCCGTTTTTCCAAGGGAAAAGTTACTAAATCAGACAGTGCGTGAAAAAGTACTGAATTGCTGACAATGACTCTGGGATTTCTGCACTTAATTGTTCACCCGTATACTGCTGACTTTGTTGTCAGTTTCACAATATATTCCTGCAAAATGCTGACAGTTTCACTGTCTTCACAACTGCAAAATTAGGCAACAGTTCTGTGATGAAAAAGCACATGAAGTATAATTGAGTGCAAACACAATACAGAGAAATGGTTTTCTTCAACAGATCTTTTTTGCCATTTATCAAACACTCGTGTAACATAACACTTAAATTCATGACACAGATTCATCCTACATATACCAAAAACATATGCATATAGATGAAAGCGGAGCTTTTAAAGTGCCCCTTGGTGCTCATAGTAATCCTAAGCAGAAAGCATCAAACAAAAACATCGTTAAGTTTATTCAACACCCAAGATGCAAATTGTGTGCTGATGTGATTCACAGGAGAGGGCATATATATGCTAATATATGCCAAAGACAAAGAGGAAAATTCTTCACAGCTGTTCATGGGAAATGCATGCATAACTATCAATCACATTTTGTGGTGACATCTGTACATTTTGTTCTAACAACTTCATGGAAATTTCATACACTAAGATTAACACAACTGGTGAACAATACTCACAAATACATGTGGTAATCATGATCAAAGATAAATATTAACCCCCAAAATAATATATATGGTTAAATTGTCCACACAAATTATTCTCTGTAATTTTTTCTCTTTAATTCAAAGACTGTTTGTTACCTCTTGTATAGCCATGTCAAACAATTTTCCAAATAGATTTGAAAAGTGTTTAAGAAGCATTTCATTTACATTCATTCATTCTGAAGAATCTTCCATATATTGCAAGGATATCTCTCTTAGCCTCTACCTGTTGTATTAGTAGGAAGATCAGCTCATTAAGCTGATAGCAGGACACATTCTCTTCTCATTACTGATACTAGTGAGAAGGTACAGAAGCTGAAGATACATACTTAACATTTTAGGAACAGCTTCTTCCCTTCTGCCGTCAGATTTCTGAATGGACAATGAACCAACCTATGAACCTACCTTACTATATTTTCTCTTGTTTGCTATTTAATTTAGTTTTTCATTATGGATATTTCTTTTGTATACTATTTTTATGTATTGCACCATACTGCTGCCACAAAACAGAACATTTCATGACATGTCGGTGATATTGAACCTGAGTTGATTCTGATTCTGAGATTAGGCATGTCAACTAAACTATTTAGGACCTCATCTTCAAAATGCTCCATTGTATGTAGTCACAGGGTCATAGAAGATACAGCATGAAAACATGACCAATGGACCTCTGCTTGTACTGACCAACAAGTACTCATTTTACACTAATCCCTAAATTATTCCAATTTTTTGTTTAATTCTCCCCAGATTCTCTTCAACTCTTCCCAGATTCTATGACTCACTTACACACCAGGGGCAACCAAACGTAACCAATTAACCGACCACTTGCCATAACTTTGAGACATGGGAACAAACCAGAACACCTGGAGAGAATCTACACAGTAATCAGAAACTTGAGCCACATACACAATGCAGGAGGAACTCAGCAAGTCAGGCAGCATCTATGGAGGGGAATAAATAGTTAATGTTTTGGCCAAATCCTTATGTCAGAACTGGAAAGGATGGGAGGAAGAAGCTAAAATAAAAAGGTGGGGAGAGGAGATGGAGTACAAAGTGGCAGGAGAGATTGGGTAGGGAGGAAGGAGGTGAAGGAACAGGTGTAGACACCAACCGGGACATTGGTGTTTTGGCAAAAGACTTTGGTCAGCTTCATTTTCTTGTATCCTGCTTTTGTTCACAAAGTTCACTGACAAAGATCACATTTTCTGCTCAATTGAAGATCCACTGATTGTTGCCCCTAACAGGCTATAAGCACACAATGTCTTGCAATTCATATCAAAACGATTCCTTCTCTTACCCCTGTAATTCCTCTTCTTCTTGATATCTTTTTGCTGCTGCCATGGGGAATGCTCTTCAAGAGCCAATTTGTTTCCCAATGGTCAGTGTGCAATAATACAGCAATTGTGATCTCATGAAGTTGATGCATTTGAAAATCGTGCAGATGGTTTTCCACCAATTTTACACCTTTTCTGTAGGTCATCCAAGTGGGTGCTGGTGCTACGCAGAGAGCCTGCTTAGCATATCAACAAAAGGGTGAAGTGCAATTTTTTGGCCTAAGTATGCAAAAAGAGACTGGCAAAAAGGATTTTGCCTGGGGTTACCTGTTTCATTTGAGGGATGTAAAAGAGGCAACAATTCTCTTTGACTTGGTTTCTTGCTAGTTTTCATACCTAGAAATACCATCTCCTTCCTCACAGCTTCAAGGTCCTGGGTTGTATTGTAGCCTCCCAAATTCATGCCCAACTATCCTGAAACTCTTTGCTTGAATGCCTCCAGTAAGGTTTTTGTTCTCCTGTTTTGGCCAGCTATGTGGGTCAACATTTACCTGATTCAATTTATATCCACATGACTGGAGTCAAATAATTAACCAATTGCAATATTTTCATTTTCTATGTCTGCATTTAATTGTTGTGTCCCCAAAGATAGATCTTTGCCTCTATCCCTTTATCATCCTCATGGCATCCTCATAGAAATATGTACTGAAAATACTCAATTCTCTTTCTAGATTGCTATCTCTGAATTGTTAGACTGACAATCTGATATCCAGTATTGAAAAAAATTTCATCCAACTAATTATTGGGCTGGATCATGGAATTCCTGTGGTAACATTTAACTTCCGCAGATAAGCAGCTCTTCCTGTCCTGCCAGATCAGCAAAGCAGGTTGGTCTATGAACAAAGACAGAGCTGCAGGCATGAGAACAAACCCATCACACATGGACCACCCCTTGTAGTTTTGTGAACTGATGTAAAGATATGAATATTAACATTGGAAATTATAATTTAAATTACATTCCTAAGATTAAGCAACAGAGCACAAAGAAATTTTTTCACTTTTTTTTAAAGTAAAGTTTGGTGAACCCATTCAACTGAGTAAGATCATGCTAGGTACACCATTTGTGGCTGTCATAAAATTGACGAGCAGCCAAAGAATGTATCTTGCCATTCAGTTCGGTATGATCAAGAACTGCCCATGGAGTGTATGAGCCCGGAAGTTTGGACATACTGTCATATGCACTGCAACTATCTGATATGTCTCTGTGGAGCTGCTTGCTGTCTGTTAATGTGATCCAACCCACTGAATTAAAAAATGTCTTATTTTTGGTTCCCCTCTTAACGCAGACTCCATTTTGCTCTCTGTCATTTCCTGGCTAATGAAATGATCAAACATTTAATTTTTCTGCTTTTTGATGGTTCTGCCTTCAATTGTAAATTCCAACTTTCTCTCTTTTCTTCTTTGAGAAGCTTCTTAAAAATCAACCTGTTTACCATCTTTTGAGGTGCTCTCTCTTATGTGACATTATTTGTCAAACTTCCAGCATTTCCAATTTTGTTCGTCAGTGTTAACATGAAGAAATGTTTGTGATACTTTTCTGCATTAGAAGCCCTAACTGGTCAAAGTTTATTATTCCAGTGGTGGTTTCAATTCAGAATCTGTATCTCTTTTCCTAATCCTTCACAGTTCTTGCCTCATAAATTGAGGTGATTGTCTTCCAGGCTTCTAGGTGATACAAAAAGTCTGAATTTTGGACTGAATGGCCTAATTCTGTTCCTATGTCTTATGGTCTTATCGAGAAGGCAAGTGTGTATGGGGTTAAGTGGGATCCGGGATCAGCTCTGATTCAATGGCAGAGCAGACTCAATGGGCTGAATGGCCTAATTCTGCTCCTTTGCCTTGTGGTCTTATGGTCTAACTATCTCACTGTAATAGAAAAGCAACATGCAGGTTCCCTTTGGAGGGGATGAGTAGTATTAAAGGATCAGTTATCCAATCTGAGATGAGATATGGGTTTGTATACACTGGAATTTAGAAGGATGAGATGGGATCTGATTGAAACATATAAGATTATTAAGGGTTTGGACACACTGGAGGCAGGAAGCATGTTCCCACCGATGGGTGAGTCCAGAACTAGAGGCTATAGTTTAAGAATAAGGGGTAGGCCATTTAGAACAGAGATGCGGAAAAACTTTTTCACCCAGAGAGAGGTGGATATGTGGAATGCTCTGCCCCAGAAGGCAGTGGAGGCCAAGTCTCTGGATGCATTCAAGAGAGAGTTAGATAGAGCTCTTATAGATAGCGGGGTCAAGGGATATGGGGAGAGGGCAGGAACGGGGTACTGATTGTGTATGATCAGCCATGATCACAGTGAATGGCGGTGCTGGCTAGAAGGGCCGAATGGCCTACTCCTGCACCTACTGTCTATTGTCTATTGAGATCCCACCAAAAACAATTTCCATCATTTTCAGTGCAAGTCCACTACCAGACAATCTTTCTTTCCCGTTTCAGCATTCCAACAGAGCAGTTTCCCCCATGGTTCAGTCTTCCATCTCCATCAATAACTACTCCCCGTTTTCCAGCTCCTCTCTTTGCAGCCACATGAAATGCAATACCTGCCCTTTTACTGGTTCCCTTCTCACCCCTTAGGGAACCAGAAGTCTAGCTGAAGCAACAAATCACTCCTTCCTATTCAGAGCATTGCAGTTGGTGATCCAGCATTGTCACTTCTGCAATGGAGAAGCCAACACCAATTAAGTGACTACTTTGAGAAACACATTCCATCCAAAATGACAACTCCAAACTTCTAGTTGCCTAATTCATTAATTTTCCAGCCAATTCCAATTCTGAACTCTGTCATTAACTTTTGTATTGTTCTAATAATCTGACTAGATACATTGCCGTCATCAGTCTTAACATTAAAGTCAACAAATTCAGTCAACCAGCCTTTCCAATTTGTTTGAGAACTGGCCATCTCTCCCAAAAGGTGATCAACCCGATATGTCAAAACTATCTTTTCTCTCCCTACAGATCTTGCTTGAGCAGTTTTCCAGTATCTTTCTGTTTGTTTTTATTTCAACTACTCCATCATGTTAATTCGGCAGGTAGTCCTGTGCTTTTTATTTTGCATTAACATGATTCTCAATAATGCAGGGTATTATTTTGGCTGAAGGGGTGAAAATAGGCATTAAATTAGTGCAATGTTGATAAAACCATATCTGAAAATCATACATTCTAGCAGTAGTGATAATGGAAAAGTGGGGGAATTTGACATTAAAACTGCATCTGATGCTGTCTGACTATAAGCACAGACTGAACTGATATTTCAACTTAAGATCTCTGTTGGTCAGACCTGATGTGTTGGAATTCTCAAGCCACCACTGTTTATTTTGTAATTTCCAATTTGGATGTGTTTCCACGCTCCACTCACACCAGCTCCCCAGTGTCAGTGCACCTGAGAACCTAAGGAATCAGGTGGCCAGCAAATGTGCGCCCTGAAACACCGGATAACCAAATAATCTGAGATTGAGTGCCTCGGGTTACTGAGCCAAGATTACATTCATTGGAAGGAAAGAAGATTACGGCATGATCCAGGCTTTGAAAATGCTTAAGTTAAATTACTTGGTAGATTTTCTGAGTCCTTGCCCAGAGGAAAGTATGATGCTTGCTGCGAGCATTTTCAATTATAGCTCCAATTTTCAATCCATTCATTTTAAGTTTGCTGGTGGTGATTGGATCAGACCTGATAATCTAACCACTGGTAACAGACTGAAGGTACAGGTGACTGCATATAATGGAATGTAGAGCAAGAAAGCAAACTGCTGGAGGAACTAACTCACGAACTTTATCCAGAGTAGGCAAGGATGATGGCGGGAGAGGGAACGGCACACATTGTAGCCATTAATTCCTTACAAAAAGACAATGCCCTACAAACTGCAGCAATAAAATACTTATTCATGCTGATGCTTTTGGAGTCTTAAAATATTAACCTATATTCAGTGTAGAAATTAACTCATCAACCATACATAATGACAATTAGTGTAGAACAAGAAGATTAGCCTAAAGGCAAGAAAAAGCAATAAATGAATATCGCAATCAAAACACATCCCTCTTCAAACATTTCAAGCACAGGCTTTACAAAGTGAACTAAATTATCAGGGATTTTTTTTGCCTTTGAATTGACAGTATGTCAACGCAGGGAGTGAGTTGAGAGGAAATGACAATCAACTTCAAAAGGATGAACACCTGCTGACTTAAAATGAGCAGTCTAAAAAGCAACTGGAAGTAGTACCGCTTAGCAAATTATATCAAGCAGCTTTTACATATCATTTGGGCAACTTGCTGCTCCATTTGCCTTGCTCTTGCATTTCAGAATTCTGAGAAACAGTTGACACAGGGATCTTCTAAGTAGAGATTAGTGATGTTGAAGAGTATGTTTACAATTTTGATGGAAGCACTAAACAGAAATTCCATATAACATGTTTATTATGTTGTCACATGCGGCAACCTGATGGATTCTTCATCGGTAGTTTAATATTGGCGAGCTTGTGAACATAACATGTTGTTTATCTTTCTCTTGAGCATGTGACTACATGAGGAAATCAACTTTGATTACACCTCTATTTTAATGGATACCGTTACACATTAGAGTTGCAGAGGTGCTGGGAGCCAACACACTTCCTATTTCATAGATACATAGATTTCCATTATATCATATGGAAATAGGCCTCTTGGCCTTATTTACACATGCCAACTGTAGTGCCTATCTACGCAAATCCCATTTACCCTCATTGGGGCCAAATCCATCTCAAAGTTTTCTGTCTGTCTGCCTGTTCAAATGTCTTTTCAGTTCTGTAATTGTATGTGCCTCCACCATCTCGACGTCTGGGCTTTCCCTCTGTGTTTTTTTTTGCACATGGGATTGATGTTTTTCTTTGAATAGGTTCCATGGTTTACTTTGTTTTGTGGCTTTCTGTGGGAAGGCAGATCTCAGGGTTGTATACTGCATATATACCTTGATAAAAGATGTACTTTGAATCTCCTCTGGCAGCATTTCATATATCTATGTGAAAAACTTGCACCTCAGATCCCTGTTTGATCTTTACTATCTCACTTTAAACCTATGCTCGCTAGTTTAGAGTTCCTTACTCGAAGAAAAAGACTGTGACTATATAGCTTTTCTACACCCCTCATAATTATACAAACCTTTGTAATATCATCCCTTATTCATCTTTGCTGCTGGGAAAACAGCCCCAGCCTATCCAATCTCTCCATATTAGTTCCTCCTGCCTAGGTAGTATTCCTGTGCATCGTTTCTGCACCCTCTCCAGTTTAACCACTGTTTTCCTATAATCGGGGCAGATAGAATTACACACAGTCTGGACATTTTACTATGCAGAGCAAAATCATGACAATTGTGATCTGCCATGCTGGTTACTATGTGGAGAAAGCCATTAGCATGTTTGAATATCCTGTTTGCCTGGAGTGGGCAGTGTAAGCTGATCATGATTTCAAAGAGTTCAATTTCAACGCTGCCAAACCAGATCGTAACAAGGTAGGTGAATCTATATGTTCAACGTAATAAACCTCAAAATATTTTTTTTTGCTTTTTAAAGGCAATAAAATTTCATTTTGTGTCACCCTAACAAGATTGTTCAGTATCCCAAAGAGGGAATAATTTCAATTGTAGGTTCCCAGAAAAGTATTGTCAGGTTTTATTGCCAGATTAAAGCAAACTAAACCAGTTTGATTTAGTTTACTTTAATGTGTGATGTATACATAAAAGGATAGCATTGATTGATCCAGTTTATAGCTTATTAACTGAACTTGTAATAAACATCTTACAAAGATCCCCCAGAATTAATGAAACTATCAGAATTCTTCTATTTCCTGCCTAAATGGTCAATCTGATAATTTCCCACTTTGTATTCTGGTTGACAGATCTTTGCCCCCTCATTTAAACTATCTATATTCCTCAGTAGCTTTCTAATATTCTCTTGCCTACCGTTGTTTCCAAAACAAACTCGTAACTGCACCCTTTAGCCTCTTATCCAAGCCTTACTTATCTTACGATGAAATAGGAGGTTATTCAGTCCATTAGATCTACGGCAGCTCCCAAGGGAGCAATCCCCTTCTTTCCCCCTTACTTCCCTGTATCCATATACCTTATAGTCTAGCATAACTGTCCAACAATCCCCTTTGTTCCCTTTTCTTGCTGTTAGCCTGCATTGAGCAGTAAATTACATCAACCATTTAACCTACCAGCCCATCCTCGGAGAGTGTGGAAGGATATTTAAACATGCAAAGCAAACCCATATAATAACAGAGCAAACACCCATACTCTGCATAAACAGCATTCAATGTCAGTTATACCAAGTTGAGACACCAAAACTGATTTCTTGTGCCAAAAACTTGTCATACCTTACCAGCTAGACAATTCCCATATGTTCTGTTCCTGAAAGGTACTAGTCTCAGCCTGGCTTCTACCCAGTGAATGAGGTTCTGCATCATGGAAAGAAGGGTATTTCAAAGATTTACAACCCTCCATTTTAACGTAATGTGTTCTTCTTATTCACTTCTCATTGGCTGATCCTTTCCAGAGACTACATACCCTATATATGACCTCTCTATCAAGGTAACACAGCTCCTCAGGGTCTCCCATTAATTCTTCTCAAAAGTTCTTGACTTGTTACCAACAATTTGAAACTCCGGTAGCTTTTGGAAAATCTATAATCATTCTTCACAGGAAAACCCTGATATTCCAAGAATAAACCTTGTAAATCCACACTGGTTTCAAGACTACTTCCTCTTATTACTTTATCTTCTTCTCTCTCCACTTACTCATGTTATCATCTTCTCCCTCAAATAATGATATAGCTGTTGAATAACCATTGTTCAGCAGATTATTTTGGTGTTTCTTCTGCTACATTTCCAGACAGCAAAAGCACTGTATCAGGTTGTTGCTTGCATGTTTGAACATCTCCTTTGAGGCAATATGCACTTCAATGAACCCCAGGAGTGCAGCTGTGAATCAATTTCCATCCAAACCCAAACTTTGTTGAAAAGCCATCCTCTATCTTTGAGGAGAGGCTCACATGCTCACAGTATAAAAACCATCTAACGAAGTGAAAACAGACTATTACCTTGACTGAACAGAGATCTGTATGATGCTCTGCAGATGATTTGAAATGTATTCTGCAGACGAAGGTTCCAGAGTTCACACAGAGAGCTAATAAAGTAAAGAAGTTGTAGACTTTACAGAGAAATAGAGGGAGCGAGATTCTTCTGCTGGGAGTCACAGTGGATCCAATGGGCAACAGGACCTTCTTCTATGTCACAATATCTATAGAAGTAATCAAGTTTGCTTTGAGAAGTTTGACATACTGAATGTGCACAATATAGTGATCTCTTGTTTTAGCCATATTAGAAGGTATTGGTTTTCATTCAAAGTCTCAGTTATATCTCTCATAATAAAAGAAAGCTTATTATTACTTTTCAATGTAGATGATAATAAATTAATAAGTTAGTGCCACAGAAGAGTAAAGCAATGACTGCAACAGCAGGGTGTAGAAGAGTATCTCTGAATGCACAACACACCAAATCTTGAAGTGAATGGGATACAGCAGTAGAAGACCATGAACATATAATCCTGTACCTCCTGTATCTAAGAAAGTAGCTACTGAGTGAATTTTTGTGGCAATTTTGTTATCAAAATGAAACACCTCCTGCACCACAGATGAGATACTGTAATTCAAACACCTGAAAACCTTTGGTGCCTGGGACCAATGGCTGAAAATCCTGCTCCCTCGCCTTCTCCTCTTTCTGTCTGTTCTTCACCTCTCCTCATCGTCATCACCTTCCCCTGTTTCTCTATCCTCCACATCTCACCGAAACATGGCTCACACTTGCTTCACCGGCACAGCACCACACAACCTGAGGGCATCTCATGCATTGGATGAACTGTATGGTGTCCTCAGACAAAGTTCAAGGCGAAAGGATCTGCTTCCTAATCAATACCTTGTAATGCTTGGCTGTGATGTTCTTGTTAAGTTCCTGCTTACCCATCCTAGAATAATTATGAGGTGGGCCCATACTACCTGCCAAGAGACTTCCACTTCTGCTAACCTGATAGCAGTCCACATCCTACTCCATGCAGACATGATGCCTGCACGCAATGATCTCCGTGATCAACAATCTTAAAATAGGATGCCTTGAGTCTCTCCTCATCATCGTCAGTAACTTCAGGACTGTGTTGCCAAACTTCAAGACTGTGTTATCAGAATATCTTCTGTCCCACTGGAGGCTCAAACTCCATTGACCATTGCAGCACAGCCATCAAACATGCCTACCAAGCTACCTTCTTCCACACTTCGGTAATTCAGACCACTGGGCTGTGCTCCTTCTCCCTACATAGAAACAGAAGCTGAAATGGGAAGATCTAGTGCAGAAAGTTATACAGTGCAGCAGATCTGAGGAAACACATGAGCTTCTACGCAAGTGGTTTGAGTCAGTAAACTGATCCATGCTGAAGATTCAGCACTCTGCCTAGATGACTATGTCACTCCGTCCACAGACTTCATCAGCAAGTGTGCTGAGGAACGTAAGCCAAAGAGTACAATCAAATGTTCCCAAACTGGAAACCATGAATGAACCAGGAGATCCTTTCCCTTCTGAAGTCTAGGACTACGGTGTTCGGATCAGGTAGCCATGACCTTGAGAAGACTTGAGAGATTATCTCCATGATGCCATCAAGGAAGCTAAGAGACAATATCAGTTCAGAATCAAACACCAAACTGGTCATCGGTTGTGGCAGGACATACATACCACAAGGGACTACAGAACAAAGTTAGGCAGTATTGTCAACAACAACACAATCCTTCCCAAAGAGCTCAATTCATTCTATGCATATTTTGAACAGAAAGGGATTGAAATGGTACCACCCACCCCAATACCTTCCAATATACTTAGTCACCGTTGCAGACATAAGGTGGACCTTTTGGAGAGTGAACCTGTGGAAAGCATTTGGCCCATATGGTGTTCTTAGATCCCTTGGTAGGGGCATTTGTGGATATTGTTATCCTCTCTGAGCCTCAGTCTATGGTTCCCACCTGCTTTAAGATGACCACTATCAAGTCAGTATCTAAGAAAAAAAACAAGACATCATGCCATAATGATTACCAGCCAGTGGCTCTGACTACTCCCATTAGGAAGTATTTCAAGAGGCTGGTAATGGAATGCATTAACTCCAGACTTCCAGACAACCTCAACCCACGACAATTTGCCTACCACCAAAACAAGTCTATGGCAGACACAATCTCGCGGCCATACCCTCATATCTGGAGCATTTGGTGAGTGAAGACACCAATGTTAAACTATTGTTTATTGACACCACTCTATCTTCAATACTATAATTCCAAGCAAGCTCATGCCAAACCCCTAAATATGGGACCCGACATCTTCTTTAGCAATTGGATCCTTGACTTCCTGACCAATAGATCTCAGACTGTATGGGTAGGCAGCAACGCCTCTGCCATAATTATTCTCAAACCTGATGCTTCACCAGGCTATATAATCAGCCTCTTACTCTACTCCCTACTCCGAATATATGACCATATTCTACTCTAAATTTGCAGATGATAACACTGTAGTGGGCCTCATCTCAAATAATGATGGGTCGGTGTATAGAGACCGTAGTGACATGACAACAACGACAACATGACAACAACTATTCTCTCAATTTCAGCAAAACAAAAGAGTTAAATGGTCACTGACATCAGGAAAGGGGGAGATGTACATGCTCCTCTCTGCATCAATGTAGCTGAGGTAAAGAGGGTTGAGATCTTTAACTGCTTAGGAGTGAACATCACCAATAGCCTGTCCTGGTCCAATCATTAGATGCCAGTGATAAGAAGGCTCACCAATGTCATGACTTCCTCTGGAAGCTAAAGAAACTTAGCTTGTCCCCACCCCTTTTAATAATACACCATTAAGATCGTCCTATCTGGATGCTTAGCAGCTTGCTATGGCAACGGATCTGTATGGGACCACAAGAAATTGCAGAGAGTTGTGGATATAGCTCAATACATCTCGGAAACCAGTTCCTTTCCATAATTCTATAATTCTCATTGCCTCTGTAAAACAACCAGCACAATAAAATGCCCCATTCACCCTGAATATTTTCTTTACTACCTCCTCACAAGAGACAGAAGATACAAAAGCATAAAAGCACATACCAGCAGACTCAAGGATAGCTTCTACCCAACTATTGAAAGACTATTGAGCGGCTCCTTAATAAAATAAGATAGACTCTTGACTTCACAGCCTATTTTGTTTTGCCTTGCAACTTTCTGTCTACTAGCACTGCACTTTCTTCAGACTGTAGTGCTTTATTCTGCACTGTTATTTCTTTATCTTGTTCTGCCTCAATACACTGTTACAATGGTTTGATCTGTATGAACATAGAACATAGAAATCTACCACACATTACAGGCCATTCGGTCCACAATGTTGTGCCGACCATGCAACCTGCTCTAGAAATTGCCTAGAATTTCCTTAATGCATAGCCGTACTGTATGAACTGTATGTAAGACACGTTTTTTGCTGTAACTTGGCTTATGAGACAACAGTAAACCAAGTTAACAATTTGCCAGTTCAAAAGGTGCTTCATTGCCTCTTGTCATATTCTGTACCAAAGGGAGCCTCACCAGGTCATACTTATATCCTGATACAATTTTCATTCAGAGTACAAGGACCATATCAACACATGAAAATTTGAACTATTCCTCACGGATTAGCAAAAGCTTCAATTAATTCAAAACACACACAACTATAAAAAGATCAAAAACTGTGTGACCTCTTTTCATAGACAGTGCTTCACACCATTTCTGTTGAACTGGGTAAGGCCAGGGCAATGATTTCATTACTAAATTCAAAAATATCAACAGGGATTTGTAACCAACATTCTACCACTCATAAAAACTAACAAAACAGGAAAACGGTCAGCTCACCATTGATTATCATCCCAGTCCCCCAGTGTTACATACCACGACTGTCAATAAGTGCAAACGCCCTAACTACTGAAGCTGGGCTGAACATCATGCACTTCTCCTGAGAAGTGGACACACGCGGATGTTATTCTGGAATCTTTACTGGCTGCAAAGGAAAATAAGCACCATCTGGACTAACTTAACCCCCTCTGGCTCTTGTAATCATTTAAAGTCTTCTACTCCCACACTACTGTGTTTTCCTGAGTGGACTGGTGCACAATGGCCTATGTTTTTTTTTGTTTAGGCAACCTTTACTTTAAGTTTCAATTTCTATGAATCATTATCAAGATTATTGATTGCAATCATATTTATACAGGTGCTTATTTCCATATTATGCTATACACCTTTTGGAAGATATGTGGCAATGTTTCTAATGGAAATATCATTTATCATCGTCACTTCACTAGCTATTGTATTGCTCATGTCTTGGTACAAATTAACAGTTGCTTTTTATCTGGCAAATATTTACAGCTGATAAATATGCTCACTTGTATGTTGTGTGTGTTCTGTAAAAATTTGCTTGGTTGATTTACGTCATTTTTAAAAAACTAGATATTGTCGTACCGGTAACAATGATTTATATGCCAGTTTACCAAACTTGTAAACAGAAACATATATGACACAGTGATATCATAGCCTTACTGATAGTCATTTATTAGAAATTTTTAAAGACCGTGCAAACACCATATGGAGATTGTTTCCACGGAATTAATGTTCCTAGTAGACTTTTTTTAAAGGGCGCTGCAGACTGTGCTGAATAGCTGTGAGACACTGTAGATGCTGGAATCTGAAAACAAGCTGCTGGAAGAGCTCAGTGAGTCAAGTGGCAAATGTGGAGTTAAGTGATGGTTGATATGAGGAACTTCTCCAATCCCATTTCCCCTCCTCCCACCCTCCGTTACCTGGATTCATCAGCCAGCCACACCTGGTTCCATCTGCCCATCACACACACTTGAAGTTTCTTCTCTATTCGCCTATCCTTCCTATCCACTCCCCCATCTAATCCCATTTGCCTATCATCCTTTCCTTACCCTTTCCTTTTATCCCATCCCAGACCTTCTCTACTTGTCTCTCCACCCCACCCCACCAACCCCCTTTCAGATTAGTTTGCCACATACCCACAGAGGTAAATTACAACTGCAATTAACCTACCATGGTTCTTTTGAAGGGAACGGGAGCCCTACATGGTACTCATACATCATTTTTGATTTTGACCTGTGTTTTATGTTCTATGTAAGGCTATTCTGGACGTGTGCTCATCGCCGAGTCCCGGATTCGAGCTCTGTGTGAAATAAGTGTATGCTTAAGTCCTGAGTAACTGATCTCTTAGGTTGATTATTCCCTATATTATTCCCCGAATAATTCTTCATTGTTGATCTTCACTTTTGAGACCCAAGTTTACTCCACATCTGGTTCCACCTATCTGAAGGTTGTTGCAGCCGGATTCAGTCGATCATAGACACAGTGGGGATTGAACAGTTTCACACAGCATTGGCCTTTGTCAAGGACAGGCAGTTGGGTAGCATGAGTAGATTCTCCAAGAGGTACTTGCGCCATTGTAGAAGGACGCTGGTTTTGAGCATTTGCCTGTGTGTCCTGCTATGTGTTCCCAGAACTACTTGCCAGTCCTAACGTGGTACATTGGGGTCCCTGAGTCTGACTGTGGGCTCTTAAATCAATGCTCCCTAGTCTTTAAATTACAAACCACTAAGTTCCCCTTAGACAGAAGTAAGGTAGCCTTTATAATTTCCCTCTTCTTGAGCACCTACCTCCAAAAGGAGGACATGTACCTGTTTGAGCAATGCAAGAAAATGACCATGTCCAGGGATATACATCATTAGTATTCCTCTTCTTTAAACTACACTTCTTTAGGGTTCTGCTGCAAATGGTAGAAATCTTAGTGAAAGCCAACCCTAATGCCATATCTGTTGAGGAGGGGAATGGTGCAAATTGGGTCTCCTATTGTCCGAGCACCAAAGTCCTTTGCTGAGTGGTAGAGCTGCCGCCTTCAAGATCCAATTACCCATGCTCAGTCTTGACCTCTGGTGCTGTCATTGTCCATTGTGTACATCCTCCCTGTGCCTGCATGGGTTTCCTCCCACTGCCCCAAATTTTGTGGCTTTGTATGTTAATTGGACACTTTTAATTGCTCTTAGTGTCAGATAAATGGTCAAAACTGGAGTTAGGAGTGGGTGGGGGATGGAGTTGATGGAGATGTGGAAGAATAAATGGGTTAACATAGAATTCATGTAAAACTAGGTCTTTGATATTGGCATGGATTTAGTAGGCCAAAGGGCCTGTTTCTGTGGTGCATCTCTGTATGACTCTCTGTAGAAATCAGTTATAGAGCTATTGAATAGCCAAGAAAGCTCGAGGGGTATTATGTCCTACTTCTGTCCTTATTTCTAATGTTCTTGAACTCTTATCAATGTCCAGGATATTTAGATAATCTAAATTTAACTCAACAGTAGTGCAGAGAATCTGCCTTAGTGCTGTGAACCACCAAAGGAACATTGCAAAACGTATTCACAGAGCATAAAGGCAGCACCTCATGCCATTAAAATGTGAAAAAAAGAATACACTTTTTTTCCCTAAAGATCCCTCAAGCTGTAGGACCAGGAGATAAGATCAGAACCCATGAAAAAGAAACATGAGCAGACATCTATCTCCTTATGTTGATTTTCATACAATAAGATCATAGCTGACCTGTTCTGTTTTCCTGCATTAATCCCTTATTCCTTGATTCCCATAACATTCAAAAATTTATCAATATCAAAGCAACTGAGTTTCCACAGCAATCTTGGATGAAGAATTCCAAAGATTTGCTATTCTTATAGGTAAATAAATTTCTTTCAATTTCAGTCATGAGTGACTGATGTATTCTCTTAGAGACAATGAATCTTGATTCTAGATATCCCATCCAAGGGAAATATCATTCTTGCATTTTCTCTGTCAAGTCTAACAAGAAATTTTATGTTTCAATTTATTCTCCTAAATTGAAGAGTATCTATAGGCTCAACCTGCTTAATGATCCCTCCCAGGATAAATTCTCCATCCCAGAAGGCAATTCCAAGTACATTCTTCCAGAGGTAGGATAACCAGAACTGTACACAATATTCCAGGTGCAGTATCAAGATTTGCTAAATAGTTTCCCCTTGAACTTAAATATTCTTGCAATAAAAACCAATGTACTGTTTGCCACCCTAATTACTTGCAGTAACCAAAACTATTTTCCAATAGTTTGAAATCATTGAAGGCTGATTTAAGACATTTGGGATCCTACCACAAAGCTCAATAGAATAGGTCAGCAGTGTAAAACTTCCTTCAGTTAGCATGATATGCCTGTTCTAGTTCTCTAAACCTTCTTCCTGATACATTCCTAAAGTTATATTTTTGGCCTTGTTCCTACTTCTTTTTTTCCCCCTTGCCATAGCCAATCATCCTGTACTTCTCCATTTTGTTCCACTTCAAGCTCACTCCCCTTCCTCCTTCTGCACCCATTGAAAGAAAATGAACTTTGCCAATATTGCTGGACACTCTTTTCCTTTCATTTGGTTTTCTGAATTATAGTCATCTCTGGACTACATTATAAAGCATACCAGTATTCTAAGGTACCTAAGTGTATATTGATCATGCTAAATATTTGTTTAAACTTAGCTTATTGGATAAATGGTAGAAGAACTGTTGCAAATCATTCACTTGCTTTGAGAGTTAAGGACACTTAATCAGAAAAAAATAATCTCTGTGGGTGAAGATTATTGATTTTCTGCTGAAAAAAGAATTAATATTGCCTTCAGAACTGAAATAAATGATTTATAAGCACAGCAGGAAAGAAAGTTAAAGTGAATTGAAATCTGATAATAAAGCAGGAACAAAGTCAGGTGTAAGATTTTTGCACTTAAGATGTTTATGAGTCCTTTGATTTGTAGCATCCTGCCAAAAACATGTTTTAAATTAAATTCCCTATTAAAAAGAGCAGAGAATTGAAATGCAACTCCTCATAAGCTCATTTGATTTCTGTTGAAAGCACTGTCATTTCTGAGATAGCAGAAGACTGGGAACGGAATAACCTCCTGTTATCTCCGAAATGAGAGTGTTTTCAACTTCAGTGCAACTGTGAGAAAAAAGCATGACATTTTCAAAGGTGCTGAGATCTTGATGGGATGTTAAACCATGGTCTTGACTGTCCATTAGATCCTAGCGAGCAGTGGGAGTGAGGTGGGTGTGAAAAATGTTTACCCAGGGTTTATTAACTTTTCATATCATGTATTGTACAATTTGTGAAACTTATTTCTGCCTAATGTGAAAAGCTAATATTAATCAGTTGATCCTCTATGCTGAAAACCGATTCACTAAAGATCTGAGACTGCTATTCCTTACTGGTGATATTCATTATTGTGTTATAGGTGTGCATGAGGAGGTTATTCTTCATCTTCTGGCATCATCAGTGCTAAGGTGTAAAATAAGTCTACAAAATAATTGTTTTGCAAGTGTAGGGAACTGCATGGTCAGGCACCTGGGTGGAAAGAATAAAGCTGTAGACTATGGGGGAGCAAATTTAGAGGTGCAAAAGGGACTTGCAAGTCCTCGTGCAGGATTCCCTAAGGGTTAATTTGCAGGTTGAGGAAGGCAGATGTCATGTTAGCATTCATTTCAAGAGGGCTAGAAAATAACAGCAAGGATGTAACGCTGAAGCTTTACAAGTCATTGTTTGGAACACACATGGAAAATTGTGAGCAGTTTTGGGCCCCTTATCCAAGAAGAGATGTGTTGGCACTGGAGGGGGTCCAGAGGAGGTTCACGTGAATGATTCATTGAATAAAAGGGTTAACACAAGGGGCATTTGATGGCTTTGGGCCTGTACTTGCTGAAGTTTAGAAGAATGAGAGGGAATTCCATTAAAAACTATCAAATATTGAAAGGGCAAGATAAAGTGGATATGGATAGGATGCTTCCAAAATGGGGCAGTCTAGGACCAGATATCATACTATCAGATTAGAAGGACATCCCTTTAGAATGATGATGAGGGGGAACTCCTTTAGTCAGAGAGTGGTGAAACTGTGGAATTCATTGCCACAGACAGCTGTGAAGGTCAGATTATTGGGTATATTGGAGGTTGACAGGTTCTTGATTATAAAACCATAAGGTATAAGAGCAGAATTGGGTCATTTGGCGTATCAAGTCTGCTCTGCCATTTCATTATGGCTGATCCATTTTCTCTCTCAGCCCCATTCACCTATCTTTTCCCTGTATCCCTTCATGCTCTGTTTAATCAAGAATCTATCAACCCAATGTAATCTTAAATGTACCCAATGACTTGACCTCCATAGCCACCTGTGGCAATTAATTCCACAGATTCACACTAGCAAGGGCATCAAAGTTCATGTGCAGAAGGCAGGAGAATGGGGTTGAGAGGGATAATAAATCAGCCATGATGGAATGGCGAGGCAGACCCAATGGACTGAAGAATCTATTTCTGTTTGTCTTATGGCTCTTATGGGGATGTAGAGAGGATCCAAGAACATCTGGTGATGGCTCAGCTGTACACTATGGCCATAAATCTGAACATCTCTATTGGACACATGACTGATACAATGCCAAACCACAGTTCCTTGTTTCCAGAGAGAAATTTAGCAACAAATTGAGAGAAATAACCAAAGAGTGTATAGGTTGCATGAAATCAATCACATATAATGAAACAAAAAAACTTACCCAAGCAGTTTTCAAATTATATTCAACAACCCTATTTAAATGAATGTGCCCACGCTAGATGCACGAACTAAGGCTGAGGGGCCAGGTATGGAGAGTATCCAAAGCTTCAACTCACAACTGACAGAATTCTGAAATCAAAACAGAAAATGATAGAAATTCACTGCAGGCCAGGCAGCATTCTGGAGGAGAGAAATAGAATCAAAATTTCAGTTCATTTTTTTTTATTTTCAGATGCAGGTGTCCCCCACTTTACAAATGTTCGCTTTACGCCGCGTTGCTTTTACAAAAGACCTACATTAGCAACTTGTTTTCACATTACAAAGAGGATTTTCGCTTTTACGAAAATTTTTCCCATATAAATTAATGGTCCTTTGGCTTTACACCAATTCGGCTTAAGAAAGATTTCATAGGAACACTCTTCCTTTGTAAAGTGGGGGGAGGGGAAACACCTGTAGCCTATTTATTGATTTTCAGTTCAATTACGGACACTGTGGCTGAATGAGATGTTTCATGTGCATATATCTGACCTCTAGTCTAATACCAACTTCAGTGCTGCAACATAGCTCAGAATATTTTCTTCTTGATTAGCCATCAGAACACTTAATTCTGTGATCTCTCGTTACTTCAAAAATAACTACATTTACTAACTATATTAACTGATTGATTTGTATAATGACAGATCAGGGTTTTCATGTGTTGAATCTAGTTTTATACTTAAATGACAAAATGAAGATCTAATATAGGTAAAAGAGGTAAAAGGACCTAAAAAAGCAAAAGCATCATTGTGATTACCTGGTGAAATCAACTATGATACTATTAGACCAACCTATTGAGTTAAGCCTGTAGTTTCCTTAGAATCCATACCCGCCCATTTCTCATATAAACTCGTACATTTGATAACTCCACTCTTTCTGAGTTTACATCAGCTGGTGAACATCTCTACTCTATATTCTTGGACTAGGTAAACACAACCCTGAACTAATTCTTCGAGAATGTCTTTCTCTTCTTCATTCACTCCATATCAGTAAATAATTAAAAACTATCTTCAATCATATGGTTAATATATTGCAAATTACACTCTGTTCTACAATGCAGATAAAATATATTGGTCATTTAAATGTTGTCACAAAGTTTTCAATAGCCATCTAGAAGTGCTTATGGATAAATACAGTGCCAATAAAAAGTATTCAAGACGTACAAAAAAGATGGATGAACTCAGCTTTTTCATACGTCTTGATTTGACCACAGCATCTGCAGTGCACTTTGTGTTTAAAACTTCCTCTTGGAAGTTTTCATGTTTTATTGTTTTACAACACTGAATCGCAATGGATTTAATCTGGCTTTTTTGACACTGATCAACAGAAAAAGACTTTTGTGTCAGAGTGTTAACAAATTTCTACAAATTGGTCTAAATGTATTATATTTATTAAACAGAAAATAATTGATTGTGTAATAACTGACCCCCCCCCCCCCCCATGTCAGTATTTAGTTGATGCAGCTTTGGCAGCAGTTACAGCCTTGATAGTCTGTATCATAGACAGATAGGTCTCTATCAGCTTTGCACATCTGGACACTGCAATTTTTCTGAATTCTTCTTTACAACACTACTCATGTTCAGTCAGATTGCATGGAGATCATGAGTGAACAGCACTTTTCAAGTCCAGCCACAATTTTTCAATTGGATTGAGGTCTGGACTCTGACTTGGCCACTCCAGGACATAAACTCCATTGTGTTGCTTTGATCATTGTCTTGCTGGAAAACAAATTTTCTCCTAAGTCTCACTTCTCTTGCAGACTCCATCATGTTTTTCTCTGGCACTTCCCTGTGTTGTGCTGCATTCATTTTACCGTCTACCTTCACAAGCCTTCCAGGGCCTGCTGCAGAGAAGCATCCCCACAGCATGATGCAGTCACCACCATGCTTCATGGTAGGGATGTTGTGTTTTTGATGATGTGTGGAGTTTTGCTTACGCCAAACATACCATTTAGTCTGATGCCCAAAAAGCTCAATTTTGTTTTCATTGGACCATAGACCCTTCTTCCAGCTGACTTCAGAATCTCCCACATGCATCTGGCAAACTCTAGCTGAGATTTCATGTGAGTTTATCCAACAGTGGCTTTCTCTTTGCCACTCTCTCACAAAGCTGCAAATGGTGAAACACCCAGACAGCAGTTGTATGTGCAATCTCTTCCATCTCAGCCACTGAAGCTTGAAACTCCTCCAGAGTTGTCATAAATTTCTTAGTGGCCTCCCTCACTAGTCCCCTTCTTGCACGGTAACTCTGATTTGAGGACAACGTGTTCTAGTGTGTATCATATGTGGTGTATCATATTAAAAGGGGTGAATACTTATGCTATCAATTATTTTGTGCTTTATATTTGTAAGTCATTAAGATCACTTCGTAGAGTTCTGTGACATTAAAGAGTCTATTTCTGTTGATCAGTGTCAAAAAAGCCAAATTAAATCCATTGTGATTCAATGTTGTAAAACAATAAAACATGAGAACTTCCGGGTGGGGGTGGGGGGTGAATACATTTTATACGCACTGTATGGTGTACCAGCCTGGATTTCATTTTCTGATTTTGTATCTAGGTTCCCAGACTGTGAAGTTCCCGTTGTTAAAACCAGCACAAGAGACAATACAACCAGGATTTCAATGGACAGAATGGATCATACTGTGTCAAGGGTTTAACAAGAAGGAAAAGTTTAATCTCAGTTTCAACTTCCATTTTCTCCTTAATTTACAAGTTTTATGCTGTCAATACTTTATCATCTCTGATATTTTTCATACTGAAGCATAACAGATAAGACATTTCCCAGCATCTGTAACAATAAACAAATCCAACAGAGTAAATATTGATTAAGTGGGAAGATCTTTAAGAATAAAACTGGCTTGTTTTTCTTCCAGTAATTCAAGTGCAGGAAAACAGAATGGGTTTTATTCTCGTCTTACTAACATGCTTACCAACCGCAATGTAGGCAGTGGCAGACAGTGCAGACACGGACCTGTCTTTCCTGGTGTAACTGCCAGTGCCATCACTGGCAAAGTGGAGACGACTGAAACTTGTGGAGGTTTGGATGAGTGGACTCAAAGCTGGCTCAGTTAAGCACTGATTGTCTCAGGTGGCACAGACTGGCCCCGATCATTGTACAACTAATCAATCGCAATAGCTATCATTCCATGTGCTGTACCTCTTCCCTGACATCGCACACAACCAGACCTAAACACAGTTGTGTAAAGGAGATGAGAGACTGCAGATGTTGGAATCTGGAGCAGCAAGCGATCTGCTGGAAGACCTCGAGCAGCATCTGTGAAAGGAAGGAAAAGGTTGAACCCCTGCATTTGGGTGAGAGTGAGGAAGAGAGATGGGGAATGGCAAGGGAGGATTCCAGGGTGATGGGTGGAGTGATGACGGTTGTAAGATCACAGGCAGCTGATGAGAATGGGGGTGGATTTGGAGGACTGTGGCAGATGAGTGTTACATGGAGACAGAGGCAGGAGAAAAAGAAAAGCAGAGCAGGAGGTTGGAAAAGGTGGAGGGAAGGGATTGTGAAGCTGGGAGACAGCTGGAGGGAGATAAGCAGGAATGAAAAGCAAAATGGTGCTGGCTTCTGATAAGCAAAGGAGGTGAGAAGGGAGAGGTGAATGACAGTCTGAACCAGGTGGGGGAGCGAGTCTGGAAGGAAACCTGGGTGTGAAGTGGATGGATGGAGCCAGCAGAAGGAAGGGGACAAAGGTGAGTGAAGGGGGGAGGGAGGGAGCAGGAATGAAGAGAGGGAAATAAGACAAAGGTAAGAGATTTACATAGAATTGGTAAACTCAGTACAGTACTCATGCCATTGCATTGTGGATTGCTCAGGCAGAATACAACTGTAGCTTTTCAGTGTGTGATGCACCATCAATAACTCACTCTGAGACGTAAGGCGAGATATAGGCTTTTATTGACTGGAAGAAGGAACAAGCAGTGAGTGACCATCATACTACATCCTGGAGACTGAGAGGCTGGGCTCAGGCCTCGATTGCCTTTATACAGGGGTCTGTGGAAGGAGCCACAGGAGCAGTCAGCAGGGGGCGTGTCCAGACAGGTATATGTTGTTCCACTATGTGTGCATTGGGCTTTACGCAGGCAATAGAGAAAGCCAAACATGGACAGTTCACAGTGGAAATGAGAAGAGATATTGAAATGGTCAGCAATTGGGAGCTTGGATTGGCCATTGAGGACTAGGCATAGGTGTTCCGCAAAATGGTTGCCAAGTCTGTACTTAGTCTCACTGACTTAGGAGAGGCCACTTTGGAAGCCCCACACCCAATAGTCTAGGTTGATGCAGCTGAACCCCTGCCTTCACTCAGTAGCACAGTTTAAGTCCCTAGCTGGTGATGAGGGAGGAGCTTTAAGGACAAGTGTAACATATACCACGAGTGCAGGGGAAAGTGCCAGGAACAAGCAATGATTGGTAGAGAGTGACAAGTGGACCAGGAGTCACCAAGGGAGTGACCCCTGCAGGAAGCAGGAAGAGCTGGTGGTGGGATCACATTGCAGTCGGTGGAAATAATGAAGGTTGCAATTCTGGATACAGAGGATCATTGAGGGAAAGGTAAGGACCAGTGGAACTTTGTTCTGTCTGGGAAGAGACAGGATGAGATCAGTAGCATGGGAAACAGGGAGGAGGTAAGACTGGATTCTATAAACCACAGAAAGGATGCCATACTTCCTGAAAAAGGAGGACATTTCAGATGTCCCAAAGCGGAGAGCCTCATCTTGACAGCAGATGTGGTGAAGACAGAGGGGCTGGGAGAAAGGAACGACATGTTTACAAGAAACAGGATAGGAAGAGGTGTAGTCCAAGTAGATGTGGGAATTGGTGATGTTGTAGTAAATAGTAATGGATAGTTTTTCTACGGAGATGGAGTTGGCAAGATCCAGAAAGGGAGAGAGGTGCAAGAGGGAGGTTCATGCAAATTTGAGAGCAGGATTGAAGTTGGTGTCAAAGGTGATAAAACTGATGAATTCTGCACAGGTGCAATAAATAGCTCTAATATAGTCATCAATGTAATAGAGAAAAAGTTTGGTAGTAGTACTGGAGAAGGTTTAGAACAGGGACTATTCAAAGTTTCAAAGTTCATCTATGATCAAAGTATACAATTCTTCAGATAGCCATGAAATCAAGAAAAAAATGAAATGCAGCACAATCATCAACACCTCTGTGCAAACAAAAAAAAATGGACCCCTAAATCCCTCCTCCCACACAACCGAAAAAAAAGAACAGAAAAGATAAGGCACATTGACCCCCAAATGCCCCTCTCCACACAAAAAAAATCTGGGAAGATCGGGCAAAAAACACAGAATGTTAAAACTATGGGGGAGAGAAAAAGAATCTATTGTCCAAGTCCACATCTAAAACTCAGAGAAATCTGGGCAGCACAGAATCAGAATCAGAATCAGGTTTATTATCACCAGCGTGAAATTTGTTAACTTAGCAGCAGCAGTTCAATGTAATACATAATATAGCAGAGAGAAAAACACAACAATAATAAATTAAATAGAAATAGAAGAAGAAGAAAGTACTTAACTCTGAGTGGAGTCATCGGGACACCATCGTGGCATTTTTTCCAGCAGGCTTTCTTATTTTTATGAGGCCAAGTTGCTAGCTCGACACTCAACCCAGCACAAATGGAGCCGGCTAGATTTGAACTCCGGAGCTTTGCTCCAAAGTCCGGTGCTGATGTCACTATGTCACCAGCTGGCTAAATAAAAATAGAGCAACCAATCAAAAGGCAAGCAGCCGGCACTCACCCTCTGCACTCAGTTCAATGCGTCAATCTGCCTTGTTGCTTTAATCGGCGAACAATGGAAACTATAATTGGTGAAATAGAGCCAAACGTTGGCTTTCACCCTGTACTGCAGCCTGTCTGCTACAAGCATGGCCCACACTGACACTGCCTCTTGGAATCTTCTTGGAGACTGCAGAGCACTGGAACGACCAAATGATCTCCAAATTTCTGCACTCACCTTAATGTGTCACTGCTTTAATTGGTGAACAATGGGAGCTCTTTAATTGGTGAACAATGGGAGCTCTTTAATTGGTGAACAATGGGAGCTATTTAACTGGTGAACAATGGGAGCTCTTTAATTGGTGAACAATGGGAGCTCTTTAAATGGTGAACAATGGGACCTCTTTGGTGAACAATGGGAGCTCTTTAATTGGTGAACAATGGGAGCTCCTTAATTGGTGAACAATGGGAGCTATTTGGTGAACAATGGGAGCTATTTAATTGGTGAACAATGGGAGCTCTTTAATTGGTGAACAATGGGATCTATTTAATTGATGAACAATGGGAGCTCTTTAATTGGTGAACAATGGGATCTCTTTGGTGAACAATGGGAGCTATTTAATTGGTGAACAATGGGAGCTCTTTAAATGGTGAACAATGGGAGCTCTTTAACTGGTGAACAATGGGAGCTCTTTAATTGGTGAACAATGGGAGCTCTTTAATTGGTGAACAATGGGAGCTCTTTAACTGGTGAACAATGGGAGCTCTTTAATTGGTGAACAATGGGAGCTCTTTGGTGAACAATGGGAGCTATTTAATTGGTGAACAATGGGAGCTCTTTAATTGGTGAACAATTGGAGCTATTTAATTGGTGAACAATGGGAGCTCTTTAATTGGTGAACAATGGGAGCTCTTTAATTGGTGAACAATGGGAGCTCTTTAAATGGTGAACAATGGGAGCTCTTTAACTGGTGAACAATGGGAGCTCTTTAATTGGTGAACAATGGGAGCTCTTTAACTGGTGAACAATGGGAGCTCTTTAACTGGTGAACAATGGGAGCTCTTTAATTGGTGAACAATGGGACCTCTTTGGTGAACAATGGGAGCTCTTTAATTGGTGAACAATTGGAGCTATTTAATTGGTGAACAATGGGAGCTCTTTAAATGGTGAACAATGGGAGCTCTTTAACTGGTGAACAATGGGAGCTCTTTAATTGGTGAACAATGGGAGCTCTTTAACTGGTGAACAATGGGAGCTATTTAATTGGTGAACAATGGGAGCTCTTTAATTGGTGAACAATGGGAGCTCTTTAACTGGTGAACAATGGGAGCTATTTAATTGGTGAACAAAGGGAGCTCTTTAATTGGTGAACAATGGGAGCTCTTTAAATGGTGAACAATGGGAGCTCTTTAACTGGTGAACAATGGGAGCTCTTTAACTGGTGAACAATGGGAGCTCTTTAACTGGTCAACAATGGGAGCTCTTTAATTGGTGAACAATAGGAAGCTCTTTAACTGGTGAACAATGGGAGCTCTTTAACTGGTGAACAATGGGAGCTCTTTAATTGGTGAACAATGGGAGCTCCTTAATTGGTGAACAATGGGAGCTCTTTAAATGGTGAACAATGGGACCTCTTTGGTGAACAATGGGAGCTCTTTAATTGGTGAACAATGGGAGCTCTTTAATTGGTGAACAATGGGAGCTATTTGGTGAACAATGGGAGCTATTTAATTGGTGAACAATGGGAGCTCTTTAATTGGTGAACAATTGGAGCTCTTTAATTGGTGAACAATGGGAGCTCTTTAATTGGTGAACAATTGGAGCTCTTTTACTGGTGAACAATGGGAGCTCTTTAATTGGTGAACAATGGGAGCTATTTAATTGGTGAACAATGGGAGCTCTTTAATTGGTGAACAATGGGAGCTCTTTGGTGAACAATGGGAGCTATTTAATTGGTGAACAATGGGAGCTATTTAATTGGTGAACAATGGGAGCTCTTTAATTGGTGAACAATTGGAGCTATTTAAGTGGTGAACAATGGGAGCTCTTTAATTGGTGAACAATGGGACCTCTTTGGTGAACAATGGGAGCTATTTAATTGGTGAACAATGGGAGCTCTTTAAATGGTGAACAATGGGAGCTATTTAATTGGTGAACAATGGGAGCTCTTTGGTGAACAATGGGAGCTATTTAATTGGTGAACAATGGGAGCTCTTTAATTGGTGAACAATTGGAGCTATTTAATTGGTGAACAATGGGAGCTCTTTAATTGGTGAACAATGGGAGCTCTTTAATTGGTGAACAATGGGAGCTCTTTAATTGGTGAACAATGGGAGCTATTTAAGTGGTGAACAATGGGAGCTCTTTAATTGGTGAACAATGGGACCTCTTTGGTGAACAATGGGAGCTCTTTAATTGGTGAACAATGGGAGCTCTTTAAATGGTGAACAATGGGAGCTATTTAATTGGTGAACAATGGGAGCTCTTTGGTGAACAATGGGAGCTATTTAATTGGTGAACAATGGGAGCTCTTTAATTGGTGAACAATGGGAGCTCTTTAATTGGTGAACAATGGGAGCTCTTTAAATGGTGAACAATGGGAGCTATTTAATTGGTGAACAATGGGACCTCTTTGGTGAACAATGGGAGCTCTTTAATTGGTGAACAATGGGAGCTCTTTAAATGGTGAACAATGGGAGCTATTTAATTGGTGAACAATGGGAGCTCTTTGGTGAACAATGGGAGCTCTTTAATTGGTGAACAATGGGAGCTCTTTAATTGGTGAACAATGGGAGCTCTTTAATTGGTGAACAATGGGAGCTCTTTAACTGGTGAACAATGGGAGCTCTTTAACTGGTGAACAATGGGAGCTCTTTAATTGGTGAACAATGGGAGCTCTTTAACTGGTCAACAATGGGAGCTCTTTAACTGGTCAACAATGGGAGCTCTTTAATTGGTGAACAATAGGAAGCTCTTTAACTGGTGAACAATGGGAGCTCTTTAACTGGTGAACAATGGGAGCTCTTTAATTGGTGAACAATGGGAGCTCTTTAATTGGTGAACAATGGGAGCTCTTTAAATGGTGAACAATGGGACCTCTTTGGTGAACAATGGGAGCTCTTTAATTGGTGAACAATGGGAGCTCCTTAATTGGTGAACAATGGGAGCTATTTGGTGAACAATGGGAGCTATTTAATTGGTGAACAATGGGAGCTCTTTAATTGGTGAACAATGGGATCTATTTAATTGATGAACAATGGGAGCTCTTTAATTGGTGAACAATGGGATCTCTTTGGTGAACAATGGGAGCTATTTAATTGGTGAACAATGGGAGCTCTTTAAATGGTGAACAATGGGAGCTCTTTAACTGGTGAACAATGGGAGCTCTTTAATTGGTGAACAATGGGAGCTCTTTAATTGGTGAACAATGGGAGCTCTTTAACTGGTGAACAATGGGAGCTCTTTAATTGGTGAACAATGGGAGCTCTTTGGTGAACAATGGGAGCTATTTAATTGGTGAACAATGGGAGCTCTTTAATTGGTGAACAATTGGAGCTATTTAATTGGTGAACAATGGGAGCTCTTTAATTGGTGAACAATGGGAGCTCTTTAATTGGTGAACAATGGGAGCTCTTTAAATGGTGAACAATGGGAGCTCTTTAACTGGTGAACAATGGGAGCTCTTTAATTGGTGAACAATGGGAGCTCTTTAACTGGTGAACAATGGGAGCTCTTTAACTGGTGAACAATGGGAGCTCTTTAATTGGTGAACAATGGGACCTCTTTGGTGAACAATGGGAGCTCTTTAATTGGTGAACAATTGGAGCTATTTAATTGGTGAACAATGGGAGCTCTTTAAATGGTGAACAATGGGAGCTCTTTAACTGGTGAACAATGGGAGCTCTTTAATTGGTGAACAATGGGAGCTCTTTAACTGGTGAACAATGGGAGCTATTTAATTGGTGAACAATGGGAGCTCTTTAATTGGTGAACAATGGGAGCTCTTTAACTGGTGAACAATGGGAGCTATTTAATTGGTGAACAAAGGGAGCTCTTTAATTGGTGAACAATGGGAGCTCTTTAAATGGTGAACAATGGGAGCTCTTTAACTGGTGAACAATGGGAGCTCTTTAACTGGTGAACAATGGGAGCTCTTTAACTGGTCAACAATGGGAGCTCTTTAATTGGTGAACAATAGGAAGCTCTTTAACTGGTGAACAATGGGAGCTCTTTAACTGGTGAACAATGGGAGCTCTTTAATTGGTGAACAATGGGAGCTCCTTAATTGGTGAACAATGGGAGCTCTTTAAATGGTGAACAATGGGACCTCTTTGGTGAACAATGGGAGCTCTTTAATTGGTGAACAATGGGAGCTCTTTAATTGGTGAACAATGGGAGCTATTTGGTGAACAATGGGAGCTATTTAATTGGTGAACAATGGGAGCTCTTTAATTGGTGAACAATGGGAGCTCTTTAATTGGTGAACAATGGGAGCTCTTTAAATGGTGAACAATGGGACCTCTTTGGTGAACAATGGGAGCTCTTTAATTGGTGAACAATGGGAGCTCTTTAATTGGTGAACAATGGGAGCTATTTGGTGAACAATGGGAGCTCTTTAATTGGTGAACAATGGGAGCTCTTTAATTGGTGAACAATGGGAGCTATTTGGTGAACAATGGGAGCTATTTAATTGGTGAACAATGGGAGCTCTTTAATTGGTGAACAATGGGATCTATTTAATTGATGAACAATGGGAGCTCTTTAATTGGTGAACAATGGGATCTCTTTGGTGAACAATGGGAGCTATTTAATTGGTGAACAATGGGAGCTCTTTAAATGGTGAACAATGGGAGCTCTTTAACTGGTGAACAATGGGAGCTCTTTAATTGGTGAACAATGGGAGCTCTTTAATTGGTGAACAATGGGAGCTCTTTAACTGGTGAACAATGGGAGCTCTTTAATTGGTGAACAATGGGAGCTCTTTGGTGAACAATGGGAGCTATTTAATTGGTGAACAATGGGAGCTCTTTAATTGGTGAACAATTGGAGCTATTTAATTGGTGAACAATGGGAGCTCTTTAATTGGTGAACAATGGGAGCTCTTTAATTGGTGAACAATGGGAGCTCTTTAAATGGTGAACAATGGGAGCTCTTTAACTGGTGAACAATGGGAGCTCTTTAATTGGTGAACAATGGGAGCTCTTTAACTGGTGAACAATGGGAGCTCTTTAACTGGTGAACAATGGGAGCTCTTTAATTGGTGAACAATGGGACCTCTTTGGTGAACAATGGGAGCTCTTTAATTGGTGAACAATTGGAGCTATTTAATTGGTGAACAATGGGAGCTCTTTAAATGGTGAACAATGGGAGCTCTTTAACTGGTGAACAATGGGAGCTCTTTAATTGGTGAACAATGGGAGCTCTTTAACTGGTGAACAATGGGAGCTATTTAATTGGTGAACAATGGGAGCTCTTTAATTGGTGAACAATGGGAGCTCTTTAACTGGTGAACAATGGGAGCTATTTAATTGGTGAACAAAGGGAGCTCTTTAATTGGTGAACAATGGGAGCTCTTTAACTGGTGAACAATGGGAGCTCTTTAATTGGTGAACAATGGGAGCTCTTTAACTGGTGAACAATGGGAGCTCTTTAACTGGTCAACAATGGGAGCTCTTTAATTGGTGAAGAATAGGAAGCTCTTTAACTGGTGAACAATGGGAGCTCTTTAACTGGTGAACAATGGGAGCTCTTTAATTGGTGAACAATGGGAGCTCCTTAATTGGTGAACAATGGGAGCTCTTTAAATGGTGAACAATGGGACCTCTTTGGTGAACAATGGGAGCTCTTTAATTGGTGAACAATGGGAGCTCTTTAATTGGTGAACAATGGGAGCTATTTGGTGAACAATGGGAGCTATTTAATTGGTGAACAATGGGAGCTCTTTAATTGGTGAACAATGGGATCTATTTAATTGATGAACAATGGGAGCTCTTTAATTGGTGAACAATGGGATCTCTTTGGTGAACAATGGGAGCTATTTAATTGGTGAACAATGGGAGCTCTTTAAATGGTGAACAATGGGAGCTCTTTAACTGGTGAACAATGGGAGCTCTTTAATTGGTGAACAATGGGAGCTCTTTAATTGGTGAACAATGGGAGCTCTTTAACTGGTGAACAATGGGAGCTATTTAATTGGTGAACAATGGGAGCTCTTTAATTGGTGAACAATGGGAGCTCTTTAACTGGTGAACAATGGGAGCTCTTTAACTGGTGAACAATGGGAGCTCTTTAATTGGTGAACAATGGGAGCTCTTTAACTGGTCAACAATGGGAGCTCTTTAACTGGTCAACAATGGGAGCTCTTTAATTGGTGAACAATAGGAAGCTCTTTAACTGGTGAACAATGGGAGCTCTTTAACTGGTGAACAATGGGAGCTCTTTAATTGGTGAACAATGGGAGCTCTTTAATTGGTGAACAATGGGAGCTCTTTAAATGGTGAACAATGGAAGCTCTTTAATTGGTGAACAATGGGAGCTCTTTAATTGGTGAACAATGGGAGCTCTTTAATTGGTGAACAATGGGAGCTATTTAATTGGTGAACAATGGGAGCTCTTTAATTGGTGAACAATGGGAGCTCTTTGGTGAACAATGGGAGCTATTTAATTGGTGAACAATGGGAGCTCTTTAAATGGTGAACAATGGGAGCTCTTTAACTGGTGAACAATGGGAGCTCTTTAATTGGTGAACAATGGGAGCTCTTTAATTGGTGAACAATGGGAGCTCTTTAACTGGTGAACAATGGGAGCTATTTAATTGGTGAACAATGGGAGCTCTTTAATTGGTGAACAATGGGAGCTCTTTAACTGGTGAACAATGGGAGCTCTTTAATTGGTGAACAATGGGAGCTCTTTAACTGGTGAACAATGGGAGCTCTTTAATTGGTGAACAATAGGAAGCTCTTTAACTGGTGAACAATGGGAGCTCTTTAACTGGTGAACAATGGGAGCTCTTTAATTGGTGAACAATGGGAGCTCTTTAAATGGTGAACAATGGGATCTCTTTAATTGGTGAACAATGGGAGCTCTTTAATTGGTGAACAATGGGAGCTATAATAGGCTTGCCTGCCTTCCTGCAGCCTTCTCGCCACAAGGTTCACTCACTCTGCTTCTGCCTCCCAGAATCCTCTCGGAAACTTCAGAGCACTGAAGCACACAAACAATCTCCAAACTGAGAAGCACAGACTCCAACAGTTCCAGAATCACAGTCAAGATAAGAAACAAATGTAAAAGACATAAGAGTGATAAAAATGGTTTCATGATCTATCCAGAAGATATCAACCAAAGGAGAGTTGTACGCAGGCACCACCTTGACCTAAAGTCCCACATAGCTGACAAAAACTCCGCAAATTCACTACCAATGAGGGTGTCCAGGCTACACCTCTGATTTCTAGAAAGTGAGAGGAGTCAAAAGAGAAGCTATTTTAGGTAGAAACAGAGGAACACACACAAAATGCTGGAGATAATCAGTAGGCAGCATCTATGGAAATGAATAAACAGTTGATATTTAAGGTAGAAACAGAGGAACACACACAAAATGCTGGAGATAATCAGTAGGCAGCATCTATGGAAATGAATAAACAGTTGATATTTAAGGTAGAAACAAGCTCAGCCAGGTGGACGAGGGCATTAGTGGTGTGGAACTGATTGGATCTTTGTTATAAACAAAAGCAGAGTGTTTTTTGACCTTCTTTAGGGATGGTGGTCCATAAAATTGGACACTCATACTGAAACTGAGATGTTAGGGTTGGGGAATCTGAAGTTGTCCAGATGGTGGTGGGCATGCAATGTGTCCCAGAAATAGTTGGAAGGGGACTGGACGGAACAAAGGAGACAAAATGGAGTTGAGGGATGAGGAAATAAGTTTGGGGAGGCAAGAGAAGGCAGAAACATTGGGCCTACCAGCACAGACCTGTTTGTGGATCCTGGGTAAGAGACAGAAGCAGGAAGAATGGGTTTGAGTATAATCAAGTTAAAGGCTATAGATGGCTGATCTCCTGATATGATGAGATCAGTGACAACATGGCAGATGACGGCCTGGTGTCTGTTACTAGGATCATGGTCCAGTGGTTAGGATGAGGACAGCTACCACCTGGCCTCCACAAGGTAGAGATCAGCCTGCCAGGTTATGGAGGCACTGCCTTTGTCTTTTTTTCAATAACCAGGTTGCAATTAGTGCAAAATGAATGTTAGGCACTCGGAGGGTAAAAAACCAGAGTGAGGCAGGAGAATGCAGAAGCTGTGATGGTCGACCTCACAGCAGTATTGGCCATGGAAAGGTTGAGGGAGGATGAAAGGCCCAAAATCAATGTCCAGGAGGAAAGGGAGTGTTGGAGATATGAGAGAGGGGCATCCTTCAGCTGCAATGATCCATTGCCAAAGTAGTAGGCACGGGGGCAGAGAAGATGGAAGAAGAGCTCCATAACCCAGTGGGCCTGCATCTCATTAATGCGTGGCCACAGAGGTACCAAGGTGAGGCCTTTGCAGAGGACTCAGTGTCCGAGAGGCATAGGCTGGGGGTGTTTATTTATAGGACAGATTTGATAGACTAGGTTTGTTTTCACTGGAGGTTAAAAGATTACCTCTATGAGATTTATAAAGTCATGAGCATCACTGATAGGGTAGATAAGATCTTCTTCCTAGGGTGCATAGCCTAAGACTAGAGGGAATAAATTTAAGGACAGAGAGAAGGAATTTGAAGGAAATCTGATTTGCACATCTTTCACACAGAGGGTGGTGAATACATGGTATAAGCAGCCACGGAAAATGGTAGAAACAGATATGATGTTTAAGAGGCACTTGTACAGGATTTTTTTTTGAAATAAATCAATTGTGTTTAATTTGAGAATGCCTGAGAATTACTGCACAGCAGCAGCTTGAGAGTTCAGGGGGAGTACTTTAGATAAGATTATGCGTTGCCTGTTGATTCAAAACTTTACTCTCCAGTGAACAAAATACAAAATCACTTCAACAATTGCTTCTTTACTTTGAGTGTCTAGATTGTTTTTAATTTGAGCACATTCTATCAGACTCCCCAGCCTTTTGATTGATGGCCTGTTGAAGGAGACTGTGATTAGAACTGGCAGCTTAATAATTGTATTTAAATAAAGCTTGTGTGTGAAGATAGCATGAGACTCTCATTGATATTCATTTGATACAAAAATCATCCCATTACCCAATTTGAATCAAAATTTTCACTACAGGACACAACAAATCTTTGGTACTGACAACTCTTATTTCAATCAACAAATGCACCTGGAAATTAAATCACAAAACAAGCTTCATCTCAGATTTCATTTCAATATTAAGGTCAAGGACATCAATAATTGAATCACAATTCCAATTGTATATCAAATTAGTCTTCATTTGCACTTGTATTTCTGCATTTATTCTGTAATTCCAATACCTTCCTTTTCAATCTTTGCTTTTAAAATTCATAAATTATCTAATTTATCCATCAACACACACAAAATGCTGGTGGAACACAGGAGGCCAGGCGGCATTAATAGGAAGAAGCACTGTCGACATTTCGGGCTGAGACCGTTTGTCAGGACCCACCAGGGTCTCAGCCCAAAACTTTGACAGTACTTCTCCCTATAGATGGTGCCTGGCCTGCTGTGTTCCACCAGCAGTTTGTGTGTGTTGCTTGAATTTCCAGCATCTGCAGATTTCCTCGTGTTTGCTAATTTATCCATCATCCTGATTCCATCCCCTTTTTTCAATTTGGTATAATTTGTTCAGAATATAGCTTGCCTCGCAAAGCTCTTGTTGAAAAATTTCCTTCCAATGGAGAGACAACATTGGAACCCTATTTAGTTGTATATGCATTCCTCAATTTGTAGATAGTTTCTAATTATGGAAGCATTTACTGTTGCTGCTGAGAAAATACCAGTTGATCAGGGAAGCTGCAAAGTAACCTCACCATCAGAGCCTGGAAGAGAAGAACTACAAACTGTAAATCCAGCTGACTGAGCTTGCTGCAAAGTTCTACTGATTTCACTTGTGCTTCCTTCCTAAACACTTGCACAAAATCCATAGCACTAAGAGGCTGATGATGCAATGGAGCCCCAACGTACAGCACTACGGGAGGGTGGGGAAGAGGATTGTTTCTCTTACTCTCGCATGTTCAAATTTCAGTTTTAGTCTTTACGTTAATTTTCAACATGCTTCTGGTGAGGTATTTCATTATACCTGTGTATGTTCAAGATCATTAGAGATAGAGCTACTCAAACTCTTGCCTTTTCCTGGTCACCAGGTGTATCAAAATTCCTTATTCTTTCACAATATTTAACACTAGAATTTAAAAACCAACAGAAGACAATAAAAGAGCAATAAGAAGAAAAATAATGAAATATGAAGGTATGCTAGCCAACAATCTCACAGAGGATACCAAAACACTTTTTCAGATGTATAAAGAGTAAACAAGAGACAAGAGTAGATATCATACTGCTGAAAAGTATAACTGGAAAGGTAATAGTAGGGGACAAAGAAATGGTGGATGAACTCAAAAAGTGCTTTGTCTCTATCTTCACTGTGGGAAATACCTGCCGTATGCCAAATATTTGAGTGTTAGAGGGCAGAAATGAGTGTAGTCATTATTACTAAGGAAAATGTGTTTGGAAAGTTGAAAGATCTGAAGGTAAATAAGTCACCTGGTCCAGATGGACTGCACCTCAGGGTACTGAAAGAGTTAGCTGAGGATATGGAGGAGTCATTTGTAATGATCTTTCAAGAATCACTAGGTTATGGATTTGTTCTGGAGGACTAGAAAATTGCAAATGTCACTCAGCTCTAAGAATAGAGCAAGGCAGAAGAAAGGAAATTATAGGCCAGTTAGCCTGACTTCAGTGGTTGGGAATTATTAACAATGATGTTTTGAGAAATGCAATAAAATAGGCCAATGACAATATGATTTCCTTAAGGAAAATCTTGTCTGGTAATTCTGTTGGAATTCATTGAGAAATTAACAATCAGGATAGACAAAGGAGAGTCAGTGGGTATAGTTCATTTGGACTTTCAGAAGGCTTTTGACAAGGTACTGTACATGAATATGCTTAACATAGGAGAGATGCTACATAGTGGTATTATAGGAGAGATGCTACAATGGACAGAAGATTGGCTGACTGGTAGAAAACAAAGAGCTGGAATAAAGGGGACTTCCTCTGGTTGGCTGCCAGTGCCTAGAGCTGTCCTGCAGGTTATGTTGATTTTCACATTATATGTTAATGATCTGGATGATAAAACTTTGCAGCTTAGTTTGCAGATGATACAAATATAGGTGGAGGGCCAGGTACTGTTGAGGAAGCAGAGAGTCTGCAGAAGGATTTGAACAGAACCTGTAGAGAAGTGGCAGATAGTATACAGTGTAGGGAGGTGTATGGTCATGCACTTTTGCAGAAGGAATAAATGTGTAGACTATTTTCTAAATGTGGACCAAATCCAGAAATCAGAGGTGCAACGGGACTTGGGAGCCCTCATGCAGGATTCTCCAAAGGTTATTTTGAGGTTTGAGGTTGTATTAAGGAATGCATTTGGTTTGAGAGGACTAAAATATAAAAGCAAGGATGTAATGCTGAGGCTTTATAAGGAATTGGTCAAACCACATTTGGAGCGTTGTGAGCAGTTTTGGGTACACGTCTAAGAGAGGATGTGCAGGCACTTGAAAGGATCCAGTGAGAATGATCCCAGCAATGAAAAGATTAGCATATGAAGAATGTTTGACGGCTCTGGGCCTGTACTCACTGCAGTTTAGAAAGCTGAGAGGGCATCTCAATCAAACCTATTGATTATTGAAAGGTCTAAATAGAGTAGACATAGGGAGGATGTTTCCAATAGTAGGAGAGTCTAGAACCAGAGGGCACAGCTTCCGGATAGAAGGATGCCCCTGTAGAACAGAGATGAGGAGGATCTTCTTTGGACAGAGGGTGGCGAATCTGGGGAATTTGTTGCCATAGACGGCTGGGGAGATCAAGTCATTGGATATATTTAAAGTGAAGGTTGATAGGTTCTTGATTAGTAAGGGTATCAAAGGTTATGGGGAGGAGGCAGGAGAATGGGGTTGAGAGGGATAATAAATCAACCATGATTGAATGTTAGAGCAGACTTCATGGGTTGAATGGCCTAATTCTGTTCTTATGCCTTAAAAAGCTCATTCATTTTAGACATTTATAGCATTAACCATACAGTTACAAATAATGGTAACCAGATATTTGAACTAACTTTCACTCCAAAACCAATTGCTTTTCTTAAAGGCAGTGATTAAAATTTAATCAAAACTCATTCTGAGCCAGATGCAACTGTCAGATATGCTCCCAAGTTCTGCTGCATGGTTATTCTGAACCAAAAGTACCCGGTTTTGCTCAGTAATTAGTTCTCAGTGATTTTCCAGAGCAAAACATTGCTATGACGAAGGCAAAAATGTAGAATATTGCAACACTCTGCAAGTTTGCCATCATCTGTGTAAAGAAACAGAGTTAAAATTTCATCCCTCCCTACTAAACTTCCTCCAGGAAGCAACCAAGGTGCAGCACCTAGTCATTCACCTTTTCGCACATCTTCATTCGGGGCCCCAAATAGACCTTCCAGGTGAGGCAACACTGTTAGGGCCATCTACTGTATCCAGTGCTCCCGATGCAACCTCCTTTTCATGTGTGAGACCTAAAGTAGATTGGGGGACCACTCTGTCAAACAATCCAGCTCCTTCCGCAAAAAGTGGAACGACCAGGTGGCCAACAATTTCAATTCCTATCCAGATTCCCATTCTGACATGTCAGACCCAGGCCTCTTTATTTTTTTTAAATTTAGAGATACAGCGCAGAATAGGCCCTACCAGCCCTTTGAATCATTACACCCCAGCAACCCTCAACAGCACTGATTTAACCCGAACCTAATCACAGGATAATTTACAATCCACCCATTAAACTACATGGTACATCTTTGGACTGTGGGAGGAAACTGGAGCACCCAGGGAAACCCCACACATTCCACAGGGAGGATGTACAGAGACTCCTTACAAAGGACACCTGAACTGTACCGGGAACTCCAATACCCAAAGCTGTGACAGCATTGTTAACCATCACACTGCCTTGGTAGTTAGGTAGCATGCAACCTGATGCCTTGAATATCAATTTCTCAAACCTAGTAAATTTCCCCCTCCCTCTTCCCTCTTCCTTATTTCCCCACTCTGACCTCCTACTTCTTCTCACCTGCCTATCACCTTCCTCTGGTGTCCTTACTCTTTTTCTTTCAGATCTGCTCTCTTCCCCTATCAGATTCTTTCTCCGCCAGACCTTTGCCTTTTCCACCTATCACCTCCCAGCTGCTTACTTCATTCCCCCCTCCCTCACTTAAGTGCTTCACCTATCACCTTCTAGCTCACCCTCCTTTCCCACTCCCTACCTTTGTATGCTGGTATCTTCCCCTTCCCTTTCCAAACCTGATGAAGGGTTTTGGCCTAACGTGTCGACACCTTGTTCACTTCCATAGATATGTCCTGACCTGCTGAGCTCCTCCAGTATTTAGTGTGGGTTGCTCAAGATGTCAGGATGAAATATCCCTCTTGGAAAACTGTGCGAATATCTGGTCACCTGGATTTTAGGAAGGATGTTATTAAGACAGAAAAGGTGCAGAAAAGATTCAGGAGGACGTCACTAGGACAAGAATGCTTGATCTATAAATGATATTGGGGCTTCTGCCCTTGGAAAATAACAGGCTGAGACGTGACCATATCGAGGTCTATAAAATCATGAGATGTAAAGATAAGGTGAATGTTTGCAGTCTTTTTTTTCCAGGGTAGGGAAGAGGGCATGGATTTAAGGTGAGAGGGAAAAGATTTTAAAGGGAACTGAAGGGTAAGTTTTTCCACACTGAGGTGATGGTTATATGGATCGACCTGCCAAGCAAAGTTTTAAAGTCTTGTACAAATCCAACATTTAGACAGCGGCATGAATAGAAAAGGTTTAGAGGAAGATGGGCCAAATGCAGGAAAGCGGAATGAAATCAAGTAGATAAATTATTCAGCATGGACGAATTAGGCCCATAGGGTCTCTTTTCATGCTGTATGACTCCATAACTCAATGACTCCTTCCTAGATCACCAAAAGAATACATTAAAGATACTCCTTACATCATAAACTCCTATTAGCTTAAATGTAGTTGAAATCGTATTTGTTCATCCCTAAACATATGAACTCGAGATACAAAATATTTCTATAAGCACTTATAAAGCCTTTAGCTGAAACATAATATAAAACGGCATTATCCAATGCTCAATTCTTTAAAAAATATATTTAATGGCATGGCCCAGAATATAAAAGAGCAAATTAAATTTTGAAATTTTCCCTTTGTTTATAATATCTTTACATCAATTGTTCATTTTGTCCTTATTACCTGTCAGAATATGATTAGAAATAATTAAAATACAAGTAAAAGCAGGCATGAATTTACCTACTGTTTAATTCAACAGACTTATTAATATTGCCTGTCATAAAGAATACACTACTTGGAATATCTATTTGCTTTTGTACTAGCATCAAATTAATTTTATTTAAATTAAAATTGCCTCAGAAAGCAAAAAGAATGCATTTATTAAGGACAGCCACAATGATGTTTACATAAATGACAAAAGTAATTACTGATAATCTGGCTCATTAGTGCTAGAAACAGAGCACTGAACTACCACCTCCTGGTCACCACTTCATTTCTACTGTCAACAATGAAAAAAAATCCTGAGGAAAAGGGTGAAACAACATTTAGCAAGATTTTGCACTTACTTTATAAAACAAATAACAGGCTTCCCTTTTCAGATTATGGAGGCACCATTTTTCCTGCATATTGATTTGTTTAATAACTTATTGCTTTAATCAGAATGATAGCTGCTAGTTTCACTCAGCTCTGTTTTCGATTGGCAAGATGAGAGTTAGCATTGTGACAATGAGATTCCCTCTCTGATGCGCATGGAGGAGGAGGAAATTGATATAAGAACATTATATTCAAGCTTTGCAAGGCATTTTTCTCTTTTGTTGCTTCCTCCTTATCCAGTTGTAACAAGTCAACAGTAAAAGCATGGACTTTCTGCAAGTCAACACATCAGTAATTACTATCCCCCTACTTGCAGCATTCTCCTCTCTTTGACATGGTAAGCTCTTTGTTAAATATGTTGGCTGTTGCTGAGTGCTGCAGGTCCACTGCCATTGTCAACATTAGACAAAGTCAGCCCTTACTTTAATCCATTCAGTGCTTCCAGGGAGCGGGAGATCTCTGGAGTATTTTTCAGCCAGCTCCATAACTTTTCATCATAGCACACATTCATTCAGGAGGAAATTTATCATCCTCCTAATCAGGAGAGTAAATTGCTGAGCCCATTTAACTCTCTAAATCAAGCAGATTAGCAATTTAATGACCCCGGTTTTCAGAGGGTGTATCTGCACTTTGAAAATAAATATTGGTGATGAGCATTTCCATATGTCATTCTTTGACACATTGAACCTCAGGTGGCAATCCTATCAGTTTCATTTCTCCACCTTTTTTCCTGTAATCTCTTATCTATCCCTCATTCATCCACAGGGATCTCCTGGCACTGATCACCAACCAACATGACTTAGGGATCTGGGAGCAAGTCAGAGCACCTGTGGGGAAATCCATATGAAAATCTATGCAGCCACACTAATCATACCCATGGTCAGGGGAGAACCCTGGGCTACTGTGCCCCAATGCTACCCATTTGAGATAAAGTGTCAAAGGCATGGAGCTGGATTCCTTCCAGCCACCTCTGTCACAAAGGGTGGAACAGGACAAGGTTGGGAAAGAAGCAGTTACTAGAGCGAAGAGAGGAAGTAGGCAAAATGTAGGGATGGGCAAAAGTCATTCAGTTTTCTCAGTGGGACAGATGGATTGCTTACATTCTCTGTCCCAGTGAGAAATTAAGTAGTTTTCACCCATTCGGTGAACTGGAAAGGGAATGTCTGACATAATCAATAGAAATTTAATCCACTTCTATTGATCGTGTGAGTTATTTACATACCAGTACACTGCGCTTGCCAATACTATTTCACTCTCACCTCTGGCAGGGCAAGAGCAGTGTGGGAGGAAACTGAGAATTTGAGAGCAGTTACGGGTGAATCAGATACATCCTCAGAGATAAATAACCAAGAAGTATCATAGTAGAAGGAGGAGGCTGAGGAGAAACAACAAATAAACATCTAAATTTAACAGCCGCTAACTAAACTAGCTCAGGTAATTTGCCAGAAAACTGCAACTGATAGAAGGATAAGGAACTGCAGGTAATAGGACCGGGACCAACCAACAAGTTGCTAGAACTCATCTGGTCAGGCAGCATTTCTGGAGTGAAATGGACAGCTGATATTTTTGGTTGAGACTCTTTTTCTGGAATCCATTAGCAACAAACAAGATGCTGCCTAACCCTGGGGAGTTCTTCCAACATGTCATTTGTTAATATGCACAACAGACTGAATCAATTAAATGCACACGCTGCATAACAATATGCAGTGGGGAAAAAAGACATTTTATTAGAGTGGACCATATTTGACTTTATTTCCCAAACCACCAGGCACTTACAGTTGGGAAACTTGCAATTCTACTGCAGTGTCAACCTCAGACTCACAGTGAATGTCGTCAATTCTTATGCAAAGCCACTTTTTTAAAGTTATGCTTCTATTCTAATTGTCTGTGCCTGTGGTCTATAAGAGGTCCAAGGATCAAATCTAGCTGGCTCCTTGCCAGCTGGGATGAGCTAGCAACTTGGTCTGGAAACAGACAAATGCTGGAAAGACAGCAAGGTTACTGCCCGATGCGCCAAACAAGACACGGGGAGGAACTTGTATTCATGCGACAGTGCTGCACTAATCAATGACTGAAATTGTCTGTGGTCATGAGGAACACCTATGAGCCTGCAATAAAAAGAGTTCTGAAACTGCTCGGAGCCTTCAAATGTTAATCCCACAGTGAATGAGAGCTTCAGACCAAGCCAATGACGAAAGAGGCAGAGATGCCTTCACATTCAAAGACTTCATTTCCGCAGAATCAGGAATACATACATGAAGCACTGTCACCATGGGTTCCACTTTAGGTCTTCATCACAGACCTGTGACGTTCTGTGGAAGTGACACACTCCTGCCTGTATTGCTATGCTCTCAGCAGTCAAGATCACTATCATTCGCAGTTTCCTCGCCCCCAGATTATTCCAGCTCAGCCATCTCATTTCCCGTTACTTGTTGTGCCCTAGAGTGTAGGAATGGTCACAGAGGCTCTTTGTTCCAGAGCTTCTTTTGTTTTCCCCCAGTGAAGTGCTGTTTCATAAGCAGTGCCAGTTTCCCCAAAGCTTACACGATGACAGACTCCACTAAGAAGATTTTTCAGTCTCTCTCGAGCTCTTCATGAATTATAAAGGCTTCAATTCCCCCAAAGTGTAAAAGAACTTTACAGAACTCTCAAGTGTTGAATACAGATATTCTAGAAGCTCCCATAACTGATTCATTCCACTGGATACCACTTTGCCCAAAATCTTTCAATTTCAGCATTGCTGCAGAGGCCTGAATCTCACACTGGAGGGGCCATGTTCTTCTTTGAAGGCTTCTGGTTCATTATTAGAACTCCTGAAGAACATCCCTTCAAGAAAATGCCCTTAGCTTTAACAAGAGGAGGGTCTATTATTTGCACCATTCGAAGACACATGCCTGTTCGCCCAAAATGGATCCACATACTCTACTGTGGCCTGCGGCATCCTGCACAATATCACTAACGACAGAGCTCAGGCCATATCTGAAGGATCACAGCGAGAGGTGGAGTGACCACTACAAGAGAAGGAACAGAAGAAGCAGGAGTCTGAGTATGATTCTGAGAGGCTAAACCAACAGAAGGACCCGACACTCTCAGTATCAGATTATGCTAATGACACAGGCACTGCAGAATTGTGGCTAAATGCATAGGTTATAATGAACATATTAATCGTCAGAGGGTTCACATAATAGCATCAGTCCACTCTCACCCAAGCCCTCATGTAACTCACTCCAGCAACACCCAGACAGTTATCATTATCAGGCAGAAAAGAGTTGAAATTGAAATGGAACCAAGGGTGTTTCTTCCAAAAACAGTAAATCTCACATTAATTTAGAAATGGGAGAAGACAACATTTGCAGAATAGCTAAGGGTAAATGTTCGTGCAATTCACTACATGTTGGGGAACAAGTAACCCAATAACATACACAGCTGCCTTGTGCCTATAACAGCTATCATTATGTGAGTTGAGAACATTCAAATATAAATTATTTTGCAGTTTGCAGACTGAATAAATCAAAATGCAGTAAAAGCACCTCTAGAAACATTATTACAACATGTTAGAATTTTATATTGAGTTTGAGAATGATCTTGCTGAGTAAGACATTACATTAAAACAAAACACCTTCTAAGATATGATAGAAGAGCAGGTTAAAATATATCATGAAAATAAATTTAAACTATAAAAGCAAATAAGCAACGCATATGTTTAAGCATAATTTAATCATAAATAATTATAAATTTGCATGTGTATAAGAAATGCAAATATTTTATAATTTGCAACTAACATACTTTCTCTTAAATAAAAATCCAATTGGTGTGTTACTCAACTGAAAGATAGTATTAAAGGAAGAGATATATAATATTACAAAAAGAATAGTAAAAAATGCAAACTTTGGTATTAATTAAATATAAAAGTGAACTTAAAAATAAAGAAAAGTAAGCAAAAAAAGTTACCCAAACTTACCTTTTAAATGGTTGATGACCCATTCAAAGGTCTGGAGCTGCATCGGATGTTGAGTTCAAGGGAAGACGAGTCTTCAAACCGAGCACATCTGACAATTCCTGACTTTCCATGCTTCAGCTGCACAGATGGGGGATGTTCAAAGGCAGCTGCCACTCACTCTGCAACTGTCAAGAAGGAATTCAGAAACTGGCATTGAATAACCAAAAATTGACAAGGAGAAATAAAAGACATAAACTATTGTCTTGTGAACTTGCTTATTCTAACCAACATATCCTTAGAAAGTCATCAGGTTAGCTGCAGAATAAGTACATTTGAAGCAGAGGTTGATAGGCTCGTGATTTGTAAGGATGTCAAACTTTACAAGAAGGCAGGAGAATGTTGTCGAGAGGGATATTAAATCAGCAATGATGAAATGGCAGAACAGACCTGATGGGCCAAATGGCCTAATTCTACTGTTGTGTCTTAAGGTCTTAAGGCCTAATGGCATTATTCTCCTGATATATACACCTTTGCAATTCAGAGAGTAAAGGAGGGGGCTTAGGGCACAGCACAGAGGGGCTCCTTTGTTGATGGTCAGACCAATAGAGGTGAGGGTGCCCACTCTTACCACCTGCCGGCGACCTGACAGAAGTCCAGGATCCAGTTACACAAGGCAGGGTGAAGGCCGAGGTCTCTGAGCTTCTAGTCAAGCCAGGAGGGAATTATGGTGTTGTATGCTGAACTGTAGTCCAAGAACAGCATTGCTTATGAACAATGTGAGGAGCAGTGGCTATTGCGTCACCTGTCGATCAGTTGTGTCAGTAGGTGAATTGTAGGAGGTCCGGTGTGGGTGGCAGCAAGCTGCTGATGTAGGCCTTGACCAGCCTCTCAAAGCATTTGCTTATTATTGACGTTGGTGTGACAGGACGCCAGCCATTCAGACATGTCACCTTGGTCTTTTTAGGTACAGGAACAATGGTGGATGCAACAGGGTAGTCTGGGAGCTTCCTAGCTGATCCGACATAAGTCAGTTAAGGCATTGTAAAGCTGCATTATAGACTTCTCCCCATTTAAACTCCAGCCCATGCTCCCTGTTTTTGGGGAGATAAGCAAATCAAATTTCACATATAATGAATTAGCAATAATTTTAAAATATTTTAACTATTGAGTTGTATAATTATTTGTCCACAGCCTAAATTACCTTGGAAAACTGAGTTAAAATACTGTATATCTAACAACAGAAAATAAATGAAAATCTACATGATATTCATGTACGTAATTATATATATATATATATATATATATATATAAATGATATTCATTCAAAATGTAAAATTTATTTCTCTCCCTGTGCACATTTACAGTTACTCTGCTGAGATATACAGCCATTGCAAATTTTATTTCAACAGTGATTTTCAATTTTTTTTAAATATGTGAAAAAAAAATGCAGAAAAACAAGATGTTATTTCAGTAGATCTAACGGAAGGCTATAGATGTGTCCTGGGAAATTAAATGTAGTGAAGATACTTCATATTTTCAAATTTCTCCATGATAGCATCCCAATATTAGATTTCATTTAATTGCATAGTAAGCCATAGGCCATTTACCTTACAAACTTAATACTTGTATGCCTAAAAGTAGATCTCCTGCCATTAATTTTATCGACTCATTATTCTTGCCCTGACCTAATTTCACACAGGAATGGACTGGGTTGACGTTCCCCACAGACAAATGCCCTTTTTCTTCATTTATTCTTCTCATAAAATGTGTATTATTACAATTATTTCAAGTTACATGTCAAACTTACACTGGAGTGAATATTTACTTTTGCTCATACAAGGATAAAAATTCCCAAATTTAGCTTAAGACTCATAACTTTTAGTTTTTATCTGATCTACAGATTCCCTATCTATGATAATTAATCTTTTTGTGCCTGTGGAGACGGTTTCAATTATGACTTTAATTTTAAGGCAATTGTGTCTCAATATTACAAAGACTGTTAGCATCTTTTTAATCACTTCATGAGAGTCCAGCAGAACAGTTTTGGAGGAAGCACACTCTTGGGTTCAGAGAGATTGCTTTACAAACAAGTGTTAAAATCTGCAATCACAGAGCTCTGTAAACAGGTATTTCTCTCCTACTTTCATTGATAATAACCAATACAATACTTGCTATATCATTGAGTGATTGTTTCTTTGACTCTGCTATGCCACATTGAATCTCAATGTCTGAAGATTGATACATGTTAATTGCCTGATATTTTCAGTTTTGTTACCAGCACAGAGTAACCAGTTGCCATACAACCTCTGCCTTCCACTCTTTCAACATTTCACAGCTGGAAGTTTCCTGGTTTTCCTTGTTTGGCATTTGCTTCCTGTTAGACATATCAGTGGGATCTACCATACCCTGGTGACTGTGATCTGCATCCAGCTATGGTTCTGTTCATTCCATCAAAATGGTTGCTAGGATGATCCATTCCCTGTATTTGGAACTACTCGTGTTAATCTCTGCAATTCTAAGAAGGCTTGAAACTCCCGAATGCAGAAATCCTGAACTTCTTGCCCACAGTGGTTGTAGATGGGTCATATTCTGCATGGAGGTCAGTCACCAGTGGAGTGCTTCAGGGATCTGTTCTGGGACACCTACTCTTTGTGATTTTTATAAATGACCTGGATGAGGAAGTGGAGGGATGGGTTAGTAAATTTGCAGATGACACAAAGGTTGGGGGTGTTGTGGATAGTGTGGAGGGCTGTCAGAGGTTACAGCAGGACATTGATAGGATGCAAAACTGGGCTGAGAAGTGGCAGATGCAGTTCAACCCAGTTAAGTGTGAGGTGGTTCATTTTGGTAGATCAAATAAGATGGCAGAATATAGTATTAATGGTAAGACTCTTGGCAGTGTGGAGGATCAGAGGGATCTTGGGGTCCAAGTCCAAAGGACACTCAAATCAGCTGCGCAGGTTGACTCTGTTGTTAAGAAGGAGTATGGTGTATTGGCCTTCATCAACCGTGGAATTGAATTTAGGAGTCAAGAGGTAATGTTGCAGCTATGTAGGACCCTGGTCAGACCCCACTTGGAATACTATGCTCAGTTCTGGTTGCCTCAGTACAGGAAGGATGTGGAAGCCATAGAAAGGGTGCAGAGGAGATTTACAAGGACGTTGCCTGGATTGGGGAGCATGCCTTATGAGAATAGGTTGAGTGAACTCGGCCTTTTCTCCTTGGAGTGACGGAGGATGAAAGGTGACCTGAAGAGGTGTATAAAATAACGAGAGGCATTGATCATGTGGGCAGTCATAGGCTTTTTCCCAGGGCTGAAATGGTTGTCACAAGAGAACACAGGGTTAAGGTGCTGGGGAGTAGGTACAGAGGAGATGTCGGGGTAAATTTTTTAGGCAGAGTGGTGAGTGCCATGGATTGGGCTGCCAGCAATGGAGCTGGAGGAAGATAAGATAGGGTCTTTTAAGAGACTTGTGGATAGGTACATGGAGCTTAGAAAAATAGAGGGCCTAGTAACTTCTAAGGTAGGGACGTGTTCCGCACAACTTTGTGGGCCGAAGGGCCTGTCTTGTGCTGTAGGTTTTCTATGTCTCTACACAGATGTCTGCAACTGCCCCTTGCTCCCCACTTAATACAATTGAACACAATAGAAACCCCATTCCATTGTCAACTGATCAGCTGCCCAGAGCTCTTCTTTGGCCTTTGTTTGTAAAACACCTTGCTCCAGTTCTCTGTTTCATTAACCCGTGCCTCATGTGTATTTTTGGCTTCCATCAAGCTCCAAAATCCCTGGAATAACATACATGAATGGCTTCAATTTGAATTAACTAACTTCATCTGGTACTGAGCAACACACAAAACTAGCACTCATGTGCATTCCTAAGGCCTACAAAGTGATTGTGTTATGAGATGGAGGCATCTATTTAGTGTCTGTCCAGCACTGGCTCTAAAGGAAAAGTCTGTTGCTCATGTGCATCCCAGAGCATATATTCCAGCATGCACATGTTTGGCTTCCTTCTGATTTTGCTTTTGCTATAAATTCCATGTGGAGAGCCAATTACAACTACTTCTGTTGGAAGAAGTATTCTTCGATCTTCATATCAAGTCTAAGCATCTCTTAGTGTGTTAATGTTTTGTAAACAAAAAAGCTGAAATTTCCTGAAATAATTTAAACTCATGAATGATGCCTCATGTTATGAATTATAAGAAATATTAAATTATACAGAACTGTGCAGAAGCCTTAGGCATCCTAGCTATACACACATGCAAAAAAATTTAAATTTTATGACTTAAGTGACATGGGTCTGTATTATGGACTGAGAGTGGGAAGGGGCAGGGACAGGGGAATCATCTTTGGGAAAGGGGGAAGGGAGAGGGGAGGGAGCAGAAAGCACCAGAGAGACATTCTGTAATGATGAATAAACCAATTATTTGGAATCAAGTGACCTTCTCAGAGCTACTCATTCTCAACTACCTGCCCCACATGGCACTCCACCCTCACCACTTCCAAACTCACTCTCCTCTCCACCTTGACAAATGAATACTGTGTAAAAGTCTTAGACATCCCAGCTGCGCACATGTCCCTAATACTTTTGCACAGTGCTGTATATAATCCAATATTTGATAAATGAGATTACACAAACCATATAATCCCTCAGTGTTTTGTGTCCAGACTCATAAAAAATGCCACAGTTATAGGAAGGACTTGAAGAATTTTGCATAGAAAATTGGCCAGATGAAGTCCATCCTTCCAGAGGGCATACGGCTATGAAATTAAAAGGTGATGCCAATCCAGACAATCTCTTAGTTATAGCAATCTAGCCAGGCTCCTGTTCTTAACACTTTCCACTTTGTTTCCAAAGGTTTAGCCCGTTTGAAAGTCATAATGTTTGTCTACTACCGTGCGCTAAGATTGCTATTTGTTCTGCTTGGTAGGAAATTGGAACAACGATCTCAAATTATCTAAGTGAATGGAAAGAAAAACAATAAATCTAGCACGTCTATTTAGTCCTTGATGATACTCAGCTCCTGGAGTGCCTCATTAATAGTCTTAACGCATGAATATTCCCACACATCGAAGTGCTGTTCAGTGCTGCTAAATTGCAGCTTATTAATAATAACATAAATGAAAATAAAAATAAACTGGAAATGTGAGTTACGTTATGCCATATAATTAGCATTATTTATTGCATGTTTTTTTCTTCTGATCCGTAGTTAGACGCGTTATCCATTGCGCCACTGGCCCCACGCATGTTTTTTTCTGAGTCCTCACAGATTTAATGCTAATTTTCAAAGCACATCTGAGAAAGTCAATTACAATTTCAACAAAAAACAAACTGTAGGCTTTTCCAGAGTAAAATACAATGGCATTCATTTCTAAATACTTCAAATCTCTCTTCCAAGAATGAATTACCATTATAGGTCTGGAATTGGGCCACATTGTCCCTGAATCAAACATCTGAAGCAATTCTGAGAGAATCTGATCTTCCTAGTGCAAAGTTGGATGGGGACACTTATTAGACAAATTAAACTTGATTTTCCTTTCTAGATTACACTAGTCAAGCCTCCATCCCACACTGTCATTGAACCAATCCAAGGTCCCAATCTCCCAATAACCCTCCTTTCTATCGCTACACAACTCGACAAATCCTCGGAAGATTAAGGCTCAACCCTGCAATTCAGCAATCCACCAATTGGTAATTTGACCACCAAGCCCCATGCATCAAATTGACGTAAGGTGTATGAATGACCTGGATTTTCTGCTGAATTCAGTGCCTGATCCTTGATGCCATCATCTTTTATCAACCTCCAAAGAGAAACACAGACCGCAATGCCTCTCTCCACTCCCAGTCCTGTATCCTGACATCAGCAAAGGATCCTGAACAGCATACTTTCAGTTAACCCGCCACTAAGTTGCAAGTGAAGCCTTAGGCTTCAGATATAACTGTAGTCTACAGCAGATAACTAACAATGGTGCGTCACAGTAATGTTCCTCAAGTGCACACTTTTGATCATATTAGAATCCCTAAGCCATTTTTTAAAATCTGAATTATAACGCTTTAGTTTACTGAAGCTCTAAAGCCCAAAACAGTTTGTGTACTTTTTTGCAGTAGCACTCTTGGAGATTAATTGGGAAGCTATTTGCTGTAGACTGAATGGGAATTCCATATGCATTGTTTAATTTTTGCACTTTTCAAAGAAAACATATTTCAAAATATATAGCTGGAGAACATACCTCAGTCCAAAAAGCAACCAATAAATAACACAGGTAAGATAAGCACCCATTGTTGAAGAGCATTGGTATATCAGGAAGGCAGCATCCATCATTAAAAACCCCCATCACCCAGGACATGCCCTCTTCTCATTGTTACCATCAGGAAAGAGGTACAGAAGCTTGAAGGTGCACAGTCAGTGATTCAGGAACAGCCTCTTTCCCTCTGCAATCCAATTCCTAAAAGGACACTGAACCCTTGAACACTAACTTGACTTTGTTTAATTATTTCTGATTTGCACTATTTTTAAACTAGTTAACACACACAGTTCCAATAAAAAGTATGCACCCCCTTGGAAGTTTTCGTGTTTTATTGTTTTACAACATTGAATCACAGTGGATTTAAATTGGCTTTTTTGACACATCAACAGAAAAATGACTCTTCAGTTTTAAAGTAAAAACATCTCTACAAAGTGATCTAAATTAATTACAAATATAAAACACAAAATAATTGATTGTATACTTATTCACTCCCTTAAAGTCAGTATTTAGTAGGTACACCTTTGGCAGCAATTACAACCTTGATTCTGTGAGAATAGATCTGTATCAGCTTTGTAAGTCCGGACACTGCAGTTTTTCCCCATTCTTCTTTACAAAACTGCTCAAGCTCTGTCAGGTTATATGTGGATTGTGGGAGAAAAGACCTATTCAAGTCCAGCCACAAATTCTCAATTAAATTGATGAATAGATGCTGATTTGGCCACTACAGTACATTAACTTTGTTGTTTTTAAAGCTATTCCTGTGTACCTCTGGCTTTATGCTTGGGGTCATTGTCTTGCTAGAAAAGAAGTCTTGTCTCAAGTCGCAGTTCTCTTGCAGACTGCATCAGGTTCTCCTCCAGGAATTCCCTGAATTTTAGTGTTTTCATTTTACTCTCTATCTTCACAAGCTTTCCAGGGTCTGCTGCAGTGAAGCATTCCCACAGCATGATGCAAGCCACACCACACTACATGGTAGGGATGGTGTGTCTTCGATGGTGTGAGGTGTGATGGCCAAAAAGCTCAATTTTGGCTTCATCAGACCATAGAACCTTCTTCCAGCTGACTTCAGAGTATCCCACATGCACTTGGCAAACTCTAGCTGAGATTCCATCTGAGTTTTTTCCCCCCACAGTGGCTTCCTCTTTGCCACTCTCCCACAAAGCTGTGACTGGTGAAGCACCCAGGCAACAGTTGCTGTATGCACAGTCTCTCCCATCTCAGCCACTGAAGCTTGTAACTCGTCCAAAGTTGTCATGGTGGCCTTCCGCACTCATACCCTTCTTGCACCGTCACCCAGTTTTTTGAGGATGGCCTGCTCTAGGCAGATTTACAGCTGTGCCATATTCTTTCCATTTCTTGATGATTGGCTTAACTATTCTCCAAAGGATATTCAGTGACTTGGAAATTTTCTTGTATCCATCTCCTGACTTGAGCTTTTAAATAACCTTTTCACAGAGTTGCTTGGAATGTTCTTTTGTCTTCGTGGTGTAGATTTTGACAGGATACTGACTCACCTGCAGTTGGACCTTCCAGATACAGGTATATTTTTACTACAATCAATTGAAACACCTTGGCAGCAAACAGGACTCCAAAAACTGATCTCCATTTAATTAATTATGTGACTTCTAAAACCAATTGGTTACACCAGTGATAATTTGGTGTGTCATATTAAAGGGGGTGAACCAATTATTTTATGTTTTCTATTTGTAATTAATTTAGATCACTTTGTAGAAATCTGTTTTTCACTTTGACACAAAAGAGAATTTTCTGTTGATCAGTGTCAATAAAGCCAAATTAAATCCATTGTAATTCAGTGTTGTAAAACAATAAAACATGAAAGTTTCCAAGGGAGTGAATACTTTTAATAGGCACTGTGTATATTAACTAGTTAGGTACCATAGGGACTGTATGCGTATATATATATATATACACACACACACACACACACACACACACACACACACACACACACACACACACACACACACACACACACACACACCCTCCCCCCTCCCCCCGGTCTCTTCAGGGCGTGGGCTCAGATCCCACCATTGCCACCAAAGGGGCAGATAAAATAGAGGCAGGAAAGTTGTTTCCACTGGTAGGTGAGAGTAGAACTAGAGGACACAGCCTCAAGATTCGGGAAAATGAATTTTGGGACGGAGAGGAGGAGGAACTGCTTTTCCCAGAGAGTGGTGAACCTGTGGAATCCTCTGCCCAGTGAAGTAGTGGAGGCTACCTCAGTCAATATGTTTAAGGCAAAGCTGGATAGATTTTTGCATTGTAGGGGAATTAAGGGTTATGGGGAAGAGGCAGGTAGGTGGAGATGAGTCCATGGTCAGATCAGCCATGTTCTTATTGAATGGCAGAGCAGGCTCAACGAGCCAGATGACCTACTCCTGCTCCTATTTCTTATGTTCTTATGCATAGACACACACACACACCTACACACTGACTGCAATTGATTTACTTACTCTTTTCTTTCTGTATTATCATGTATTGCATTGAACTGCGGCTGCGAATTTAACAAATTTCACAACACATCCAGTGACAATAAACCTGTTTCTGATTCTGATTCTCATTGTGTCTCATAATAACTTTGGTTAGAAAGCTGCTCTGCAATTTTAAGAGCATGAAGTGGTAATTTCTGTTGATACCTATTAACATCGTTACAGGTATTTCCTATTGAGAGTTGGTTTGTTTTTAGGTAAATGCCTTTTTTCTCAAAGCAGCAACAGGCACAGGCATCCAAAACATTCGGAATCTATTAACTAAGACTTGCAACAACTTCTCTTCCCACAAACATCAGTTGTGGTGAATCTACCCTAAAGAGGTTTTCGTGTCTAGTGAGATTTTTTGTAATAATAAGATCAAGAAATTTCAAGGGCTGCATAATCACTACCTTGTAAAATAATAACATTCACCCACCTCGACAAGCAATAATATTTCCTTTGCCAGAGGCTGTTCATTGCTCCATTTGTAAAATAAAGAAAATATAACCTTTCAAAATATCTAATTTCAAATGTATGTACTGAACCCCATCACCCACCCCAGCTGTAATATTTTCAGTGTAAGTGCCAAAAAGTTTCAATTTTAACCCCTTTCTTAAAGAACTAAAGGCATCTCTTAAGCTTTTAATTCTAAAGCAAAATACTGCAGATGCTACAGAGTAGAAATAAAATAAATAGGACTGAAAATATCTGGTTGGTCAGTCAGTGTCTGTGGAGAGATAAAGAGTTAAAATTTCAGATCGGGGAGCTGATTTTTTTGGACGCTAGGTCAGAGACCTGAATCATTAACTCTGTTTCTCTCTTACCAATGCTGTTTGGTTCGTGGAGATTGTCTGCATTTTCAATTGAAAAATGTTAGTCCAGATATCTGAACCCTTCACATTTCAGGCAAACAGTCTCTGGTAGTACAGTAGCTCAATGTTCTTCCACAGAGGTCCTTCTATATGCCATTGTACGAACATCAAAATTTTAAAGGCTAACATTACTCCCGAAGCATATCGAAGTGACTGAACCCAATGCTTAGATGATGATTTAGATGGAAAAGGTCAGGGCCCGAGGTGAGGGATGGGCCGGTTCAGCTCACTGCTCAGCTGAACTAAGTGTCTGTGGATGAACTCTCTCTGTGGACCAGTTCAGAAAACTATCTGCTTGTGATTATTGTTTGCATGATTTGTTTTTTTTTCTCTCTGCATATAGACTGTTTGACAGTCTTTTTTTTAATTGATTATTTTTGTGTTTCTTTGTTTTGAGGCTGCCTGTTAGGAGACAAATCTCAAAGTTGTATGAACTTCGGATGTTTGATGATCATTTTTTTAAAAAATGGGTTCTTTTGGGCTTCTTTGTCTTGTGGCTGCAGTAAGGAGACAAATCTCAAGGTTGTATAAAGCATGCATACTTTGATAATAAATATACTTTGAAAGTGGGGTAGATGGTGGAAATGATACAGATTGCTGAAATAAATGAGGCTGTGTCAGACATGATCCGCTGGATACCGTTCCCCTCTGACTCATAAAATCACAGAGTTATACAGTACAGTATCAGGCCCTCCAGCCCAATTGCTCCATGCTAACCGAGATGCCTACCTGAGCTCATCCACTGGCTTTTTTGACCCATATTCCTCTAACACATCCTATCCATGTACCATCTTTTAAACATTGTAATTGTACCCACCCCAATGCCTTCATCTGGCAGCTTTTTCCATTTACCCATGACCCTCTCTGTAAGGAAAACCCCCCCTTAAATCTATCCCCTCTCATTTTAAATTTAAGTCCTCTTGTTTTGGACTCCCCTGTGTACTGTGAACATGCATATTTCCGATACCCCTCATGATGTTATAAAACCTCTCAACTTCCCTCTCCCCATTGAAAATGTTCCTGGCCTATCCAGTCTCTTCTTATAACTGAAGTCCTCAATTCCCCACAACACCCTGATGATTCTTTTCTGGACTGTACTGTCCATCACTTCATCACGCTCCACCAGCAACCTGACCAGAAATGCACATATACTGCAAGAGTAGCATCACAAATGTTTTGTACAGCTGTAACAGGACCTCTCAACTGTTGTATACAGGCTTTGACTGGTGAGGGAAAGTATGCCATTTGCCTTCGTCACTGCTTGTCTACCAGTATTGCCTCTTATACCCACTTGGTCTCTCAGCTCTGCAATACTCCCCAGGTTGATGCCTTATAATCAGGCCTACTGGGCCAGGCTGAGCAGGCCAGAATATACAAATATAAAAGGAAGGGTGGAGGAATAGCAAGCATAAGTAGCCAGCCCTGAATCAAACAGAAAGGGCAAGTAACCTGAAATTGGAGAATTCAGAATTGAGTCCCAGATGAAAAATAAGTTTTGTTCTTCAAACCCATACTGAGTCTCATGATAAACAAGCAGGAAGCCTCAGACACAGAAGTCAGGGTGTGAGTGGGATGGTAAATTAAAATGGAACTGAGCATGTAGCCCAGAGTCACTCTTGAAGAGGGAGAGCAGGTGCTTTCAATGCTTCAATCTAATTACTTGCTGTTTGTCTCAATATGCACCCCTGGAAACAGCTCACAGATCATAAAATCCTCTGTTACGTAGCTGCACAGGACAAATCTCAATAAGGGCTCTCTTCTTTCATCAGACCGTTACACATGCTCAATCTACAAATCAGGCATGCTGCTTGTTCTTATCACAGTTGTCTCAAGGGCAGTGTGCATTGCAAGTGAGACTCGGCAGCCACAGGACAGATCTGAGGGAGGACCTTTCTTGCTGCCAGCCAAATGAGGTCTTGGTACCTGATGACAGGTTCTGGTGATGAGGCATTCTGCCAGATATTTTTGTCAGCCTGTCCAAGAAACCATCCCACAGGATCTATTGTGTCCTTCTCCTGATGGACTCGTGATTAAAGGTGCTTTCCCAAGAAAGGACAGGTAGTTGCAATGCATTCTGGGAGTTATAGCCAATGTTTATCCCTCAAACCAAATCAAATCACAAAAGTTTATCTGGTAATTATCACAATGCAGTGTGTGGGGCGAAGAGGTGTCTGATGTTTACTGCTAACAACCATCTTGTGGTAACAGTACAATCAATGTGGTTGAGGAGGAAAGAGTGGAAGTCATTATTTGAATTCAAGACTCATTTTACAGCAATGGTTAAAATGCCCACATAGTAAAAAGCTGCAAAATCTGACTATGGTCAAAGGAGTGAAATGGATGAGAATAAATTACCAGCCTGTTTTATATTGAAGACAAGATTAATCAGGAGAGGCAGTTTAAAACAGGGGAAACTGCCTATTCACTATCACTCAATTTAACCTATCATAAAGATTTAAAGTGTTGGTTAGACATCTAATATTTGTATTGACTAGATATTCTGAAAGGTCAGCGCTAAGGATACAATACATTCACATGCAATGTGAGACCAAGAGGAAAAGGCAGCTGGTCCCAATTTCATTAGTGTTGACTGTTCTATAATCACTGCGCGATGAACATGGCTGGAACTGTGAGTGTATGTTCACTTCTCAACACATGGAAATTGACAGAGTGGAATATTGGGTACTAAAGCCAATTTTAGTGCTCAGTGCTTGTTACGTTGATGGTGAGATGAGGAGGGCAAGCTTCCAAATCAGGAGGAAAAGGAATAATGACATCTTAACAATGGTGGGGTAGGACAAGGATTATGCCACAGTATAGCAGATACCCAATTCCTATGATTCCAAAGAAAATGCACAAAATAAGTTAACAATTGCCCCTTTGACTCAGCACAAAATATCAATTTTGAGCTGGTACAGTTTATTTCACAACACGTACAACACGCTGGAGGAACTCAGCAGGTTGGACAGCATCTGTGGAAATGAGCAGTCAATGCTTCGGGCTGAGACCCTTCGTCGGGACTGAAGGGTCTCGGCCCAAAACGTTGACTGCTCATTTCCACGGATGCTGTCCAACCTGCTGAGTTCCTCCAGCGTGTTGTATGTGTTGCTTTGACCCCAGCATCTGCAGAGTATTTTGTGTTTACAGTTTATTTATTTTTGTGCTGCTACATGTTCCATGTTGGATCACGAGGTTTGTGAAAATTTGATTGTGATCTTGTGGTCTATAGGAAATGTCCAGTATTGCTGCAAGTGTTTCTTGATGCAAGTTCCATCAAGAACATTTGATGGCCCATTTCTGGTCCAGGATACGCAGGCAATGACCAAAGAACAAATGGCTGGAGTCACTTGGCATTTTTGTGCAAGGGTGTTTATTAGGCACATCAAAATTCAAATGCAAAAATCGGTGAAAATAGTGAAAAGGAAAATGCCAATATTTACAAAACAATATCTACCAGAAAACACATTAACAGCTCCATACTTTGTCCTGTATGAACCCAAGGCAGCTCAGTCTCTCTCCCTCCTACTGTGAGCAAACTACCCCATTTTTTTAAGGCACAAGGAGATACCATCTTTAATTATCCTCGAAGTTAACTCAAGACTACACATGAATCTGAATATGCTGCACCCCGCAATGTAGTTCAGTCATATTACAGAATAAACAGATTTAGCGACTCGAAATGCAGCCAGCAATATATACACATTTGTACAACCCCATTACTAAAGGGCGGAATATTCCACTGTGTATGGTGGGAAAGGCTCCATGAAGCCAAACCATTAATTAAAAAATACCACTGGGAAGACATTGAAATGTGTATACTCAGCTGAACAACAGCAGAATGGCAAGGCAACATTTGTGCATGTGTGTAAATGCGCATGTATATGGTTTGTGTTTACTGAGTGCTCTCTGTCACACCTGGATAAACATGTTGTGGCTCTCACTGTTAAATGACCAGTAAGTCTTCACCAAACCAAATCACTTTGGATGCATTATAGTAGTTCCTGTTTCATTCTTAAGGGAAACAGGAGGTGATGGAGGGGAGGACACGTGCCTTAAATTCACTGAGCATAGTCCAGGTTCTGTGGTTCCAGAGATGGTAAGGTCGGTCTGCTGCATCAGGAGGCCACGCTAAATGAAATGAAGAGGAAATGGCAAGAGGTGTCTGCAGTAGGTTCTTCCACTGCAGCCAAGAATAATACAAGATGAAACTCAGTGATCTGAGAGATTTGTGAAGCTGACATGTTAGTTGAAACCCCAGCCTAATGTGTACCTGCATAGCCGTGTGTACATGTGTGAACACACACATACACACACACACACACACACACACACACACACACACACACACACACACACACAATAGATTCACTAAGCCTAGCTTTACAGACAGACTATGATAGCTGCATGCTATCATGTGATTATTGGTAGAAATACTCTGTCATCTTGCTGCTATCCTGGGAAGCATTTTCCTCTTTTATATGATTTGCTAAAGAACCACTTTTGTTTTACACACATATTCTGGGCCACATCCTCCTTGCAGGAAGTCTGATTCTCCTTTGCTCCACTTTACGCAGTTCCTCCTGAAAGACAGTTCAACTCAAGAGCTCTATTGTAGGGAATGCCGTCTGCTTCTGAGAGGACTGACTGTGAGTCAAATGATGAGAACCCTCTGGTAGTGCAAGGAAAGCAAGGAGAACCAAATGCAGGCACATAGCTGCATAATAGAAATACTGCAGATTCATTCAGAGCTATAGAAATCACAACTGAATGTGTTTGAAGTTCTCAATTCCCCTGCTTTGCTTTATATTGTACTAACGATTTGTGATGAACTCACTCGTACCTACCACACAAACCCTGTGTGTATGCAAACTTGGGACCGTGTTATAAAATAATTAAATGAAGTGTCACAGTGTCTTAAAAAAGTGTAGCATAGAAAAAGGCCTGTCAACACTGAACCATTTAACCTGCCTACTCCCACTGAAGTGCACCAAAACCATAGCCCTCCACACCCTACCATCCATGTACTGTACCTATCCAAACTTCTCTTAAACATTGAAATCAAGCTCACATGCACCACTTGTGCTGGCAGCTTGTTCCAAATTCTCACGACCCTCTGAGTGAAAAAGTTTCCCCTCATATTCCCCTTAAACTTTTCACCTTTCACCCTTAATCCATGACCTCTGGTTGTAGTCTGCTTGAGACTTGCCAGGCCAACCACAAATCTATGTAAATTCTTGAAGACTGAGGTTAGTCAGAGAACTGTTTCATTGTCCTCTTGTTGTCAGAGACACTACCTGCCTACAAAACGTGCAAGTTTTGAGCCAATCTACACCCTAGGACATGGAGCAGGAACACACAGACACACATGCATGCGGACGCACACAGGCGTGAAAGTCAAGCCAATCGATTATGTTGTCATAGAATACTGTATTAATTCACCTTTTTCTCATGAATTGAATTGAAATGATTTTATTTCTTACATCCTTCACATACATGAGGAGTAAAAATCTTTACATTACGTCTCCGTCTAAATGTGCAATGTGCAATCATAATAACTTCTAAGTTAGTCAGTCTGATGGCCTGGTGGAGGAAGCTGTCCCAGAGCCTGTCAATCCTGATGTTTATGCTGCGGTACCATTTCCCAGATGGTAGCAGCTGGAATAGATTGTGGTTGGGGTAACTTGGGTTCCCAATGATCCTTTGGGCCCTTTTTACATACCTGTCTTTGTAAATGTCCTGAATCATGGGAAGTTCACAACTACAGATGCACTGGGCTGTCCACACCACTCTCTGCAGAGTCCTGCAATTAATGGAGGTACAGTTCCCATTCCAGGCAGTGATGCAGCCAGTCAGGGTGCTCTCAATTTTTCCCCTGTAGAGCACTCTTAGGATTTGTAGTCCATACCAAACTTCCTTCACCGTCTGAGGTGAAAGAGGTGCTGTTGTGCCTTTTTCACCACACAGCTGGTGTGTACAGACCACATGAGGTCCTCGGTGATATGGATGCCGAGGAACGTAAAGCTGTTCACTCTCTCAACCCCAGATCCACTGATGTCAATAGGGGTTAGCCTGTCTCCATTCCCCCTGTAATCTACAACCAGCTCCTTTGTTTTTATAACATAGAGGGAGAGATTGTTTTCTTGACACCACTGTGTCAGAGAGATGACTTCTTCAATGTAGGCCACATTGTTATTGTTTGAGATTAGGCCTAACAACATAGTGTTGGTGGCAAATTTAATTAGCAGATTAGAGCTGTGGGGGGGGGGCGACACAGTCATGAGTATACAGAGAGTAAAGGAGGGGGTTTAGGACACAGCACTGAGGGGCACCTGTGTTGAGGGTCAGAGGTGAGGGGGCCCATTCTTACCACCTGCTGGCGATCTGACAGGAAGTCCAGGATCCAGCTGCACAAGGCAGGGTTAAGGCTGAGGTCTCTGAGTTTCCTGTTAAGCCTGGATGGAATTATGGTGTTGAATGCTGAATTGTAGTCAAAGAACAGCATTCTCACATTAGCATCTTTCTTCTCCAGATGTGTAAGGACAGTACATAGAGCAGTGGCTGTTGTGTCATCTGTCAATCGGTTTTGTCTGTAGGCAAATTGTAGGGGCTCCAATTTGGGTGGTAGCATGCTGCAGATGTAGTCCTTGAAGCCTCTCAAAGCATTTGCTCATTACTGAGGTGAGTGCGACTGGACACCAGTCATTCAGACATGTTACCTTGGTCTTTTTTGGTACAGGGACAATGGTGGATAACTTGAAGAAGGAAAGCACTCTACACTGGGAGAGGGAGAGATTAAAAATGTCAGTAAGCACACCTGCCAGTTGTGCTGTGCACATCCTGAGTACTCGCCCTGGGACGCTGTCTGGTCCCACAGCCTTGCGACTGTCCACTCGTTGGAAATATCTGCACACCTCAGCCTCAAAAACGACTAGGTTGCAGGTTGTAGCAGTAGTTTTCCATGGAGGCTCAGAGTTAGAGACATCAAACCGAGCATAACGGCGATTGAGCTCATCTGGGAGAGAGGCACGATGTTGGTGGCACCACAGCGTTTGGCTTTGAAGTTAGCAATGGTAGGCAACCCTCACCACAAGTCACGTGTGCTATTCATTGTGAATCTTGACTCAATCTTGTCCTTGTGTTGTTGTTTCGCAGACTTGATAGCTTTGCACAGATCATAGCTGCTTTTCTTGAGCTCTAGCTGATCGCTGACAATGTAAACTCTGTGTCACGCAGTAAGTGCTGCTCACACAGAACTATTGATCCAGGTTTTCTGGTTCAGGAAGACCCTGACCAACCTCTGGGTGATGACATAGGTGATTAATTGAAGGAGTGCCTCCTCAATTGACAAGAAAGGAGGAAGTAAGGTTGTATTGTCAAATTGTCAAAGAATTACTGTTAGGTAGAGGAGTTCAATGTGCTCTGATGTCCTTTGCATTTGTTGCAGTGAATTTCACTAATTTCTGATCATTATGATGCTCCTTTCTATTCTGCTTCCAAATAACCTTTGAAAGAGATGAGACGCCATTTATAACATTATGTAGCTCTGTGCGGATGTGGGATCTTGGGAAATAGAGCAACGTTGCAAATTCAATGCTCCAACTCGCAATTTTTGAAGTTGCCAGCTCTCCCATGAAGTATGTTAGTCTGTTGCTTCCCTGCTGCAATAGCAGAGGTCCGCTGAGCCCATTCATGCAGATAGACTAATAACAGCGAGCCTTCATGAAATTATTGATAGAAGTACTTTGCCATCTTAGGAAGCGTTCTCATTTGACATGACACACTGAAGGCCATTCATGATTTTTGCACTTTGCACATTTATTGAGCTGGGAAAATTATACAATAGATATATATTTTGGGCTGCATCTTCCTTGAATGAATTCTGATTCTACTTTCCTGCAGGTTTTGCAGTCCTCACTTCATTTTGTTGTAACACTTGCCCAACAGGCTGGTATATGTCTAGGGGAAAAAAGTCCAGCCACTCACCAACCCCGCCTCCCGTATACGCAGGTGCTGTGGGAATCAAGTTAATGCCGCGTCGCACACACAATATCAAACTTACACCAGATACCTTGATGGAATACACTTTAAAGATTTTACTAAAACTAAATGAGTACTACCAATACAGTATATATGAAGGAAAAGAAAATAAAGTAAAAGGAGCCAAACTTATCGGAGTTCAGTCAGTTTAGTGCTCATCACTGGAGCTCAACCATCGAACCATTCAACCCTTCGTCGCTTTCCTACGACCTGCGCGTCCTCGCACCTGGGACCACCCCCAGTGGTCGACCGAGCAGTGCAGCATACGTCGACCTTCTTCAGCGTCTTCTTCCCAACTCCCCGAAAGGTCCGCAAAAACCCCGCTCCCAGACCCACAAGACAAAGTAACATTTCCCCATTGGTTAACAAATGAATACAATACGATTATCAGCAATTCTAAAGCTAAACAACTGCGACAGAAAGCACTTATCATAACAAAGAAACATTCCTACTCTAACAAAATAAAGAAGCATTTTGATTAATATACGCAGTACATTGTACGTTTCTACATTGTTTTGGATTAATGTTGCAACAGCCATGTATGAGGTTTCTCTATCCAATGCTACAATCCCTGTTCATATGGAAATTTAAAATATTTCAATCATTCACTTTTACCTACACACTTCTGGGCCATTTCACAATGACCTAACATTCCTCAAACCCACACACATCTGTGAAGGAAACCGGAGCATCAGGAGGAAACCAAATGATCAAAAGAGAGAATATACGAACTCCAGCACCCAAGGTCGGATTTGAACCTGGGTCAGAGGAGCTGTAAGGGAAGAGTTCTACTAGCTGTGTCATATTGCTGCACTAAATCTAGGAAAGCATTCAGTTCAGGCTGATGAAGCAGGTTCTGGATTTTTAACTGCCACTCACAATACTTCCAGCTTACATAACAGTTTTCTTATCTCAGCTTGTAGATAGTCTGATCCAAGGTTTCTGAACTTGGTTCATATTCAGATTAGAATGAAACAGATTCAGACATCTGGCCTGGGAAGTTCCTACTGTTTGTGTAACAGAAAGTCTTTTGAACTAATACAAAGAATGAAATTTAGAATCAGATTTACTATTACAGACTTAGACTGTATGGTATTTGTTTTGTAACAGCACAGCAGTGCAGTGACGTAAAATTACTATAAAGGACAATGATATATAGCAAACCAAAACTAATAATAGTGTTCATGGACCATTCAGGAAACTGATGGAGGAGAGAAAGAAGCTGTTTTTGACCCATCAGTATAAATCTTCGGGTTGGGGATGGCCAAAATGAGAGGAGAGCATGCACTGATTAGTGAGGGTCTCATGCTGGCTGCTGCTTTCTTGAGGCTCTACCTCTTGAAGATGTCCTCGATGGTGGGGAGCGTTGTACACACGATGCAGTTGGCTGAGCTTACAACCGTCTGAAGTTTTTTGTAATCCTCTGCATCTGAACCTCTATACCAGGCAGTGATGTAACCAGTCAAAATGTTCTCTACTGCACATCTACAGAAATCTGTAAAAGTCTTTGACCCCATATTGAATCTCCCCAGACTCCTAATGAAGTTGTGTCCCCTCCATGTATTTGGAAGTACACACATCCACCAAATCAAAGTTGAATTTTTCTCACGTCCATGAGCGTATGTGTGAACGGATGCAATGAAGAGCTTATTTACAATAGTATCATAGTCTCGTCATATACACAGCAATCACACGAAAAGCAGAAATTCAACATTATATACAATTTTTTAAGAAATGTTCTACCATGGTTTGGACTCAGTCAACAACAGCTAATATGTCAGCTAATATGTGTTCTTACTCTTGCATCTTATGATGGTATTTGAAGTGTTGGACAAGTTTCTCTCTTTTACAGTTGGCCTTAATGAATCACCCGAATGAAGTACAGACACAAACTAGGAAGCCATTTTTGCTCACTAAAAGACAGTAGTCTTCTAAATTAAGTAGCCTTCTTAATGCAAGGAGCGTTGTGAACAAAGCAGATGAGCTCAGAGTGTGGATCAGTACTTGGAAATTTAATGTGGTGGCCATTACAGAGACTTGGATAGATCAGGGACAGGATTGGTTACTTCAAGTGCCAGGTTTTAGATGTTTCAGAAAAGACAGGGAGAGAGACAAAAGAGCTGGGGGTGTGGCACTGTTGATCAGAGATAGTGTCACTGCTGCAGAAAAGGTGGATGGATGGTCTACAGAGTCTCTGTGGGTGGAGGTTAGGAACAGGAAGGGGTCAGTAACTTTACTTTATGTTTTTTATAGGCCGCTCAATAGTAACAAGGATATCGAGGAGTAGATAGGGAAACAGATCTTGGAAAGGTGTAATAATAACAGAGTTGTCGTGATTTTAATTTCCCAAATATCAATTGGCGTCTTCATGGAGCAAGGGGCTTAGATGGGGTGGAGTTTGTTAGGTGTTTTTAAGAAGGTTTCTTGACACAGTATGTAGATAAGCCTACAAGAAGAGAGGCTGTACTTGATCTGGTATTGGGAAATGAACCTGGTCAGGTGTCAGATCTCTCAGTGGGAGAGCATTTTGGAGATAGTGATCACAATTCTATCTCCTTTACAATAGCATTGGAGAGGGATAGGAACAGACAAGTTAGAAAAGTGTTTAAATGGAGTAAGGGGATAATGAGGCTATCAGGCAGGAAATTGGAGGCTTAAATTGGAAAAAGATGTTCTCAGGGAAATGTACGGCAGAACTGTGGAAAATATTCAGGAGATATTTGTGTAGAGTTCTGTATAGGAACATTCCAACTAGACAGGGAAGTTATGGTAGGGTACAGGAACCATGGTGTACAAAGGCTGTAATAAATCTAGTCAAGAAGAAAAGAAAAGCTTACAAAAGGTTCAGTGAGCTAGGGAATGTTAGAGATCTAGAAGATTATAAAGCTACTAGCAAGGAGCCTAAGAAGGAACTTAGGAGAGCCAGAAGGGGCCATGAGAAGGCCTTAGTGGGCAGAATTAAGGAAAACCCCAAGGCATTCTACAAGTATGTGAAGATCAAGAGGATAAGAATTAAAAGAATAGGACCTATCAAGAGTGACAGTGGGAAAGTGTGTATGGAACTGGAGGAAATAGCAAAGGTAATGAATATTTTGCTTCAGTATTCACTGTGGAAAAGGATCTTGGTGATTGTAGCAATGACTTGCAACAGACTGAAAAGCTTGAGCATGTAGATATTAAGAAAGAGGATGTGCTGGAGCTTTTGGAAAGTATCAAGTTGGATAAGTTGCAGCGACCAGACAAAATGTACCCCAGGCCACTGTGAGAGGTGAGGGAAAAGATTGCTGAGCCTCTGGTGATGATCTTTGCATCATCAATGGGAACGGGAGAGGTTCCGAAGGATTGGAGGGTTGCGGAAGTTGTTTCTTTATTCAAGAAAATGAGTAGAGATAGTCCAGGAAATTATAGACCAGTGAGTCTTACCTCAGTGTTTGGTAAGTTGATGGAGAAGATCCTGAGAGGCAGGATTTATGAACACTTGGATAAATATAATATAATTTTAATACAGAATTCCTTTATTACAAGTATCGGTGCTATACAATATATATCAAAACAGTGACTAACACAATTACTTCACTACAGATAGACAATACACATTAAACCAAAATGTTCCCATCTCTATCAATGATGGCACTTACACCCCACGGAGCCCAACATTCCCAAAATGCCTCTAAAGGTCGCCGTGGACTGCGCATTTTCCTTTTTAATATTTACCCGAACACGAACATACTCCCTAAACATCGCTAGGTAGTCTGCCCAGGTAGTCAGCATGGCTTTGTCAAGGGCAGGTCGTGCCTTATGGGCCTGATTGAATTTTTTGAGGATGTGTCTAAACACATTGATGAAGGAAGAGTAGCAGATGTAGTGTATATGGATTTCAGCAAGGCAGTTGATAAAATACACCATGCAAGGCTTATTGAGAAAGTAAGGAGACATGGGATCCAAAGGGACATTGCTTTGTGGATTCAGAACTGGCTTGGCCACAGAAGGCAAAGAGTGATTATAGACAGGTCATAATCTGCATGGAGGTCAGTCACCAGTGGAGTGCCTCAGGGATCTGTTCTGGGACCCTTACTCTTCATAATTTTTATAAATAACCTGGATGAGGAAGTGGAGGGATGGGTTAGTAAGTTTGCTGATGACACAAAGGTTGATAGGATGCAAAACTGGGCTGAGAGGTGGCAGATGGAGTTCAACCCAGATAAGTGTGAAGTGGTTCATTTTGGTAGGTCAACTATGATGGCAGAATATAATATTAATAGTAAGACTCTTGGCAGCGTGGAGGATCAGGGGGTACGAGTCCATAGGACACTCAAAGCAGCTGCACAGGTTGACTCTGTGATTAAGAAGGAGTATGGTGTATTGGCCTTCATCAAATGTGGAATTGAATTTAGGAGCCGATTGGTGATGTTGCAGCTATCTAGGACCCTGGTCAGACCCCACTTGGAGTACTGTGCTCAGTTCTGGTCGCCTCACTACAGGAAGGATGTGGAAGAAAGGATGTAGAGGAGATTTACGAGGATGTTGCCTGGATTGGGGAGCATGCTTTATGAGAACAGGTTGAGTGAACTCGGCCTTTTCTCCTTGGAGTGACAGAGGATGAGAGGTGACCTGATAGAGATGATCATGTGGATAGTCAGAGGTGTTTTCCCAGGGTTGAATTGGTTTCCACAAGAGGACACAGGTTTAAGGTGCTGGGGAGTAGGTACAGAGGAGATGTCATTGGTAAGTTTTTTACACAGAGAGTGGTGAGTGCGTGGAATGTGCTGCCAGTAACGGTGGTGAAGGCGGATATTGTAGGGTCTTTTAAAAGGCTTTTAGATAGATACATGGATCTTAGTAAAATAGAGGGCTACAGGGAAGCCTAGTAATTTCTAAGGTTGGTCCATGTTCGGCACAACTTTGAGAAACAAACAGCCTGTATTGTGCTGTAGGTTTTCTATGTTTATATGTTTCTAAATTCTTAGTTCTCATAATTTTATCTTCATTATTTCCTCACACTATTGGCAAAATTATGCTTTTCTGGTCTCATCCTTTTTTGAAAGTAGAGGGTGGATAACCTGACCAAATGTGCAGGCAGATGTTTTTAATCTTCATTTTTACATTTTATTTTACTTTGTGATGCTTTGATTATTGCAATTGTAGAGACAGTGCCTTTCTCTGCACAGCGTTGAGTTTATGACTACAACTTATTAGGTAGATAAGGCTCTGATGCTTTTTGAAACAACTGATAGATCAAACCTCCTCACAGAGTTCACTTTGCCACATTATGAAGTAAAGCTTTCATCACTTTGATTTCATGCTTCGACTCAGGATAACATCTTTTTATTTTTGACAGACTTTGTCTTTCCCCTGCACTTGCATCACCCAAGCCTTTTCAAATGCTGACAAATGTATTTTGAAGTTTTAGAAACGATGAAGAAAGAGTGACTATTTTCCTCCTTTGTACTAGGTTTGATATGCAGCCAGATAAAAAGCTTGTACTCTTCCACATAGAAGTCAATAATCATAATTACAATTTTACTTACAAGAGAACGTCATCTCACTAAGTAATATTAAAGCTACAACTATTGATCTCTGCACATCATTGTTAGTGTTCATCTGTATGCAACAGCTTTACAATTCTTGAAATAATCAGTGAAATGATAATCCCTACAAACTTAATAAATCAAAACCAAGATTGACTCAGATATTCAAAGATTCAGATTCAAAGTACATTTCTTATCAAAGTATATACAGAATGCAGTGTACAACTCTGAATTCATCTTTCAAAATTTGAAATGAAGAACTATAAAACCAGCTTGTTCAGAGGAAAACATTAAACACCCCCACACACACAAAAAATGAGCAAAAACACAGAATCAAAAGACATATTTCACTTCAGTTCAGTTCCATGTTCATTATCTGCAGGCTGCCCAGATCCAAAAATCGTCCAAAAGTAGGAACAATAAAGAGCAACCAGAGCGAGTACTGGAAACTAGAACACACCATAAACCTAAATTAGAGTCCAAATCTACCGTCTGCATTGATTAAACTTTGCTCTGGTACCATCCTCTGCAAGTATCGAGGGAGCGGGAGAGAGAGAGAGAGAGAGATCACTTGAATGCGAGGAACTTCCTTCAGGAGCAGCAAGTGAGACAGAGTGAGACCACCACACGCAGACACTTTCTCCAACATGAGCAACCAAAAGGCCTTTTTTTAGAAGAGATATGCTGCTATAGAGATATACAACATTGTCCAAGTCCACACTAACAATCAAGCATGCATTTAATCTTACCCTAACCTTTTTTATTCTCCCCAGGTTCAGTTACCTGCAGATTTAACCACTGACTGTACATTTTAGGGCTATTGTCTACTGTAAAGCACTCCAACACATTTTTGGGGATGGGAGAGAAAACCAGGGCACCTGTTGGAGACCCACATGGTCACCACACAGACTGCAGTGGAATTCCGGATGAAACTCAGGTCACTGGAGCAGAGAAGCAGCTGCTCTACTAAATGCACCATTGTGCTGCTCTGGACAAAACTTTCCGAGAACCTGCACCACACTGAAGTGTTCAAGGCTATATGTATCATCGATGAATGGGAAACTATAGGAAATGTAGATAGGGCTACCCAATAAATTCACCCAAATCTAAATGAATACTACCTGCTGGCACAGAGCTGCTGAAATTTTAAAGCTGCTCTAAGAGGTTTTCAACATGAGGGAATCCAAGTCCAGGTGGCCCACTCAGCAGGGAAGATCATTGGTTGTCAGCTACAAACATTAAAAGACCTGTTCATTGCCAGAGCAAAGAAAGGAGCTGAAATAATTACCGCTGACTTCACCCACCAGTCACCTATTCACCGATCTGCCATCAGGGTGACACTACAAGACCAGGACTACACGTCATCTCCAAACCTTCTTTCCTGTATCTATCTATTTTCTCAACAAACACACTCAAATGTAATACTCTAACTGCTCCCACGCAACATCCATTAAATTGACTTTCCTGTTCTCCTTGTTCTGTAGATAATTATTCTGTTCATATGTTCACATGTATTTAAATTTGATTATTGTCATTTGCACATGTGACCGTTCTGCTAATTGTTGATTGCTCATGGCTGTTTGCACTATTGTCTTGTAAATTGTTGGTTGCTACTGTGTTATCTGTTATGGTGTTGTCCTGTGTTTTATGCTTGGCACCGAACCACAATCAATTCTGGTATGTTCCAAGTATTGGCAATAAAGTGGTTCTGATTCTGATAACAGATAATAGGAAGGAGATGCCTTACCACTCCAATTGGCCCTGTCATGGAGATATCTATTGAAAATAAAGGTGGGTATTGAATAGACCAAGCTGCATACAAATTCAGTATCAATCAACATGTTTCAGGTCCTCAACTATTTAGCATTGCAGAGAGTCAGAATCACTGCATTCCCTTTATGTTTTCTTATATTAACCAGTGTTAATTTGGATTTGCATGAAATCAATGTGACTTCCATAATTGTTGAAGACTTATCATGCATGATAAGAATTCTCCAAAGTAGTAGGCTCTGAAACCCTATGGCCAGGTATGAGCAATGTAGGTATTGGTAATTACATCTGCATTAGACAGAAGCCGGACGATTGTACAGTATATCACTATTGGATTAAAAGGGAATGGAAGCATCCTTTATCACAGGATTTTGTATTTTCAGTGTCCAGTAAGATCAGCATATGGTTCCTAGAACATTGCTGATAACATTCAGCAACCTTTTGTCAATAGGGAGTGTAATGCTCTGTAAGGTTTCACGGCTAATGTAATGGTTTCTCTGTAACAGCAGTGTTTGGGTTATGTCGAGAGAAAATGGGGGCTTTGGAATGTGCGCCATCCAATAAGAGAAGTGTTGTTTCTTTCTTGTGTGTCTGAGAGGAGGTATTTGCAGTCTTTTATCAGCGAGAGATGAAGAGAGAGGACATGAGAAAAGCTACCTGGTAGACCACAGGGCAGAGTGGACTTGGAGTGAGGGTCCGGGAGTCGATGACGCTCGGAGAAAATCATGGGGAATTCAAAGATGGAAAACTGTGAGCTCCAACATGCACAATAGACTGTTTGATTGAAATGGGCCCTTTTTCTTTTTGTTTTCTGTACTAACCCTATATCCAACTTAAGAATTATAAAGCTCAATTGTTTAATTGCATATGGTATACCGTCTGATCTTTCGTGGTTCTGAATTGTTAACAGGGGAACACATCAGGCTGCATCCACACAAGCGCGAATTCATCAGTTTGGCGGGGGCAGTGAATGTCTTACCCTAGACTAACGCAGCCCACCAAATCTGGCGGGAGGGGAGTTGTTACAGGTGCAAGAAGGCAATCTGCTCGAATACTAAATGAGCATAAAGTCCTACAATTTGCAACCAGTTAATGAGTAGATTTTCTGTTCGCAATCAGGGGAAAATGATGAGAATGCACCATGCTCCCATTATAATAGTGCCATGGAATCTTTCTTGTTATCTAACTGAAGGGACACCTCTGGACTGCCACAAGCGGGACTTCCAGTAGCCAAACATCCCAATTCCCATTCCCATTCCCATTCTGACATGTCGATCCGCAGTCTCCTCTTGTGACAAGATGAAGCCACCCTCAGGTGCAGGAGAAAATACCTTACATTCCATCTGGGTAGATTCCAACTTGATGGTATGAATATCGATTTCTCTTCTGGTGAACAAAATTCCTTCACCCCAACTTCTTTCTCTATACCTCACTCCTACCTCTTCCCACCTACCTATAACATCCCCCTGTGTACCATCTTCCTTCCCTTTCTCTTATGGTACACTCTCCTCTCCTATTAGATTCTTTCTCCATTCCTACCCACCTCACTTCATCTATCACCTTCCAGCTATCCTCATTCTCATTCTCATCCTCATTCTCCTCCCCTGACCCTTCTATTCTGGCATCCTTCCTCTGAGTCCTCAAACATCAATCATCTATTTTTTTCCTATTGACCTGCTGAGTTGCTCCAGCATTTTGTGTGTGTTACCTTAATTTAATAACTGACAAGAAAAGACAGTGAGTTAGAAGTCCCTCAGTCACTTACACTGGTTGTGGCACAGACCAGCAGCTACATTTTATTTCCAAATTCACTTCAATTATCTTTTTCTGTTGGTACAGGGAAAACTGATGTCCTCTCACTTTTGTGGGGAACTACAATTCTAGACTGTGTGTTCCATTTTCTGAAGTGGAACTTGAACCCTCAATCTGCTGAATTCAGATCTGAATTAGAGCTGAGTCTGCTAAAGATTAAAATAAGACTATAGGATCCCCGGAGCAGAACAAGGCCATTTGGCCCATCGAGTCTGATCCACCATTCAATCATGGCTGATCCTTTTCTCCCCCTCCTCAGCCCCACTCCCCAGCCTTCTCCCCATAACCTTTGATGCCATGTCCAAACAAGAACCTATCAATCTCTGCCTTAAGTACACTCAAGAACCTGGCCTCCACAGCTACCTGTGGCAACAAATTCCACAAATTCACCGCACTCCAGCTAAAGAAATTTCTCTGCAGCTCTGTTTTAAATGGACACCCTTCTATCCCGAGACTATGCCTTCTTGTCCGAGACATCCTTTCTACATCTAAGTCTAGTCCTTTCAACATTCAGAAGGTTTCAATGTGATTCCCCCTCAACCTTCTAAATTCCAGTGAGTACAGACCCAGAGCTATTGAATGTTCCTCATATGATAAACCTTTCATTCCTGGAATCATCCTTGTGAACCCCCTCTGAACCCTCTCCAATGCCAGCACATCTTTTCTTAGATGAGGAGCACAGAACTGTTCACAGTACTCAAGGTGAGGCCTCTCCAGTGCCTTATAAAGCCTCAGCATCACATCCCCGCTCTTGTATTCTAGACCTCTGGAAATGAATGCCAACATCGCATTTGCCTTCCTCACCACCAACTCTACCTGTAAGTTGACCTTCAGGTTGTTCCACACAAGGACTACCAAGTCCCTTTGTATTTCAGATTTTTGGATTTTCTCCCTGTTTAGAAAACAGTCTGCATATTTATTTCTACTACCAAAATGTGTTTTCCAACATTGTATTTCATTTGCCACTCATTTGCTCATTCTCCTAATGTGTCCATGCCTTCTGCAGCCTGCCTGTTTCCTCAACACTACTATCTGCCCCTCCACCAGTCTTTGTATCATCTGCAAACTTGGCAACAAAACCATCTAAATCATTTATATTCAGCATAAAAAGAAGAGGACCCAACAATGACCCCTGTGGAACACCACTAGTTATTGGCACCCAACCAGAAGAGGATTGCTTTATTCCCACTAGCTGCCTCCTGTCAATCAGCCAATGCTCCAACTATGCCAGTAACTTTCCTGTAGTACCATGGGCTCTTAATTTGGAAAGCAGTCTCATATATGGTACCTGGTCAAAGGCCTTCTGAAAGTCCAATTATACAGCATCAACTACATCCCCTTTATCTAGCCTACTTGTAATCTCCTCAAAGAATTCCAACAGGTTCGTCAGGCAGGATTTTCTTTTCAGGAAACCATGCTGACTTTTTCCTATATTGTCCTGTGTCACCAACTACTCCATAACTTCATTCTTAACAATTGACTCCAACATCTTCCCAATCATTGAAGTCAGGCTAACTGGTCTATAAGATCTGCAGAAATCTCTAGAACTTGCTAAAGTCTCTGTTCATGTAGCCACTATAAGAAAGACACTAAACAAGAATGGTGTCCATGGAAGGACAGATGAGACAAAAGTTGAACATTTTGGCAGAAATACACATTGCTATGTTTGGAGGGAAAGGAGCACCACACACCAACACCAAAACCTCATCCCAACTGTGAAGCATGGTGGAAGGAACATCATGGTTTGGGGTTGCTTTGTTGCCTCAGGATCTGGACAACTTGCAATCAGTGAGGGAACAATGAATTTGAAATTGTATCAAGACATTTTACAGGAGAATGTCAGGGTAGCAGTCTATCACCTGAAGCTTAATAGAAGCTGAATAACTCACCAAGACAATAATCTGAAAGACAAAAGTAAAACAAAAACAGAATGGTTTAAAGAGAAGAAAATGTGTGTTTTGGAATGGCCGAGTCAAAAACCTAACCTTAATCTTATAGAAATGTTGTGGAAGGACTAAAGCAAGCAGTTCATGGAAGGCAGCACACTAAAATCCTAGAGTTGAATCATTTTTATAATGAGGAACGGGCTAAAATTTCTCCAAGCCGATGTGTAGGACTGATCAAATGTTTGGTGAAGTTATTGCTGTACAAGTTACTGAAAGCAAAGGTTCACATACTTTTTCCAACAAATCCATGTAACATCAGATCACTTTTTTTGATAAATAAATCAACAAGTATGATGTCTTTTATGTTACTTAATTGGGCTCTCTTTCTTTAGTTTTAGGACATGTGTGAAGATCCGATCACACTTTAGGTCATATTTATGCAGAAACAGAGAAAATTCTACAGGGTTCACAAATTTTCTAGCAGCACTGTATCCTTAAGTTTCTCAACTATTTCTCTTGTAAGAGTAACTGCACTCACTTCTCTTCTCTCATATCCTCCAACATTTGGCACAACACTAATGTCTTTCAGACCGAAGACTGGTCCAAAGTACTCATTTAGTTCATCTGCCATCTTCTTGACCCCCATTATTATTTCTTCATCCTCATTTTCAAGCAGTCCTATATCCACTCTCACCTCTTTTTTACAAACATACTTGAAGCAGCTTTTACTTTCCACTTTGATATTGTTTGCTAGCTTGATTTCATAGTTCATCTTTTCCCTTCTGTTAATTGCTCTCTGTAGGTTCTTAAAAGCTTCCCAATCCTCCAAGTTCCGATTAATTTTTGCTTAGTTGTGTGCCCTCTATTCTGCTTTTACTTTAGCTTTGACTTCCCTTGTCAGCCATGGTTGGACTATTTTGCCACTTGAGTATTCCTTCATTTTTGAAATACACCTATCCTGCACCTTCCTCATTTTTACAGAAACTCACGCTATTTCTGCACTGCTGTCACCCCTGCCAGCATCTCCTTCTAATTTACTTTGTCCAACTCTTCTCTAATACCACTGTAATTTCCTTTACTCCACTGATAAACTGCTGCACCAGACTTTCCTTTCTCCCCATCAAACTTCAAGTTGAGCTCAATCATACTGAGCTCAATCACTGTCTCCTAAGGGTTCTTTTACCTTAAGCTCCATAATCATCTCACATCCATCAAGTATAGCCGATTCCCTAGCAGCCTCAGTGACAAACTGCCCTAAAAAGTCATCTTGTAAGCATTCAAGAAACTCACTCTCTTGCGATCCATTAACAGCCTGATTTTCCCCAATCAACCTGCATGGCTCTCATAACATTACCCTTTTAACACGTCTTTTCTATCTCCTGTTGTAATCTATGGCCCACCTCCCAGCTACTGTTGGGAAGCCTATATATAACTGCCATCAGGGTCCTTTTATCATTGCAGTTTCTTAACTCAACCCATGAGGATTCGACATCTTCCAATCCTATATCACATCTTTCTGCTGATTTAATGCCATTCTTTACCAGTAGAGCCACACCACCCCCTCAACCTACCTTCCTACCCCTCGGATACAACATGCAACCATGAACATTCAGTTCCCAACTAGAACCATCCTTCAGCCACAATTCAGTGATGGCCACAACATCATTCACAACAATTTGTAATAGTGCAAAAAGGTTAGCCACCTTACTTCTTCTACTTCGTGCATTGAGATATAACATTTTCAAGTACTGTATTTGCTACCTCTTTTGATTCTGCATCTCTAATGCACTGATTCTGCTGGCTGCAACTTTGTCCTATCATCTGCCTGCCCTTCCTGATAGTGTGATTGCATGCTACCTTTGCATTTTTACCATCCATCCTATCCTAGTCCCTGCAGTCCAGTTCACACCCCCCTGCCAAATAACAAACCTGCCATGAGAATATTTGTCCCCCTCAGGTTCAGCTGCAATCCATCACTTATTACAGGCCATACTTCCCACAGAAGAGACCCCAATGATCCAAGAACCTGAAGCCCTGCTCCCTGCACCAGTCACATATTAATCTGCCAGGTCATCCTGTTCCTACCATCAGTGCCACATGGCACAGGCAGCAATCAAGAAATCACTACCCTGAAGGTCTTGCTTCTCAGTTTTCTGCCTAGCTCTCTAAATTCTCTTTTCTGGATCTCTTGGCTTTTCCTTCCCATGTCATTGGTACCAGGATGTACAAAGACATCTGGCTGCTCTCTCTCTCCCTTCAAAATGCTGCAGACGTGATCCAAGATGTCCCTGACCCTGGCACCTGGGAGGCAACATACCATCCGTGGGTCCCATCATGTCCACAGAATCTCCTGTCTGTTCCCCTGACTACTGAGTCCCCTATCACTACCACTCCTGTCTTCTCCCTCTTTCCCTTCTGCAGACCTATTTTCTGTGCCAGGAATTCAGTCACTGAGGCAGTCCCCTGGGAGGTCACCCCCAACAACAGTATCCAAAATGGTATAATTATTTTTGAGTATACTTATTTTTTAAAATTTAATAGAAAAATCAATTAAGGTAATGATTTTTTCATTCTTTGCCACTGAGAACATTTCTGGGGGAAATTCAATCCATTTCTACCCATTTGATGAAGAAACTCAACCTTCAAAAATTGTAGTCTCATTGAGAATAGTGTATGATTTCTGATGAATTTGCAATTTACAATCTGGTTAGCTCCAATGCATAGCAAGTGACGACTGCTGAATGTTTTGAACTGTAACTATATTTTAAACAGTATGTTTAGTGATTTCCAATGGAAAGTTACAGGAGGATGTTACCTTCCCAGATCAATGTATGCTAACTATGCAACAGAAAAATTACAAAGATATCCAATATTATTCTGTTGTCAATCCTAGATTGACAAACTGGATTCCTCATCCATATACATAATCGCATAACTTAAATTCAAGTTTACCGGTAACTTACTGCAATATAAATACTCTTGTTTCCCTTTAACAATTTCAGATTAAGGTTCTGTAGAGCTGCATTTGATATACAAGTTGTCTTAGTAAAATTAGTAAAATCGAAGTAAAATTATATATCCAATTAGTCACTTGTAGGATGTTGAATCCATCTGAAAAAAATAATAGCTTGACATGAATACTTGTAAACCAGAAGGCATTTCATAATGAGAGCAGAAGTTAAATTAATAATGACTTTGTCATTTAATATTGAAAGCCTTGATTTACGCTGTTGGCGCATGGGGCCAAAACTAAGTTTAATCAACGTAGATTGCAGATTTGTACTCTAATTCCATTTTCATGATGTGATCTAGTTCTGGTCACTGCTTTTTAGGCAACTTTTGTATTGGGGCAGACTGGAGACAATGAACGCGGAGCTGAATTGAACTGAAATATGGTTTTTGTTTTTTTTATATTCAGTGCTCTTGCTTGTTTTTTTGTTGCCATTTGCACAGTTTTTTTGTGCACGGGAGATTAAGGGGGTTCGATTTTTGATGTTTTGTTTTCTTGAACAGGTTGATTCCATGGTTGTTCTTTGTTTTGTGACTTTCTGTGAGGAAGATAAATCTCAGGGTTGTACACTGCATACATACTTGGATAAATTACATTTATACTTTGCATCTTTGAATTGTCATTGATCTGCCTGTTTTGCACAATTGCAATATTGTCACCTTTGTAAACAGCTGAATTTGGCTGCCTAACAAATAAACCTCTTTGGATATAAATGTTGTATCTGAATGCACTCGTACAAATTGGCTAAGAGAATAATACTTCTTCTGCGGATGTTTCGAAAGGCATTGATGACTCAAGCATGGCAAATTATAGGTGAGGTTGCAACACCAGAATTCACCTGTAACTCAGAATCATGCCTGTCTATGGGCTCTACCTTCACAGGTGAGAGTACAAAAACAGCAAGCCACACTGGAGAGTATAGAGGTGCTGACCAACAGCCACAAGTTCACAACAGTGAACAAGGTGAGTCCATTGGTGAATATATCATTTCACTAAAACAAATCTTATCCTTGCCTTGCAGTTTTAAGTTCAAGGTCTGCATAATAGGTTTGTGGGCATTTGTAGGTGAAAATATCCAAGCAAACCAGTTGAGCATACAAAGGCTGACATTCAAAGCTTAACATAAATTTATCATCAAAGTACATATATGTCACCGTATACAACCCTGAGATTCATTTTCAACAAATCTATAGAATAGCGGGATAACAGGATTGGTGATAGACTACCCAACTAGGGCATTCAACCAAAATGAGGAAGACAACAAACTGTGCAAATGCAAATACAAATAAATAGCAATGAACAACAAGAACTTTTAACCTTTGAGATGAAGAGCCTTTGAAAGTGAGTCCATTGATTATGGGAACATTTCAATGATGGAGCAAATTAAATTGAGTGGTTATCACCTTTTCTTAAAGGTTGAGAGGTAGTAACTGTTCTTGAACCTGGTGGTGAGAGTCCCAAGGCTCTTTTACCATCTACCCTCTGAGTGTAAACATTCCTTTAACTCTCCCCACTTACCTTAAATCTAGTTTTAGTTTACCCTACCCTGGAGAAAAAAAAAGATTGTTACAATCACCTTATCTGTACCCCTCATGATTGTATCTACCTCTGTAACATCACACTTCAGTCTCCTTTGCTCCAGGTAAGTAACCTCAAGCCATCCATTCTCTCTTTATAACTCAAGCTCTCCAGTCCCAATAGTATCCCTCTGAATCCTTTCTACACCGTTTCCAGCTTAATCCTACAGCTGGGTAAGCATAATAGCATTCAGCAGTCCAAGTTTCATCTAACCAACTCTGGTATTCAATGCGCTGACTGATGAAGACAAGGTTGCCAAGCACTTCCTTCACCACTTTATTCAGGGAACTGTGCACCTTCCAACTTCTACCCTTCACCTTCTTGTTCTGGCTTCTTCACCCTTCCTTTCTGGTCTTGTCCCCAAACATGAACTCTTTATTCCTCTCCATAGGTGCTGCCTGACCTACTGAGTTCCTCCAGCATTTTTTGTGTGATTTGGGTTCTGCAATACTCCCTAGGAACCTGCCCTTCACTATGTGAGTCCTGCCCTGGTATAATTTATAAAATGTAACGCTTTTCGCTTGTCCAATTTAAGTTCCATCTGTTATTCCTTGTTGACCTACATTCTCTTATAATGTTAAATAATCCTCTTCACTGTCAACTGCACCTCCAGCTTTGGTGTCATCTGCAAACTTGTATTCTCATGCAAGTAGTTGGTATAGATGAACAATTGGCATAGCACAGATCCCATTGACACACCACAGCTCGCAGGTTTCCAATCTGATAAACAGTCCTCCACTGCAATCCTCTGTGCCCTACCACCAAGCCAATTTTGCATCCGATTGGCAAGCTCACCCTGGATCCCGTGTGATTTAGCCCTTCGGGCCAGCCTACCCGAAGACTTCACTAAAGTTTATGCGAACAATATCTACCATCCTGCCTTCATCAATCCTTTCAGTCACTTCTTCAAAATGAAAAATGAATTCATGAAACGGAATTTCTCGTGCACAAAGCTGTGCCCCCTCTGTCTAATCAGTCCTTTCCTTTTCAAATGCTGCCAAATCCTGTCCAGAAATTTCCTACCACAGAAGTTGGGCTCAGTGTCCAGGTTTCTCCTTGCAGCACTTAACTAAAAACACCATCCAATAGACTTCCAATACATTGTCCATGGTTTATTGATGGGCCCCGGTCCCCATCAATTTTTCCCTTACTCTCCCATATTGCCTTAGAACTTGTTCAAGCTCCAGGGATTTACTCACCTTTGTGTTTCAAGGCAGGCTGCACTTCCTTTTTTTGTAATGTAGATATGACACAGGCTCCTTCAGGTTGTCAAAGCAGGTTGTGGGGGTGAGGGGATAACCTCCCTTGACCTATTAAATGCTCCCAATGGCATGCATTTTAAATAGCCTCTGACAACCAAGTCCAGCTTCTTGTCTTCACCTGTGCCTTAGCTACTAAGCCAGGTGGAACTGTTTCTACTGACAGGAGAAGGGGCAAAAGGTGGATTACTGCCACCTTAAAACCAGCCGCTTTGGGCAGATGGTGCATGTCAGCTGTGGCTGGCAGCTCATCTAGAAGGAAGACTCTAATTTTAAAGCTCTGCTGCTTTGCGGCTATACCAACTCATGAGAAAGGCTTTGGGAGTAAACTAAGGAAAAACACAAAGCTGACATCTCTAAGGCTCATACATTGAGTTCAACGCTGTCTGGCAACTCCTGCGATGCCGTTGGTGCCAAACTGTATCGGTGTCTGTTGTTCCTTAGGATTCACCAGCTGTTTGGAAAAGGGTCTGCCGCTTCAGCAACAGTTGATCTTCAAGTTATCCTGCCCTGGTTTGTGTACTGACTTGCATATTGATTTTAACAACTAGAATGCAACAACTGTGGTTGACCTTGACTAAAAGAGGGCTGTATAACAATACAGATATGTTGCACGACATTATTATGCTACTTGCTGAGTTCTGACTTCCAGAAATTGTAAACAGATGAAATATATTCACTCAAGAACTCACCTCTCTGCTGTGCTGAGAATTTTCTCAAGCCATGCCCGTCTACAGTTGGCAGTAAGAATGGTAGCAATGTTGAAGGTTAGAAATCCCAGTATGTTTAATCACAGTGAAGAAATTAGCCTTGTGAATGCAGCCAGGTGCTACTGATAGCAAACATAGTAAACTCAAATAGCATGTCCCATTTCCATGTAATGGACAGTGAGTGCAGCCAACTATCATTGTTATACACACAATGTACTGAGATCCTCCAGCACATTGTGTGTGTTGCTCTAGGTTTCCAGCATCTCCAATACCTCGTGTCTATCATTGCTATACCCTATTTGAATAGACAATATTTTGATAAAGAAGCTACTCCAGATAGTTTGGAAGGATATTTTTCAACATTGATGCTAAAATGATTCACCATAGTGTTAGAGCATTCTGGTTACATACTCAAAGATGGGTATTCTGGCTTCAAAATAGATACAAAGCTGTTCTATTTCAAGCTCATGTCTGTCTCATATGCTCAAAAGAGTTGAGCTGGGAAAGAACAGAGAAAAAATTAGAATAAAATAAAATTGGGCAATTTTGAACCATAACCAGGATGAATGTCAGAGAGTCATAGAGAAGTACTGAACAAAATCAGGCCCTTCAGCCCATCCAGTTCATGGCCAACCATTTAAACTGCCGACTCCATTGAGCTGCACTGTGACCATAACCCTCCATGCCCAATGGATCACAGCATCTTTTACATGCAAGCCTGAATATACCAAATGTATATTTTGATATCGTGCTTGACTTGAAGTTGGCATCAAGTTGTGACAATGCATTGACAAGCTGTACGATGAATGGTGGACAAGAAAAATTTATCCAATTTGCTTCTTGCATTCTTACAAAGAGTAAGCAAAGTTATGCACAGATCAAGAATGAAGCACTTGAACTCAAGCATGGAATCGAAATTTCATGCAAATTTATGAGACAGATTGTTTACTCAAGTAACAGATCACAAGCCACTGCAAGCAACATTAAGTAACAATTTAGCAAAACCTACTATTAAGGTATTGAGAATACAAAGATGTGCAATCTATCCATACAGTACAACTTTACAATCAAAAGGAGCTCTGAGGAGAATATCATTTTGGGTGCTTTTTCCTTAAATATCACATGAGGACTTTTATGGCATTAAAGAAAGGAATAACTACGCATTTAATAATACCAATGAGCTCACCTGTTGCTCTGTTTGAGAACAAAGATGACACTCACTGTTAACAAGAATTTCTAAATAGACATTGAAAGTTTCAGCGGCTTTTAACCAATCTAGGCACTTACTGTAATATTCAGAATTTAACCGATCTGTAATGATATGTTCTGTAAACTGAAGTGCATCAAATGTAGACATTATGTGATAAGGCAGAGAAGCGAGCTGATTTTCAGCAAGCCTTCATACCAAGTACACAGGGATAGTCAAAATGAAAGCAATTGTTTTTCTGACAGCACTCAGTGTCCTGTTGCCTTTTCCCTCACACAACCAAAAAGAGTATTTGCCTGAATTGTAGGAAAAAGCTACCAATAGCTGCTTTACAATCATGGTCATGTTCATGTCCAGGGATAGATTTATGTGTAAAAGAGAATAAAAACACCCTAGTGTCAATCACTTGGTGGCAGGGTGAAGATATGTCTCTACCAAAGAAGGCACAAGGTGCTCCTTTCTTGTAGTAACCTGCAGGTCACCCTTGGGAAAGGTGTAGCACCTGCTTGGACTGCCAATCAGGATCATGTGAAGTGATGGGCGCAGGTGGTGGATGATCATATCAGCAGCTAGCGCATATCACAAGTCCTGGTTATGTGACCATTGACACCAGGCAGACAATCTCTGAAGAGTATTTATAATGCCTGGGGTCAGCCATATTTTAAAGACATTTCCCAGAAGAAGGCAATGACAAACCACTTTTGTAGAAAAAATTGTCAAGAACAATCATGGTCATGGATCACTTATGTCAATACAACACAAGGTGATGATGACGACGACAAGTGTTAATTAGTAGTCACTCAAAATAGATTGAAGTGAAGCACGTAGGATCATGACTGAATGTTCTGCTGATGAGTTGAGGTCTATATGAGCATGTTATTGAAACCACTGACCCAGTAGAACAGACAGGCTCTGGGCCTCTTTAAGGCAGGCAGTCCAACAAGGTAGTTTAAAGTTATAACAAGTTTTATTTACAAACTGAAGTTTAGTTAAAAACATCATACATAGAGAGACAAGTCAGATTTCAAATAAAATACAACTCCTGAGTTATCATCAGACCTATTAAAGTGTAATAACATGTGCTGGATAAAGTTACCACACCAGTACAATAAAGCACATCAGTGCCTCGGGCTTACATAGAGATTTAAGACCAACCATACAAATACCACAAAATCAAGTTAAGAAAAAAACATTAAATAAAAGGCTAAAGCTGTGACTCACTCAAAGACCTATACCATCCTGCAATGCACAAAAGAAGCTTCACAAATAACAATGACAATGGCCCATGCTCCTGAGGGAACACGGGCATGGGCCATGAGGTATTGTTCCTAAGGTAACAATGCCACCTAGGGTGGAAGGTCCAATGCTATTTTTGCTCTTGCCAGAAAGAGAAGGCACAATGGTCTGTTTCACCTGGCTCTATTATAGCTTATCTGAAAAGGCTTTTTTCTAAGAGAATCTTCCAATTTTGATTTGCTCTGTTTGTAACCTTGAGGAAATAGTAAGAAATTATTGTGCTTTGTATGGAGCAACTAAGTTGTCAATCATAAATTTAATGAGAGTTCTCAAGAAGCAAGTATTGTAGAGATATTGAAAAGTCAGCATGAATTATTTCTTAGCCAACAACCTGTAGAAATGCAGAGTATTTCCATGAATAACCACAGTATATATACCCATAGAACTCTTCACAGGTTTGCAAACACATTTGAGATTTATTTTATAAAATTTTGCTTCAAAAGTTGAACAAAATCAGTTGAATTATGAATGTCACTAAGTCTGTAATCAAATTAAACAAATACAATATGTTCACTGTTTTTTTTGCACACCAGGCAAGTTGTGTTCACAAAACTGGGAGTAGAAACTATAGCAGAGATTTGCAGAACCATTAAGTATTTGGTTGCAATTGATAACAAAATTCAAAAATGCCAATTGATAAACTAAACTTGGATGGATGAACCAATTTCAATCCAAGCAGAATTTACAAGTCACAATTGACGAACAAATAAAACTTTCTTTAAATTCCAATGGAAAGCCATAGAGTTCAAAACCATTAATCAACAAAATTTCATGAAGAATCCTGAAACTCTATTCTAGACAACTTTAAATGTTATCATTGCTCATTCAATGTGCCTCTTGCTAAATTAATAATATATACTTGTCTGGTGTGTTCCACATTTGTACCAGGATAATATTGCCACAGATATATTTAAGAGTGATGCCTTGCAGAAAGTCATTACCCACCCCCAGTTGGATTCTGATATTTTGATATAAGGTTCTTTCAGAAGTCAGGAAAGAGGTGAAGAACTTGTTGATTCACATTCATTTTATTAAACATTGATAGAACAGAAGAAATAGGAGCAGAACCAGGCAGCCTAAAGACCAAGAGCTTAGGATGATAAGAAGATTAAGACTAAAATTAAACATGGCACTGCTTTGCGTTTAACTATTTTATATCCACAGATAAGGAAAGTTCAACTCAAATTTGTAGATAAGTCAACCAATGAGGTAACACTCATTTAATACTGCAGTGCAAAGTTAACCAATGAGAAAGCACGTATTGAAATAATCAGAAGAGGTTTCCCAGAGTTATACTTTGCTGAGCCACTGGAGACATATCAAACTGCTGTATGCAGATAATTAATTGTTAAACTGTAAAGAAAATATTAATTAAACAGTCCAATCTAAGAATTAAACTGTGGTCCTAGCACCTCCTTTGATACACATGTCATGTGTTAATACATCTATAATTACAAATTTTAATAATTTATTTTAACTTTTCTTACTTGCATTTCAGGATGCAGATCTCTCTTACAAGGCCATCAGTGGCTGAACATCCACGTCTGCTCCTGAGACAGTCAAGAATCAGAATCAGGTTTATTGTCACTGATACATGTCATGAAATTTGCTGTGTTGTGGCAGCAGTACAGCACAAGACCAAAAAAAAAGTTACATTAACAAATAAATAGTGCCATGGAGGAATAACAAGATACTGTTCATTGGTTCATGGAGTGCCCAGAAATGCTGTTCCTAAAATGTTGAGTATGGATCATCAGGCTCCTGTTCCTCCTCCCTGAAGGCAGGAATGAGAAGACAGCATGTCCCAGGTGGGGATGGTCCTTAGCAATGGTCCATGAAGGTGAGCTGACTTTCAGAATCTCAGCTGTGCTTCCAGGATTTAGATACAGTGATGATGAATCTAAAGCCTGTAGGTAGTGGCATTTCCAATTGCCTGCGGCTCTTGTCCTTTGTGTTTTGAGATTTGCTGTTGGAATAATCTAGGTGAGGAACTGCAACGTATTTTATAGATGATACACAACAGAGTGAACAGTGAAGTAAAAAAAATGAATGCCTCAGGTGCATTCCAACACTTTCACTTTTTATTTCAGTTTCTGGCATCTATAGTCCGACAGCTCTCCCAATTTAGACATCAATCACTGATGTTACTTGAACAAGAAATCAACAATGAAAGAAAAAGCAAGATTGTGAATGTGATATTTTAAGAACATTTGAAACAGTTTCTGTCAAAAGATTGTGAACTGCTGAAACAGACAAATTTTCAGCCCAATCATTGGCACCTGAACTGAGGCACTCATCACATTGACTGCCAAAAGATTTCAATAAGTTTAAAAAGACTCTGAAATATTTCAAGCTGATTTTTGAACCCAAGGAAAAACATTTGTGAAAGCAGTTTAACATACTGACACGCTGTTTGGCAAAGGGGATTTAACTTAATGTATTAGATTCAATGAGATAGTTAAATAAATTAATGCAGTTAAAACATTTATTCCTGTATCAGATATTCAATCAACAAAGTCAGCTATTGCTAGAAACAATAAAAAAGGAAATTCATTTATGGAGATTTTATTCTCATAAGCACTTTGTTCTTTTATTAATGAAATGGGAAATTGTATTTTATAATACATTCCTCGTCTTGCTTTATTTTAATTAAATCAGCATTATCACAACTATTTTAAATTATTGTTTACTCTGAGTCTGTAACTGCTGAAATAGCAGCCGACACTAACTATTGTTTGAACTCATTCACCACTAATATTGCAACTTCGAATTTCAAAGTTGGTCTTCTGCAACATAAAAGAAATCAAATTCCTTCAAGCTTGATGGTAAGAGGGTAGTCACAGTAGCTTTTCTTCAAATCATTGTTGCTTCTAATTTTCTCTCAAAATGAAATTCTGTATGTGATTATTACTAATAAATTAATTACTAAGATATAAATGAATGTCACAGGAATTGAAATCTTTATGATTTGTTAGTTAAAAACTCAAAACTTGCACAGTGAATCTCCACCAGAAATCTATTCAACCACGTTTTCCACTCAGTGGTATCTCTAGTTCTGACTCACAGAGCTACAGAGTCACAGTGGGAATGTGGAGACAGGATGGCGGCTAATACCACGCACTCACCTTTCATTTCCATCCACACTCTGAATGACTGTCATGTCCCATCCCAGAACCCTGGCCAACAGCTTGAGCCAGAGTTATGACAAGAATCGATTTTAATGCCATTTTTAAAAAGGTCACAGCTTTTATTAATTTAAAACAATTACAGTGCTCAAAAAGACTGAATAGAATGGAGCTGGCTAAATTTTGTGTGTTTTTCTACTGAGGTATACTAGATGTGATGCAAGGATCAATAAGCTTCAAGAGCTTGGCCTCAGTAACTCAATTAGATCCTCCATTTCCTCACTTGCAGATCTCAGTCACTTTGGATTGGCAACAACATCTCCATGATCTCCACCTGTACGTGTGCACAACAAGGCTGTGTGCTTAGCTCCCTGCCCTACTCACTTTACACTTAAGACTGTGTGACTAAGCACAGCTCTAATGTCATTTTCAAGGCTGCTGAATCAAAGGAGGTGATGAATTAGCATATGGTTGTGAGATTGAAAGTGTGGCAGAGAGGTGCCATAACAACAACCAATGTTTGAAAGACTGAGGAGCTGAATACTGACTTCAGTAAAAGGAGATCAGAGATCCATGAGCCAGTCCTCATCTGAGGATCAGAGCTGGAGAAGGTCAGAGCTAAATTCCTTGGTGTAATTATGTCAGAGGACCTGCCCACAAGAGCAATTATGAAGAAAGCACAGCAGTGCCTCTATTTCCGTAGGGGTTCGCCAAGATTTAATATTACATCTGAAACATTGATAAACTTTATAGATGCTTCACAGCCTCATGTGGAAACACCAATGCCCTTGAACAGAAAAGCCTACAAGAAGTAGTGGATATGGCCCCGTCAATCATGGGTAAAGATCTTCCCACCACTGAGCACATCAAATGGAGTGCTGTTGCAGAAAATAGCATCCATCGTCAGGGACCCCCACCACCCAGGATGTGCTTTCACCCAGGACAGGCTGCATCAGGAAGAAAATACATGAGGCTCAGGACTCACACCACCAGTTTCAGAAATTGTTATTACCCCTCAACCATCAGGCTCTGGAGCTGAAGAGGATAACTTGACTCAACTTCACTTCATCATTGAAATATTCCCGCAAGCTCTGGATTTACTTTCAATGACTCTTCATCTCAAGTTCTCAATATTTATTGCTTATTTACTTATTTTTCTCTTTCTTTTTATATTTACACAGTTTGTTGTCTTTTGGACATTGGTCGAGTTGGTGAGATCTTTCATTAATTCTATAGATGGATCTATTGAGTATGCCCACAAGAAAATGAATCTCCGTTTGTATATGGTAGCATACACGTACTTTGATAATATAAAGACCTTGAACTTTGAAGAATCTGTAAACACCCATAAAAAGTATTCAGTCTTATTAATAGGAGGAAGATGACAAACTGAGCACCAAGTAAAAACATAATGTCACCATTAGGAATTGAATGTCAAAAACGGTTTCATGACCCAGCAGAGCAGAGAAGATGAGCACAGTGGTTCATTTACCAGCTCCTTGCCTTGTCAATCATCACAGCACTCTGAGTCTTGAAACAATTACTGTTCCAATTCTGTGCTCACACTATCTTACCTGTAAGATAGAAGTAGTGATGTTTGCTGATTGAGCATAATGTTCACAACTCTTCAAATAATGAAGTAATCCACATCAAAATACAGCAAGGACTGGATAATATCCAAGCAGGGGTTGAGAAGTAGAAAGTAACATCTATGCCACACTAGTGCCAGGCAATGATATATCCAAAAGAGAGAAAATTCATCTATCACTCTGAAATGTCCTAAATCCACGGCTATTAAAATTGTGGTGGGGGCGGGTGTCACTGACCAGAAACTCAATGGGAGTACCTATTTATTATTTATTTAGTTATTGAGATAAGACCATAAGATACAGGAGCAGAAGTAGGCTATTCAGCCCATCGAGTCTGCTCTGCCATTCAATCATGGGCTTATCAAATTCTTCTGGTCATCCCCACTCCCCTGCCTTCTCCCCATACCCTTTGATGCCCTGACTAATCTAGAACCTATCTATCTCTGCCTTAAATACACCCAATGACTTGGCCTCCAGAGCCACTTGTGGCAACAAATTCCACAGATTTACCACCCTCTGACTAAAGTAATTTCTTCGCATCTCTGTTCTAAATGGACATCCTTCAATCCTGAAGTCATGCACTCTTGTCCTAGAATCCCCTACCATGGGAAATAACTTTGCCATATCTAATCTGTTCAGGCCTTTTAACATTCGGAATGTTTCTGCGAGATCCCCCCTCAATTTCCTGATCTCCAGGGAATACAGCCCAAGAGCTGCCAGACATTCCTCATAAGGTAACCCTTTCATTCCTGGAATCATTCTTCTGAATCTTCTCTGAACCCTCTCCAACGTCAGTATATCCTTTCTAAAATAAGGAGCCGAAAACTCACACAGTACTCCAAATATGGTCTCACGAGTGCCTTATAGAGCCTCAACATCACATCCCTTCTCTTCTATTCTATACCTCTAGAAATGAATGCCAACATTGCATTAGCCTTCTGCTCACTGACTCATCCTGGAAGTTAACTTTTAGGGTATCATGCACAAGGAGTCCCAAGTCCTTTTGCATCTCTGCATGTTGAATTCTCTCCCCATCTAAATAATAATGTTCCCATTTATTTCTTCCACCAAAGTGCATGACCATACACGTTCCAACATTGTATTTCATTTGCCTCTTCTTTGCCCATTCCTCTAAACTATCTAAGTCTCTCTGTGGGCTCTCTGTTTCCTCAACGCTACCCGCTCCTCCACCTATCTTTGCATCATCGGCAAATTTAGCCACAAATCAATTAATCCCAAAATCCAAATCATTGACATACATTGTAAAACACAGTGTTCCCAATACCGACCCCTGGGGAACTCCACTGGTAACAGGCAGCCAGCCAAAATAGAATCCCTTTATTCCCAGTCTCTGTTTTCTACTGGTCAGTCAATGCTCTACCCATGCTAGTAACTTCCCTGTAATTCCATGGGCCCTTATCTTGTTAAGCAACCTCATGTGCAACACCTTATCAAAAGCCTTCTGAAAATCCAAGTACACCACATCTACTGCATCTCCTTTGTCTACCCTGCTTGTTATTTCCTCAAAAAATTGTAGTAGGTTAGTCAGGCAGAATTTTCCTTTCAGGAAACCATGCTGGCTTTGGTTTATCTTGTCATGTGCCTCCAGGCACTCCATAATCTCATCCCTAACAATCGATTTCAACAACTACCCAACTACTGATGTCAGGCTAACAGGTCTATAGTTTCCTTTCTGCTGCCTCCCACCCTTCTTAAATAGTGGAGTAACATTTCCAATTTTACAGTTATCCAGTACAATGCCAGAATCTATCGATTCTTGAAAGATCATTGTTAATGCCTCTGCAATCTCTCCAGCTACTTCCTTCATAACCCAAGGATGCATTCCATCAGGTCCAGGTGATTTATCCACCCTCAGACCATTAAGCTTCCTGAGCACCTTCTCAGTTGTAATTTTCACTTCACATACTACACTTCCCTGACACTCTTGAATGTACGGTGTACTGTAGCTGTCTTCCACTGTGATGCAAAACATGCATTCAGTTCCTCTGCGATCTCTACGTCTCTCATTACAATATCTCCAGCATCATTTTCTATTGGTCCTATATCTAACCTCAACTCTCTTTTAACTTTTATATACTTATAAAAGCCAAAGCCCTACTACTCTGACTCTGACCACTCCATCGATGATCACTCCTTTGATGACAGCTCCACTAGGTAGTGTCTTCCTTTTATCCCTGAACCTTCCCTGTTCTCCAACACATGATTGGTGTGCTGACTATAGCTGAGTTCCTGCGAAGCTTTCCTCTCTTAAACTTCACTCCTGGACCTGAACACTGCCTCCTCTCTTGTAGTTCTCCAACTAACAATTGGTGTGCTGGTTATACAGCGTGGAATAGACCTTCTGGTTAATCAAGCCACAGCGCCATAGTTTAATCACAGGACAATTTACAATGACTGATTAACTACCAATGCTTGGGCTTTGGACTGTGGAAGGAAACCAAAACTCGCAGTGAAAACTCACTTGGTCATGGGGAGAATGTACAAACTCCTTAGAGGCAGTGGCAGGAATTGAACCTGGATAACCAGTACTGTATACATGCAACATGGCTATAACAGAGCGTCAAAGGTTAGGAATCCTATGGCTTACCTCTTATCTACCAACTTCTGTCTGCTATCTACACTGCCTATAAAAAGTATTCATCGCCCCACCCCCTTAGGAAGTTTTCATGTTTTATTGTTTCCCAACATTGAATCACAGTGGATTTAATCTGCCTTTTTTGACACTGATCAACAGAAAATACTGTTCTGCGTCAAAGTGAAAATACATTTCTACAAATTGGTCTAAATTTATTATGATTATTAAATACAAAATAATTGATTCAATAATTACTCATCCCTTCAAGTCAGTATTTAGTAGATGCACCTTTGGCAGCAATTACAGCCTTGAGTCTGTGTGGATAGGTTTCTATCAGTTTTGCACATCTAGACACTGTAATTTTTCTCCATTCTTCTTTATAAAACTGCTCAAGTTCTGTCAGATTGCATGCGAATTGTGAGTGAACAGCCTTTTATAAGTCCAGCCACAAATTCTCAATTGGATTGAGGTCTGGACTTTGACTTGGCCAGTCCAGAATATTATCTCTGTTGTTTTTAAGCCATTCCTGTGTAGTTTTGGCTTTCTGCTTAAGGTCATTGTGTTGCTGGAAAACAAATCTCTTGCAGTTCTCTTGCAGACCGCATCAGGTTTTCCACTAGGATTTCCCTGTATTTTGCAGCATTCATTTTACCCGCTACCTTCACAAGTCTTCCAGGGCCTGCTGCAGTGAAACATCCCCACAGCGTGATGCAGTGATGCAGTTACCACCATAATTCATGGTAGGGATGGTGTGTTTTGATGATGTGCGGTGTTCAGCTTACCCCAAACGTAAGGTTTAGTCTGATGCCTAAAAGGCTCAATTTTGGTTTCATCAGACCATAGAACCTTCTTCCAGCTGACTTCAGAAACTCCCACATGCCTTCTAGCAAACTCCAGCTGAGATTTCGTGTGAGTTTTTTTCAGCATTGGCTTTTTCTTTGCACACTCTGTCATAAAGCTGCAACTGCAAAGATTCGGGCAACAGTTGTTGAATGCACAGTCTCTTCTGTCTCAGCCACTGAAGCTTGTAACTCCTCCAGAGTTATCACAGGTCTCTTGGTGGCCTCCCTCACTAGTCCCCTTCTTGCATGGTCACTCAGATTTTAAAGACAGCCTGCTCTAGGCAGATTTACAGCTGTGCCATTTTCTTTCCATTTCTTGATGACTGACTTAACTGTACTCCAAGGGATAGTCAGTGACTTGGAAATGCTCTTGTATCCATTTCCTGACTTGTGCTTTACAAAAGCCTGTTCTCAGAGTTGCTTGGAGTGTTCTTTTGTCTTCATGGTATAGTTTTTGCCAGGATACTGACTCACTAGTGGTTGGACCTTCCAGAGACAGGTTTATTTTTATTACAATCAATTGAAACACCTTGACTGCACACAGATCTCCATTTAACTAATTATGCAACTTCTAAAACCAATTGGCTGCACTAGTGATGACTTGTTGTGTCAAATTAAAGTGGGGGGGGGGGCGGGTGAATACCTATGCAATCAATTATTTTGTGTTGTGTACTTGTAATTAATTTAGATCACTTTGTAGAGGTTTGTTTTCACTTTGACATGAAAGAGTCTTCTATTGGTCAGTATCAAGAAGACTAAAATAAATCCACTATGATTCAATGTTGTAAAACAATAAAACATGAAACTTCCAAGGGGGGGGTGGGTGAATACTTTTTATAGGCACTGTACAAAGCTGCAAGTATGATGAAATGCTTTACACTTAACTGGATGAGCACAGCTTCAATAATACTCAAGATGTTCAGCACCATGCAAATCAAGGCAGCCCATTCAATAAGTGCTTCATGTACAACTATTCATTCACTCTACAGCAAAACACATGAGCAGCCGTTCGTACTGTCAACTGACACCTTGGACACCTTCCTCCAAACCCATAACCTTTACCAATTTAAAGGACAAGATCAACAAAAGCACCAGCTCAAATTTGTCCTCCAAGCTTCATACCATCCCGACTTGGAAATACTGAACACGAGGAAATCTGCAGATGCTGGAAATTCAAGCAAGGCACACAACACGCTGATGGAATGCAGCAGGCCAGGCAGCATCCATAGGAAGCAGTACAGTCGATGTTTTGAGCTGAGACCCTTCATCAGGACTGTGTATTTCCATTCCTTCATTGTCTCTGGGTAAAATCCTGGAAATCTCTTCCTCACCCCATTGTAGGAATACTCACACCTCAAGGACTGCATCAATTCAAAACAAAAGCTAGTCACCACCATCTCCTCAAAGGCATTTAGAGATGGGTAATTAAATAGTGGCTCAGCCTGCAAAGCCAAATCCCCTGAATAAATGATAATAATAAAACAATTTTCTCTACACAACAACACCATTCACCAACCAATAGTCACCTTTATGCACTGGCTACCTCAACAAATGCCCTACACAAAGGTCCTTCAGTGATTCCATTTGTGTCCTCACTAATGGAACAGGTAGTATGAAACCACCACCCTGCTGGTGACAAGTAAGTTTAGCTACAACTATCGGAAGCCAACCTGAACCACCAGCTCAAAATGAATGGAATATTTCTAAGTAAAGTTGACATAGTCAGCAGCCTTGCTAAACCTATGTGTGTTTTTGAGCATGAACTGTGAGATTTACAAGTTCCTCCAGAAAAGTTTGTAATTGGTTGATTGTTGTCACATGTAGCAAAATAAGGCAAAAAAACCTTCTCTTGCATACTGTTTATACAGATCAGATCATGACATAGTGCATTGAGGTAGAACAAGATAAAAAAAATAACAAGTTCAAGAGATTTTGCTGATGCTGGAAATCCAAAATAACACATACAAAATACTGGAGGAACTCAGTAGGTCAGGCAACGTTCATGGAAAAGAATAAACAATTGATATTTTGGGCCGAGACCCTTCTCCAGGACTGAAATAGAAGGTGGAGGATGCCAGAATAAAAAGCTGGAGAAAAGGAAAGGCAATAGGTGAAGCCAAGTAGTAGTGAAAGGTCAATGGCTGGAGAAGAAAGAATCTGATAAAAGAGAAGAGTGGACCATAGGAAAAAGGGAAGGAGGAGGGGACCCAGGAGGAAGTAATAGGTAGGTGAAGAGAAGTAAAAGGCCACAGTGGGAATAGAGGGAGAGGAAGGGGTGGGGTTTTCTTTACTGGAATGAAAGATCGATGTTCATGGCATCAGGTTGGAGAGTACCCAGGTGGAATATAAGGGGTTGCTCCTCCACCCTGAAGGCGGCTTCATCTTGGCACAAGAAGAGGCTATGGACTGTCACACTGGAATGGGGATGGGAATCAGAATTAACATGTTTGGCCATCAGGAAGTCCCACTTGTGGCAAATGGTGAGGAGGTGCTCAACAAAGCAGTCCCCCAGTTTATGATGGCTTTCACCAATGTAGAGGAGGCCAGATCAGAAACACCGAACACAATAGATGACCCCAGCAGAATTGCAGGTCAAGTGTTGCCTCACCAGGAAGAACAGTTTGGGGCCCTGAATGGAGGTGAGGGAGGAAGTCTACAGGCAGGTGTAGCACTTAATACAAAATACTGTGTTACAGCCATAGAGGAAGCAAAGTGCAGATAAACAATAAGGTGCAAAATCTTAATGAAGTAGACAGTGAGGTCAAGAGGCCATCTTATTGTAACTAAGCAACCATTTAACAGTCTTATAACAGCAGAATAGACACCTTGAACCTGGTAGTACATACTTCCAGGATTTTGTACTTTCAGTCTAATGGGAAAGGGGAGAAATGGGAATGTGTAGAGTGGGTGGAGTCTTTGATCTTGCTGGCTGTTTATCCTCAGCCACCTGTGCCAGTGAAGGAGCTGGCTGAGTCTTCAACCATCTGCAGCTTTTTTGATCCTGTGCGTTGGAGCCTCCAAACCAGGTGGCCATGCAACCAGCCAGAACACTCTCCACCGTACATCTGTAGAAATCCACTAGAGTCCTTGCTGGTATATCAAATTACCTCAAGCTCATAGTGGGCCATAGCTGACGGTGTGCCTTTTTTATTATAGCATCAGTATGTTGAGCCCAAGATGTTGATGCCCAGGATCTTGAAGCTGCTCACCATTTCCACTGCTGACACTTCTGGACAGCTTGATGAATGCAGAGACTTTCTTTAGAGCAGAATTGACAGACCAGATAGCTAACTTCTCATCATATGCCTTATGGTCTTTCTTCAAAATTAAACTCCAGAAGGAGAATGTGGGTGGGAGATGAGGAAAGAGGGAAAAAGATGAAGAAAGAGGTGTAAAAGGAGGGGAAGAAAGAAATGAGAAGGTCATCTCTGGTTGTCCTTCATAGTGTAATGGTGAACCATGGGGCATTGACAGGTCTCAGGTATGAAGTAAATTGTGCTTCCATTCACCAGGAACAGAGCAATATTCAGGGTTGCATTCACACATCTCTAAGGATCTATTTGCTGGGGTTTAACTTTGACCAGACTCTTAATTAGACTGTAACCACTATGGGCCCAAGTGCCTGAGTGGTTTGTGGTAACCAACTCTTTTATTGACTTACCAAAGAGATTCTATCATCAACAAGCTAAAATTCTGGGGTGCAATAGAATATCCCCACTTGTCTGAATAAGTACATCTCCAGCAACGACTGAAAACATTAAGTGCCCTCATATTTTCAGTTGTATGTGCTAAATAATTTGTCTTCTTGTCCTTTTGTGTGAAAGCAGGATATTAGTGACAATTTGAAGCCTTGCAGTGTAAAAGGCTGTAACTAGCCCTGAAGGATGACCTCAAGCAGTTCTGTGCCTGGATGACCTAGCTTTAGGCAGCATCATTTTGCCATGTATCGCAAGCATTTGGTGTAGCTAGTACTGCTGCTTTATCATAATTCCATGATCAACCCTGACTTCTGGAGCTACTCGTGTAGAGTTTGCCTATTCTCTCTGTGAGTGCATGTTCCTACAGGGATCCTGGTTTCCTCCCACATACCAAAGGTACTCAGGTTGGAAGGCCACTGTGTATAGGTGTATAGGTGAGTGGTACAATCTGGAGGAGTAAATGGGAATCAAAAGTTAACAAAGTGGGATTAGTGTAAATGAAAACACAAGAGAGATTCAGCAGATGCTGGAAATGTAGAGCAATGGTGGAAGGACTCTGCTTATCAAACATCATCAATGGAAATGAATAAACAGATGACTTTTCAGGCAAAGACCCTTCATCAGGATTGGAATGGAAAGGGGCAGATGCAAGAATCAGAAGGTGGGGGTAGGGGAAGGAGGCCAAGCTGAAAAGAGATTCATGATGCCAGGTGGGTGGGGAAAGGGAGGATTAAGTATGAAGCTGGAAGGTGATAGATAGAAAAGGCAAAGGGCTGGAAAAAAAGGAATCTGAATAGACAGCAGAGTGAACCATGGGAGAAAGGGAAGAAGGAGGAGTGCCTGGGGGAGGTAACAGATTGGTGAGGAGACTTAAGAGGCCAGAGAAGGGAATAGGAGAAGAGGGGAGGGGAGGAGGGAAATAAACAGAAGTTGGAGAAATCAGGTTGGAGGCTACCTAGATGGAAAATGAGCAGTTGCTGCCCCAGTCTAAGAGTGGCCTCATTGCAGCACAAGAGGAGGACATGGAGTGACATGGCGGAACAGGAATGGGGATAGGAATTAAAATGGTTGGCCACCAGAAAAATCAGGTTTCTGTGGATGGAGTGGAGGTGCTCGATAATATCGTCTCCAATTTATGACGGGTCTCACCAATGTAGAGGAGGCCCCATCAGGAGCACCGGATTCAGTAGTCAACCCCAAAAGATTCACAAGTAAAGTGTTGCGTCACCTGGAAGGACTGTTTGGAACCCTGAATGGTGGTGATGGAGAAGGTGGAAGTTCAAGAGTTCAAAGTTCACAGTAAATATGTTATCAAAGTGCATATATGTCACCATATACAACCCTGAGATTCATTTTCTTGTGGGTATAATAAATCAAAATAGAATAACAGCAATAATAGAATCAATGAAACACACACCAACTTGGTTGGTCAACCAGGATGCAAAAGAAAACAAATTGTGCAAATACAAAAAGAAAGAAATAATAATAATAAATAAATAAGCAATAACTATCAAGAGCCTGCGATGGAGAGTCCTTAGTTTGTGGAAACATTTCAATGATGGTGGAGCTGAGTTACATTATTCCCTATGGTTCAAAAACCTGATGGTTGAGGTGTAATAATTGTTCCTGTACTTGGTGATGTGAGTCCTGAGGCTCCTGTACCTTTTCTACAAAGATTGGTGCGGACAGCCCAGCGTATCTGTAGCTGTGAACTTCCCACTATTCAGGGCATTTACAAAGACAGGTGTGTAAAAAGGGCCTGAAGGATCACTGGGGATCCGAGTCACCTCAACCACATACTGTTCTAACAACTACCATCCGGGAAACAGTACCACAGCATAAAAGCCAGGACCAACAGGCTCCCGGACAGATTCTTCCACCAGGCCATCAGACTGATTAACTCATGCTGATACAATTATATTTCTATGTTACATTGACTGTCCTGTTGTACATACAATTTATTATAAATTACTATAAATTGCACATTGCACGTTTAGCTGGAGACATAACGTGCAGATTTTTACTCCTCATGTATGTGAAGGATGTAAGTAATAAAGTCAATTCAATTTGATTCAATCCTGATGGCAGTGGTGGAAAGGGAGTATGTTCTGGGAAGTGAAGACCCCTGATGATGGATGCTGCTTTTCTGCAACAACATTTCATATAGATGTGCTCATTAATGGGGAGAGCTTTACCTGAGACGAACTGGTCTGTATTTCCTACTTTTTTTGCAGGATTATCCGTTGAAGGTCATTGGTGTTTCTGTTCCAAGCTGTGATGCAGCCAGCCAATGTACTCTCCACAATGCATCTATAGAAGTTTGTCAAAGTTTTAGATCTTGTGCCGAATCTTCACAAACCCCTAAGGGAATAGAAGTGTTGTTGTGCTTCCTTCATATTTGCACTTACATGCTGAACCCTCACTACCTATGATCCTCCAATCAGGACTGGCTCGTGGACTTCAGGTTTCCTCCACCTGAAGTCAATAATCAGCTCTTTCGTTTTGCTTAGTTTGTTGTTCTGGCACCACTCAGCCAGATCTTCAGATTTTTCAGTTGAATCAGCAGGTATAGCATTTCTGCTGCTTGCAGGGATAAGTGCTAAAAGGGAGATTAGTGGGCAGGGTCAAATGGACAAGGGAATCGCAAATCACGGAGGGAGCAATCCCTGAAGATAGCAGATATTGCAGGGAGGTCAAAATCAGTTTGGTGGTCGGGTCCTGTTGAAGATGGCAGAGGTTGAAGAGAATAATATTATTGATGAAGAGGCTCATGGGTGGTAGGTGAGGACAAGTAGAATTCTATGCAACTCACACAAAATGCTGGAGAAACTCAGCAGATCAGGCAGCATCCGTGGAAATGAATGAACAGTCAACATTTTGGGCTGAGACCCTTCTTCAGGACTGGAAAGGAAGGGAGAAGATGCCAGAATTAAAAAGGCGGGGGGAGACATCACGTGGGTGCCGGGCAAGATGGCTGCATATTAGTGGAGCTCCAACAACCCACCATAAAATTCTATCAATTAGAGCATATTTATCCCACCTTAGTCGGATACAGCTGTTCTACAACTAAAAACTGTTTTTCTTTTCCACTAAAAAATAACAACTTTGTGTGATAATTCAGTGCGATGCCAAGACCTTCGAAGAGTGCTAGAGTGAGCCACGTGGCTACAAGACAGGGCCCGCAATCTGAAGCTCAAGGCTCGCTAATGACACAGACAGACCAAGGCGACAACATGGAGAATTTACTGGCTGAGGTTAGTCGTATAAGTTCCATTCTGCTCGGGGTGGCTACTGATGTATCTGCAATTAAAGGAACGACAACGGAGTTGAAGAACTCTGTCAATGGCATTCAAGAGAGGTTGATGGAAGCTGAGGGTCGCCTCTCCAGTGTCATTCAAATTCAGTATCTCAGTTTAATTTCAGATGGGTGCCAGATGGCATGAAGTATCTAGTGGTCAAAGTCGGTCAGAGTTTGGATGAAATAATTACTTTAAATTATCACCCATTATTGAGTAGGATAAAAAATAATCTGGATAAGTGAGGGGCACTGCGACTGTCACTCTGGGGTAAAGTCAATGTAGTTAAGATGGTCATAGCACCTCAGTTTAACTATCTTTCTATGATGCTTCCTTTAAATATTTCAGATTTGATCTACAAGCAATACAACAGAATTGTTAGTGACTTTCTATGGGATAAGAAGAAGCCCAGAATTAAATGACCGCACCCCCCCCCCCCCCCCCCCCGCCCTCCAGGCTGGTCCTTATATGATTCTTGCGCTCTTCGGCCAGAGAGAAGGTGCTGCAAGTGGCCAAAGCAAAAAGAGGAGTTGAGTGGGAGGGACGCAAAGTTTCCTTCTTTCCGGATATGTCCAGAGAATTGGCTGAAAAACAGAGGGCATTTACTACGGCTCGGAAAATGCTGCAAAGAGTTAACGTGAGGTATACCCTCGCTTATCCAGCAGTTCTACACTTCACGTGGAAAGGAAAGAACAAGTTCTTTACTACTGCTGCAGAAGGAGAGAACTTCACTCAGGAAAAGTGCGGCGCTGGCATTGACTGAGAGACAGTAATAGGTGGAGATAACTTTTCAGGACAATACACCGATGACTTATACAAAGATCTGTGCAATTTGAAATTCCAGCTAAATAACATATATAACAAAGAAGCAGAATATACATTATTTAGATGAAAAACAAGTTTCTATGAAGGTGGTGACAAAGCTGGTAAGCTGCTGGCATGATACTGAAAGCAGCAGAATACGAATATGTTATACCTGTAATTAAGAAAGGGGATACATTAGTGTCATCATCTAAAGAAATAAACGAAGTCTTTCAACAGTTCTATGAACATCTATATGCATCACTGTTTAATCATAACCAGGAAGAGCTGAATCCATTTATTGCTAACATAAAATTGCCAACATTATTCCCACAACAAGCTGAGTCCTTGGATGCCCCAATTACTGAGAATGAGGTCAGACGAGCTATTGCGGCTATGAAAGTGGGAAAATCTCCAGGTATAGATGGCTTCCCAGTTGAATATTATAAGAAATTTCTGGACATATTGTCTCCTATTCTAACAAAAATCAATTCAGAAGCATTTAATTTGGAATCTTTACCTAATACATTTAATGAAGCATTAATAACATTGATCCCAAAAAAAGACAAGGATGCAATAGACCCTTCCAATTATAAGCCTATAAGCATAATTATGTGGACTGTTAGATACTGACTAAAATACTGGCTTCGCGATTGGAGAAAGTATTGCCATCTATAATTAACACTGACCAGGTTGGCTTCATTAAAGGCAGATCCCCAACTGACAATTTAAGGAGATTACTGAACTTAATATGGCTGAACTCCACAAGTAGTATTCCGGTTACTGCCATCTCCCTGGACGCTGAAAAGGCATTTGACAGGGTTGAGTGGAAATTTTTAACCACGGCCTTGTCATTCTTTGGGTTCAGCTCTATCTTTAAATCATGGATTAGAATTTTGTATAAAAACCCTAAGGCTGCATTTATGAGGAATGGTATCATATCCCCATTTTTCAACATTTCATGGAGTACACGCCAAGGCTGCCCCCTCTCCCCACTGTTATTTATGGTTTTTTTGGAACCGTTGGCAGTCATGATTAGAGTAGATCCAAATATTAGAGGGGTGAAAGGAGGCGGAAAGGAGCATAAGTTGATGCAATATGCTGGCGATATTTTATTACTGATTAGTGACCCTCCTAATTCCTTACCCCCACTAAAGAAAACAATTCAATTATATTCTGAAGTGCCTGGTTATAAAATCAACTGCAGTCAATCTGTTGCTCTGCCAATGTCAAAATTGTGTCATTCAAATTCAGTATCTCAGTTTAATTTCAGATGGGTGCCAGATGGCATGAAGTATCTAGTGGTCAAAGTTGGTCAGAGTTTGGATGAAATAATTACTTTAAATTATCACCCATTATTGAGTAGGATAAAAAATAATCTGGATAACTGAGGGGCACTGCGACTGTCACTCTGGGGTAAAGTCAATGTAGTTAAAATGGTCATAGCACCTCAGTTTAACTATCTTTCTATGATGCTTCCTTTAAATATTTCAGATTTGATCTACAAACAATACAACAGAATTATTAGTGACTTTCTATGGGATAAGAAGAAGCCCAGAACTAAAATGAGTAAGATATGTATGTCCAGGGACACAGGTGGGTTCAGTCTACCAGAAGTCAGGGCATATAAATTTCCTTTGAAATGACCAAACTAGCTAAACATTGGGACAGGGCTGACGTTGATTTAGATTGGGAAATTATAGACCGGAGCCTGGCTGCACCACATTCTCCCTTTAACATCCTCTCACAGCATGTGGAAAACAAGACTAACCTAAATCCTATATTACTTCACTCAAGGAGTGTATAGAGTACAATTCATAAAGCTTGTAAAATGTCACATATAAACCAGTTATACTCCTTGCTCTGGAATAACCCTGCGATACACATTGGGAAAAGAATGGTGTACTGGAAAGAAAGGAAGATTAAAGGTGTAAATTCAGTAGATGCTCTCGATGAGATTGGGATTTTTATGTCGTATGTGGATTTGCAGAGGAAATTTAACTTTGCAGGTAAAGGGAATTTCTGGAAGTAATAACAAATAAGACATTGCGTTAGTAGCATATTCAAGAACGGTGACCCACAAAGTAACCTTTTAACTGAATACTTTACACTACCACAGGAAGTTCATAAAGCATCCGTGTTTTATAAAATGTTCAAGCACTCTGTGAGTGAACCGTGTAACACTCTCAAAGCAGTATGGCAGAAGGATCTTGGAAGTGATATTGAAGATAATGAGTGCTCAAATATTGTATCAAATGTGGATAGACATATTAGGGAAACCAGATAGTTGCTTTCCGCTTAGATTCCTTCTTCACCTCTCCTGCCTATCCCTCCCTGCTTCCCCTCCCCCACCCCTTGATCTTTCCTCTGATTGGTTTCCACCCTCCCTCCACTTTCTTTGTAGTAGGGCCCCTGCCCCCTCCTTCTTTAGTCCTGATGAAGAGTCTCGACCCGAAACATTGGCTGCTTCTTTCAACTGATGCTGCCTGACCTGCTGAGTTTATCCAGCTTTTTTGTACTGATGCACCGTCAATAACTCTCGGAGACATGAGGCGAGAGATAGGCTTTTATTAGCTGGAAGAGAGCACTGTCAGCAGCAAGAGACCACCACACTACATCCTGGAGACTGAGGGAGGAGCAGTGCCTCCAATCGCCTTTATACAGGGGTCTGTGGGAGGAGCCACAGGAGCAGTCAGTGGGGGGGCATGTCCAGACAGGAATATGTAGTTCACCACATTCACCCCCCCCCCTTTTTTTAAAAGAGAGTCCCCATGGGGCAAAGTTTCTTACAAGTATATGTACAGGTTAAGTCTATCAGGTGGTCGCATCTGTCGCTGCGATCTACGTAGCACCGGCTGTGATTGCACAGGTGCCGGTGGTGATTGCACCGGAGACGGTGATTGTGCTGGTTCCAGCCTAACTGGAGGTGTCAGCCCACTAGGCGTCAGTGATCCCTCATGCGTGTGCGAGGCACCCAGTATGAGAGTGTCGTGAGGAGTCTGTGTAGGGCTTGGTGTGCTTGGTGTCAGGTGGGTATACACCTTGGTGGGTACAGGGTTCATAGTTACCGTGGAGTGTTCAGGGTAGTGGTCTGCTGCTCCTGCGGGTGCCAGGTCGTGGATGGAGACCGTGTCCTCCCGCCCATCAGGTAAGACCACGTAGGCATACTGGGGGTTCGCATGTAGAAGGTGAACCCTCTTGACCAGCGGGAAGTATTTATTGCTCCTCGCATGTTTCTGGAGCAGCACTGGCCCTGGGGCTGCCAGCCAAGCCGGTAGGGTGGTCCCAGTGCCAGACTTCCTGGGAAAAGAGAATAGGCATTCGTGAGGGGTGGCATTGGTGGACATACATAACAGGGAGCAGATAGAGTGGAGTGCCTCCGGGAGGACCTCCTGCCATCGAGAGACCGGCAACCCCTTTGACTTAAGGGCTAAAAGTGTGGCCTTCCACACGGTGGCATTCTCCCTCTCCACCTGTCCATTTCCCCGGGGATTATAGCTTGTGGTCCTACTAGTAGCAATGCCCCTAGCCAGCAGGTACTGGCGCAGCTCGTCACTCATAAAGGAGGACCCTCTATCACTGTGGATATAGCAGGGATATCTGAACAGAATGAAGAGCTGGTGCAGGGCTTTTATGACGGACGTGGCAGTGGTGTCGGGGCAGGGGATGGCAAAGGGGAACTCGTTGATTATGTTGAGAAAGTAGACATTGCAGTCGGTGGAGGGAAGGGGGCCCTTAAAGTCAACACTCAGTCGCTCAAAGGGGCGGGTGGCCTTGATAAGTTGTGCCTTTTCAAGATGGTAGAAGTGCGGTTTGCACTCAGCGCAGATTTGGCAGTTCCTGGTCATCGTCCTGATGTCCTCAAGGGAGTACGGCAGGTTCCGGGCTTCCACAAAATGGCAAAATCGGGTGACCCCCAGGTGGCAAAGATGTGCATGGAGGGTGTATAGCCGGTCAAGCTGTGCACTGGCACACACTTCCCAAGATAGGGCATCAGGGAGCTCATTGAGCCTTCCAGGCCGGTACAGGATATCATAGTTGTAGGTGGAGAGTTCTATTCTCCACCGCAAAATTTTATCATTTTTGATTTTGCCCCGCTGTTGGTTGTTAAACATGAACGCAACTGAGTGCTGGTCGGTCCGCAAGGTGAACCTTTTGCTGGTGAGATAGTGCCTCCAGTGCCTAATAGCTTCCACTATGGCCTGGGCTTCTTTCTCCACCGCGGAGTGCCGAATTTCAGGGCCTTGATGGGTAGAGAAGAATGCTACTGGCCTGCCTGCCTGATTGAGAGTAGCAGCAAGCGCGAAATTGGAGGCGTCACTCTCTACTTGGAAGGGAATGGTCTCATCCGCAGCATGCATCGTTGCTTTGGCAATGTCCCCTTTAATGCAGCTGAAGGACACGCGGACCTCGGCTGAGAGGGGAAATGTGGTAGACTTGACCAGGGGGCGGGCCTTGTCTGCGTAATGAGGGACCCATTGGGCATAGTAGGAAAAGAAGCCCAGACACCGTCTGAGGGCTTTGAGGGTGGTGGGAAGAGGGAATTCTAACAGGGGGCGCATATGGTCAGGATCAGGGCAAATCACCCCGTTCTCCACGACATACCCAAGGATAGCAAGCGGGGTGGTTCCGAACACACACTTGTCCCTGTTATAGGTAAGGTTCAGAGCTTTGGCCACTTGGAAAAATCGTTGGAGGTTGGTGTTGTGATCCGGCCATTCATGACCGCAGATGGTGATGTTATCCAGATATGGAAATGTGGCCGTCAATTGGCACTGGTCCACTATCCGGTCCATTTCCCTCTGGAAGACAGAGACACCATTCGTGACACTGAAGGGGACGCGCAGGAAGTGATAGAGCCTGTCGTCCGCCTCGAAGGCAGTGTAGGGGCAGTCCTCCGGGAGGATGGGGAGCTGGTGGTAAGCGGATTTCAGGTCTATGGTTGAGTACACCTTGTACTGAGCTATCTGGTTGACCATATCCGCGATGCGGGGTAGGGGGTATGCGTCAAGTTGTGTGAACCTATTGATGGTCTGGCTATAGTCCACGACCATCCTATTTTTCTGCCTGGTCTGAACAACAACTACCTGGGCCCTCCAAGGACTTGTGCTTGGCTCAATGATCCCCTCCCTGAGCAGCTGCTGCACCTCTGACTGAATGAAGGCCCTGTCCCCCGCAATGTACCTCCTGCTTTTAGTTGCCACAGATTTACAGTCGGGGGTCAGGTTGACGAACTGCAGTGGGGGAGGGATCTTGAGGGTGGAGAGGCTGCAAGTGGTGTCAGTAGCGCAGCTGTCAGCATGGTGTTGGGTGGGATGTGTTGATCAGTGTGTGTGTGTGGTCAGTAGTGGGGTATATGACGAAGTCCCACAGAACTGAGGATTCCTGACAGTGAATCCGTCATACGCCATTGTCACACTTTTCAGGTGGCTCTGGAAGTCGAGCCCCAATAGCACAAGCGCACACAGTTGAGGCATGACCAGTAGCACAAAGTTCCAATATTCTGTGCCCTGCACCACCAATGTCGCTACACAACCCACCCGGATGTCTGTGGAATGCAACCCAGAAGCCATGGTGACCCTCTGGCTTACCGGCCGTGTCATGAGTCCGCAGCGTTGCACCGTGTCCGGGTCAATAAAACTCTCAGTGCTGCCTGTGTTAAACAGGCAGCTAGTCCTGTGCCCCTCCACCAGGATGTCCATCATTGACCTTGCAAGCTGGTGTGGGGCGCTTTGGTCAAGGGTTACGGAGGCCAGAGTTGAATCGCCATCTTGGTGCCTGGTAAGCACCCGTGGGTGAGAGGCGGGGTGAGGTGGCGCCGACAAAGATGGCCACCCCATTTCTCACACGAGGCGGGCAGGCAAGATGATGGCGACCAAGATGGCCGCTCCCATGCCTCGCACGAGGCGGGCAGGCAAGATGGCGGCGACCAAGATGGCGACCCCTATGCCTCGCACGTGGCACTGCTCGACCCCACTCATGGTTTAGACTTACAGGCCTTGGTGATATGGCCCTTCTTTCTGCAGCTGGAGCAGGTAGCTTCTCGGGCCAGGCAGCATTTTCGGGGGTGCTTTACGAGTCCGCAGAAGTAACACTGCCCGGACTTGTGACTGGCAGCAGCTGAGGTTGATTCACCGGAGGGTTGCGGGGAGTTCACGGACTCGCGAGTGGCAGCAGCTGAGGTCAAGTGGCCGGATAGCGGGGTCTGCGGGAGATCGCGTGGCTGTACAGCATCAGCTTTGTGCAGAGCAGCCTCCAGCGTGTCGGCCAGGTCGATCGCCGAGCGTAAGGTAAGGTCGGCATTTTCCAGCAGCTGCTGGTGCACGTACACTGACCCGATCCCCGTAACGAAGGCATCTCATACCAGGATCTCCGCATGCTGTTCCACCATCATTCCCCTGCAGTCACAGGCCCGCACGAGTGTCTGTAGGGCTTGGACAAACTCAGCGCTCGACTCTCCAGCCCGCTACCACCACGTCGCTAAGTGATGTCATGTGTAGATGGTGTTCACCGGCCGCAGGTATTGTCTTTTGAGGGCGCCCAGTGCCCCTTGGTAGGTCGGCAGGTCTCTGATGAGGGAGTACACCCTCGGACTGACCTTGGAGAGGAGGATTTTGTGCATGATAACAGGCTCAGTCACAGGAATCTCTTCCAGGTATGATTGGAAGCATGCAAGCCAGAGTTCAAAGGCAAGAGCTGCTTCTGGAGCTTGAGGATCAATGTCCAATTTTTCCAGACATAAAATACTCTCCATGTTTTAAAATTCCAGCTAATAAAATTGATGCACCATCAATAACTCTCAGAGACGTGAGGTGAGAGATAGGCTTTTATTAGCTGGAAGAGACCACGATTAGCAGCAAGAGCCCACCACACAACATCCTGGAGACTGAGGGAGGAGCAGTGCCTCCAATCGCCTTTATACAGGGGTCTGTGGGAGGAGCCACAGGAGCAGTCAGCAGGGGGGGCGTGTCCAGACAGGTATATGTAGTTCACCACATGTATGTCTTGATCTAACCACAGCATCTTCAGTGTACTTTGTGTTTACCTTAAATCTGCTGTTTGTCTTTCCCCCAAACCTAGGGTCTCTCTGGAAATCTTCACAATCATCTGTTGTTTTTCTAAATCTTCACTTTAGACTCATTGAATTATACACCACAGAAACAGGCCTTTCAGCCCAACTCAGCCATTACCAAACAAGATGCCTAGTGGAGTTAGTCCCAGTTGCCTGCACTGGGCCCATACCCCTTTAAATTTTTCCTATCAACTGTCCAAATATCTTTTAAAAGTGGTAGTTATACCCACCTCTACCACTTCCTCCATACACCCACCAATCTCTGTAAAAAAAATGCCCCTCGGATCCCCTTTAAATCTTTCCCCCTACATCTTAAACCCATCCTCCGGTTTTAGGCTCTCCTGCCCTGGAAAAAGACTGTGACCATCCAGTTCATCTCCTGAATTATTTCTTTAACTGTACTCCTTCATCCCTTATTCTCCTTGGAGGATTTGCTTGATCTCAGTTGTCCTAAACTGACATATATCTCCTTCTTTTCCTGCCAGTCTCAATATTCTTTGTCAGACAGGATCCCCTAATCCTTCCCACCCTGCCCTCTTTCTAACAGGAACTTGTCAGCCTTGCTGCCTTATCTCACAATTAAACAAGGTCCCCTTACCTGCGAAACAGCCTCTCAATCAAAGCTGACAAGTTCCTGTCCAATGCTATCAAAACTAGCCTTGCCTCAATTTTGGACCTCATGGAGAAGTGCCATTACTTCCTGTTACAGGTTTAAAAAGAAAGGCCACCCCACTAGCACTTCAGCCACATGCCCAGTCTCATCTTTTCAGTTTTAGCCCATGCCATAACATGCAGGTAAAACCATCTACATATCGGATGAGAAATTTGTCATGGATACACTTGACAAATTCCACCCCATTTAATCCTTTAGCTTTGTGCCTGCCCAATCAATATTAGGGAATTTAAAATCCCTAATAATCCTATAATAATATAGTATTATAACCCTATTATTGCTGCAGCATTCTGTGATCTCTATACATTTCCCTATGTAAATACTGCTGACTATTTGAGAGCCTATAAAGCATCTTTCTGTGGATGAACAGGAAGCAGAGTAGAATAATGCTTGAAGTTCTCCTTCCAAGAGAGGTGGTTCTTGGCAAGACCCCCCCCCCCCCCCCCGCCTCGGAAGGGCCAATTCAAGCATGTTATGATTAAGTTAATGTACAAAATCTATAATTAGCAGGCTTACTCCTAACATGGCTGGAAACCAGGCATAAATAAGCAAGGGTGATTGCACTGACCTAGATGTGCAATTAATTCTTAAAGTTTCACTAGAAGATAACATTTAGTCTCACTGTGAACACCGTGTGGCCTGAAATTCCAGACTGGTAGAGAACAAGTGAGGTAGGCAGAGAGAAAAAACCAGCGGAGTTCGGTGAAAGGGCTGTCCAGGGACAGTTCACCCCATGGCTACTCTGTATGCCTTGCCACTTTTTGTTGCTCTTCTCTCGTTACATTAATCCCTTTCATCCAACCAACAACTATAATGTGAGTGCTTTAAAGAAAATCACTGAAAATTTTCAATTCTGTGCAGGCAAACTGGCAGAGAAAGCAGCTTCATTTGTCCAATTGATAGAAAGCTATCTGGTGGGTGCACTGTCTACTGGGCATGAGCTTTGTTGCCTAAATATCATTCTGTATTGGCCCTCCCAGAGGTATTTGATTCCAATAACACCTTCGAGCCTTATTTAATCCCTGTGACGCCACGTTCCAAAAATAGGTTACATCAGTGGTTGGCATAGCAACCGTTAATTTTCTACAGGCACTGCCAAGTTTTGTAACAAAACATAACAGACATCATTATAACATTGTACCAGTATTCCCAGCAGCTGTACAGCTTCCTGCCAAGAGTCTGTGCTTAACATATATCAGCCAATGAAGCAGAAGTACTTTTTTGCTATTATGACTTTAGGCATAACACACAGTTGGACTGTCGACTGGGAAATTAAATGTGTTGCTTCAAATTTCAGTTCTGTGTTTCTGCGATCATTATGGATATGCTACCACATCAACAACTCAACATTGTTTATTTTAACTATGTCATAATGAGAAAGTCCTTGTCATCAGTGATCTACCACTTAGAAGTGGTGGAATAAGTCAAACTGAAAACTTGTTATATGAGCTGCTTGGGTCTTTGAAGATTACATTGATGATTCTATTTGTTTTAAAGTGAAAGTAGAATCCTTGGTGTCAGCTCCTGCTCTTTCACTTTGCCTGGACATGATCTGTATCCCTCCATTCTCCACACATTCATCTGTGCATATAGCAGCTTCTTATACAGCACTATCCTATCTACTTCCACCAGACAGTCCATTCAAGGCACCTACAACTCTTCATGTCAAAAACTTCCCCCCTCCCAACTTAAATACATATCCTCATGTACTTGATACGTCCAGCTTGCGGAAAATATTCTGACTGTCCAGCCTAGCTATGCCTCTCATAATTTAAATATCAGGTCTACTGTCATCCTCTGATGCTCCAGAGAAGTTTGTTCAACTTCCTCTTATAGCTACCACCATTTAACTCAGACGGCATTGAGGTAAGCATCTTCTGTTCCCTTTCTGAAGCCACCATATCCTTCCGGCCGCAGGGCGACCAGAATTGCAGACATTATCCCAAGTGCGGCCCACCCGATGTTTTATAGAGCGGCAACATGACTTCTTGACTGTAATACTCAGTGCCCTGAAAAATGAAGACAGGCATGCCTTATGCCTTCTTTACCACCTTATCTACTTGCATGTCCACTATCAGGGAGATGTACCATGATCTTACCAAGTGGCAGAACAGGTGCAAATGGCATTTTGGCCCATTCTGGCACCCGTTCCTCATGATCTCATGCCTGCTATGTTTTGTAACTTCAGAATATTAAATTAATTCAATCGAACACATGGGGAATCTGGGAATACGGGTGTAACTTCAGGTTCACTTTAGTGAGGAATGGACATATCACATAGTGGCATGATAATGCATGGAATTCACATATTTTTACACAAGCTCGGAATTAATTATTTAAACAAACAGGAAAGCTTAATCAAACAATATATATACAAATTACTAAAATATTAATGATTGATGACGATGGCTGGTTCTTTGCTTGCAAAGACCAAGAGAGATAGACAGACAGCCGAGGGGTTCGAACCGCCTACTTGCAGAGTTGAGAAAGAGACTTCCAGTGTGATATAACACCTGTCTTTTTGCCCCTTCTCCATCGCTGTAGGACTTTTCTTCTTGTAGGTTTACAGTGAGGCTCGGTGCGTGCAGACCAATCCACTCTTTAGGCCGGGGAATGTTTCACAGTGGCACAGCGAGCTGCAACGACTGCGGCGACCACAAGGCTGTAGATTGAGTCTCAGAGTTTTCCTTCTCCTGGCCTGGGAAGGCTAACGAGTTTGGAATTGGAGTGGTCCTTCTCCCAGGCTGGCTGCCAGCCAAGGCCGATGAGCCCAGTCTGCCCACCCAGTCATACCACTGGGCATTCGGTCACGCCATGACATAGCAAACTCAGTAAAAATAGGGACACCATGTGAAGGCATTGCTATGGGGACAGTAGTGTAGGAGAGGCCATATATGAATGATCTCCTACACAGCCAGCCAAACAGTGGTCCTGCGGCGATCACTACACCTGGAAAGAAGAATCTGTGGGAGACGCTTCACCTTCCTTAAGTGAGCAGGACAGGACTCAGCCATCCTCACTAAAGTATTATTGAAATATTAAATACACAACAATGCACATGACAAATTTTCCCCAAGGAAATAAATTAATTTCAGAGTGATTTCCAATAGTTGCAGGTCAGTACTTGTTTAAAAAATATATAAAATATCTCCTGTGATTTGTATCAAAATTAGTAACTACCAGTTAGAGCTCTTAAACAGCATGAATGCTTCAGTTAAATGTTTGCTTAACCTAAGGCTCTGCTACAACGAAGTTTCACATCTTATGTAGTTGCAATGAAGGGCTGTGTGCAGAAAGACAATTATTGTATACAGTTTAAAATGGGTCCTTCTGGTAGGGGGAAGTTGCGAAATAGTTTATGCCTCAATTGACAGCAACTACAGAGTGCACAAAATGGAGATTTGCTTGGCTTCTAACACCAGCTGCTACAAGGGAACTGTTCAACAGCACGTTACATTCCCTGCTACCAACAATCAAAAAAACATTTCACGGACCCAGACAGTTGAGTGGGAGACGGCTTTGCTTCATCATTTCTTACTAAACTTAATCAACAATTTGTCCTATTAATACCTTTACAAGTTCTACATATGTGGACTGTTTTAATACTTTGACATCTGTGTCATATCTCATTCTGCTGTGTCAGTGTCCACAGGTAAGCTTAATTCATCAATTAGTTTTGGTAAAGATGTGTAGATAAATCAACCCAACACCTGGAACTAACATGGTAAATAGTCATCTCTGCATTTCAGACTGCTGAAATTTCTCTAAATCAGACAGCTACTTCTGCTGTTTTCCCCTGAGCAGTAATCTGGTAACTTTGATAAGCACCCTCTCAATGATCAGTTTCCATGATTTTTAGACAATGTGTTCATGTGCTGGCTGTTCTTTTGCTCCGAAAAGGCATTTTGCCACTTCACACCATTTGTATTGATCAATTAAATTTCATCAGTGAAGCAAGGCTTCACAATCTTCAGCTACAGCAATGTATCATCTACACATTGTTTCGATGACTTAAGCGTCTTATCAATTCATATACTGTACATACATTGATGGATTGGTTTCTTGGTTACATATTAATTGTAATTCATGTGTCTTTACTGAAATACAAAACTGCATAAGAATGGTTTGAGAAAATGTACATGTACATATAATGTACATTTAAACCAACTTTATCCCATCGAGGTCCGAATTTTTTCAGAGTGCAATTGCTCTCTAATGATAAAACAGGTCATGATTTATAACCATATAACCATATAACAATCACAGCACGGAAACAGGCCATCTTGGCCCTCCTAGTCCGTGCCGAACCCTTAATCTCACCTAGTCCCACCTACCCGCACTCAGCCCATAACCCTCCACTCCTTTCCTGTCCATATACCTATCTAATTTTACCTTAAATGACACAACTGAACTGGCCTCTACTACTTCTACAGGAAGCTCATTCCACACAGCTATCACTCTTTGAGTAAAGAAATACCCCCTCGTGTTTCCCTTAAACTTCTGCCCCCTAACTCTCAAATCATATCTTCTAGTTTGAATCTCCCCTACTCTCAATGGAAACAGCCTGTTCACGTCAACTCTATCTATCCCTCTCAAAATTTTAAATACCTCGATCAAATCCCCCCTCAACCTTCTACGCTCCAATGAATAGAGACCTAACTTGTTCAACCTTTCTCTGTAACTTAATTGCTGAAACCCAGGTAACATCCTAGTAAATCGTCTCTGCACTCTCTCTAATTTATTGATATCTTTCCTATAATTCCTATAATTCGGTGACCAGAACTGCACACAATATTCCAAATTTGGCCTTGTACAACTTTAGCATTACATCCCAACTTCTGTACTCAATGCTTTGATTTATAAAGGCCAGCATTCCAAAAGCCCTCTTCACCACCCTATCTACATGAGACTCCACTTTCAGGGAACTATGCACAGTTATTCCTAGATCTCTCTGTTCCACTGCATTCCTCAATGCCCTACCATTTACTCTGTATGTTCTATTTGGATTATTCCTGCCAAAATGTAGAACCTCACACTTCTCAGCATTAAACTCCATCTGCCAACGTTCAGCCCATTCTTCTAACCGGCATAAATCTCCCTGCAAGCTTTGAAAATCCACCTCATTATCCACAACACCTCCTACCTTAGTATCATCGGCATACTTACTAATCCAATTTACCACCCCATCATCCAGATCATTTATATATATTACAAACAACATTGGGCCCAAAACAGATCCCTGAGGCACCCCGCTAGTCACCGGCCTCCATCCCGATAAACAATTATCCACCACTACTCTCTGGCATCTCCCATCTAGCCACTGTTGAATCCATTTTATTACTCCAGCATTAATACCTAACGACTGAACCTTCTTAACTAACCTTCCATGTGGAACTTTGTCAAAGGCTTTGCTGAAGTCCATATAGACTACATCCACTGCCTTACCCTCGTCAACATTCCTCGTAACTTCTTCAAAAAATTCAATAAGGTTTGTCAAACATGACCTTCCACGCACAAATCCATGCTGGCTACTTCTAATCAGGTCCCGTCTATCCAGATAATTATAAATACTATCTCTAAGAATACTTTCCATTAATTTACCCACCACTGATGTCAAACTGACAGGTCTATAATTGTTAGGCTTCCTTCTCGAACCCTTTTTAAACAATGGAACCACATGAGCAATACGCCAATCCTCCGGCACAATCCCCGTTTCTAATGACATCTTAAAGATCTCCGTCAGAGCTCCTGCTATTTCTACACAAACTTCCCTCAAGGTCCTGGGGAATATCCACTTTTAAATTTCTTAAAAGCGCCAGTACCTCCACGTCTTTAATTGTCATAGGTTCCATAACTTCCTTACTTGTTTCCCACACCTTAGACAATTCAATATCCTTCTCCTTAGTGAATACCGAAGAGAAGAAATCATTCAAAATCTCTCCCATCTCCTTCGGTTCCACACATAGCTGACCACTCTGATTCTCTAAGGGGCCAATTTTATCCCTCACTATCCTCTTGCTTTTAATATAACTGTAGAAACCTTTTGGATTTACTTTCACCTTATTTGCCAAACCAACCTCGTATCTTCTTTTAGCTTTTCTAATCTCTTTCTTAAGATTCCTTTTACATTCTTTATATTCCTCGAGCAATTCCTTTACTCCATGCTGCCTATATCTATTGTAGACATCCCTCTTTTTCTGAACCAAATTTCTAATATCCCTTGAAAACCATGGTGCTGTCAAACCTTTAACCTTTCCTTTCACCCTAACAGGAACATAAAGATTCTGTACCCTCATAATTTCACCCTTAAATGACCTCCATTTCTCTATTACATCCTTCCCATAAAACAACTTGACCCAATCCACTCTCTCTAAATCCCTTCACATCCCCTCAAAGTTAGCCTTTCTCCAATCAAAAATCTCAACTCTAGGTCCAGTCCTGTCCTTCTCCATAATTTGCAATTTATTCTGCATCTATTTCAGTTCAACTGGAAGTCATAATCAGAATGAGCTGAAAGGTCTGCCAATTTGTGATCAACCTTTTATTACTGTCATCGTAGAATAATTTTAGTTTGCCATTGCCAAAGACATCAGTTGCATTTGTGTTCAACATTTCTCTTTCCTTTTGTTATTCATTTTTAGTGTATACAATAGAATTCTAAGATAGCTCTAGTATTACAATAATTAAAACAGGAAAGCTTTAATAGGGAAAGAAAGGACAATTTATTTTATCACATCACGTCCTCTGGAAGATCTAAATTGGTTTGCAATCAATGGATTGTTCTGAAGAGCTGTCGCTGGCCATGTAATCAAATGCTGGAAGCAATTTGTGCATCGCACTGTCCCACCAGCAACAAATGAACGAGTGACGGAATAATCTAATCTGCTAGTTTTGTCTTTGGAAAAATGTTAACTAGAAATCACAAAGAACTATGTTCTAAAAGCATAAGTATATAAGAAAAAATGGGTGGATCATATGACCTCAACAACTGGTTTTGACATTCAATAAGATCAATGTCGGAATCATCTGTACTTCCCTGTCTGATTGGGTTAACCTTTGGTTTCCCAAAAGTTCAAAAGTCAAAAATGATGATCAGACAATGTTATCTTTCTGGAGTGATAAGTTCAAATAATTCAGAACCCCCTATCCAAGAGATTTCTCCCAAAATCATTCTTAAAGGACATCACTTTATCCCAGGAATAGACCCTCCTCTTCTGGATCCTCCACCAAATGAAACATCATCACACCATTTATCAGGTCTCCCCAGACTGTTTTGCTTCAATATCATCACTCGAAGAGAAAAGGAACATCACCATAATGATGTGAGAAACAGGAGCAGGAGTAAGTTAGTCAGCACTTCAAGCCTATTCAATGTTTGAGCCAACATTCAATTTTACCACACCTGCCTGCTTTCTCTAGTCAGCTTGAGTGTCCTATATATTAACTATCTGTTCATCTCAACCTTGAAGATCACTGAGTCAGGGAAATTCAAAGACTAGTGACCTTCAAAGAAGAAATTCCTCATCATCTCTGTTCAAAATGAAGCCCACAAGTTCAAGATAACCCCGCTAGGGGAAACCTCTCTCAGTATTCACCCTGCTAGCTCTTGGATTCATAAAAATTTCAAGGAGATCTCATCTCATTCTTTGACACTCCAAGTACCATGAACCCAACCAGTGCGACCAATGTTCCCTCTAATTTCTAATGACCAGTGTGAGCAAAAATCTTGTGCTGTGCAGTTTTTTGCTCAGTGACAACAACATGCATACACTGAATAATTTCTTCAATAAAAACAGAATAAATAAGCAAGTTCTAAAATCTGCAGACAAATCATTGAAAACTCCATGTTGTCAACATCATACACATCAGAAACTGGAAAAGGAAATGTGATTGTGTATGATCGTGAAATATACTTAACATACCAAAGAAGTAGAGGATGACAACCTTTTGTGCGCAGTTTAAATTCCATTTGTGCAAAAGATGGGGACATGTGCACATCTGAGAGGGAACATTGTGCACAACTGCTTTTCATTCATCATCCCTTTCCTTGCAGAAATCAGTCTAGTGAACCTTCTCTGTAATGTCTCCAATCCTTTCCTCCCAAGAATCAGTGTGGTGAGAAGTGATGTTGGTGGTAAATAGCGACTCCTTTGCTTGCATCTTTGAAAACAGCTCTGATGCCATCTTTAATATCTCTATTTTTCCCGATCAGGGGTCTTTTGAAGACGCTGACCTGAAGTTACACACTGACTATGGTTCTTTGTGGGAATGGGACCTGCTCGCGTGGTTTCACAACTGGCCATTGTTTGGCACGCCAAGGGCTCGGCCTAAGAGTTCGGCTCGGCATTAGAGGCCTAGGATCCCAGGGCTCTGGAGATAAGCAGATCGAAGGTTGGTGTCCTGGTCCGGTGTGTCATGGGAGCTGGAACATCTTTGGGCACAGAGCTCCAAAAAAAAAGCAACACAAACAGACTTTTAACACCGTAAATCAGCGAGTTGCTTGTTATGTCTCCCATCTCGCTGTGAAATGGAGACATCTCTCTCTCCCTCATTAGGGAGAGAGAGAGCCTGTGGTATGTTGAATGCCGGGTGACAAGTAGCCTTTGGAGTAACTGCAACTCTGTGTCTTTACTGTTACTTTGCTCACGCTTCAGTGCTCGGTGGCGAGTGGCGATGCTTTTTTTTGCCAGTGGGGGGAGGGGGGATCGTGTTTGCTGCCGGTTACACACAGGAGGGAGGGGAGCTGGGGTGGGGGGGGTGAGCTTTGGGATTCTAACATTTACTTGTCATTCATTCTTCGGGGCACTCCTACATTTTCATGGATGATTGCAAAGAAAAAACATTTCAGGATGTACATTGAATACATTTCTCTGACACTAAATGTACCTCTGAGACCTTTGAAACCTTCTCTGTAATGTCTTCTCTGTAATGTCTCCAATCCTTTCCTAAGACCATAAGGTGGAGGAGTAGAACTAGGCCATTTGACCCATTGTGTCTGCTCTGCTGTTCAATCAGGGCTGATCCATTTTATCCACCTCCTCTGCCCCATTGCCCGGCTTTTTCTCCATAACCTTTGATGCCATTTCCAGTCAAGAACCTACCAAGCTCTGCCTTAAATATACCCAAAGACCTGGCCTCCACAGCTGCCTGTGGTAATAAATTCCACAAATTCACCACCCTCTGGGTAAAGGAATTTCTTCACATCTCTGTTTTAAATGGATGCCCCTCTTGCCCCAGACTCCCCCACCATGAAAAACATCCTTTTCACATCTACTCTGTCTAGACCTTTCAATATTTGTAAGGTTTCAATATGATTCCCCCCTCATCCTTCTAAATTCCAGTGAGTACAGACATAAAATTATCAAACGTTCTTCATATGTTAACACTTTCATTGCCTGAATCATCCTTGTGAACCTCTTCTGAACCCTCTCCATGCTAGCACATCTTTTCTGAGGTAAGGAGCCCAGAACTGTTCACAATACTTAGGGTGAGCCTTCACCAGTACCTTAAAAAGCCTCAGCATCATATCCCTGCTCTTATATTCGAGACATCTTGAAATGAAAGTTAACATTGCATTTGCAGGAATCAGCCCAGTGAACATTCTCAGTCATGGCTCCAACCCTTTCCTCCTGGGAATCACCCTAGTGAACTTTCTCCGCAATGTCTCCAATGGAGCTATAATCCTTAGGTTAAAAAAAAATCAAAACTGCATGCATTTCACTCAGTCCTGTCCCATCACCACCTCAAAGCTTTCTTAATTTTATACTTCATAATGAAATTCAACCCATTTTTCTCCTTGCTTTAGGACCCCAGGATTCTTCTTACTGCAACATTTACAATCTCACTGCCTTTAAATAATAGGCTATTTTTTCTAAGGTAGGTAATCATGTATCTTCCCATATTATACTTCATCTGCCACCTTCTTTCCCACTCACTTAATTACTTAAGACATTAAGGGCAGCAATGAAGAAGTATTTTTCATTACTGTTTCCGTAACAGTTTTACTTGACCAGTCAGGGTTTTTGGCCTTGAGCTGATCCCCCAAAACTGCAGGACCGGCCCACTCATTTAACCTACCTATACCCTTTATAGACTCTCTGTGTCTTACACATAACGACCTATCATTGCCTCTGTCCCTTCATTCAAAGTATTAATATAAATTATAAATAGTTAAGGCATCAGGACTAATTACCATCCCACTAATTGCTGATTTACATTCATTTACCCCACTCTCTGTTTTATAATACTAAACCCCGATCCTTATCCATGGCTCTGCACTGCCCTATGCACTGTTACCATTAGGGATAAAGTACAGAACCCTGAAGGCACACACTCAACGAATCAAGAATAGCTTCTTCTCCTCTGCCATCTGATTTCTGGATCGACATTGAACCCATGAAGACTACCTCAGTACTTTTTTTAATTTCTATTTTTTGCACTACTTATTTAAGTTAACTACAATATAGTATGCTGTAATTCAGTGTTTTTTCTCATTATTATGTACAGCAGCCGTAAAGTTAACAAATTTCGTGACATATGCCAGTGATATTAAACCTGATTCTGATTCTTGTTTAGTAGCCCTTTATGTTTCACCTTATCAAAAGGTGTACTGCCCTTTTACTCCTAACCCTGCATACCTCCAACCCACACTGACACATTCACTGTCCTGCTGTACTTCTATATGCCCTACTGCTACCTAGAAGGGTTCCTCTTACCAAGAGCCACCCCCTATCCTCATCACATTCTACATTGAGAGCATCCTGAGCAGTTGCATCACTGCCTGGTTTGGAAAGGATCACAAGACCCTGCAGCGGATAGTGAGGTCAGCTAAGAAGATCATCAGGGTCTCTCCGCAAAGGAAACAGCATTATGAAGGACCCCATGCACCCCTCATACAATCTCTTCTCCCTCCTGCCATCTAGGAAAAGGCTCCAAAGCATTCAGACTCTCACGGACAGACTATGTAACAGTTTCTTCTCCCAAGCTATCAGACTCCTCAATACCCGAAGACTGGACTGACACCCTGCCCTATTGTCCTGCTTATTATTTATTGTAATGCCTGCACTGTTTTTGTGCACTTTGTGTAGTCCTGTGTAGCTTTCTCTGTGTTTTTTTTTACGTAGCTCAGTCTAGTTTTTGTACTGTGTCATGTAACACCATGGTCCTGAAAAACGTTGTCTCATTTTCACTATGTACTGTACCAGCAGTTATGGTTGAAATGACAATAAAAGTGACTTGACTTTATCATTATAATCTCCTGTCAGATTCACCCTACATACAGCTACTCCTGGACCCGGCACCACTTATGTACAGCACACCAATCAATCAATGTATAATCTTATGTATATACGGTCACTCTCAACAGCTACTACATTGTGTTTTGTAGGATTGCTTCAATCTTTATTGTGTTTGTATGCTTATTGTGTGTTTTTAATGTAGTGTTGTAGCTGGAGTAATGATTATTTTATTCTCCTTAACACTTGTGTCCTGAAAAATGATAATCAAAATCTTGAGTTTTGAACCTTGAAATCAAAACACAATACAGCTGCTGATTCAACTTTACCCACCTTATTGGTTCCACAATCAAAGGGCATGTGAGCATAGTAAGTGTAAATGTGGTTAGTGTGAGCAGGTGCAAGCTCATAGTGGACTGAAGGGTGCACTCCTCTGCTGTTCAACTTTGTGACCCCATTCCTTCACTACACTACTACTCCAATAAGTTCATCAAGTTCAATTTCCCTTTCCTGAGCTCATGCTGATTCTAATTCTCTTACGATTCTAAATGACCAGCTATTCCCTCCTTAATAATGGATTGCAACAGTTTCCCAACTACAGATGTTAAAACATCTACCCTATCATCTCCTGCCTGCTGCCTCCCTCCTTTTCGGGCCATGGTGTTTTTTCTGATCCTCTTAGATCTCTCCCATCCCTGGTGAAATTTGTTGGAATATAATTCATAGATCCGGTTTCTCTGCAGCAACCTAACCTAAGTATCTAGGATACCGGTCACCAGTTACAGGAGACATATTGGTCATCTGCACCACTAATTTGCCAATCAGCTGATCTGAGCTAATTGAATGCCATCAACTCAATATTCCTAGCTAATGTGACCTTTCTGTTTTCTAGGTATCAATTTTTGTGAATCTTTTATCTCTGCATTGACTCTAACGGACCTTACTTAATAAATAAGGAGACCAACACTAGTGATCTCTGGTGGCCACCTATTTCAATGCCACTTCTCATTCCCATACCGACACGTCTTGTCCATGGCCTCCTCTACTATCACACTGATGTCAGACATAGATTGGAAAAGCAAAGCCTCATATTCTGTCCTGTTCGTCTCCAATCTGATGCGATCAATGTCAACTTTTGCCAACCAGTCCCCTCTGTCCCACCCTCTTCCCTTTGTTTGCAACCCTGTGACCTTATAACACCCTCTCTTTCCTCCACCCACTCTCATGACCCACCCATCACCTCCCCTTCCTTGCTCTAGTTCCACACCACTTCCCTTTATTCCAGTCTTCTGTCCTCTCCTATTAGATTCCTTCACCCCATTGCCTTTTCCACCTACCACTTCCTAGCCCAGGCATGGGCAAACTACGGCCCGTTAAGCTTTTTAATCCAGCCCACAGAACTTGATGAAATTATATTAATAAACCTTGTTAACGTTTTTTCCCCGCAATTCTGGCGTTTTCCCAATAGATGACGCACCCTATATACATTTGTGGCGACCCATTTCCTGGCACATCCGAACTGGCTCACAATTAGCCAGCGTTCCGGCTAAGGGAGATAGCCTGCGGGGATTTGCGAGCACAGAGCTTTGGAGCCTCTGCTCCATGGGGGGGGGGGGGGGGTGCAGTTTGAGGGAGGCTTAAAAGTGAGGCTGGGGATTTCGAATAAAGTTTTTTTCTTCAACTGCAGTTACCGACTCCATGTCGTAATTTTAGCGCTGCATGTAGCACACTGCTACACATTGACCTTTGTTGAGGTGCAGCGTATTACTCCACACATTTGCGCTTTACTCTTTGTTCAGCTCGACCTATTTGTGTGAACAGGCGTTCAGCGTCATGAACATCAACAAAGCCAGCCACAGATCCAAGTTAACTGACCAACACCTCAGATCCATCCTGAGAATCGCCACAACAAAACTAAATCCAGACTTTGATGCGCTGGCTAAAAAGGGAGACCAACAACACTGTTCCCACTGAAATTAAAAATAAGTTTCTTTGTTGTCTTATGTAAAAAATGCATTTGAAAATATTTTTTTCAATAAGCCTTACATGTTACATGTCATTTCTGTTAAGTGATGGACATGAGTAGTGCACAGGTGCACGTACGTTCTCAAAATAAAAAATGCACTCCAGATCAAATAACGCGCTCCGCATACTGGCGCGCTGTCACTGTTCTGTCTTTGTGCTGGTCTTTGTTGAGTTTTGGCACAGGGGACAATTGAATAAGAAGAAGCAGGACAAGTAGACCTGCATCTCCTACCATTTTTGAAATAAAGACAGTCAGGAGGAGAGTGATGATGATAATATCTTGAAGGATAACAGAATTTTCAGTGCTTTAAAATAATAACTTTTACTATTAAAAAAGCTGTATTTTATTCATTTAATTTTCAGTGTTTTAAAAGTCATTTCAATAAATAGCTAAATACCATGGGACTTCAAAGACAGATATTTTGTTGTAATGCATTTGTTCATTTTCAATTAAAATTAAAGCACATGTTTTCTACATATCCCATGATATTTTATTTTCTCTTATGAGGTGTATTATCAAAACACTCCATCCATCTGCTCCTCGTCTGGCCCCCCTGTCAAATTTTAGAACCCTTTGTGGCCCACAAGTCAAAAAGTTTGCCCACCCCTGTCCTAGCCTCTCACATCATTCCCTTTTTTCCTCCCTCCTCCACCCTTTTGTCTTCCCCCTTTCACTGGGATTCACCAATGAACTGCCTGCTCGTGCTCCTCCCCCTCCCCCTGCCCTTTTATTCTGGCTTCTGCCCTCTTCCTTTCTAGTCCTGATGAAGGATGCCAGCCCAAAATGCTGATTGTTCATTTCCCCTTATAGATAACCCGATGAGCTCATTCAATATTTTGTATGTGTTGCTCCGAAATTCCAGCATCATAGTCTCTCTTCTGACTTTTTTTTTTCACTTCTGTACTCCATCCTTCTTGTAATAAAGATCTGTTCTTGTCATAATAACTTCTTAAACTTGGATGTTAGTTTTATTTGTGTTTATGTGAACACACAGATTTCTTTGCACATTGAAGATTGTGGATGATTGGAGTTTAACTGCATTCTGTTTTTCCTTCTTCCCACTGAAATAGATTACCTCAAACCAACCTTCCCAATGACATCTCATTGCCCATTTAAATTGACTATCAAAGTTTCCATATTTTGTGTCACCCTTTTGGTGCTATGTACCTATCTTTACCTTGTTAGTACACTTTGATGCAATAGAATCAGCACCAGTTCCCATCGATTCCACGTTTGGAGTTGAGGTTCATGTTGAGATGACTGTAATCTGGCCGAATCCAGTGGAAATCTGTTGTATACATAAAAAGAGTACACTGGCATTTCTGACTGCTCCTCCTGAATTACAGCAATGATGTAATTTTTTCAGCAACATGCCACCCAAGCCAGTTAATTTTGTAAGATCTTCTCTTCCTGTGTTGTATCTGAACTCCAGCCTAACATCTATATCTTCGAAGTTTTCTGAAAGTGATAACCAAACTCCGCTCTGAGACAAGTCACAATTCTCCATTCATGCCATGCTTCCCAGATCCCAATGAATTTGTGAAAGCTTCTGGAACAGAGATACTTTCTGAGAAATTGTGCAGAGCACCATAGCAATTGGCACGACCACTTTACAGTGCAAGTGATCACCACTTGGGGTTCAATTCTCACCACAGACTGGAAGGAGTTTGTATGTTCTCCCTAGACCTGTGTGGGTTTCCTCTGGAAATAATCTTCCTCCCACATTCCAAAGAGCCACAGTTAGTGATATTGAGTTCTGGGCATGCTATGTTGGTGCTAGGAGCATAGTGACACTTGTGGGTTGTCCCCAGCAGAATCTTTGGACTGTGTTGGCAATTGATGTAAATCAACATGTTTCTCTTTCTGCATACATATGCCAATTAAAGTTAATCTTTCTCTTTCACATCCTCTTTCTGAATACTCCCTTGACAATACATTATGGAACTAATCTAAGTATATTAAAAAATCCTTTATGGAGTTGGAACCCATGATATTTTGCAATCAAATAAGAAATTATTGTAAAAAACAACTGAAACAAAGCAGTGTGCTAATAATCCAATTAAAAGGAGATTAATATACACCTGACATGTTTCCATGCTCTTCCCACTTCATCTTGGTTTTACTTTAGCTACTAATTTTCTGTATGTTGTTTTACAATTAACGTAATAAGTTTTAAGCTAATTGTAAAATAACATATAGCATTAGTAGCCCTAAGGAACTGGCCTTTTCACTAAATATTCAGATTTATTTTCTATATTTTGAGAAGATTCTACTGAATGACTAATTGAAATAGATGCAATAAAAATTATAACATTAGTCCCCCTGGGTCCTCTTCTCCTCCCCTGTCTCCTATGGTCCACTCATCTCTCCTATCAGATTCTTTCCTCTCCAGGCCTTGGCCTTTCCCACCCACCTGGCTTCACCTATCACCTTCCAGCTAGCCTCCTTCCCCTCCCCCACCTTTTCATTCTGGCATCTTCCCCCTTCCTTCTCAGTCCCAAAGAAGGGTCTCAGCCCACAACCAATTTTCCATTAATTTCCATAGATGCTGCCTATCCCGCTGAGATCCAGCTGCATCTTATATATGTTCCTATAACAATTTCCTCCTGAAATTTCAGAGCTCAAAAGACTGACATTGTAAATTTGTCAATTTTCAATTTGATATTCAGAGTATTATACACATGTACACTGGATTCCAGTTAATTGGACCATGAGTTAGGCAGCCTCATCTTTGGGACAATTCTTGAAAGCAAAAACCAATCAAGAAAAAAATCCTGGGATTTCCTTCATTTATTTTGGACACTAAGCTACTTAATCAGGGGAGGAGACTGTTACTGAACAGCTTCTAATGAGCAACACACAAAATGCTGGAGGAACTCAGCATCATGGAAAAGAGTACAGTCGACATTTTGGGCTGAAATCCTGGACTGGAGAAAAAAAGCAGAGGAGTAGATTTAAAAGGTGTGGGGAGGGCAGAGAGAAAGACCAGGTGACAGGTGAAACCTGGAGGGGGAGGGATGAAGTAAAGAGCTGGGAGGTTGATTGGTGAAAGACACAGAAGACTATGGAAGAGAGAAAAGTGGGGAGGAGCACCTGAGGGAGGTGATAGGCAGGCAAGGAGATGAGGTGAGAGAGGGAAAAGGGGATGGGAAATGGCAAAGGGGGGGGGAGTAGGGGTATTACCAGAAGTTAGAGAAATCAATGTTCATGCCATCAGGTTGGAGGCTACCCCAATGGAATATAATATGTTGGTACTCCAACCTGAATATGGCCTCATCACAACAGTGAAGGAAGCCATGGATAGATATATCAGAATGGGAGTGGGAAGTGAAATTTAAAGGGGTGGCTACTCAGAGATCCTGCTTTCTCTGGCAGACAGAGCTTTAGATGCTCGGCAAAGCGGTCTCACGATCTACGTTGGGTATCACCGATATACAGGAGGCCACACTGGGAGCACCAAGCACAGTACTTGACCTTAACAAACTCGCAACTGAAGTGTTTCCTCACCTGGAAGGACTGTTTAGGGCCCTGAATGGTAGTGAGGGAGGAGGTGTAGGGGCAGGTGTAGCACTTGTTCCACTTGCAAGGATTGCCAGCATCTGCAGATTTTCTCTTGTTGGAGTTTCTAACTCACATCAGTTGTGAACCTTGTGGCCATAGACAACACACCATGCTTAGAGCAAATGGTTTTTAAATAGAGTCATTTGCGTTTGTATTCAAAAAGCAATGATTTTTGTCACTGATAGTTGGTGAGACAAAAGTAACAAGACAATTCAGAACAGTTTTGCTCATTGCGTTTTCAAGCATTCAGCCCTGGAGATGGCTGAAATGGCCAGGACCAAAAATGAAACAACTTCTCTACTTCAACACATTAGGGACTACAAAGAATTTGAAGATATTGACAATCATCTTGAATGTTACAATGAAAATGAAGATTTGGAGGATGCAATTGTCAAAAGCATTGTATGAGGCAGTCCATTATCTGAACTAGGTGTCAGTGCAAATTGTGTTCATTTACAGTCAATCAAAAGAACACAAGATTGTGCTGGCAGTCCCTTGTATCCAACCATGCTAGTGAAACCGGTGCAGGAGAATTTTTAACTGAAAAAGCCACTGCACACAGGGATGTTCCACTCTCTCAAACTCAAATGTCCAGGTCCAATTTGTTGCAATAGATAACCATGACTTCTGTGCCTTATCACGCCCTTCGCTCTGCACGAAGCGTTGCAGAGCAACCTTTTTTATTTGTTGGATCCCACTGTTAATCTTATCCACCCAGTCTACTGGAGGTGACTTTGCATGCTAGGATGGGCATGTCTCTATATCTCCAGGGTATGATGCCCGATAGCTACCCTCGCCCGGTTTATCCCACCTGCCGAAGAGCTGTTCTGGGTTATGGACACTGTTGCATGCAAACTGATACATGGACCCATTGGTGAGTGCCCAGTGGGAACCAAAGATGAGTGAGCTACCCTAGAATGGACATGAGGTGCTACATTACTCTAGACACCTCTTACATAGCAGCGTACACTGGATGAAATCCTGCATAAAAAACTCTGGCAAAATTAAACACACGTACTTTAGTAGCATTGGTAGTGTTCAATGTGTTCTGCATTTTATTTGAATACAAATTTCCATGAAATTTCGGCTAGGGGCTGCAGCTTAATTAGACAAAAAGATGCTGGTCCAGATGTGTCCCAATTAACTGGAAATCACTGGATATGTGCTAGATGTCTTATTTTCCTCTATAGTACTAGCAGCCTGGCTGAATTCAATCAAGATAAGTGATTCTAGCATTCTGTTCATTAAAAATATAGGTCTTGCCTTACATGGATCAGTTTTGCTAATGTGCCTTTTATTATGTAAAAGTAATACTATCCTTTAACTATAATATTAAAATACGACTTGCTGTATTTCATCACTTCTCTTTTGGGCCATTTTTCTTTGCATAGAGAATGTGCCACAGCTAAATAATTAATAATATATCTCTCATTTGCTTGCATTCTGGTGCAATACAGAAATGCCTTAGATCCTGGGTCTTGAATTTTTAATTTCTTCAATCTTGAAGTGACTCAATTAATTTGTAATGTATAGTGTGAAAAGGCAAATGATAATGATATGATTAGCAGTCTTCAAGTCTATCACATACACCAGAGCAATTAAAGTCAGTAAATGAAAAAATCATGGAATCTGCAATGCGAAAGGACATTGTAAGACCTGGGCATCATGAAATAAATAAAATTAATATCTCTGCATGAAAGGGACCAGAGAACTATCAATGTAACCAATGAAGTAGTCATTCCAATTAGAAATAAACACTAAAAATTCAGAAAGTACTATCTAGCTCATAACATTTCCTTTCAATAGAATATAGAGCAGTAGTAAAATAAAGGGTAGATTTAATTTTTTTTCACATCTTTTTGGATATTCTGAGAACTAGAAGAAGTAGATGATTCAACCCTTTGTGCCTGTTCCATTATTGAATAAAATCCAGAGTAATCTTTGTTAATAAAACTTTACTGTGTTAAATTCATATCACTTGTTTTCCTTAAAATATTAAAATTGCTACAAGTCTATCTTAAATATAGTAACAGAGCCTCCACTACTCATCCGAAAGATTCAATATCTTCTGGATTAAGATATTTCTCCTTACCTTTACTTCAAACAACTGACCTCTTATTTTGAGACTGTAGCCCTTTGGCTGGAAATCCCAGCCAAACAATCATCAACTCTTCATTTACCTTCTCAAATCATCAACTTTATCAATTTCAGTGATGTCACTTCACATTCTCTATTTCTATCCATTTAAGTTAATAAATAGAAAAATCACCAGACTCAAGTTTGGGCTTATAATTTGCCCCATCCGATAAGCATCCATATGCTTTCTATAATTATGTCCTTTTGCTGCATTCTCCATTTGGCAACCTGTCACCATTATAATCATGGATTTCAAACCTCTTTCATAGTGTATTGTGCTACCTCCCTGTCAGATGCACTGCCACAAGGTGCTTCTCACTGGAATGGTAAGAACAAAAATTATGCTTTTTCATATGTTGATTTACAAATGCACTATTACAGTTGGCTACAACACACACAAAATAATAATTCTTTTTTAAATCTCTTGCTCCAAATAAAACCACTTATACAGTGTTCTGCCTGCTCAGAGCTAATTAACATACATTTGAATTTTGGCTTCCATGAAAAAAGGGATGTTTCATATATTCATGACGACTGAATCCAGGCTCATCGATGCATTCTCTCAAATGATGCCTTTGATAACTAGCTGCATGTGATAATGGTTCATTATCATAAGAATTTCATTAATTGGAATACATTGAGGCACATAAGTACCTGAATGATTATTTTGACTGACAAGTTGTGACAAGACAGCTGCTGAATTGAAATAGGTGTGTCTGTGGTGTTAGTTTCTCATATGGGTTACCCATGGGTGAGAATACAGCGTTAATCAGTGAATATCAAACTAGAAGAGAGACTTAATTTATATTTAGTCATTTTATTCTACAGATAGTAGATATGCTTGTGATAACTAGGAATCACCCTGGTCTTTCCCAAGATCACATGCAGTTGCTCTGAGAGTAAATATTGAGATAGGAAAGTTGTGTTTGGTGAACTGCATGGCAGAAAAGTGTCACTGATGCACACTGGCAGATTATACAGAATGCACTGTACAAGAAGTCCAACCAGAACAGGGTACCCGTCAATATGGTGCCCAGGGAGAATTAAGTGTTATTTCATGGATGCTCTGTACATTGCAGCTGCAATATCTCATCTGAACCACCATCTTCACATCTTTATTTATGCCCTGAATCAGTTTAGTTTTCTATTTCTTCATATTTATATTGTTTTAAAAATTTAGTTGATCCATTAAAAGTTAATTAGTGAATATGGATTTTTCTATGCTACATAGGGAAAACTGGTTTCTTCAAAGCAAATGTGAAAATTTCGTGATGGCAATGCACCATATTGTGTGCATCTTGAGGGACTTCATCTTCCTATGTAACTGAGAGGAATTACAAGTTGCAGATATCGGATGTATCATAGAATAATTACCTAGACTTTTTGATCTAGGAGGCCATCTCAGCTTATGGAGTAGCCTGAATGTATTCATGGGTCAGAAATAGAAACATGCGATTGTAAGTCAAGCAGTTGTGAAGCCCCCACTGAAGCAGTGAAGCTGAAGTCTCGGTCTTTCACCTTTCCCAACATGTACAAGGTACTTTCTACCTAAATAGACATGATCAAAACCATTGAAAATGGAGAGACAGAGATGGAGGTATAGACAGAGATAGAGAGATAGAGATAGAAATAGAGACAGACACAGAGAAATAGAGATACAGAGATAGAGAGAGAGCGAGATAGAGACATAAAGATAGATAGATAGAGAGAGACAGAGACATAGAAAGACAGAGAAAACAGCAACAATAATTTTGTGTGCACTTGCACCTAAACAATCCTTATCATTAGAGCTGTCTGAGTGGAGTTTGTGCTATACTACGTGGGTTTCCTTCAGATCCTCTAGCTTCCTCCCAGTGGTCCAAAGACAAGTGGGTTGGTAGGTCAACAAACAAGAGAAAAATCTGCAGATACTGGAAATCAAAGTAATACACACAAAATTCTGGAAAAACTCAGCCAGCCAGGCAGCATCTATGGAAAAGAGTAATCAGTTGACGTTTCGGCCTGAAGCGAATGTACTTTTTTTTCCATGGATACTGCCTGGCATGCACAGATCCTTCATCATTTTGTGTGTGTTGCTTTATTTTAATATCCATTGCAGTTCAACAATGCCTTATCTAAATGTTCTAAATGTGGCTGCCTGTAAGGAGACGAATCTTAAGGTTGTGAAATTTATAAATATTTTGATAATATAAGTATGTTAAAAATTGATCTTCTGAAATGTGCTTTCAATAAACTTGTTTCCCAGTCATCATAGCTGGCCAATTGAACTGCTACATCAGTGAGCAGTGATAATTTCAGGATGGGTTACTCTGAGACTAGCTTGTAAGCAGCTAGAAATTTGGTTTCCATGACATTTGTTCCTTCAGCACATCCAAGAATTGCATTAATTCAGATAAGTTACGGTTGTTACCCGTAGCCAGATAAAATCACATCAATATTTAAATTTTTAAATCATTAATCATGTTTGCAATCCTGATGCTATTTTCACGCCAGGGGTTCACATTTGCAAGTTGTGCAACATTATTCTGGCACATACAGAAAAAGAACCTCATACTGTGCCTACCTGCAAGACTGTAGGTAAGTAAAATCTTTAAGTTCCTGCATGACACCATGTCTTATTACACTGATAATCTGACCCCACCATCCTTCTCTAATATATAGCTGATCCATTGACCCCCTACACCTATGACCTCCAACCCCACCCCAAACACGACCCAATTTCTTCTTCCCATATCCAGGACTAACAATCGATCCTGCCAAGTGCGTGGCCTCGTGTTCCTGAATTCCTTTCTCCATGTCAAGTGCTGTGCTTCTCCCTCATCCATCCATCCCCACCACACAGTCTACTAGTGCCCAGCCTTCTCACTCCACCTTACTATGTTGTTCTCTGCACCCTGATCTACCCCTACTCCTCCCCAGCACAGACAATCAACTTACTGTCCAATTTCCCTTCCTCATTCTCTATTGTCCCTTACCCCATGTGTCTTCCTGCCATTAGATCCCTCTCCCACATTGTTCCCACTTCCATATCCTCACATCTTCTTCACCCGGCCACAAGCGGGATTGGGTGTGAGGCCGATATCTTGAGCTGGCCTCAGGAGAAAACTAAATGGTTTGTTTCCAGCGTTGCAACATGAATGGAGCCTGATGCAATGTGGCCAGAACTGGCCCTGTTTCATTGACCCAACAGCTTTCTAAGTACAGTTTGTTGAGTACACTAGAACCTCCAGCATTTTCAGATCAATCTGATTGCATTGCAATGCAGCACAGCCCAAGGAGGAACACTGGGCTTAAGTAGATGCATGTTGTCTTCATTGAGCTGACTTGGTACAATGACAGGGTGAACTGACGCATCAGACAGTCAGACATCATTACAATGGCAAATCCAGTTTGATTACTTTCAGGGTAGTAATGTGAAGCAGCCAGAAATAATATAATTCATTGTAGAAGCAAATATCTACACCTAGCAGCATGGTTTTGAAAGCCTTATATGGATATACTGCGGTATATTTTATTTTTTTATCTTATTGAGATACAGTGTAGTACAGGCCCTTCTAGTCCTTTGAGCCACACTGCTCCAAAACCCACCTATTTAACCCTAGATAATCAGGGGACAATTTACAATGACCAATTAAGCTACTGGCCTTTGTCTTCGGACTGAGGGATGAAAGCGGAGCACCTGGTGGAAACCCACACAGTCACGGGAAGAATATACAAACTCCTTACAGACAGTGGCACAAATTGAACCCGGGTCACTAGTATTGTAAAATGTTATGCTAGCCACAACACTATCATGGCACAAATTAAAATATTCTTCACATGAAGAACCTGATCTACATTGATCAGAAAAGGTTGCTCACCAATGACCTGTTCACAACTGGCTACTTAGTGTTTTAGCAAAAGCATACAGTTGCAGACCTCTGGTATTGCAGGAAGCATGGACAAAAAAGCTGAACTTCCATCTCGATTTCAGCAACAGGTCTGGTATGAAGATATAAAACTGAAGTCAGTACACAGTGGCCAAGTGGTTAAGGCATTGGTCTAGTGAGCTAAAGGTCACAAGTTTGAGCCTCAGCTAAGGCAGTGGGTTGTGTCCTTGAGCAAGGCACTTAATCACACATTTATCTGAGACAACATCAGTGCCAAGCTGTATCGGCCCTTGCCCTTCCCTTGAACAACATCGGTGGTGTGGAGAGGGGAGACTTGCAGCATGGGCAACTGCCAGTCTTCCATACAACCCTGCCCAGACCTGTGCCCTGGAAACCTTCCAAGGCACAAATCCATGGTCTCTCGAGACTAATGGATGCCTATCAGTACACATTGGTCATAAACATCCACTGGACAAAGAAATGCTAGCACTAAGCAACATATTTGTTGCTGCTGGAGGTTGATCATCCTAGCCACGGGACATCAGGTGCTTTGACAGTGATCTTCTGTTCATCTTGTCAGAAGTGTGGGTTAGGGTTGCTGATGGCTGCACAGTATTCAGCTCTAACCACAATTCCCAGAGAAGTGGCCTTACATTTGTACGACACTAATATTGGCTAAAAATCCATTTCCCACAGGTGTAATTCTAAGCACTTGCCATTGAAGTGCAAAGATTTAATTGCTATTGGTGCCTTGAGTGACGGGGGGAGTGATAGAGTGGTGATGGGTCAGTCAGCAAGAGCTCAACAACACCATCCAAGTAAACACTGACTGTAAAAGTAAACACTTGGTTTACTGTGTGGAGTGGCTTAGCCCTGATTCTCCAAAGCCTTTGAAGACACAAGGGACTGCAGATGTTGGAGTCTAGAGCTCAGTGAGTCCAGCAGTATCTGTCAGAGGACAGGATGAAACCTTGCAACAAACCTGAGTGGAGAAGTAAAATAGTCAGTGGAAAGAAAAGAAAGGAGTGTGAGAAAGGAGCCTGAGGTGACCAGTGGACTGGGGAGTGGTGTACGATTGGTGGCAGCTAGGAGAAGGCAGCAGGGAATCCTTAAAAATGACTTGGAGGAGGAGGTGGAAGGGTGGGTTACTTAGCAAATAACATGAAGGTTGGCGGTGTTGTGGATATTGTGGAATGTTGTTATGGGTGACAGCAGGACATTGGCAGGATGCAGAGCTGGGCTGAGAAGTGGCAAATGAAGTTCAATCCAAAAAATGTGAAGTGACACACTTTGGAAGGAGTAATTTGATGTGAAAAGTACCGGATTAATTGCTTGATCCTTCGCTGTGTTGAGGAACAATGGGATCTTGGAATCCACTGTAGTGTATTTAAAATTTCAGTAATATTTGAGTAATATTGTAAATGTATTGATTGATTAAGCATTCTTTGTTGTTTACATAATTCATTACTTTATACGTAAAAGTATGTGAATGGCATACGCCATCATGACACCACATCATGAGTGCACGCCTTACATTCAAAACAGCTCCTAACAGAAGCACAACTCACATTTAAAAGAGCAGTTGAAATAGCTGTGTCAATAGAACTAGCACACAGGGACTTAACTGAGTTGCAGTCAGGAATGAATGAAAGTGAGAGTGAAGAAAACTGCAGCATCTAATCAGAAACTTGCCCAGCCAAATAAATCATGTTACTGTTGTGGCACGGCTCACGTACACTAGACCAATGTAGGTTGAAAGACAAAACTTGCAGAAAATGCAACAAAATAGAATATATATGAGGGGCATGTCAGGTAGACAAAAATAAATGGACTCACAGAGAAGAGAAAAAAATTTAAAGTCAAGTTGCAGTTTCAAAAGGAGCACTAATCTGCATGCTGTTGATAACAAGTGTGATAATGATGAGAGTGATACAAGATTTATTTATATGCGAAAACTATCAACAAACAAGCAATATGGCTTACACCAGAAGTGAACAGCAAATTAATTCAAATGGAATTGGACACTGGCTCATCTGTTTCATTCATTTCACAAAATTAGTTTGAACAGCATTTCAATGATACTAAACTGAAACCTGCAGAACTTATATGGGAGAAAATTTAACTCCCGTGGGAATGACATTCGTAACAATCTTGCTATATTCTCATCTTGACATACTCTCCCTTAATATTTTGTTTACATAATTCATTTTGGGTTATACATATGAAATATATGAACAGATACATCATTACCCCACCAGGCGCAGTGTGCGCCTGGCTAAAAATGAAAGTAAACACATATCTTCCTGCTCTATGTTTTTCTCTCAATTAGTTTTAAGAACATAAGAAATAGGAGCAGGAGTAGACCATCTGGCCCATCGAGCCTGACCCACCATTCAAAAAGATCATGGCTGATCTGTCCGTAAGCTCATCTCCATCTACCTGCCTTTTCCCCATAACCCTTCCTATGTAAAAACCTATCTGTTTCTTAAATATATTTTGTGAAGAAGTCTCAACTGCTTCCCTGGGCAGAGAATTCCACAGATTCACCACTCTCTGGGAAAACCAGATTATCCTCATCTCTATCCTAAATCTTCTCCCTGAATTTTGAGGCAATGTCCCCTAGTTCTAGTCTCACCTGCCAATGGAAACAACTTTCCTACTTCTATCTTATATATCACTTCCCCCAGGTGACTCAGTCTCTCTTCATAGGTTAACCCCTTCATCCCTGGAATCAACCTGGTGAACTTCTTCTGCACTGCTTCCAAAGTCAGTATATCCTTCTTTAAGTATGGAGACCTGGAGAACAGTACTCCAGGTGCAGCCTCAACAGTACCCTGGATAGTTGCAGCATGATCTCCTTGCTCTTGGATTCAATCCCTCTAGCAATGAAGGCCAACATTCTATTTGCCTTCTTAATAACCTGTTGTATCTGTAAGGCAACATTTTGTGATTCATGAACAAACGTTCCCAAGTCCCTCTGCACAAAAGCATGCTGCAATCTTTCACCATTTAAATAATAATCTGCTCTTCTATTATTCCTTCCAAAGTGCATGACCTTGCATTTACCACCATTGTATTCCATCTGCCAAACCTTGGCCCATTCTCTTAACCTATCTATATCCCTCTGCAGACTCTCCACATCATCTGTATAATTTGCTTTTCCACTCAGTTTAGTGTCATCAGCAAATTTTGCTACGCTACATTCAGTTCCCTCTTCCAAATCATCAATGTAAATGGTAAACAGCTACAGGCCCAGCACTGACCCCTGCAGCACCCCACTCACCACAAAATGCCAACCAGAGAAACACCCATTTATACCAACTCTCGGCCTTCTATTGGTTAACCAACCCACCATCCATGCCAATACACCTCCTCTGACTCCATGCATTCGTATCTTATTTATAAGTCTCTAGTGCGGCACCTTATCGAATGCCTTCTGGAAATCTAAGTATATGACATCCACCTGTCCCCCTCTATCCACTGCACTCATTATGTCCTCAAAGGACTTCAATAAGTTTGTCAAACAGGACCTTCCCTTTCTGAATCCATGCTGCATCTGCCTTATGGAACCACTCCTTTCTAAATGTTTCACTACTTCTTCCTTAATGACAGCTTCAACCATTTTTCTGACTACAGATGTTAAGCCAACTGGCCTATAGTTGCCCGTCTTTTGCCTACATCTTTTTTTAAAAAGTGGCATGACATTTGCTCTCTTCCAATCTGCTGGGACCTGCCCAGAGTCTAGAGAGTTTTGATAAATGATTACCAACGCATCTACTATAACCTCCACCTTCAGCACCCTGGGATGTATCCCATCAGGACCAGGGGACTTTTCTACCTTCAGGCCCTCTAGTTTGCTCATCACTATGTCTTTAGTGACAATGATTTTATCGATGTCCGCACTTCCCATTTCATCCATAACATCCTTCTTTAGCATATTAGATATGTCCTCCACCGTGAAGACCGACACAAAATAGTCATTCAATGCCTTAGCCATTTCCTTATCACCCAATATCAATTTCCCCCTATCATCTTCCAAGGGACCTACATTGACTTCAGCCACCCTCTTCCACGTTATATATTTATAAAAACTTCTGCTATCTGTTTCTATATTTTATGCAAATTTACTTTCATACTCTTCCCTTTCCTTATTTCTTGTTTAGTTGTTCTGTTGCTTTTTAAAGTTCTCCCAATCCTCCAGTCTCCCACTACTCTTTGTAATTTTGTACACATGAGCTTTTAATTTGATATTATCTTTTATTTCCTTAGTTATCCAAGGTTGGCTCTCCCCACACTTACTCTACTTACTTTTGACTGGAATATACTTTTGTTGAGTAATGTGAAAAATCTCTTTGAAAGTATTCCACTGTTCCTCAACTGTCCTACCAAATAGCCTGTGCTCTCAATCCACATTAGCCAACTCCTCCCTCACCCGTTGTAGTCTCCCTTGTTCAAGCATGATACACTAGTTTTAGATCCAACTATTTCATCCTCCACCTGAATCCAAAATTCAATCATACTATGATCACTCTTTCCAAGAGGATCCCTGACTAAAAGATCGTTAATCTTACCTGTCTCATTGCACTGGACTAGATCTAAGATAGAACTTAGAAATGCTGAGATAGATAGTTTTATGTTAATAACTCATCTCCTACTTTATGCCATGAACTTATCAATCACTCCTGATGAGTTATTAACTTCAGACTTTCTGCATAATCACTCAGAGAGTTGAACTGCATGTGCATGTAACGAGAGCTGTATAACTCATCTAATTCTACCTTAGGCCATGACCTTATCAATCACCCCTGCTGTGGACACTTTCTGGAGGTCCAAGGTCCATATGCTCCAGGACTGTTGGACTAAGTCTGTAAATGTAGGAGGGGACTATGTTGAAAAATAAGCGTGCTAGGTTTTCTAAAATTGACTCCTTCTACCTCAGGCCACAAACTTATCAATCACCCCTCGTATAACAGGTTTCTTACACAGAGAGTGTGGGTGTGTGAAATAGGGTGCTAGGGGTGGTGGTAGAGGCAGATACATAAGGGACATTTAATAAACTTTATAATCGCCACATGGATGAATGCAAAGTGGAGATCTCTGTGTGAGGGAAAGGTTAGATTGACCTTAGACTACATAAAAATATAGCACAACATTGTGGGCCAAACAGGGCTGTGCATTTCTGTACAGTTCTATTTTCTACAAGCCTAAACCTTATTGTCTGCCTGCAGTGCATTTATTTTGTAACTGTAACTCTATATACTGAATTCTGTTATTGTACTGCTTCAATGTGCCGATGTTGTGAAATGATCTATATGGATCGAATGCACAACAATTTTTCACTGCACGTGTGGCAATAATAAATCAACTGCTAATAACCAAATAATTTACTGTCCTTCTTGGCTAAATAAATAAGTTCTATTCCAACTATTGTGAGAGTACTTAAAGACTGGGATAGTTGAAAAGGCTATGCACCAACTTTCAAAGCAATCCTCAATAATTATTGTTTTTGCAATCAGTCCCCATTTTGCAAGAATCCTAATACATATTTAAAACAAAATATCAGATTAAATGGCTGTATAATCAGTGATTGATTCTGGTTGGAAAGTCTGAAATATCTAATTTAACATACGATTGACAATTCTTTCTCTATTGTCAATACGCTGTAACTGAACTCATCAGAATGAACTGGAAATAATGTTATTTAACAGCATAAATTGTATAAAACCCCAGAATATGAAATTTTACTTTTTTACTGCTCATATCTCATTTTTGTGTTGGAAATTACATCCCAGTATTATCTGATTGTTCACTACAGATATTGTACTTCAACAAAAGACAAGTAGCAATTTCTTCTTCCCTTAAAGCACTGTTCTTTCTCTGACTAATAGAATTTGCCCATGACAGCTGAAAATACCAATAGGCAGCCTTAGGCTCTGACACAAAAGGGCAAGCAAACTCATGGGAGACTTCCAGTAGGCACAAACCCAGTGTTTTTTTTTCCTTCATTGAGGTATAATATTTGTTTCTTAAGTTAGAAACGTTAACTCTACATCTCCTTTTTGGTAGGCCAAAAACACTGAATAGCCTGGGATTGCTTTCTTCTTATTGTCATTTCCAGGATAGTCACTGGAAAATTATATTAAAAATGTAATACAGCCACCTAATGAAAATAAGTGAATGAAAATAAAGCTCAAATGAAGGGAAGGCACCAAATGATAAACTTGCTTTTGCATACCAAATTTAAGATCAAAAAATGAATGTCAGCATGGAGTTGAAAAAATAGTCCTGCAGAAGCATCCTCAAGAAGTTAATTGAAACCTCTTGAACTGGTCACTTATTTATTCCCAAAGGTCCCACTAGTGATGTGTAGATGCGTATCATGTCCTTGATTACCACAAGGGCTCCTCATATGCATCAGATGAATGGAGAAAGCTGCTGGAAAGAACACTATGCATTGAAATTTGATCATGTACACAAAAACTTCTGTAAGGGGTTTTTACGTTTTCCCCGCGATCGAATGGGTGCTCCGCTTTCCTCCCACTTTCTAAAGAAGTACGTTCAGGGTCAGGGAGAGTGAGCTGTGGGCATACCGTGGTAGCACCAGAAGTGTGGCGACACTTACCGAGCTACTCCCAGCACAATCCTCAATCTGCATTGGTCGTTAACTCAAGAATGACGCATTTTACCGTCTGTTCACGTGCCAAATAAAGCTAATCTCCTCACCTCTTTAAACATGGTAGTGCATATTTCAATTCGTTGGCATCAATATTTTCCCTTAGTTGACCAAATCTGACAGCTAAAGGGGATTTTCCCTGAACAGCACAGAATGATGGTGGGCAATATGTGGGATTACTTCTTTCGGCTGTACAAGTAAATGGCGGCCTAGTGTTGTTCTGTCAAAGGCTTTTCCTCCGTGGCCTAAGCTCCTCACTATCCCTGTGAGCAAAGACAACCAATTCACTTAATATTTGATGATCACCCTCAGCAGTCAATTGAGGTAAAAGAGGAATCTAAGAACTGCGAATGCTAGAAACCTGAAACAAAAAAAAACAGAAACTATCAGCAGGCTACACATCAACTACTGTACTAAGTTTTCAAACAGAACTTTTTGAAGATTAGCCTTACTTGTCTGGATTCTGTGGTCAAGGAGAAGGAACTGGCTGTCACTCACCACAAAGAATTCTGGGATAGAGACGGTCTGCAGCACAAAGTTCCCCTTTTTCCAATCCTGACACTGACAGATTCCAGTGTCTTGGATCTCTGCTATCCACCAATGAGGATGTCATCAAGCCAGGTGAAGAATTTTCATAGGGAGCTAAAGCTGAAAATGAAGAAACACAACTTTAAACTGCTTTGACATTTGATCATGAAACAGAGATTGGAAATACATAGGTGATTAACTATAGTCAATTAATCCCAGTGTAGCTGGGTGCAGCAGAATCAGGGACATGGGGGGGGGGGGGGTGGAAGGGAGTGTTGTTAGTTACCACATAGGATACTTGCAACATTTTATATCATACTTTTGGCAAGTTAATGTAATGGTAGCATTTACTTTACCACACTGAGGCTAAGCACGTGGGGGTGGCGGGTTGACACTGTATGACCCACTCCAAGGAGACAAAGTTCAAAATTGAAGAAACTGAGTTTGATTTTTTATAAGGAAACCAGTAAAGGCAAACAATCTTGTAACAATAAAAAACTAATGAAACTAAAACTAGTGATATAACAAAATAAGCAATCCTATTCAAACATACTTAGCATTAGTGATCTCAGCATATTTAAATGTTAGCAGTTTTAAAAGTACTAAGCCAAGCATTCTTAATTGGTCAGCAAAAAAATGTCATTTCCCTGACCTGCTCACCAGACTAAATCTGGCTAAGGACAAAGCGTGAATACATAACTATACTCTTCACTTCAATCACACATGAACCCTTGTGACAGATTACCCATAATAAACGTACAACACAATACAAATAGACAAACAACAGATACATGGCTCCTACAGTGCCATCATATGAAATATTCACTCAAAGGCCCTGAAGTGACTCAGTGGGGCAGGCAGCTTCTATGGAGGGAAATGGACAGCTACCATTTCAGGTCACAACCTTTCATCTGAACTGGAAAGGGCAGGGCGGGCAAGGCAGTGTAGAGTGATGGAGGGAAGAGATAGAGAAAGAAAAAGGACTGGAGGGAAGATGTTTACCCAGTTGAAGGGAGGCGAGAGGCAGATGGGACCCAGATGGGGGCTGGAATGATGTCAAAAGGTGGGAGGTGATAGGAGGAAGTGACAAAGATTGGAAGATGATGGAATGTGATGAGAGAAAATGGAAGAAAGGTGATGGAAGTGGGTAGAGGAACCTGTGAATGAAATGTGGCTGTGAGGACCAGGCTGTTGAGTGATGTGAGAGTGAGGAGGCACCCAGTGTTTGGATGACCCAAGCACTGGGCCAGATTGAAAAAGTCAGGATATGGGGACTGGGGATGAGGGATGGGTCATTTCTGCCTGGTTCTACTCATTTACTCAGCTCTGCGCTGAACTGAGGCTACAGCAGCAGTGATACCTGGCTTTGCATCTTTTGTAAAATCTCAGTTCTGAATGTAATTTGCTTACATGATTGTCTGGTTGTTCTTTGGGTGTCTGGTGTTTTTTTTTTAAAGGGTTCTTCTGGGGTTTATTTGTTTTGTGGCTGGCTGTAAGGCGACAAATGCCAAAGTTGTATAATATACACATTCTTTGATAATAAATGTACTTTCAACTTGAACTTTGAACTTTAATTGGCAGATGGAGAGGGAGAAGGTGGGGGAGGGGAAAGACTTGCGGTGATGGGGCAATTGGATCAGAAGCAGAGAAAAATAATAAGAAGAGAAGATGAAAGAAGGGAAGAGAGGGAGATGGATAGAGGGAAAACAGTTACCAGAAGTTTGAGACTTCGATGTACGAAATTACCTTTGTTTGCTTTGTTTTGACATTAAGACATATTTCAGGTTTCTCATTCTGAAACTGAAAGTGATTTTCTATGATGTATTGAAAAATCAACCAACACAAACACTTATGTCAGGATGCTGTTCATCGACTATAGCTCAGCATTTAATACCATCATTCCCACAATTCTGATCCAGAAGTTGTAGAACCTGGGCCTCTGTACCTCCCTCACAATTGTATCCTCAATTTCCTTAGCAGAAGACCACAATCTGTGCGGATTGGTGATAACATCTCCTCCTCAGTGACAATCTACACTGGTGCACCTCAGGGGCATGTGTTTACTCTCTCTATACCCATGACTGTGTGGCTAGGCATAGTTTAAATACCATCTATAAATTTGCTGATGGTACAACCATTGTTGGTAGAATCTCAGGTGGTGATGGGAGGGTTTATAGGAGTGAGATATGCCAACTCAATGTTAGTAAGACGAAAGAGCTGATTATGGACTTCTGGAAGGGCAAGATGAAGGAACATATACCAATCCTCATAGAGATCAGAAGTGGAGAGAGTGAGCAGTTTCAAGTTTCTGGGTGTCAAGATCTCTGAGGATCTGACCTGGTCTCAACACACTGATGCAGTTATAAAGAAGGCAAGATAGTAGCTATACTTCATTAGGAGTTCAAAGAGATTTGGTATGTCAATAAATACACTCAATAACTTCCATAGATGTACCGTGGAGAGTATTCTGACAGGCTGCATCACTGTCTGGTATGGAAGGGCTACTGCACAAGACCAAAAGAAGCTGCAGAAAGTTGTAAATCTAGTCAGCTCCATCTTGGACACTAGCCTACAAAGTATACAGGACATCTTCAAGGGGCAGAGTCTCAGAAATGCAGCGTCCATTATTAAGGACCTCCTGCACACAGGACATGCCCTTTTCTCACTGTTACCATCAGGTAGGAGGTACAGAAGCCTGAAGGTACACACTCAGCGATTCAAGAACAGCTTCTTCCCCTCTGCCATCCAATTCCTAAATGGACATTGAAGCTTTGGGCACTACCTCACTTTTAAAAAAATATATGGTATGTCTGGTTTTTGTGCAATTTTTGATCTATTCGATGTATGTATACTGTATAAGCATATAGAATAAGATTTACTTCTTTTTTCTTCTATATTATGTATTATATTGAACTGCTACTAATAAGTTAACAAATTTATGTCACATGCCAGTGATAATAAACCTGATTCTGTAAAGATCCCAACAATACTGAACTGATGCTATTAGTATTTTACTAACCCAGCTCTGCTTCAGAGCCAATAACATTTCCTCACTAACATTAGCTTCCTTCACCATCCTCCCAAGCCTATGGCTTTTGAGAATCTTCCCCAAATGTCCAATTGTCAATCTTCTTAAATCAAAAGCTTTTGACTCCCTAATACACAATGGCAGGCTGTTTACTGTCCAAACTTTGATTGCCAAATGCATTTCCTAACTGCCAATCTCCACCACAAAAGATATGCAATTCATTGCAATCACTGAATCAATCCTCTGGCAGTTAATTGCAATCCTGTCTTGGTTGCTGCCCTAACTTCTGATTAGAACTGTCAACTAGATGCTATAATTCTGTTGTTCTTCCTCCATATTGATCCCAAACACCAACCCTCATCTTCAGGCCCACCTGTAAAAAGTCTTACCCAATATGCTCTTCACTGACTAACTCAGTAACACAAGTGACCTGTTGTCCGATGGCTCGAATATGCCTTTGGAAAACTCCAGAATCTGAGCATTGGTTTGGAAGAGGCCTCTAAACAAAGTATGCAAAAGAGTTTATAAATGTGCTTGTGAAATTCTGAATATTTAATGCTTTCAGTTTTTGTTTTAATGCAGGAATGATTTTCTTTTTAGCTTCAATCGAGGCTTAAAGGGATGGATGTAGAGAAAGATAGGAGATTTGAAAACAATGATTTAGTTTTAATTTATTTGGAATACATTAATCACTGTTTATCATGTTTCCAGATAATCACTAATTTATAAATATGAAATCTGAAAAGATCATTTAGAAATGAAATGCATGGAGCATATAGATCTCATTCAATACTTCATTGATGCATATGATATGATAGGCCACCGTCATATCATATCACTCGTGAGACCATGGATTTGCGCCTTGGAGGTTTTTTCCAGTGGGCAAGCCTGGGCAGGGTTGTATGGGAGACCGGCAGTTGCCCAAGCTGCAAGCCTTCCCCTCTCCAGGCCACCGATGTTGTCCAAGGGAAGGGCACTAGGACCCAAGCAGCTTGGCACCAGTGATGTCACAGCCTTGCTCAAGGACACAAACACATTGCCTCAGCTGAGGCTCGAACCAGTGACCTTCAGGTTACTAGTTCGGTGCCTTTATCCACTAGGCCACACGCCGACACATATGGATATGGTGCACATATGATGCATATGGAAATGCATAATTGAAATGGGAATCAGAGCTAGAATTAAGCATGAATGCTGTTTTCCCTCCTTTCTGACCCCTCTCAATCATATATTCTACGTGTAAATGAGACAGCACTTAGCAGGCAGAAATAATCCCCGAATTGCAAACATAATTCTAGATATGATTGTAATAGCACCTAACTGACTTTAATGCTGGATTATTTGAGTTGTTTTTGACACTTTGAACTAGAGTGTGCTGTGGCTAAAATGGTTCTCTCTAGAAAAGCTGGTTAACCCTTGCCTATTGGTTTCACTGCTGACAGCATGCCATTTTAGTGCTGGCTAATGATCAACATGAAGGCAGCATGCTGCCAGAACTTCCTGAACTCAGTGGCTCAATGTGACCTCCTGCTGTCAGTTACTTGCTCCTTCTTCCTTTACCCTACTGCTGAGCCTTGTTCTTTGCTCATGTTCTCCGTCACAGCAGGCTCCAAGGAGATTACCTGCTTCTTCTATGTCTGGAAACAGTTGATTTGTATGCTCATCTGAACTTCACATCCCTGTAGACTTCAGCACCTTTAAATAACCTTGGAGGGCTGTGAAATAATATGTAGTTATAATCTTGCCAATGCTAGTCATGCACAGCACTGATATATTGAAGAGTTACCTTGCCTCTAAGTCATACAGAGTTATTATTATTAGAGTTGTCAATTAACTATGGTAAATGGGTGAGATTAGTGCAAAGGAAACTTAACACAAAGCAATTTTTAAATGCATTTATTTAATCTGTTGATGTCACAAATCATACACATCTTTAAAAATGTAAGATTGAATTGCTGCAGGATTGAAAATAGTCTGAGAAAGAGTGCCAACGGGGGAGGGGGGGAGGGAGAGGGAGGGAGAGGAAGAAGAGAAAATTAGAAGGGGTTCAGAGAAGTAAACAGAGAGAAATGATAAGGAATAAAGGGTGAGGTGGATGGTGGAAGAGGGGAAGGGAAGAGGAGGAGGAGGAGAGAGAAAGGGAGATTGAGGTGAAACAATAAGTATAATGCATGTCATTTCTTTAATGGTCTTGCTTGCATAAGCAAAGAGGTAAAATTGGAGCAGTCAACAAAATATCCTTCAAAGAAAGCAGGAACTTAACTAAAAGAAAAATCTGCTACAACAGTGATATTTAATGTCAAGCTGCTTGATCCTGCAAAGAGAAAAAAACAAATTAAAATATTGAGTATGTTTCCTCTTCACAATCAGTTTCAGATCTGTGTGCACAGCGACCTGGTTACCATACAAGTTGTATTTGACTTTTTGTGCAATGTATTATAATTCATCCCTTCAAGTATCAAATGATATTTCCTTTTACCTGGCTCTGACAATATGCTCCCAAGTAAACATGTTCAAAACAGGTTTAGTTTGAGTTAGTTTACGTTACTGCTCAATGGATTGCAATGGCAGAACCACAAATGGAATTTAATTAATAAGACTTGAGCAAAATGAACAAGGCCACAAAAACCACTGCTAATAGGATATGTACAGTCCATAATTGAAAATACAGTCCACAGTTCCAAAGTTATACAAATATACAAAGTCCACAGGTCTAGTACATAGTGTACGATTCAAATACAATTGTCAGTCCAGTTTTTTTTAACTTTGTACTTTTAACTGATGTTTTGGCATGAAGATTTTGCAGCCATTGGAACAAAAAGCAAAAAGCACCATCCATCTTCGCTATGTACATGGGTCTAGAAATTCGATCAGCCAGTGCAGGCCTTTCATGTGCTGTGTGGTTGAACTGAGGTGTAACATCAATTTAAATATCCAAACAAAAGTGCATAATGTGTGATCATGGTCAAACACCTGATGCAGCAAAGGATGAAGTGGAACTGCCGACCAAGACAACTTTAAAAGAAAAAGAAACAGAGGCACCACGAGAAGGAACATAGAAGAAGGTGGAGAAGGAGATGCAAACATTTTTATTAACTGTACTACATAGCTGGTTACACCAGAACATTATAAACGATACAAGTTGCTAACATACAAGCAAAAAGATTGTAGCGGCCAAACGAATCCAAAAACCAAAACAAGCAATTGCTGCTAGCCTGCAACCACCATGGAGTTGCTATACTGGCGAGGCTCACCCTCAGCTCCAATGACACGATTGTTCCACAGAGTTCAATCTTTTATTCAATCCTTTATTAGCAATTAGCTAATGTGTAATCTAGAAGCGATATTAAGTGTTCAGCAAAGTTATGATCTCCACTGGTCCCACGCTCAAACTGCCATGAAACAAACAAGACTACATAACATGAGGAAATCTGCAGATGCTGGAAATTCAAACAACACACACAAAATGCTGGTGGAACACAGCAGGCCAGGCAGCATCTATAGGAAGAAGCACTGTCGACGTTTCAGGCTGAGACCCTTCGTCAGGACATAAAATTCTCTTTGCTTTTACCACGCTCCCACTAATGTGACTAGTTTAAAAGTTCAAACATTGATAATAGATGTACTTTGAAAGTATACATAAATTATACAGCCATGAGATTTGTCTGCTTACAGGCAGCCACAAAGCAAGCAGCACGAAGAACCCAATTAAAAGAAAAGACCAACACCGAATGCACAGTGAAGAGAAAAAAGCACACAAATTTTGGAAACAACATTCTGAACTAAATTAAATCCATAGAGCCGAATCTTGGAGCAGCCAGAGCAGGCCCAAGGCCTTGGTCTCAAGTTCATTATATAGTGGGGCCAGCCGCCACGAAACTTGCAGACATGAAGTGCGTAACAGCAGGAGCAGACTCCCAACCTCAGTGCCGCAGAGAATGAAGTGAACATCGCAGAAACACAAGCAAAATCGGTCTGACCCGAGCTTCTGGGCCCACAACCCTGCCTCTCCTGTCTCTCTGGGCTGGTGTTAAATCACCCAAACACTGGCTAGTACCCCACCGAAACCCAGCACTTGGCCTAGAACAAAGCTGTTCTCGACCTCTCCAAGTCAGCTCAGCTTCACACCCGGTTTAGGTGGACAGGCGCCAAAACCTCTCTGTCTCAACAGCACTTTGAATTGCTCATTCCAACTCCATCTCCAAAACCATCTCAAATATGTCACAACACACCAGCACAGCTCATCCTTTGAGTCATCTCCACCTTCATTGTTTGCAGTGATATTATACCACAGTTTACCTCACAGAAAGTATTATTAAAGATGATTTTAGTCATATTTCTTGCCTTCTGAACTCCCAGTCAGTTGTCACACAACTTCAGTAGTGTCATCATAAACCAAACATACAGTAATTGCAATAAATAGTGGGAAATTTTAATTCAAAGGTTTCAAAGGTGCATTTAATGTCAGAGAAATGTATACAATATACATCCTGAAAAGCTTTTTCTTTGCAACCATCCACGAAAACAGAGGAGTGCCCCCAAAGAATGGATGACAGTTAAATGTTTGAACCCCAAAGCTTCCCCCAGCTCCCCTCTTTCCCAGGAATAAGCAACAGCACGCAAAAATCCCCCTTCCTCTCCCAACCAGCAAAAAAAACAGCAACAGCACCTGCCACCGCGCACTCAAACCTGGGCAAGATATCAGCAAAGACACAGAACTCCAAAGTTCATTCATCACCTGGTATTTGAAATACCACAGGCTCTCCCTCTCCCCCTAATAAGAGAGAGAGAGATGTCTCCATTTCACAGTTAGAGGGGAGACATAACAAACAACTTGCTGGTTTACAATGTTAGAAGTCCGCTGTGTCACTTTTTCCGAGCTCTGTGCCCAAAGATTTCGGGTCTCTGGGCACACAGCCTTAGATCTTCCATCTCCCCCGACACACCGGTCTTCTGCTCAGACACCGACTTCCGATAACCTGTCTCCAGAGCCACAAAAATTTGGTCCTCCAAAGGTGAGCAGAGTTCTTAGGCCGAGCCCTTGGCGAACCAAGTAACGGCCAGTTGTGAAACCCTGCGAGCAGGTCCCATTCCTGCAAAGAACCGTAGTCTGTGTGTAACTCCAAATTAGTGTCTTCAAAAGAACCCTGAAAGGGAAAACAGGGATATTAAAGATGGAAATAGAGCTGTTTCCGAAGATGCAAGCAAAGGAGTCACCGTTAGGTGCCATTATCGCTCCTAAGTTCTACCTTTAATTGATTAAATATCTTAAAAAAACAATTTCATACAGACATTGTTCACTTAGGTATTAAACAATTGTCAACTATGCTAGTCTAGCCATTGAGACCCACATCGCAGGGCAATCAGTGTGGCCCACAGTTTATGTAAACAGGTTTGATGCTAGAAGATCAAATACAAAGGCATTCCTGAGCTACACTGTATTATTTCAGATTCCTCACAGAATTTGTCAAAAATAGTTATGGACAGCTTTCCAGATTTAAACCAAAGACATTAAACCTTTAAGACATTTTACTGATGACAAATAAGAATAAGACTGAAATTTGTAACAGTTTATGATTCTTAAGTAGCATTATAATTACTGATGTCCATCATGAGCAGAAAGCATGAATCAGGATATATTTTGTACACACCTTTGGGATTATCTGTACTTTACACAGCATAATGGAACTCATAACAATGAATTGGGAACCTGTCTGACATGAATGGAAATAGGGAATGCGACAAAATGCAGGCTCATGAATCAATAGGAGGTACAGAACATCCTGCTTAAATCAGGAGGTGTGAAACAGACTGATCTAATCCTGGCTGCCAATTCAAAAGCAATGCAATATTAGTTTGTGATTTGCAAAAAAGGTGTGATATGCTGTTGAACTAAGAGGAGATGCAAGATCTTGTAGGACTGCAAGTAGATTATTGTGTTGAGGTTTGGTATCCTTACCTATGGAGAACTGCATGAAGTGGAGGGTATGCCACAACAGCTCAATAGGAAACTTTTGTTCCATGAAAAAGGATTAAGCAGATGAAACACACTAGTCTTGCATTCTCTTGAGGTTAGAAGAATGAAAGTTGATGCTATTTACGTGTACACAATCTTTACGGGACTTGACAAGAAAAATACGCAGGGGATTTTTCCCCAGCTCGGATATGGAGCGCCAGGAGGAAAGGTTTAAGATTGAAGGTTTGGCCACTTAGGGCAGGCGAGAAGAAATTTCTTCACCCAGAGGACAGGCAGTTTTTAAGAATTCTGTCTGGCAGTGGTGAGGGCCGGGGAGATATGGGTGGCACAATGGCGTAGTGGTTAGCACAACGCTTTACAGTACCGGCGACCCGGGTTCAGTTCCCGCCGTTGCCTGTGAGAAGTTTATACATTCTCCCTGCGCCGGCATAAGCTTCCTCCGGGTGCTCCCACAGTCCAAACACCTTAATTGGCCATTGCAAATTGTCCTATGATTAGGCTAGAATAAAATCAGGGGATTGCTGGGCTGTGCAGCTCAAAGGGCCAGAAGGTATCCCAATAAATTAAAAAAAACCTGTTTTAAGGGAGGTGCAGTGTAGACTGGTGATTTGGCAGCCTGCAAAGGCGGCCTGAAATTTCAATAGCCCAAAGCGAGATTAAGGAAGAGCACTTTATCTTTTGTCCAGGAATATTACTGCACACAGGAATTTAACAATTTCAGATATTCATTCTCCTGTTCATTTCAGATTGACCAGTTTTGCTTCCACTTACCTATGGGGTTCGTTGTTGTTGTTAGGTCACATCTGGAATTTCCAATTGGCAGACGATTTCCCTCCATGCCGCTCTGACATATTGGGAAATCATGTTCATGGCGAGTTACAGCAGTGGTTTGCCTTTGCCACTCTGGCAGGTGAGTTTAAAAAGATCACCACCTCTTGCAGTGGATGACAGGACGTCTAAGTGCGCCGTCGTGCTCTTAGCGCTCCACAACACCTGCTGGCCTGCCTTCTTGACCGTTGGACCATTGATCGGTCTCCTCTGCTCAATCTGCCAGGGCCAGACTTCACACGCTGAGACAGGCAGATCCCCTACCTCACCGAGGGTCAAAGACCCATCGGCTACCCTCACCTGGTTTGGCCCGTCTGCTGAGATGGTTTACCAGGATGTGGCCATTGCGCATGCTACTTGGAGACACAGGTAAGAGCTGAGCACCAGGCGGGGACCAAAGATGGACAAGCTGCCCTGAAAAAGGGCACGGCGGGCCCCACACCAGAGGTGCTACCCCTTCCTAGATGCCCTATATACCCCGCCTGCAGGGTTACTTAGTTTTAACCCTTCCACCAATCTGTTTGGTATTTCCGACATTCTTTCTTAGTTTCAGACTTTTGAGTAAGTGCTGTGTTCAGCTTCTCTCAGTCCAGCATATTCTCTTGTCCATTCTCTCTCTCTCAGTGAGAAAGGTTTGTGGAAGAATCGTAGCATTAGTTTTTGATTCAATAGTGCAAGTCAGGTTGATGCATGGTGAATCTTTTCCAGCAAATTTATTGTTTGCAGACTAAGTGAGAAAATAGCAGGGTGGCCCAGCTCATCTGAGTGCAAAGCACCTGCTAAACAATGGTGGTAGTCATGGTCACTTCCAGTGTCTCAGTCAACCATGGGTGCAGGCAACGGCCACAAGTTTCTCTGTTGCACTATGGAGCTGGAGCAGCAGCTGAAGGCACTGCAGTGCATCTGTGTGGTGAGCACTTCGTGGATAGCTCTTTCCAGGTGGTGGTCATGTCTGGGCAAGCAGGAGTATGGGTGACCAGCAGGCAGGCCAGTTGGTATAGGCAGGCAATGCAAGAGCAATCCCCACCCCACCAGCTTCGGTCTCACTCACAGATTTTTCTTTTGGATACTATTGGAGGGATCAGCTCCTGGGAATAGAGCAGTCAGATCCAGTAACATCTGCACGGGAAGAGAGGAAGGTGGATGAGTGACAACTCGTGCCCTTGTAGAAATAGACATGTATGTAGAATGGTATGTTGTCTTCCTGGCTATCACTGAATGGCTGCAGACCATCCGGAATAGTGGGATGCTGGGAGCCATGGTAACTGGTTTGTTACTGTGACATCCAATATGAGAAAGCTGAGCCTAGTGCTCCTCCTATGACCCCGGATAAGGTAGGAAGCTCTGGCCTGTTGTCTTCTCCAGTTATTCTGGAGTTATTGAAGAAGCTTGATAGTGGTGTGTCTGTGCAGCATCTTACTGAAGAATATGGTGTCGGAACTACCACTGTTTATGATTTAAAGAAACAGAAAGGCAAGTTACTGAAGTTTTATAGTGACAGTGATGTTCTACATTTATTCCAATAAGTTATTTACCATGTGTTTGATTCAGTTCATTTGAAGCTGTATATTTTTATGTTTTATTGAAAGTTTTTGTTGGAAATAAAGTTTTTTCTTATTATTCCCTAAGCAATACAGTATTACAACAATTTACATAGCATTTACATTGTATTAGGTATTATAAGAAACCTAGAGACGATTTAAAGTATACGGGAGGATGTGCATAGGTCTGGAGCTCCACCGGGTCCTGAAGTCCACTGACACAGGTTAAATAAGGGACTTGAGCATATGTGTTTTTTGATATCTGCGGGGGGTCCCGGAACCAATATGGAGGGATTCTGAAATCTGAAATGCAACTGGCCAAGGATTTTGGATAAGAGATTGTGGACCTGTATTTCTGTCATTTTCTCATTCCCCATTGCAATTTCTCCCATCTCTGCCAATAAATTGCCCACGTTTGACTTCATTAGTCTTTTTCTTTTGCCATTGCTAGTCCTTTCCTATTAGGAAAATATCCTACAGTCTACTTTTATTTTTCCTGCTGATCTACTCTCACATTCAATCTTACCTTTTTCTGGCAATTTCTAAAAAGCATCCAATCCTCAGGCCTATTGCTATTTCTGGCAGCTTTATATGTCTCTTCTTTTCATTTAATATTATCTTAATTTCTCTTGTCAGCCATGAATGAATCACTTTTCCTTCTAGGTTTTATGTCTGAAAGGAATATGCTGTATTTCTTTTTCTAACTTCTGTATTAATTTTCTAAATGCTCACTATTCACTGCACACTGTCATTCTTCCAATCAACCACAGACAATTCTCGTCCCAAATCTGCATAGTTGAACTTTATTTAAATTTGCAGTGAACCATCTTATTTTCAAATGTTTAATCTTACCTAATATTTATGATCCTAATCTTAGGTGGAATGTGATGTTGCTCCTCCACCCTGAGAGTGTCTTCATCGTGGCAAAAGAAGAAGCCATTGTCCGACACATCAGAATGGGAATGGGGATAGGAATGAAAGTGGCTGTCCACCAGGTTTTTGTCAGATGGAGCAGTGGTGCTTGATAAAAGTATTCCCCCAGTTTTGATCAGGTCTTACCAATGAAGAGGAGGCTGCATTGGGAGAACCAGATACAATGAATGACCCCAACAGATTCTCAGGTAAAGTTTTGCCTCACCTGGAAGGTAATGGAGGTAAGGGAGGAGGTGAATGGGCAGGTGCAGCACTTCTATTGCTTGCAGGAGTATGTTCTTGGAGGGAGATCAGTGGGAGAGACGAATGAACATGGGAATCATGAAGAGGGTGATCCCTGTGGTTGGGGGGGGGGGGGGGGTTGCGGTTTGAGGTAAAGATCTGTTTAGTGGTAGGATCCTATTGAAGATGATGAAAATTGAGAAGAATAATGTGTTGGATACAGAGGCTCATAAGGTGGTAGGTGAGCGCAAGAGGAACTTTATCCCAGTTGAGGTGATGGGAAGATGGAGTGAGCGTGGATGACTGGGAAATAGAGTAGATGGGGGTGAGGGAAACCCCATTACTTGGAGAAGGAGGACATGTTTGATGTCCTGAAAAGAAAAGCCTCAACCTGGGAACAGATGCTGTGGAGACAAAGGGACTGAGATAGGAAATAAGCATCTTTGTAGAAGATAGTGAGAAGAGGTACAGTCAAGATAACTGTGGGGATCAGTAAGTGAAGGAGTTGGGGAGCATTACCAGGAAAGGCTTGGAACATTCACTGTTCTACATAGCCCACAAAAAGGCAGGCTTGGCTGGGGTCGATGCAGGTGCCCATGAGTAACAATTCAGTCGGCTTGGGGAGGATGCTGGTGGAAGGGACCTGGTTGGATCTTTTGCTGAGAAAGAATTGGGGAGCTTTAAGGCCCAATTTAAGGAGGTTAGAAGTGTATAGGAATTAGACATCCACGATGAACATGAGGTGGTCAGGAGCAGGAGGTTGAAAATTGATGAGGAGTTTGACAGCACATTAAGTGTCACATGTGTGTAGGTGGGAAGGAAATGAATCAAGGGGGATAAAATAGAGTTGAGGGCTATGCGGACACGAGTTCCCTGGGGCAGGAACAGGCAGAGACAATGGGTTTACATGGGCAGTCTGTTTGTGGATCTTGGGTGGGAGGTAGAAATGAGCAATGTGTGTTAAGGGAACTGGTAGGTTGGTAGCAGAGAATAGGAGTTCTCCAGAGTTGGAGAAGTTAGTGATGCTGTTGGAGCCAATTTTCAGATGCTCCAAAGTGAGGTCTTTTTCAAAGGGGTAAGTAAGAGATGAATTCAAAACATTTATTGATAGATCTTTGGATATTAAGAAATCATGGGTTATAATAACAGGACAGGAAAATGGTGCTGAGCTGGAAAATCAGCCAAGAATGATCCAGATGAATGGCAGAGCAGCCTCAAAGAGCGGGGTAGACTATTTACAGTCCTATGTTTAATGTTCTTATGTTCCAACTGCCTTCATTCATCTGTTGCCTGGATGGAACCATGTCACCCTGACAACTCTCCCTACAAGCTAAAAAAGACTCTTGTTATCTTGCGTCTGGCTTTGATGAAAAGTCATTGATCTGTTTCATTCTCCACAGATGCTAACTGACTGGATGAGTATCTTAAGCACTCACTTTTATTTTGAACAGTCACCAGTGATTCAAGTTGAAAAGGGGAAATGCAATGGAGGCAAGTGAATTTTGCTACCACTCATTTTGCATTATCACAAAGGGAAAGTGACTCTCATTGTCTGTTTTAGATCTTTGGCAATACTTTGATGACAGAAGGAGTTTTTGTCAATGTGGGCTTAATTTCTGACAATTAGTGATAAGACATATGATGACAAACAATACTTGTGAAAGTTTGTGCTGTGGCCTAGGGATATCACATGGATGTTAAGAAGATCGGAGCAGCATACAGATGAACTGTTCCTATTTGACATTTTCAGGCAGATGGATTCAAATGAATGTCTGGAAGCAGTTTTGGTTGAAAAAGCAATTTGAATATACCTTGTCTCTCTCCTGAATGTGTTTGGGTTTTGGTCTGAAATAGTTTAAGGTTAAAAGCAGCTTGCTTCAAAACTAGATTAGTCTGCATTGCAATTAAAAATCAGCTTCACTCAGTAAATGACATTTGCAATTACTTCTGGATCTTGTCATGCCAATAGGGAAAATCAATTAGGCAGCTCTTGTGATATGTAATCCTGGTGACCCTGACTGAATTTCAATAACTGGGTCATATCTGCTAAATCCAACTGTCTGAGTATATGTAGTATGCCTCTAGAACTGGGGAGTTGTGGTGGGGGTGGGGGGGGTTGCTATCCAGTTCTCTGGTCTAGTAATAGAAAGGTGGAGTCATACTGAGGGGATCATATTGTTCAGAAAATATTTGGTTATGTCTGCCTCAACTACAGAAGAGTCCCACAGTAAGGTATCAGGAATGAGTAGTCTGGGAATTTGAAAGATTGACCCCATGAAGCCACTGGACATTAAGTCTATGAAGTGTCTTGACATTAAGTCAACCAAGAGCAAGAACAGTTCCTGCTGATTGCTGCTTACTAAGTTCTGTGATGATTAACTCCTGACCAATCAGTACTGGGGAGAAAATTGCTCCGAAGAAGTTCTAAGGGCAGCAAGGACACAACAGCTACATTAAGCGGCCTTCAACTTACATTATCACAGATCAAGTCATGACATAGCTAAGCTATTGCAGTACAAAACAGGACTTAACTCTCCAACAGAGTCAAAATTGACTGGCCCAGTTTATTTTGCCTATAAGCCAGACAAAGATATTCAGCTCAATTAAAGTATCACAAGTGAAAAGAAGGAAGATATTGACAACCCACACATACAGCAACAGTTCACTCATACTCTGCATGGGATTTGCTAAAATGATGTACAGAAGAGAAGTGAGCATCACTGATCTCCTCACAAGATTACCATGTTGGTCTACATATGGACAAGAGATCTAAATTCTAGAGGTGTGGAAAGAATAACCATCTTTGCATTAAGTTTATTAGATCCAGAGCATAGAATCACATGATCAGAGTCATATGAAAAACAAAAGGAAGAAAGTCAGAGTTTGTAGTATGCCAGTGCCCCTGTGCTGAGGCACCCACTGCAATAATCATTCAAGACAGCTTCCAATGCCTAATTATCTTTACTCGCATCATTGATGACTTTTGCTCTACAATAAGATGAGAAATGGGTACTTTTACTAATAATTGGACACTTAACCATTTGTAGCAAAACTTAACCTCAACTTAACATTTAACCTGATATAGCAAAACACTCAATGCAGCTGAAAGTAAGACATGTTCAATAGTCAGATTGGACCTGATGAGGAGTCTACAATTGCCTGACCATGTTCATCTCCAGCAAGAACCTAAACACTGGAAATTCAACAGTACTATACCAGTAGTCCACCATCAAAATTCTGGATTTACCATTGATTGGGCACTTAGCTGCAGAAACCACACATTCACTATATCAATAAGTACAATTTAAAGGCTAGTTTTTCTATACCTAGTGACTTTTGATTCACTAAAGCTTCTATGATCTACAAATCACATTAATGGTATGATAATAAAATCCTCCCATTGCCTGGATGAGGAAAGGCATCCAAGGCAATGTACCTCTCATTTAATTAACTGCTGATTATACAAGCACTATGAGCTAAGCCGTAACATTCAAATTGAATTGTGAGACTTGCTTTCTAAATTAAATCCATAGATCAAACACATTTTATTTAGACAATAAGTGAAATGAATTGAAAAATTCTACCTTAAATTCCCCAAACTACATAACTTGTACATGAACTTGCAACTAAGCACACTGCAATATAACAACCATAGTTCTTTCTGTCATTTACTTAGATCATGACTGATCTGTGGCTAACTTGGCTTCCATACACATTACTACTTTATTGTCACTGGAGCTCCCTGCTCAATAACACCGTGGCAATATCATCATCAGGACTATAGAAGTTCAAAAGCAAACTCATCAACCTCTTGCAGCCAATCACACAACAGCTTTCATCACAAGATTTTTGATTGATGAATCATGAAATGCACAGCTTTGTGCAAGTGAGTTTTATCTCTCAAATGACATTCTTTAACATTGTAATTTTGCTCCTCTTTATCCGAATTCCCTCACCCATCAAATCCTGTAGTAATTTCAAACATCTAGTTAACTACTTAAACAATAGAAGCAACAAACTCTGAGGTGAACCCTTTAACAAATTTTGGGAAATTGTGGAAAACGCTGGAGAACCAACTGTGCTGCTCACGCTGACACTTCAACAAATTGCTGGCACAGTAACAGTCTCCCCAGGATCATAGGCAGTGAGTGAATCACAAGTAGTAGAGAGCGCCAAAGAAAAGCCAAATGGTTATCCCACTGAGTGCAGCAGTTATAGGCAAGAGGCTACATATTAAAATCTCCAATAATACCTCCAGTCAGAGTTAGGGGCAGAATGGAAATAGGAAAGAGATTGTTCCCTCGAAATATTGATCATTTTGGAAGAGTTCTTATTTTCAAAATGGCATCAATTGGCAGCCTTTGTTGAGGTTGCAGTTCAGATTTAGTTGTCTTTTAGGTTCCTAGGGAATTTTTAAGGGGACAGTGCAGAGAGAAGGTCGAGAGATAGGGAATTAGAGGACAGGCTGGAGTCTTGCCTCCACTCCAGGTTTCAAGGTCAGTGATGTAGATGTGGTGAGATGTCATGCCACACACTAGCATGGAAAGGGGGGGCGGGGGAGTGTGGCCCTTAGGTATACACGCCAGTGAGCCCATAGCTTGAGGCCCAGCATAAGGGTCCTCCGCCTTCAGCAAGCTCTGGCTTGACACTGAAGCTCTGGCTTGGCATTGAACCCTGAATGTTGATAGGAAGTCCAGAGGTTGAGGCCCATTGGTCAGAGCACAGACTCTGCAAATCTGCAGGGGAAGTCAAAGACCCAATGTTTATCATTCCACAGCTACCTTGGAGAAAGGAGTCCTTTTGTCTTGGGTTAGAGGACCAGGTATGTGTGAGACCATAAGATATGAGCAGAATTAAGCCATTTGGTCCATCAAGTCTACTCTGCCATTTTATCATGGCTGATCCAATTTTCCTCTCAGGCCCAATCTCCTGCCTTCTCCCTATATCGCTTTGTGCCCTGACCAATCAAGAATCTGCCTTAAATATACATCTAGACCTGGCAAAGCCTGTGGCAAAGCATTCCACAGATTCTGGCTAAAGAAATTCCTCCTCATCTCCATTCTAAAGGACACACCTCTATTCTGAGGCTGTGTTGCCTGTTCTTCGACCCTCCCACCATCCTCTCCACATCCACTCTATCAAGGCCTTTCACCATTTGATAGTTTTCAATGAGGTCACTCCTCATTCTTCTGAGTTCTAGTGAATACAGGCCCAGAGCCATCAGACAAGCCATTCAACCCTGGAATCATTTTCCTGAACCTCCTTTGACCTCTCTTCAATTTCAACACATCCTTTCTAAGACAAGGGGACCCAAACCTGCTCACAATACTTCAAGTGAGGCCTCACCAGTGCTTTATAAACTTTCAGCATTGCATCCTTGCTTTTATATTCTAGTCCCCTTGAGATGAATGTTAACATTTCATTTCCCTTCGTCATCACAGACTTAACCTGCAAATTAGACTTTAGGGAATCCTGCACAAGGACTCCCAAATCCCTTTGCATCTCAGTTTTTTGTATTTTCTCTCTATTTAGAAAATAATCAACCATTTCATTTCTTCTACCAAAGTGCGGTTACACTCTTCTACCAAAGAGAGTGTACGGTCATGTACACTCTCCAACGCTATATTCCATCTACCATTTCTTTTCCCATTCTTTTAATCTGTCCAAGTCCTTTTGTACCATCTCTACTTCCTCAAAACTACCTGCCCCTCCACCCATCTTCATATCACCTATGAACTTTGCACAAAGCCATTAATTCCATCATACAAATCATTGACTTCTTACGTAAAAAGAATCATTCCCTGTGGAACACCACTAGTCACCGACAGCCAGCAAGGAAAAGCTTCCTCCATTCCTACTCTTTGCCTCCTGCCAGTCAGCCACTGCTTTATCTGTGCTAGAAACTATCCTGTAATACCATGGGCTCATAGCTTGTTAAACAGCCTCATGTGTGGCACCTTGTCAAAGGCCTTCTGATAATCCAAATACACAACATCAAGTGATTCTCCTTTGTCTATCCTGCCGGTTACTTCTTTGAAGAATTTCAACAGATTGGTCAGGCAAAAATTTCCCATGCTGACTGCAGCCTATTTTATCATGAGCCTCCAAGTACCCTGAGACCTCATCCTTAATAATCAACTCCAATATCTTCCCAAAAACACAGGTTAGGCTAACTGGCCTTTAGTTTCCTTTCTTCTGCCTCTCTCCCTTCTTGAAGAGTGGAGTGACATTTGCAATTTTCCCCAGTCTTCTGGAACAATTCCAGAAGCTAGTCATTCTTGAAAGATCATTATTAATGCCTCCAAAATCTCTCCAGCCACTTCTTTCAGTGTACACCATCTGATCCAGGTGACTTATCTACCTTCAGATCTTTCAGTTTCCCCAAGAACCTTCAGTCTAGTTAAGATAACTTCACGCATCCTGACACCTGGCACTTCCACCATACTGATAGTGTCATCTACAGTGGACTGATGCAGTTTGTCCACTATTTCATTGTCACCCACTTGTTCCTCTCCAGCATTGTTTTTTACTGGCCCAATATCCACTCTCACCTCTCTTTTACACTTCATGTGTGGGTGGGAAGGAGGAACGGGGCTTGTTTGGCTGTTGTTGCCATAGCACTTGGTGTGTTCTCTGTTATGGTGGGCATGCTATGCTGGTGCCCAAATGTGTGGCAACATTTGCAGGCTGCAGCCCAGCACATCCTTGGCTGTGTTGGTTGTTAATACAAACAATGCATTTCACTGAATGATTTGATGTAGATGTGATAAATAAGTCTTAATCTGAATCTGAGTTTGACTCTTCCAAAGATAATGTATCCTTCCTGTTAGATAACATATCCAAAACACTCAGATGCAGACTTAGCCAGATTGTGTTGATCTAATCATTATTTCTTCATTCTTGTATTCATTTCCTTGATTAGGGAGGTAATGGTAAATTTAAACAAAACTTTTCAACCACAGCTACAAGATTACACATAGATAAAGATCTCCATTATTATAAAAATAACATAAAAGTACGGGGAGAGACCTGGTACTTAGAATGATGACAGATTGACATATTTATAACAGCAAAGAAGATTGAACAAGACAGGACGGTTCTTTAGGATGATCAATGAACTCTACTCTAAAGGGACGTCCTTTTCTTCTGCCATGCACCTTAGAATAAGAACACTCCTCATTCTTCGAAATGTCAAGAATGCAGTTCCAATGATTTGGGGAAAAAGAAGTTCTTTGCCCAAAAGTGATTCCAATGTGAAGAGTCCTTACAAAGTTGAGAAACTAAGGCAAGTAAATCAGCTGCATTTAAATGGAAGCTCAGTAATTACATGAGTAAATAAGGGTGAGAAAGATAGGCCGTTTAGATGGCATGAGGTAGGGAAGGCTATCTCGGAATAATATTTATCAGCATCAACCAACTATCTTGAAGGACTTGTTAATGCTTGGACTAGTCCCTGAATAGGAACTTATGTACATCATTGAATCAGGATTTACAGATCTGAAGAAGCCACATTAATTCCTTGCATCAAACGCTGGAGAAAGAGCGAGCTGACCTACATTGGCCAGAATTAAACTCCAAACCACATACACATTGAGCATTGACTAAAAGATTAGTCAAGTCAGAATCAGAATCAGATTTATCATCACCTGCATGTGACGTGAAATTTGTTAACTTAGCAGCAGCAATTCAATGCAATACGTAATCTAGCAGAGAGAGAAAAAAATAATAAATAAAATATAATAAATAAACAAGTAAATCAATTACATATATTGCATAGATTTTAAAAATGTGCAATAACAGAAATACTGCATATTAAAAAAAGTGAGGTAGTGTCCAAAACTTCAATGCTTTAAGCTATTTTAATAAAGATTTATTAGAAATAGCCAATAGCTTTAAGTGTAGTCCTAGAATTTGGGACCTTAACATTTGAAAGTATGGCTGCAGATGATGGAAGAATTAAATCAGTAAAAAAATTAAATAGCCAGTAATGGAGATGCAAGGATTACAAAACATCCTAAGGTTCGAGAGATGACAGGGAGAGGGAGGGAAAAGCTGTAGATGAGTATGAAAGGCAAATTCAGAATGTTAAAATTGCTAAACTGGATGGTTTAAAATTAATGCAGACCAAGGGAAGGTGGTCAGCATTTCTCTCTGTTAAGGCTATGGATCACTAAGTTCCTCCTGTCAATTTTAGGAAGGAGAAGCACATGCACATCTCATCTTGTTCCACAGAGTGGATTCTAGACTTTGAAAATTGTCTTGGAAGATTACATGGCACAGTGAGATTTGCCAGCTCCTCACTTCTTGGAGTTCCTCCCTCACATCAACCCCCTATGATGCACAAATTATGCACAGACCCAAACCATAGGATTTCAAAAGGAGACAAGTTATATTCGTCTTGAATGCTTGCTAAAGGTTATTACGGACTTCATATTTTCCAAGAGTATTTTTGTCAGAAAATGTGTTACACCTGCACTTCCTGCAGAGTAACGCACATAAATGGCATGATAATGTAGCAATTAGCTTACTACTGTTACAGCTCAGGGTGTCCGGAGTTCAGAGTTCAATTCTGGTGCTGATGAGTAAGAAGTGTCTACGTTTTCCCTGTGGAATGTGCGAGTTTCCTGCAGGTCTTCCAGTTTTCTCCGCAGCCCAAAGACATACAGGGCAGATTAACTGGTCATTATAAATTGTTCCATGACTAAGTTAGGGTTAATTGGGTTTGTCAGGGTTTGCTAGGGAAGGGCATAGATTGGAGGGCTGGAAAGGCTGACCCCACACTGTATCAGGAAATAAATAAAATAAAATAAAATGCTGAAGGAACTCAGCAGGTCAGGCAGCATCTATGGAGTGGAATAAAGAGCTGATGTTTTGTGCCAATACCCTACATCAGGACTGAACTGGAAGGGGGAAGAAGCCAGAATGAGAAGGTGGGGTTGGTGGAAGGAGTACAATGAGAAGCTGGGAGGTGACGGGTGGAGAAGGAGGAATCTGATAGGCAAGAGTGGACCACAAAGAAAGAGAAGGGGGAGCGTCACTGGAGGGAGGAGATAGGCAAGTGAAGAGAAGGGGTGAGAGGGGAGTCAGAATGAGGAATAAAAAGGAAAGAAGGGGAGAAATCCTTCATGGTAGAATATGGTGTCTGATCCCAGTTCCTTCCTGGTTCTGATATTAATTTCTTCCTTTAGCATTCAAACATTCAATTGCTTTCAGCATTGAATACATTCATTGAAAAAAATTCCACAGCCATCCAGAGAAGTATATTCCAAAATTGACTGTCTTTAAGAAATTTTTGTCTCCCTTCTGTCTTTTCTCTTTGACTTGTCTTGAAACTCTGCCATATCATACTTAAAGTTCCAGCCAACAAAAACTTTGCTCATTTTTATCCATCATCATTTGTCCTCAGAATTTCATGTTTTTTCAAGATACAAGCATCTCCTTCTGCTGTACCACATTGAATGTGAACCAATTTGGGGTTAGTGTTTAATATCTGTGCATTTTGCTAATTTTTTTATAAATTTGCACAACTTGTTTTTTTTTGTGAGTTGGGGCTTTGATGTTTTCCTTTTAATAGGTTTCATGGTTTTTTTCCTTTGTTTTTTTGGCTGTCTGTGGGAAGACGACTCTCATGTATACTGCATACAAACTTTGATAATACATGTATATTGAATCTTCAAAATATTTATATCGCCGATTCCTATAAAAGTTTTCTTGAAGTTTGTTCTGTTTCATTTTAAAAGTTTTATTGACCTGTATAAAGAAATAATTAATATTCAAAATCACCTATTTTTTTTTACTAAAAAGAGAAAATCTGCAGATGTTGGAAATCTGAGCAACACACAATATGGTGGAGGAACTCAGCCGGCCAGGCAGTATCCATGGAAAAAAACTACAGTTGACATTTTGGACTGAAACCCTTCAGCAGGACTGGAGAAAAAAAGCTGAGGAGTAGATTTAAAAGGTGGGGGGGGGCGGCAGAAGTGGAGAAAGAAACACCAGGTGATAGGTGAAACCTGGAGGGGGAAGGATGAAGTATAGAGCTGGGAAGTTGATTGGTGAAAGTGACAGAAGGCCATGGAAGAGAAAGGGGGAAGGAACACAAGAGAGAGGTGATGGGCAGGCAAGGAGATAAGGTGAGAGAGGGAAAAAGAGATGAACATAATTCTCCGACACTTCTGCTACCTCCAACAGGGTCCCACTACCAAACACATTTTCAACCCCCACCTCCCCTCCCAACTTTCTGCAGGGATTGCTCCCTACGCAACTTACTTGCCCATTCATCCCTCCCCACCAATCTTTTAGTCTGTTGGGGTCATTGCTCCTGGTGTGGCCTCCTGTACATCAGTGAGACCCGATGTAGATTGTGAGACTGCTTCTCCAAGCATCTGCCAGAACAAGCAGGAAATCCCAGTGGCCGCCCATTCCCATATGTCCACCCGTGGCTTCCTCCACTGTCATGATGAGGCCACACTTGGGTTGGAGGAACAACAACTTGTATTCCATTTGGGTAGCCTCCACCAGATGGCATGAACATAAATTTCTCAAACTTCTGGTTATGCCTCAGACCCTCTCTCTTCTCCATTTCCCATCCCTTTTCCCTCTCTCACCCTATCTCCCTTGCCTCCCCATCACCTCCCTCTGGTGTTCCTTCCCCCTTTCTTTCTCTTCCATGGCCTTCTTTCTCTTTCACCAATTAACTTCCCAGCTCTTTACTTCATCCCTCCCGCTGCAGGTTTCACCTATTGCCTGGTGTTTTTCTCTTCCATCCCCCACCTTTTAAATCTACTCCTCAGCTATTTTTCTCCAGCCCTGCCAAAGGGTTTCGGCCCGAAATGTCGATTTCACTTTTCCCCCCCATAGATGCTGCCTGGCCTGCTGAGTTCCTCCAACATTTTGCATGACTATTTTACTATTACAACAACAAAAAAATACAAAAGGCTTTTCCTCTTAAATACTAAGGTGAGTGGCAGTCTGGGCCAGACAATGGCAATCTGCAAGTGGAACTATATTCAATAAACATTCAGTTTGTCTCCTGGAGCTTTAATCATACTGTGAAGTATGATGTTCACTTGCTCCCCAATACACAAAATTCAGCCCAGTGGAAAATAACAGCCAGAACAAACAGTCTAAAAATAGCTTCAAGCACTATACCAAGTTTTCAAAGCCCATGATACCCAGTCTGTGCTTGTGTAACCTGTGTAGTTTGAATACAATATAATATTAAACATTTATAACCTGAACTCTTAAGGTCTGTTTTATCTAGAGACTTTCAAAGTGTTTTCAGGTATATTGTTGTATTGCATTTCTATCCTTTCCTGAAGAATACCCAAAATGATTTTGACTTTAAGTTTGCACTTTAAGAGTTATTTTTATGCTATTAAGTTGCAAGTATAAATAGGCAACTGTGATGGCCAAAGAGGATAAAATCAGGCATTGAATCAGAGTGCAGGAGTGCAAAAGATTTGTTAATTGTTTATTTTACAGCTACTTAATTCATTTCTTTCCTTGGTTGTTGTCTGCATTTGCTCCTCTAGTTCTGTAAATTAGTGCTACCTGGTCAATACCTGTCTCTGACACTGTTCACTAAAGTGCACACTGCTGGGAAGACACTTGCTGCAGTTAGGACAAGTATCATTATGCATGGAGGTGTAACTTCCTTTACTCTTGGAGTTTAGTTATTTGATTTGGAAATAAAATGGAAGGAAGTATCTTCAGCAAAATAGTTAACATTTCATGTATCAAGAAATCTATTAAATCTTAACCTCCATGGAGATCGATAGCAATCCAAAACATTCCCAGATCTGTGACTCACCTTTTCCTGGTATTTCCCCCAAGGAGAAAGGTTGATCACTGTCAATATCCACTTCTACAGACCATTTTCCAACAGTTTTTTTTTGTCCAAGAGGATTAAAAGTTTGAAGTTGAAAGTATGATTGATATCATCACAAACAAGAGAAAACCTGCAGATGCTGGAAATCAAAATAATACAGAAAATGCTGAAGAAGCGCAGGACGCCAGGCAGCCTCCATGGAGAAACTTTGTGGGCCAAAGGGCCTGTATTGTGCAGCAGGTTTTCTATGTTTCAAAGTGTAAACAGTCAACATTTTAAACCAAGACCCTTCATCAAGACTGATATGGTATTATCAAATTGCCCTTATTTCCTACAATCAGAAAAGGACTGGTCAATCCATTTATGAACCCCATTGTTGCTGGGCAACTAACCACACTCTTCAAATGACAAGTGCACGAAAAGATCAAAAATGGGCAAGGAAACTTCCTTCAGATTACAGCCTACTGTTTTCCATCAGCTGATGAGCCAGTCTTCCATCTTAAACGCGATCTGGAAGAAGCACTGAAGTAGCAGGAGCTCAGAATATCACCCATGTGAAGAATTCAATGTCCATCACCAAGAGTGGCATATAAGATTACTGAGAGAGCTGGACTGGTTCTGAATGACAAATACTGGCTGGCTATGCAACAGGTAACGTGTGAACCAACATTGGCGACAAGCTTAATAGATGTTATCCTCAGCTATCAACTGTTGAAGGAACAACATTGGCAGAAGTGGCCAATGCATAGTCCTGTTATCACAACAATGATCATGTTGTTTATCACAATTGCGCTGAATGAGACTCAGCACAGTGTAGCATCTATGAGGTGTGTGGACCATCGGCAGCCTCCGTGGTCTATAGCCTAATAGATCAGTATATCCCTCAGTCTATTTGTAGCCTAATAGCTTGGCTTTCACTCTACTGCTGCAATTGAACTAGGAGATCAACCCTGGTTCAATGAAGAGCACACTGGCTGCAGTATCAATTGCAGCTAACAATGAGGCAGCAACCTGCCAGATCTGCCACACAGCACAAGGTGCTCCCAAAAGTGCAAACACAACTCTCAATAGATAGAGTGAAGTCATCCAACATCCAATGCATCAGGTTCAAATCCCCAGCATTTCCTGTGAAGACAGGTAAGCGATTGAACATCTAACAGGAGGAGATCTTGATCCACACTGATTGCAATCATGTGAATGGTGAAGCCAAGCACAAAGGATCTGCAACTATGTTTGGTCAGAAGGGCCCAGTGGATTCTATTGATTCAGTTATTAATCTTTGGGGGGATTTAGGTACCCTTGTGAAGGACCTGATGTATCTCCCAGCCCTCAATGCCCTCAGGAGAATGGTGGTAAGCTGCCTTCCCAAACCACTGTAGTCTTTCTGGTGTCAGTCTGGTGGAGTATTGTTATGCAAGAAGTTCCAAGATTTAGCTCCAGTGACTATGAAGGATGGGTGATACATTTCCACATGTGCAGCTTGAGGGGAAATTGGCAGAGAGTGGTCTTCCTATGCATCTTGCCCTGCCCTTCTTCATGGTAGAGGCTGCAGGTTTGTAAGGTGCTGTTTAAGTCTGCAAGGTGAATAATCCCACAGCATGTATGTAGTAGATGGAACATGTCATTAGATGGGCACTGGGAGCGGACCCAAATGCAAGACACAGACACTGAAGTACTAGGAACTCAACTGGACTAGAGTTAGGGACAGGTCAGGACACAGACTAGGAGCTGGGACAGGAACACAGACTTGGGCTAGGAAAGCAGGACCAGGACAAGGAACTGGGAACTAGGAGCCTGGGCTTGGACTCCAAGCCGGAGACTGAACAAGGACCCAGAACCTGAGTCTTGACTCGGGCTCAGACCCCAGAACCAGGCGAGGACAAGATGTGGCTACAGGACTAAGCAGGGCTTGGAATCTTTGAGGCTTGGCTGCAGGACTCGGCATGGAACTCCTGCACAAGGCAAGGCACAGCACATGAACAGGACAAGAATCCAAAGCCTGGTCTCAACCAAGAGAGACCAGAACACGGAACCCTGGCTCCATGAGAGACCAGAACACAGAGCCCTGGCCCCAAGAGAGACTAAAACACAGAGCCCTGGCCCCAAGAGAGACTAGAACACAGAGCCTTGGCCCCAAGAGAGACCAGAACACGGAACCCTGGCTCCATGAGAGACCAGAACACAGAGCCCTGGCCCCAAGAGAGACTAAAACACAGAGCCCTGGCCCCAAGAGAGACTAGAACACAGAGCCTTGGCCCCAAGAGAGACCAGAACACGGAGCCCTGGCCCCAAGAGGGACTAGAACTCGGAGCCCTGGCCCCAAAAGAGACTAGAACACAGAGCCTTGGCCCCAAGAGAGACCAGAACACGGAGCCCTGGCCCCAAGAGAGACTAGAACTCGGAGCCCTGGCCCCAAGAGAGACCAGAACACAGAGCCCTGGCCCCAAGAGAGACTAGAACACGGAGCCCTGGCCCCAAGAGAGACCAGAACACGGAGCCCTGGCCCCAAGAGAGACTAGAACACAGAGCCCTGGCCCCAAGAGAGACTAGAACACAGAGCCCTGCCCCAAGAGAGACTAGAACACAGAGCCCTGGCCCCAAGAGAGACCAGAACACGGAGCCGTGGCCCCAAGAGAGAACAGAACACAGAGCCTTAGCCCCAAGAGAGACCAGAACACAGAGCCTTGGCCCCAAGAGAGAACAGAACACAGAGCCTTGTCCCCAAGAGAGACCAGAACACGGAGCCCTGGCCCCAAGAGAGACTAGAACACGGAGCCCTGGCCCCAAGAGAGACCAGAACACAGAGCCCTGGCCCCAAGAGAGACCAGAACACGGAGCCCTGGCCCCAAGAGAGACTAGAACACGGAGCCCTGGACCCAAGAGAGACTAGAACACAGAGCCCTGGCCCCAAGAGAGAATAGAACATGGAGCCCTGGCCCCAAGAGAGACCAGAACACGGAGCCCTGGCCCCAAGAGAGACCAGAACACAGAGCCCTGGCCCCAAGAGAGACTAGAACACGGAGCCCTGGACCCAAGAGAGACCAGAACATGGAGCCCTAGCCCCAAGAGAGACTAGAACACGGAGCCCTGGCCCCAAGAGAGACCAGAACACAGAGCCTTTGCCCCATGAGAGACTAGAACACGGAGCCCTGGCCCCAAGAGAGACCAGAACACAGAGCCCTGGCCCCAAGAGAGACTAGAACACGGAGCCCTGGCCCCAAGAGAGACTAGAACACAGAGCCCTGGCCCCAAGAGAGACTAGAACATGGAGCCCTGGCCCCAAGAGAGACCAGAACACAGAGCCTTGACCCCAAGAGAGACCAGAACACAGAGCCTTGGCCCCAAGAGAGACTAGAACACAGAGCCCTGGCCCTAAGAGAGACTAGAACACGGAGCCCTGGCCCCAAGAGAGACCAGAACACGGAGCCCTGGCCCCAAGAGAGACCAGAACACAGAGCCCTGGCCCCAAGAGAGACCAGAACATGGAGCCCTGGCCCCAAGAGAGACCAGAACACGGAGCCCTGGCCCCAAGAGAGACCAGAACACGAAGCCCTGGCCCCAAGAGAGACCAGAATATGGAGCCCTGGCCCCAAGAGAGACCAGAACATGGAGTCCTGGCCCCAAGAGAGACCAGAACATGGAGCCCTGGCCCCAAGAGAGACCAGAACACGAAGCCCTGGCCCCAAGAGAGACCAGAACATGGAGCCCTGGCCCCAAGAGAGACCAGAACATGGAGCCCTGGCCCCAAGAGTGACCAGAACATGGAGCCCTGGCCCCAAGAGAGACCAGAACGTGAAGCCCTGGCCCCAAGAGAGACCAGAACACAGGCACATGGAACTCAGAGCCAGGATCCCACTTTAGGAATAAGACTTGGGGCCTGGGTTCTAAACAGAATCAGGACTCCTCCTAGGAGGCAGGACATAGGGCCAGGATTCATACACAGAACACAGAGAGGTGTTGCAGCAAACAGCCAGACCTACCTAGCAAAAGGCATGCACACAGACAGTTCCCAATACAAGGTAGCTCAAACAACCAGATCTACCTAGCAAACGGCATGCACACAGACAGTTCCCAATACAAGATAGCTTAAACAGCCAGACCTACCTGGCAAAGGTGTGGACTCAGAGACAGTTCCAAACAACAATAGCCAGTTCCTTAACTAGACACAGCAAGGCTCCACTCTTGCTCCAACAGTAGAAGCTTACAGGTGTTATGAATGTACCACCGCTCTGAGGGGCCGAAGTGTGCGGGGTAGCCCCCTCCTTTGCGAGAATCGCAAGATCACTATTGATTTGGGTCAGGAGACCCAGGAAATGAGAGAGAGATGTGCAGAATGTCTCGTTCCCCGGCGATATAAAGCTACGGGACACGGCCATTATCTCTTGGAGACGAACTTGTGTATTACAATACTGTGCTACGTGGAAGCCCTCAGGCAAAGTGGGCTGGTTGAGGGAGAGATTGCATCACCCCAAGCTGATTGACATCGGAGACCCTGTGAGTCAGGATAAAAGAGGGTCTGTGGGAACAGCCCTTCGGACGCACCAGAAGGAACGCTAGTGATCCCGTGATAGTGGAAGCTGGTGGGAGGCCATGTGCATTCGGTTCCATTTTTCCCCAGAAACCAGTGCCCTCACCATGGAAAAACGGCTTTTAGTTAACAAAGGGAAAACCAACTCCCAAAAGACTCGAAGGATTGGCATCATCCAAGAACTGGGCAAGTTTAACCCATCTCTCTCTCAAACCCAAAATGCTGCAGCATGAATGAACTAACAGTGATGTTTATATTTCCATCGGACAATACATTATCCCCTAGACAACGATAGAGCAATTTTTATTGATTATTATTCTACCCGCGCTTTTAGATTTAATATTGACGACGTATATTATCTGTATCTTTGCATTGATCTTATTTTGTGCCCCTTTATCAATAACTACTGCTAAAAATAGTACCATCAGACTTCAACGGACCTCTCTATCTTTGCTGGTAAGTTATCCAGTTACGGGATACATAACAACTTGGGGTTCTCGTCTCGAGATTTGACACCAAATTGGGAGGCCAGTGAATCGGGCTTGTAAGTCCAAACTTGGGTCTAGTTACGCGGGTAGCCAGACAGGAAACCAGCAAAGATGGATGTGGGTGAATTTATAGAAAACACGACTCTGGAGGCACTAGAGGCGGCCAACAAATCGGACTTGATAAATTTGGCGAAGGGGTTAAACCTTGCAGAGGTGAGGTTGTCAATGAAAAAGCGGGAGGTGTGAAGGGCCATAACTCAGTATTATATTGGGAAGAATGTGTTTGCAGCTGAGGTATTGGAAAATATCCCTGAAAAGGTACCAGCTAGTGGGACGGCTCAGTTAGAGTTGGCGAAATTAAGGTTGGAACATGCAATTAAGGTAAAGCAGCTGGAAGCAGCTGAGAAGGAGAATGAAAGAGCTGAGAGAGAGAGAGAGAGAGAGAGCATGCACTCCAGCTAAAGGAGTTAGAGGTGAAACAGGAGCAGGAAAGAGCTGAGAAACAAAGAGAGCATGAACTTCAGTTAAAAGAGCTGGAAGCAGCTGAGAAAGAGAAAGAAAGGGCCGAGAAGGAGAAGGAGGCAGAGAAACAGAGGAAACGTGACTTGGAGATGGAGAAGTTACGGCAAGAGCCACGAATTCAGGGGTCAGACCGAGAGGAGCGGTTCAATGTTAGTCGAGAGTTGAGGTTAGTCCCTCCATTCGAGGAGATGGATGTTTTTTAGTTATTTCTTCCTTTTTGAAAAGGTGGCAGTGAATTAGAAGTGGCCCAGAGATCAGTGGGTGGCGTTGTTACAAAGTGTGTTAAAAGGGAAGGCACAGTGGGCATATACGGCGTTGTCCATGGAGGTGGAAGAGGAGGAGAGTTATGACAAAGTAAAGGCGGCCATTCTCCGGAGTTACAAGTTAGTACCTGAAGCGTATAGACAAAAGTTTAGAAATTTAAAGAAAGGGTGGAATCAGACGTATACCGAGTGTGTCTATGAGAAGAGTGTGCTCTTGGACCGTTGGTGCACAGCAGAGATAGTGGCAGAGGATTATTGGTGTCTCAGGGAGTTAATTCTGATTGAGGAATTTAAAGGTTGTGTTTTGGAGGATATCCGGATGTATTTGAATAAGAAGCCGAATAAGTCCATCTTAGAATTTGCTAGGTTTGCAGATGAATATGCCCTAACCCACAAGACAAAGTTTTCCTCGAATAAAAGCTCCCAGAGAGACCGTGGGAACGATCGAGAAAGTCTGCTGGCTGAGGCAGAGGTCCGGCCAGGAGCTAGTGGTAAGGTTGAGGGGGAAAGGCCAGATGGCCAGAGATTTCCGGGCTTGACCTGTTTTAATTGTAGAAAGGGGGGGCATATTGCATCTAGGTGCGTTGCTCCAAGGAAAGAGACAGGAAAAGGGAGAGCAGCAGTCCCTATCGGATGTGCTGTGGTAATTAGTAAATTGACAAGAGAGCCCCGGGTAGACAGAGTACGAGAAGGGTATGAGACTTGTCTGTCAAACCGAACCATGTCTGTGAGGGAGGGAGACACACCAGTTCCAGTACAGATCTGGAGAGACACAGGGGCTGAGCTGTCGTTGATCAGCTGTAAGGTACAAGATTTTGGTCGCAAGACGAGAATGGTAGCTGTGAAAGGAATAAGTAAAAGGACAGAAATGGTGCCCTTACATAAGGTCATTATGGATTGTGAGCTGGTGTCTGGACCAGTTGAAATAGGGGTGCGATCAGACTTCCCGAGAACTGACGCGGACGTCCTTCTTGGTAACAATTTAGCAGGTGGTGAGGTTTGGGCAGCAATGACGATGACCAGCCGGCCGGTGAGTGTTGCAGCCCGGCCCCTAGGTTCCAAGATCTATCCCGCATGCGCGATCACTCGCAGCATGTCGAGAGAGGCAGCTGAGCATGGGAGCAGTTTAAATCCGGCCAGTTTCGATTTGGCCGAGATGCTTTTACCGACCTTGTACCACAAGCGTTTAGAGGGTGGTAAAATGAAGAGTAGTAAAGTGAAAGAGGGTAAGGGAGAGGAGGTAGACCTTCCCTTAGCGAGGAGAAAAGTTTTAGAGGCAGAAGATAAAGATGAGAAACAGCTAGAGCTGTTAAAAGGTCCAGGGTTGGACATGGATGATCTGTCTGGGTTGGCAGAACTGTTTGAAGAAGTTGAAAATGCTAGAGGTGTTCCCAATAATGAACTGCGGGCAGTCCTAGATGAAAAGGGTGCCCTTACATTGAAGAAGTCTGCTAGGTTGGCAGATGAGGTTGTTTCAGCCCGCGGGGTTGAGTTTACTCCGGAAGGGGGTTGCCCAGAGAGTAGCTGGGGTATTGAAAGCCTGAAAGAGGCCAATGTCCCGTTTAAGTGTGTCCAAGATGGGGGTGCACGTGGTACTGAACCTAGTACCGGAGCTCAGAAAAAGTCTGAGGTATTTGATTCAGTTGAAAAGGAAGGCCTTCCTTGTGGGTCAGATAGACTTGGTTCAGTGAAGAAAGGGTTAACCTTGGTAATAGTGGTAAGTGAGAGTTCCCAGGTGTTTGTGCTCGACGGTGTGTTAAAAGTTAATGCGGAAATCAAAAGAGGGGAGATAAATATTATTATTGAAGGAAACGGGAAATATGTAGTTCCCAAATCGAATGAAGAAAATTTAACACCTGCAGATCGCTTACAGGTTGAGCTGGAAGATGGCGGGGCCCTCCATGCTATTGTTATTGCAGAGTGTGGTGTGAAAAGGCAGAATCTGAAATGCTGCTTGAACAAAGAGTTCGAACTGAAAGCTAATAGCCTGAAGGGTCCTGGAGAGGATTAGTAACCTGTGTAAAATTAAAGAATTGGGTGGAAATTCAGAAGATGGTCTAAGTTTGGGACACGGTGTTGATAAAATAACTCCTATGAAAGAAGCGGGTGAGAGCTTATTTCGCCAGGGTACCCAAGCTCCCCACGTGGGAACTAATCGGAAAAGTGGCGACGGTTAATGGGGACGCCATTTTTAAATAGCAAAAGCCGGTTTTACGGGATTTCGACAAAGCACGTGAGTAATAAAGACAACCCCATGGAAGCATGCCTGTTAAGTTTGAAAGCAACAGAAAGATTAGTATTTGCCTGAACTTTTGTAGTATACACGTAAGCTAAGATCACAACCCCTCAGTTTTTGTTTGCAGAAGGAAAGAAATAAAAATAGGTGGTTATTACGTTGAAGTCTGATGCTACAAGTAAGGTACAAGATATTAAGATATTAAAGGAAGTGACACTGTAATCATTAACTGTTTAGATGCTGAATTGAATTTATAATTGTATTACTCTGTAGGGATAAGGAAAAGCTTTTGTATTGTGTTAAGATTCCAAAACCCTGTAAGACTCTGTACTATTTCATTTCACCGCTGGTGAAAATGCTTTGAAGAAAGGGGGTGTTATGAATGTACCACAGCTATGAGGGGCCAAAGGGTGCGGGGTAGCCCCCTCCTTTGCGAGAATCGCAAGATCACTATTGATTTGGGTCAGGAGACCCAGGAAATGAGAGAGAGACGTGCAGAATGTCTCATTCCTCGGCGATATAAAGCTACGGGAAACGGCCATTGTCTCTTGAAGACGAACTTGTGTATTGCAATACTGTGCTACGTGGAAGCCCTCAGGCAAAGTGGGCTGGTTGAGGGAGGGATTGCATCACCCCAAGCTGATTGACATCGGAGACCCTGTGAGTCAGGATAAAAGAGGGTCTGTGGGAACAGCCCCTCAGACGCACCAGAAGGAATGCTAGTGATCCTGTAATAGCGGAAGCCGGTGGGAGGCCACTTGCGTTCGGTTCCATTTTTCCCCGGAAACCGGTGCCCTTACCATGGAAAAACGGCTTTTAGCTAACAATGGGAAAACCAACTCCCAAAAGACTCGAAGGATTGGCATCATCCAAGAACTGGGCAAGTTTAACCCGTCTCTCTCTTAAACCCAAAACGCTGCAGCTTGAACAAACTAACAGTGACGTTTATATTTCCATCGGACAATACATTAACCCCTAGACAACGATAGAGCTATTTCTTAATGATTTTTATTATTATACCCGCGTTTTTAGATTTAATATTGATGACGTATATTATCTGTATGTTTGCATTAATCTTATTTTGTGCCCCTTTATCAATAAATACTGTTAAAAATAGTACCATCAGACTTCAACGGACCTCTCTATCTTTGCTGGTAAGTGATCCAGTTACAGGGTTCATAACACAGGTAAAAGGAACAGTGCAGCAAATGAAGCTGAACCCAGACTAAAATGAGAATCAGGTGCCTCAATTAGAGCACCCAACAGAACAAGGGAAAACCAGAAAACCTGGAATAAGGAGCAATGGACCGGACCATGAACTGGAATGCGGAGTTCATGAACCGGACCATGACAACATGTAGTAGTCATTGTGAATTGGTGGTGGAAGAAAGAAATGCTTTGAGCAGTCAAAATGGTGTCAATCAAGAAGACTCCCTGGTTTGGGATGGAGTCCAGTTTCCAGATAATTGTCAGGGTTGCAGTCATTCAGACAACAGGATCCATGGTTCTGTCACTTTGAAAGGCCCTGGGACATCAAAATTTCCAAATACATAGCTTCTGAGCTGCCTTTGTGATCACAGTCTTTATCTGATTGCTGTGTTGTGTCTGACTAGTGACGATGTTGGTGGTGGAGCCCCTGGTAAATGTACTCATATCAACTAATCCAATAACCACTGTCAAACCAAGAAAGACAAGAATACCACATGCAGGTGTTAGATCATCCTGACTTGGAAATGCATTGCTGGATGTTCATCACATTTTGGATTTCCTTACTCAATACTATGGTGGGAATATCTTCAGTAAAAGGACTACAACAGTTGAAGAAAAGAGTTCAATGTCAAACTTCTCAATCAGGAATGGGCAAATATGCTGGCCTTAACTGGAACAAGGATCCAGAAAAATACATTTAAAAGCAATAAAGTTTGCGATTGTGTGTGGGTGTAATTTTTTTTTGTCGCTTCATCTGCCATCCTTCAAATGATGCCAGGAACTTCCACATGTTGTGTATGAATAAATAAAATCAGTCGAAAGTTTATATAATTATAAACATGCATTCCATTTGGATCTACAGATGGCTGAAGTGCAAATAACATGTCAGACAAACATATTGGAAAATGCCTAATGCAGCAGACAGGTAACTGTGATCATTTTCATTAAGCCCTTAAACATCTTCCTTTCAGCACCAAGGAGAGCAGAAACTTTAAATGTCTGTTTTTCAGGCAGGACTTTGACCTGAAACATTGCCAATTCCTTCCCTTCCATAGATGTTGCTCAACCTGCTGAGTTCCAGCAGGTTGTTGGTGCTCCAGATTTATGTATATGCAGTATCTTGTATCTCTTGAGGAAGGGGGCTGACCAACCTAAAGATAGCAAGCTCATATAATATTTCCACCAGCATTCACCCTCTCAAAGCCAAGGCACAATGGGACAATTTGGGGAAATGACGAAAATAATTCATTTTAAAATAAATAAAATAAATTGGGTAGACTGAAGGGGCCATTATATTCTGACAATATATTTTCCCTTTGTATTCACTCCATTTTTCCCTTTGTGATGTTGAGAGCAATTTTTCTGAATTAGTTATAAACCTGCCATCTAACTTTAATCATTATACGCTCAGTTAATATTTATGTACTCAGGTTTCCAAGTTCATTGTGGTACAGACTATAATGTAAGAGTGAAATGAAAAAGTACTTGTCATTGTTTCATATATAATATTATTGAAGCTGTACATTATTCACAAAATCCATTAAACCTGACGGTGCTCTAGTTTGATTTGAGGAATGCTCAGAAATGATATTACTTCACATACAGTATAGATACTTTGTATCTCTGAAAAGATTTATGTTAATAGATCATTAGTATAATCAGGTTTGTTTTCTTTGTTGCACTCCTCTGTATAATTTTCTCAGATTCAGATTTATTTATTTATAACACGTGCCTCAGAACATACAGTGAAATGCATTGTTTGCATTAACAACCAACACAACCTAAGCATGTGTAATGACACTTGCAGCCCCCAAGTGTTGCCACACATTCCAGGGCCAACGTAGCATGCCCACAATGTTCAGCAGAATAGATAAGTAATAATCACAACAATAACAAAACAACAACAGCAAAACAAGCCTCCTTCCTCCCTCCTACCCACTCAAACCCATGGACAGACCTCCGACCCCAGGACAAGTCAACCCCAGGACTCCAGCCTCCTGCCTCCAGTGGCCTCACAGGCTCGCAGATATCAGGCTTCTGACTTCCCCAGTGGACCTGCAAGCTAACAGACCGAAAGCTAAGCTAATCAGTCCTCAACTTCTGGATTCGCTGATTTCAGTCCTTGACCTTCGGGCTTTGATCTTCAGCTCTGGGGCTCACCAACTCCAGGAATCAAACTCCAGACACACTGAATCACTGGCCCCATGCCTCCTGCCTACATGGACTTTCAATCTCAGGACCCATAGGTACCTTTCATCATATGTCCACATCGCTGGCCTTCAAATATGGAGTGCAGAGAGGAGGCCTAGACATAGACCCAACCTGTAATTCCCCCATATCACTATTCCTAAACCCTAACCTGACCCCTGCCTCCCCACTCAGTTTCTCAAAACCATCCCTATGAATCTAAATAAACAACTAAGTCTGAACCACAAAGTTGATGAACACTGCAGCCTGGCACCATCTTGAGGGGGACATGTGCTCTTTATAAATGTTCCTTTGAGAAAATCTGGGCAAAGCCTATAAACATGACATTTTCTCATCCTGCTGAGCATTCCATTACGTTGTCCTTTTGATCAGTAAATCCTGATTTCTTATTCTCTTTCTTTGTAGTCACTGGCTTTGTACTTCCAGCTTTTTCCCATTTTCAGTAGATATACATGGATATGGGGATCCTGGCTTTTAACAAGTCCACAACAGAGATGTTCAGGGATTGAAAGCCTGAAAAGTTGGAACTCTGAACCATTCCACGAACAATAAGTAAAGTAGAAGTTATTTTTGACAGAATCTTTGGCACAATTTTTCCAGTGAATAAAGGCAATCCGTCAGTTGATAGTCGTGGTAGTGAATGTTCAATGTTCACTTTCAGAATGATTTTCAACCTTATTAGTTCAAGAAAGTGACAGTTCTTACCTACACAAATAACAATCAGGTTTTGCCTACTTTGCTTCCCAGGAAGCTGTGATATTTGAGGGGGTAACATGTAAATATGCATTCCTTGTCCTCAGTGAGGTCTGTCAACTCCTACAAACTCAATGAAAAAAAATCTTACATAAATCTTGCAACAACACACACAAAATGCTGGTAGAACACAGCAGGCTAGGCAGCATCTATAGGGAGAAGCGCTGTCGACTTTTCGGGCCGAGACCCTTCGTCAGGACTAACTGAAAGGAAAGATAGTAAGAGATTTGAAAGTAGTGGGGGGAGGGGGAAATGAGAAATGATAGGAGAAGACCGGAGGGGGTGGGATGAAGCTAAGAGCTGGAAAGGTGATTGGCGAAAGTGATACAGAGCTGGAGAAGGGAAAGGATCATGGGACGGGAGGCCTCAGGAGAAGGAAAGGAGTGGGGGGGAGCACCAGAAGGAGATGGAGAACAGGCAAACAACTAAATATGTCAGGGATGGGGTAAGAAGGGGAGGAGGGGCATTAATGGAAGTTAGAGAAGTCAATGTTCATGCCATCAGGTTGGAGGCTACCCAAGGTGTTGTTCCTCCAACCCGAGTTTGGATTCATTTTGACAATAGAGGAGGCCATGGATAGACATATCAGAATGGGAATGGGACATGGAATTAAAATGTGTGGCCACTGGGAAATCCTGCTTTTTCTGGCGGACTTGCCAGAAGAGATTAAAGTCTTTGTCACTCTTGGCTTCCTAGTCCCAGTATTATCCTAGATTACTATTGCTGATTTACAGTTAATCCCTCAGTTTGCTACTTACAGTAACATTAGAGAAGTCTCCCCAACTCCATACTCAAGGAAGGTAAAGTTGTTCTAGCATTCTTCAACCCACAAGAGAGTGAGCACAAGCATTTTCTTGTATTGCAGGCTTCTCAAAATTGTAGGGATTTGTAGCCTCTGCTTATGTCTTTGCATATATCTCCCTAGCAAGTCACATAATGTTTTTATAGCACTAAAAGGTGGTTAATTATATATGCTAGTTTCAAAGACAATAGCTTCTCTTTTGAAATAACATGAGCAAATGCTGGAAAAGTACAGAAAGTCAGGCAGGAATATGAATCAGAGTTAATAGGGACATTTTTAGTTCCTGAGAGTAGTGATATTGTGACTGAGGACAGACAGAAAGACAGACATACTTTATTGATCCCGAGGGAAATTGTGCATTTTATGCTGTTGGGGTTGGCTGTCAAGGTGGGTTGCAGGAAGATTAAAAGTTCAATTATCTTGAAACAGGGTTCTAAACTTCCTGTAATAAGGCAGTTCTGGTTTTAACTGAAGTAAATTAGGGTGGACCATAGGCAACAACTAATCAACTCTCATCCTTTTCTAAGTATCCTAGTGGGAGCTTCATTTGCCAAAGGGTAATTGAAGTTCTACTTTTAACAGCTGTGGGCTAGATTACTTAGAGAGTGCAAGTAAGAATGGCCAAATTGCTTGCATCAGAACGAGGAGGAGGTAAATTTTCCTCTCCATGCCCTCACTCACCTTTCACAATGAATGCCCTCCAAAGAAGCCTCAGCAGTAGACATGCCTATGTTTTGAAACTTTCTCCCACATTCCAATTACGACTCGTTCCTACCTGCCACATGCTAGTATGGGGCCTGTGGCCTCAATCTGCAGCCAACCAAGAATTGGAAACATACAATATAATTCAATGGGTCTCTACATCTACTCTGGCTAATCTAATGTGTAGATTTATACCATTAACCACCACCCCGTCCCACACTTCCTTCCCGTATATAATGAAGCCAAAGGATCTCCACAAGTGTTATCTGGCTTATTGACATCTTTCCATTATTTTATAATTCAGTGTTCTGTCATGTGGAGAACTTGCTGTTGGCATCGTTTGTTTTATAATATGAACTAGTGATTGGAGACATGACGCACTGTCGCTGATCTTGGTCCAGGAAGACCAAGAAGGACGTCACTTTAACTGGAACACCACAGATGCTCTGGCACAGGCAAACATGAAGAAAGCGTGAGAATTTTTAGAAGCGTAGTTCTCTTCAAACAGACACCACCTAAGAACCCCATAGAGCCAAAGAAATGCAATTCAATAGAATTCAAAGGTCAACTGAAGGGGTAGCCAATCAGGACCAAAGCAAGCAAATGGGGCCTGTATGAACGCAAGCACTCCCAGAGAGAAACTAACAACTGTGCTCTGAGGACATCACCTCAACGAGAGATGAAACGTCTGCAAGCTGATTGCCAAGCTCGGCAAACACCACAACATCAAACGCCTCAATCCAAGCCACCAATATTCACCACCACTCTAAACATGAAGCAGTATTAACAAATTGTTTCATTAATTGCTCAGATAGCGTAATCAGTCTTGGCAGTGTGGTAAGTAGCAGAAATTATCATCTGCAGTTTCGGAGTTCTTCTTTAGAACATGCAATACAGTTCGTCAACCGTTATAAGTTTTCAGCCTACTACAGAGCCCATTTGTAGTGCACTATATTTGCATAAAAAAGCCCCACTTGCAAATGATGCAATATCATCCTCATGCATAATATAAACATACATGTGAATACTTAGCCTGCAATAATGTATATATCCATTTCCTGAAGTGTCCCTGTCCCTGGAAGTTGCTTACAAAAGTGTTCACCATCTCTACAAGATTAATCAATCTACACTACACTTTCATGCAATGAGCCTTTAAACCTTCTAGTATTTGTGCCCTTCATTTACCTCAAATGATTCTCCTTTCAGCCTCCCCTGTTCCAAAAAAAAAACCCTAGTCCATTCACTCTTCTTACATAGATAAAAATTTCAGGTTGTTGCAACATTTCTATGGACTTCCTCTGCACTATCTCCAGTCCAACAACTTTTTTCCCTGTAATCCAGTGATAAGAACTGTATGCAGTAGCCAGGCTGTTGTCTAACTTGTGCTGTATGTAATCCTAGAACAGCCTACTTGCTCTTATGCTCAATACCTCATCTGACAAAGTCAGTCATCCTACTTGTCGTTTTAACCAACTTACTGACCTGTCCTCTCAGCTTTAAGGATCTGTGGAAATCCAGTCCAAGACTTCAATGCCCCACCATACTTCTTAGCAGTATCCAGTCTCATGTGTATTAATTTGTCTTGCTGTACCTCAAGTGCATTATCTTGCACCTCTTAAAATTAACAATTATGTCCTTATATGTAACTAAGAACAATGGATAAAGTGCCACATACAAATCTACTAACAACTCTTTGAATTGAGGACTCAAGATATCTGAATGCAACACCTCAGCTTTCTGCATTACTATAAAAGTAAATAGCTTACCATGTGTCTCCATCTTTAGATCTATTGGTTAAAGTATACAGTAGTTGATGTACGGTATCTTATTGTATCCTCAAATAAAACACACACAATGTTGGAGGAACTCAGCAAGCCAGGCAGCATCTATGGAAAAGAGCACAGTCGACGTTTTGGGCCAAGACCATTCAGCAGGACTGGAGAGAAAAGATGACAGGTAGATTTAAAAGGTGGGGGGAGGGGAGGGAGAAACACAAGGTGAGAGGTGTAACCAGGAGGAGGTTGGTGAAATAAAGAGCTGGGAAGCTGATTGGTGAAAGAGATATAGGACTGGAGAAGGCAGAATCTAATAGGAGAAGACAGAAGGTCATGGAAAGAAGGAAAAGGGGCTTCCCCTCCTCAGCCATTAATGCTGCCTTCAGCTGAATCTCTCCCATTTTATGCACATCTGCTCTTACCGCATCTTCCCACCACCCTACCAGAGATAGGGCTCCTCTTGTCCTCACCTACCACCCCACCATCCGGCACGTAATTCTCCGGAACTTCCGTCATCTTCAACAGGATCGCACCACCAAGCACATCTTTCCCTCTCCCCACCCCCCCCCCCCACGCTTTCCATTTACCACAGGGATCGTCCCCTATGTGACACCCATCACCATTTGTCGCACCCCCCCCCCCCCCAATCTCCGTCCTGGTGTGTATCCTTGCAAGCGGAACAAGTGCTACACCTCTTCCATTCAGCACTCCAAACAGTCCTTCCAGGTGAGGTGACACCACCTTTGAGTCTGCTGGGGTCATCTGTTGTATCTGCTGCTCCCAATGTGGCCTCCTCTATATTGGTGAGGCCCGATGTAGATTGGAAGACCACTTCACTGAGCGTCTGTCAGAAGAAGTGGGATCTCCCGGTGGCCACCCATTTTAATTTCACTTCTCATTCTCATTCTGATACGTCCATCCAGGTCTCCTTCTACTGTCACGATGAGGCCACACCTTATATTCTGTCTGGGTAGCCTCCAACCTGATGGCAGGAACATCAATTCCTTAAACTTCTGGTAATGCTCCACTTCACCACTCCCCATCCCCTTTTTCCTCTCTCACCTCATCTCCTTGCCTGCCCATCACCTCTCTCTGGTGCTCCTCCCCATTTTTCTTTCTTCCATGGCATTCTGTCATCTCCTATTAGGTTCTGCCTTCTCCAGCCCTGTATCTCTTTCACCAATCAACTTCCCAGCTCTTTACTTTACCCCCTCCTGGTTACACCTATCACCTTGTGTTTCTCTCTCCCCTCCCCCTACCTTTTCAATCTACTCTTCATCTTTTTTTCTCCAGTCCTGCTGAAGGGTCTCAGCCCGAAACATCGACTGTACTTTTTTCCGTAGATGTTGCCTGGCCTGCTGAGTTCCTCCAGCATTTGTGTGTGTTGCTCGGTTTTCCAGCATCTGTAGATTTTCTCTTGTTTGTATCCTCACATACTTATAGGTGGAACTGGTATGCAGATTACCTAAAAAAACAAAATCTGTCAGTTTCTATATTTCATTAGACTCTGCCAGAAGGATATACAAGTCATTTCAGCACAGTGATTAACCATATGGTTGACTATGCCTATAAGAGATATCAATAACTTTTATCAATCTGTGGAGAATAACTTACTCTTGTTTAATCCTTTCAATCACTATAAACTGACCATGCATAATCCCAGCTATTTTAACTATTTATTTGCTCTAATACACTCCTTCCTCAGCTTATATTGCACCTTGAAATAAATAGAGATAGGGGAGATGGGATAACTTGCAAGATCTATATCAATGACACTTAGATCCACGCTGATGAGATCCAGATCTCCCTTTTCATTTCTTTTCTCACCCACTCCATTGTCACTATCCTTAATGTTTGCATTCATTCTTGAAATTAGTACAATTTTCCTAACTAATAGGTGGGAAGGCTGAAGGATTGATGTCTGCCTCTGTCACAAGCACCATATTAATCCCAACTATTTTTCAGAAATCCAAAACGTTGAATCCGATTGTTCAACATCTCAAAGCTCTGGTACATCCTGAGCTGAAACTCTGACTTCATATCCTCCCCTTCACAAAGATGACGTACTTATATTAGTATACATTGCCCCTCTCCAACTTGTCTGAATTATCTGTTGCTGAGTTCTGATCCATATCTTGCTAGCTTTGGACTTCACCAAACTACTTTCATGATTGTTTTTTTCATATTTTATCTTCTGTAAATTGCCGTTCATTCAGTGTCATGTCCAGCTCACTTGTGACTTCAGTTCTTACTTATCTTAATTAGGTTAAGATCTTGATACACTTCCAATAAAAGCTCTTCACATGTTGGTTAAATCCCTTTATAGCATTTTCCTGGTAACTTTTCCCAGCTTGTATCCCCTCACTTTTTCTAGCATCCTAACCTCATATTCACATAACTTCTTATTAATTTAGGAATAATTATTACCCCTCAATCATCCAGCATTTGAACCGGGGGGATAACTTCACTTGCCCTATCACTGAACTGTTCCCATATGCTATGAACTCATTTTCAAGGTCACATCTTATGTTTTCTATTTTTATTGATGATTTATTTATATACTTATTAATGTTGATTTTCTTTTCTATTTCCACAGTTCATTGTCCTTTCCACTTGGTTGTTTGTTCCTCCTGTTGCGTGTTGTGTTTCATTGATTCTATTACATTTCTTGGATTTACTAGGTATGCCTGCAAGTAAACAAATTTCAGGGTTGTATATGGTGATAGATACTGTATGTACTTCAGTAATAAATTTACTTCCTATTTTGTACCTCCCCTTCCTTTTGTCTTCACCCTGCTATTTACAGGCCCCATCTTCAGCTTTTTCGGACCCACACATAAGAATTCTTTCTATAAACCTCTCTACCTCTTCACTTCCTTTCTCTCTTGGAGACACATTTCGAATCACATGCACTTTGGCAAGATCCCACATGAGAGGTTAGTCAAGCAGGTTCAGTCACTTGGCGTTCAGGATGAGGTAGTAAATTGGACTTGATATTGGCTCCATGGGAGAAACCAGAGAGTGGACTTAGATGGTTGTGTCATGGTTCCAACCATTTTCTCCTAATTCTCTTTGATTGTGCCACGGTTCCGACCATTAATTCCCCATTTTCTCCTAATTTTTTTTGATAGTGGCACACCTGGTTTTCATCAAGATCTGCAGTATAAGAACCCTGGCTTTGCCCCCAATAGTTGCCAAATTTTTGGTTTTGTCAGTGTGATAATTTAATGTTTCCCGGCCGCTTCAGATTGTGTGTTCTAAGTTTTGCTTCAGTACCGATATTTACCTGTGAAACTCTGTCTCTCCGTGTCCAGGTAAGGATTCCAAGTTTACTCCAGTACCGAGGTTTACCTGTGTAACTCTGTCTCTCCGTGTCCAGGTAAGGATTCCAAGTTTACTCCAGTACCGAGGTTTACCTGTGTAACTCAGTCTCTCCGTGTCCAGGTAAGGATTCCAAGTTTACTCCAGTACCGAGGTTTACCTGTGTAACTCAGTCTCTCCGTGTCCAGGTAAGGATTCCAAGTTTACTCTAGTACCGAGTGTGTAACTCAGTCTCTCTGTGCTAAGAAAAGTTTTGTCTGCCGCTTCCCTTTCTACGCTCCGTGTCAAGATAAGTTCTGCCTGCCTCCTGCTTTCCTGCACTCCCTCCTGTTTGTGATTCAACGCTCACGCCCACGTCAGCATCCTAACTCAATCTCAGTGCCCGTGTCCTGTGTTTCGGTTTGCCTTGTTCGTTGCAACAGGTTGCCTCTCTGACTGGAGGCCTGTGATTAGGGTGGTGCTACAGAGGTCAGTACTGGGTCTGTTGTTTGTCATCTGTATCAACAATCTGGATGATAATATGGTAAACTGGATCAGCAAATTGGGCGTAATAGATAGCGAAAAAGGTTATCAAATCTCGCAGTGGGATCTGGACCAGATGGAAAAATGGCAGATGGAATTTAATACAGCCAAGTATGAGGAGTCCAGGGTAGGACTTACACAGTGAGCTGTAGGGAACTGGGGAGTGCAGTAGAACAGAGGTATATGAGAATACAGATCAATTCCTTGAAAGAGGTGTCATAAGTTGATAGGATCATAAAGCAAACTTTTGGCACATTGGCCTTCATAAAGCAAAGTATTGAGTACAGGAGTTGGGCTGTTGAAGTTTTTTTGAGACATTGTGGGCCGAATGGCCTTTTCTGTGCTGTACTGTTCTATGTTCCATGTTCCATGTTCTACATTGCTGAGACCTAATTTGGAGTGTTGTGTGTAGTTTTGTTCACCTACCTACAGGAAAGCAATCTAAGATTGAAAGAGTACAGAGGAAATTTAAAAGGATGTTACCAGGGCTTGAGGATCTGGGTTATAGGGAAAGATTGAACATTGGAATTGAGCTCTTAATTCCAACGCTTTGAGCTGTAATAGTCACGTGCTAACCGCTGAGTTATCATGACAATCATTTTTGTACTTAATACCTCATCTGTTATAAATCCCTATATGTGCTTTTAAACCCAATATTTTGAAATCATCAATGTCTAGGATGATTGTAATGGGCTTTGTTCAGTATCAAATAGCTGTGAGAAATTTTAATGTCTGTGGGTAGAAATGGGAGAGATTTCTTGACTAGCATAATTTTTCATGACTTATCTACAGAATTAAGGATATCATTGGTGAGGCCAGTATTTAATGATGGGAGCCAAATGCCTTCTTGAAGTGCCAAGTTTCTTAGAGGAGGTTCTTTCCTGGTACATAGAACATAGAACATAAAACATTACTCACAGTACAGGCCCATCGGCCCACGACGTTGTCCTGACCTTTTAACCTACTCTAAGATCAGTCCAACCCTTTCTTCTTACGTAGCCCTCCATTTTCGGTCATCCATGCTCCATGTCTGAGAGCTCCACAATGTCTACTCAGCTCTAAGCTGAACTAAGCCTGAGGCAATGTCCAGCTCCAGGTGCTCTGGGTTTCGCAACAGTGAACTCTCTTTTGTCCTAGATACTATTTGCTTACTATTGTTTGCATGGTTTTTCCCCTCTCTTTGCACATTGGGAGTTTGATGGTCCTCTTTTCTTTATGAGGTCTTCTGGATTTCTTTGTTTTGAGGCTGCCTGTAAGGAGATGAATCTCCAGATTGTATAATGCATACATACTTTGATAATAAGTTTAATTCAAACTTTGGAAACGTCTCTTAAAGGAGGAGTTCTCTAATGTATCTGCCTCTACCACCACCCCTGGCAGGACATTGCATGCACCCAGAACTTACCTCTGACATCCCCCCAGTTATCAAAGGCACTGATGGAAAGTGAGCTGGCACATTATGACAACATTATCTGGAAATGATCAGTATTGGTGTCAAGGCAAGTCTCATATAACATATGGAAAAGCCAAAATAATGGTTGACAATAATTTCATGAACATTACGTAGATATGTCCGTCCTACATCCTAAATCATAACCCTATTCATAACTTTTTAGGTTTGCCAGTGCCCTGTAACTCTATAGGGGACCTTCCCTTCATCACCCCCCCCCCCCCACAGAGACTGTAACTGGGCCTTCCAGTAGAGTACATTTGAATCTCATATTCCACCCGCTATTGTTAGATTGGACATATTTGTGTCTGCTTTTTTTTCCCTAGCTGCTAACACTTTTAAATGACTCATGATAGAACTAACAGGTCTCCTCATCTCTTGATAAAGTTCTCTTCTTATTTGGCCTTGCATTTCCTCCCTGTCCTCTTTCATTCTCCTCCTCCTTCCTCTTTACCACCACCTCATGCTTTCTCCTCCCTCCACTGGCTTCATTCACTTCTCCTCCTCCCTTCCTCTCACCCCTCGCCGCACTTCTCTCCTCAGGATCAGATCTTGAACAGAAGCGTATATGATTCATGTGTTTAGTCATGGCTAACTAAGTTCAAATTCGCAGCACTAAACCAACATCACTAGATAATAAAATTAGGGCTGTGCTCTGTGAAATGTTTCATCTTGCTGGCAAGTTTATGAAACAAATCCATCATCATTAAGGATGCAGTACAATTTCTGTTTTCACTTCTGTTCTGCTGTGACATTTATCTGACAGAAAAAATGCGCTCCTCAGTTTAATGACATCATTTTGTATAATGATACCCATATAACTGGCTGAATGGGACAAGGGCATCGACATCTTGCACTTCATCCCACCAGGAAGTCATGTGCAGTTGCAATTACTGTTAATTATATGTGGCAAGTCGCTGCCCTGCTGTGTCTCTAAGAAGAATTAGGGATATTTGTAGTTTGTGCATGTCAAAAACATTATGTAGCTGGAAAGAAAATACAAAGGAAGGTCAGTGAATTCTAACTGTAGCAGACAAAAGTTTAGATTGCCTTGTACCCAGCAGAGCTCCAAATGTCGAAGGCAGATTTATCTTTAAATGGATAAAAATAGGAGGCCAATGTGTGCCCATGTGCTTTCAGGTGTAAAATCATAGTCTAGGGCATCTGAATGGGTCAATAATTATCATTTAAATTACATTCCAGTTCTTAAATTTAAGAATAAGGCCAGATGTCTGCAATATACATAGGACAAGAGCTCTTTTAAATATATAAAAAAAGCTTTAAAAAACATTATTGTCATTTAACTCTAACACAAATGATGTCATAAAGGAAACCATGGCTAAAGTGAATGGTCTAGTGGCCTCATCACGGGACTGTGTAGCAAATCAGGAACTGAAGCATGAAAGTCAACACCATCTATGGCCATGAGCACATCAGGAACAGTACTGTACAATATTAATTTTAGTTTCTGTTCAGCTGTGATGTTTGCTTGGCACATTAGGAAGCACGGCTGAGATATCTGGGTTGGTGGATTATTCACATGTTCAGTATTAGCAATTAAAAGATTCAGGGCATTATGAAGCCAATGGCTTCCCAGAGGAGACTGCTATTTTCAGCCTCTGGGCTAAAGTGTTAGCTGATGGATATATTTCCAAAGGTTTCAAATGAGCAACAAGGTGTTTTTTATAGAGTCATGCAGTCAGAGAAAGATTCGATGCTGTTGCACCATCAATAATTCTCCGAGAAGTGAGGTGAGATATTGGCTTTTATTGACTGGAAGAAAGAACAAGCAGTAATTGACCACCATACTACATCCTGGAGACTGAGGGGTGGGCTCAGGCCTCAATCGCCTTTATACCGGGGTCTGTGGGAGGAGCCACAGGAGCAGTCAGTGGGGTGGGGTGTGTCCAGACAGGTATATGTAGTTCACCACATTCACCCCCCCCCTTTTGTTCTTTGTTTTAAAAGAGAGTCCCCATGGGGCAAAGTTTCTTACAAATATATTTACAGGTTAAGTCTATCAGGTGGTTGAATCTGTCGCTGCGATCTACAGAGCACCGGCTGTGATTGCACAGGTGCCGGCGGTGATTGCACCAGAGACGGTGGTTGTGCTGGTTCCGGCCTAACTGGAAGTGTCAGCCCACTAGGCGTCAGTGATCCCTCATGCGTGTGCCTGGTATATGTGCGTGCGAGATGCCCGGTATAGGAGTGTCGTGAGGAGTCTATGTAGGGCTCGGTGTGCACGGTGTCACCTCGGGTACAGGGTTCATAGTTACCGTGGAGTGTTCGGGGTAGTGGTCTGTTGCTCCTGCGGGCGCCAGGTCTCAGACGGAGACCGTGTCCTCCCGCCCATCAAGTAAGACCACGTAGGCATACTGGGGGTTCGCATGTAGAAGGTGAACACTCTCGACCAGCGGGGAGTATTTATTGCTCCTCACATGTCTCCGGAGCAGCACTGGCCCTGGGGATGTCAGCCAAGCTGGAAGGATGGTCCCAGTGACAGACTTCCTGGGAAAAGAGAATAGGCGCTCGTAAGGGGTGGCATTGGTGGACGTACATAACAGAGAGTGGATAGAGTGGAGTGCCTCAGGGAGGACCTCCTGCCATCGAGAGACCGGCAACCCTTTCAACTTTAGGGCTAAAAGTGTGGCCTTCCACACCGTGGCATTCTCCCCCTCCACCTGTCCATTTCCCCGGGGATTATAGCTCTTGGTCCGACTAGTAGCAATGCCCCTAGCTAGCAGGTACTGGCGCAGCTCATCACTCATAAAGGAGGACCCTCTATCACTGTGGATATAGCAGGGATATCTGAATAGAGTGAAGAGCTGGCGCAGGGCTTTTATGATGGATGTGGCAGTGTGTCGGGGCAGGGGATGGCAAAGGGGAACCACGAGTACTTGTCGATAATATTGAGAAAATAGACATTGCAGTCGGTGGAGGGAAGGGGGCCCTTAAAGTCAACACTCAGTCGCTCAAAGGGGCGGGTGGCCTTGATAAGTTGCGCCATTTCAGGACATTAGAAGTGCAGTTTGCACTCAGCGCAGACTTGACAGTCCCTGGTCATCGTCCTGATGTCCTCAAGGAAGTATGGCAGATTCCGGGCTTTCACGAAATAGTGAAATCCAGTGACCCCAGGTGGCAAAGATGTGCATGGAGGGCGTATAGCTGGTTGAGCTGTGTGCTGGCACACGCTCCCCGGGATAGGGCATCAGGGGGCTCATTGAGCCTTCCAGGCCGATACAGGATATCATAGTCGTAGGTGGAGAGTTCTATTCTCCACCGCAAAATTTTGTCATTTTTGATTTTGCCCCGCTGTTGGTTGCTGAACATGAACGCAACAGAGCACTGGTCGGTCAGCAAGGTGAACCTTTTGCCGGCGTGATAGTGCCTCCAGTGCCTAATAGCTTCTACAATGGCCGGGGCTTCTTTCTCCACTGCGGAGTGCCGAATTTCAGGGCCTTGAAGGGTACGAGAAAAGAATGCTACTGGGCTGCCTGCCTGATTGAGGGTATCAGCCAGCGCGAAATCGGAGGCGTCACTCTCTACTTGGACACATTGGGTGTAATAGGTAAAGAAGCCTACGCACCGTCTGAGGGCTTTGAGGGAGGTAGGAAAAGGGAGTTCTAACAAGGGGCGCATAAGGTCGGGATCAGGGCCAATGACCCCGTTCTCCACGACAGAACCAAGGATAGCCAGCCGGGTGGTTCCGAACACACACTTGTCCCTGTTATAAGTATGGTTCAGGGCTTTGGTCACTTGGAAAAATCATTGGAGGTTGGTGTTGTGATCCGGCCTGTCGTGACCACAGATGGTGATGTTATCCAGATAGGGAAATGTGGCCTTCAGTTGGCACTGGTCCACCATCTGGTCCATTTCCCTCTGGAAGACAGAGACACCATTTGTGACACCGAAGGGGACGCGCAGGAAGTGATAGAGCCTGCCGCCCGCCTCGAAGGCAGTGTAGGGGCGGTCCTCTGGGTGGATGGAGAGCTGGTGGTAAGCGGATTTCAGATCTATGGTCCAGTACACCTTGTACTGAGCAATCTGGTTGACCATATCCGCGATGCGGGGTGGCGGGTACACGTCAAGCTGCGTGAACCTATTGATGGTCTGCCTATAGTCCAACACCATCCTATTTTTCTGCCCGGTCCGAACAACAACCACCTGGGCCCTCCAAGGACTTGTGCTTGGCTCAGTGATCCCCTCCCTGAGCAGCCGCTGCACCTCTGACTGAATGAAGGCCCTGTCCCCCGTGCTGTACCTCCTGCTTTTAGTTGCTACAGGTTTACAGTCGGGGGTCAGGTTGGCAAACAGCGGTGGGGGAGGGATCTTGCGGGTGGAGAGGCTGCAAGTGGTGTCAGTAGCGCAGCTGTCGGCATGGTGCTGGGTGGGATGTGTGGGTGGGTGTGTGTGTGGTCAGTAGCGGGGTATATGACGAAGTCCCACAAAACTGAGGATTTCTGACAGTGATTGTGGGTGGAGCCCGTCATACGCCATTGTCACACTTTTCAAGTGGCTCTGGAAGTCGAGCCCCAATAGCACAGGCGCGTACAGTTGAGGCATGACCAGTAACGCAAAGTCCCGATAATCTGTGCCCTGCACCACCAATGTCGCTACACAACCCACCCCGATGTCTGTGGAATACAACCCAGAAGCCATGGTGACCCTCCGGCTTACTGGCCGGGTCACGAGTCCACAGCGTTGCACTGTGTCCGGATCAATAAAACTCTCAGTTCTGACCATGTCAAGCAGGCAGCTAGTCCTGTGCCCCTCCACCAGGATGTCCATCATTGACCTTGCAAGCTGGTGTGGGGCGCTTTGGTCAAGGGTTACAGAAGCCAGAGTTGAACTGCCGTCTTGGTGTCCGGTAAGCAACGGTGGGTCGGGGGCGGGGCGTGTTGGCGCCGACAAAGATGGCCGCCCCCATCCGGGCATGCAAGATGGCGGCCCCCATGTCTCGCTCGAGGCGGGCAGGCAAGATGGTGGCCCCCATGCCTCACACGCAGTGCTGCCCGACCCTGCTCGTGGTTCAGACTTACAGACCTTGGCAAAATGGCCCTTCTTCCCGCAGCTGGAGCAGGTAGCTTCTCGGGCCGGGCAGCATTTTCGGGGGTGCTTTTCGAGTTTGCAGAAGTAACACTGCGCGGACTTGTGACTGGCAGCAGCTGTGGTCGGGTTTGGGGAGTCCATGGACTCGTGACTGGCAGCAGTGTTGGTGAATTCGCTCGCGGGAACCGGTGGCAGCGGGGTCTGAGGTGTCCACGGAACCGGCGAGGGCTCACACGGCTGGACTACGTCAGCATTGTGCAGAGCAGACTCCAGCATGTTGGCCATCTCGATCGCCGAGCGTGAGGTAAGATCGGCATTTTCCAGCAGCCGCTGGCACACATACACTGACCTGATCCCGTAATGAAGGCGTCTTGTACTAGCAGCTCCAAATGCTGCTCCGCTGTCAGACCTTTGCAGTCGCAAGTTCGCACAAGTGTCTGTAGGGCTCTGAGAAACACGGCGCTCGACTTGCTGGGTCACTGTCGCCGCGTCGCTAAGCGATGTCTTGCGTAGATGGTGTTCACCGGCCGCAGGTACTGTCTTTTAAGGGCGTCCAGTGCCCCTTGGTAGGTCGGTAGGTCCCTGATAAGGGAGAATACTTCCAGACTTGCTCTAGATAATAATATTTTGTACTTCATGGCAGGCTCAGTCACCGGAATCGGTTCCAAGTATGATTGGAAGCATGCAAGCCAGAGTTCAAAGCCAAGAGCTGCTTCGGAGTCTTGCGGATCAAGGTCTAATTTTTCCGGACGTAAAATGCTGTCCATGTTTTAAAACTTCCAGTCAATAAAATTGATGCACCATCAATAACTCTCTGAGACGTGAGGCGAGATATTGGCTTTTATTGACTGGAAGAAAGAACAAGCAGCAATTGACCACCATGCTACATCCTGGAGACTAAGGACAGGGCTCAGGCCTCAATCACCTTTATACCGGGGACTGTGGGAGGAGCCACACGAGCAGTCAGCGGGGGGGGCGTGTCCAGACCAGTATATGTAGTTCACCACAAATGCGCAAACTGATCTGCACATTCATTTACACCTCATTAATACCATCTTTTTATTTTTCTACATTCTCAGCAAGATATTCCAGATGTCTTCACCAGCATACTATTGTGGCCAATTAGCAAGTCTTTGAGATATCGGAGGAAACTCAAGCACTTGGGTGGAAGTTATGTGGTCTCAGCCTAATTACCTCCATTGCTCTTGCAGAACGTGCAATCTCCACACAGACAGCAGCCAAGGTAAGGACTGAATCTGGGTTTACCAGCTGCACCACCCTGCCACCTATGAGTGCAGTACTGTGGAGGTAAAGACCATGACCATCCCTTCCATACCCATAAGAACAGAAGATCTCAAAAGCAGCACAGACTCAGTCTCTCCTGTCATCATGGTCAGTGAATGAAATTACATTAAACAAGAGGGAAATGGAAGCTATGACAGTTAACCCTTCATCAATCTGACTATTTTTCAAGGTACCATGGTCCTCAGAACATGTTCACGTAATAAATATTCAAAAGACAGAATTCCTTATGGCAAAATACGTACATAAATGCCAAATAATTTTCTTTATGAGATTATCTTTTAATGCTTTAATCTTAGAGTACAAAGATTTCCCACTCACTAAATCAGAAAGATGGCTGCCTTTCCTGCCTGTCCACCTGCAATAGCGGCTATTTTTCTCAGGAATAACTCTATTTAGATACAGTTCAAGTCCACCTACATGTGATTGTCTCTAACTAAAGTAACATCTGGAATGGAGGCTGTGGCAGGGACAATAATTTAACCAGCTGTACCAGCTGTTCAAAAGTTTCCTTATAGCTGGAGTTAGTGCCAGTGAGACTGTGGTCTATAATGAAAGACCCACTATTACAATAACGAGCATGGGTGAGGATCTGAATTCTAACACAAAAGCTCGGATCAGACCCAGCTGATATCCTGGATAGAATCCCTAGTCCTTGACTGTGGGCCTTGTTCAAAGTTCAAAATTCAAAATTTAAAGCATATTTATTATGAAAGTATTCTATATACTATATAAAACTTAGAGATTCATTTTTTTACAGGCAGCTGCAAAACAAAGAAACCTGATAGAATCCATTAAAAATAAAGAGCAAACAAATAACACTCAGAATCAAAGTTCACAAAAGTGAATCTACAGCCACGAAGCTAGTTCATCACTGCAACCAGTCCAGGAGCCTGTTCAATGCAGCCCACAGGCTCAATTCAGTGCAGAGATGAGAAAATCTTGTGGAGCAGTGAGCTGAAGACTGACCCATCCCTCACATTTGGCCCTAACACCCTGACCTTTTCAATCTGTCCAAGAGCGTAAATCGGCCAAACGCTGGCTCATTTGTCATTCTTGGACCTCGGCCTCGTTGCCTCGATGTGGCAAATACCACCACGTTCTTGCTTCCATCCTCAGTGGAAGGAAATAAGAAAGTAAGATCAGTAGCATGCTCTTAAGTCTCCCCCATCATTCAAAATGTTGATGATGCCCAGGCACCATCTCCTCTTCTGTGCCTTTTCCTCATAGTCCTCAATTCCCCCACCTTTCCAAAATCCATGTACTTCCACAAAATAACATATTTCTACATCCCTCCAGTAAATTCCAGGAATTGAGCACCTTCCTTAAGAAGAAATTTCTGTTGACTTCAGTTATAAATGACAGCCTCCTAATCTTGTAACTATATCCTTTCATTGGAGATTCCTCCTGGTGGAAACATCTTAACACCCACCCTTTCATGTCGCCTTTGGATCATAGTTCAATAAATAAGTGCACCTTTCATTCTTTAAAGCTCCAAAGAATGTAGATCTACTTTCCTTAGCTGTTTGTGAGAGGATAAAGCACTGGTGAGGCTTCACTTTTGAGTATTGTGAGCGGCTTTGGGCCCCTTATCTTGGAAAGGATGTGCTGAAACTGGAGCAGGTTCAATGAAGGTGAATGAAAATGATTTCCAAGACTGAATGGCTTCTCATATAGAGCATTTGTTGGCTCTGGGGCTGCATTCACTAGCATTCAGAAGAATCAGAGATGGCCTCATTGAAACCGATTGAATGGTGAAAGGCCTTGATGGAGTGAATGTGGAGAGGATGCCTCCTGCGGTGGAAGAGTCTAAGCCCAGCGGACGTAACCTGAGAAGAGAGAAGCATCCTTTTAGAATGGAGGTGAGGAGATTGGCCAGTGAGTGGTGAATCTATGCCACAGGCAGCTGTGGAGGCCAAGTCTTTATGTATATTTAAGGCAGAGGTTGACAGATTCTTGAATGGTCAGGGCATGAAGGGTACGGGGAGAAGGCAGGAGATTGGGACGGACATCATAACCTAACCCATTTTATTCTCACCGTTTAGGGTAGCATGGTAGCATGGTAGCATGGTAGCATGGTAGCATAGCACAATGTTTTACAGCACCAGTGACCCAGGATCAATTCCCACTGCCTCCTGAAAGGGGTTTGTATGTTCTTCCTGTGGCCAGATGGGCTTTATCCAGGCATTCTGGTTTCCTCCCACTTTTCAAAGATGTACTGTCCAGTAGATTAATTGGTCATTGTAAGTTGTACATTGATAAGGCTAGAATTAAATTGGGGGATTACTGGCCAGCATGGCTCAAAGGGCTGGAAGGGCCTAGTCTATGCTGTATATCAATAAATAAACAAGCTTGCCAATGTTTCTGATGACATGCCGAACCTCCGCAGACTCCTGAGAAAGTAGAGGCACTGTTGTGCTTTCTTCGACGTAATATTTATATGATGGGTCCAGAACAGGGCCTCTGAGATAGTGACATGCAGGAAGTTAAAGTTACTGACATCTCCACCTCAGACCTTCTGATAATTACTGGCTCATGGACCTCTGGTTTCCCTCTCCCAAAGTCTACAATCAGTTCCTTGGTCTTATTGACATTGAGTGAAATGTTGTCATTAGACCACTCAGACAAGTTTTCAATCTCCCTCCTGCGCACTGATTCATCACCACCTCGGATACAGCCTTCAAAAATAGTGCCATCAGCAAACTTGCTAATGGTTTTGGAACTGTACTTAGCCACACAGTCATAGGCATAAAGCCAGTAGAGTGGGGGCTAAGTGCATATCCCTGAGGTGCTCCTGTGCTGATGGAGATTGTGAAGGAGATGTCTTTGCAAATCCAAACTGACTGGGGTCTCCAAGTGAAGAAACCCAGGGTCCAGTTGCACAAAGCACCATTCTGACAGGAGCTGATATGCGTCAACAGCAATGTCAAAATGCTTCATCACTGTGGATGTAAGTGATAGTCATTTAGACAGCTTACGGGTTTTAGTGATTCCATACAGAAGAACAATTTACTCCTCTACATTCACTACCCATTCAGATAATAGTCTATGTGTGGATCTCCCTTAGCAGCATACAAAACTTCTCACCTTTTCACCTTAAACTTTATTTGCCAAGTTTTCATGCATTTAATCAACCTATCGATATCTAGTTACAGAAAGCCAAAATCATCGTTGTGACATGCACTCCTATTTTGATGCTATTGGCAAACTTAGTTATCTTATAGTCTGTTCTCTCCTCCAGGTCATTAGTATAAATTGTAAATAATTAGATGCCAGAACTAATCTTTTATAAACCCATTGATTCTCACAGCTACCTGGTCTATACTTCTTCCCACCCTGTCACTTGGAAAAATGCCATCCCCTTCACTTACTTCCTCTGTCTCCTCCACATCTGCTCTCAGGATGAGGCTTTTCATCCCAGAACAAATGAGATGTCCTACTTCTTCAAAGAAAGGGGCTTCCCTCCCTACACCATTAATGGTGCCCGCACCCATTACACATCTGCCCTCACCCCACCCCCCCCCCCCGCTGTAATTCCAGGGATAGGTTTCCTCTTGTCCTCACCTCCCACCCCACTAGGCTCTGCATCCAGCACATAAATCTCCATAAATTCTGTCATCTCCAGCAGAATCTCAACACTGGACACATCTTCCCATCCCCCCCACTTTCCACTTTCCGCAGGGATCGCTCCCTAAGTGATTCCCTTGTCCGTTTGTCCTTCCCCACTGATCTCCCTCCTGGTACTTGTCCTTGCAAGTGGAACAAGTGACATACCTACTCCTACACCTCCTCCCTCACTACCATTCAGGGCCCCAAACAGTCCTTCCAGTTGAAGCAACATTTCATCTGTGAGCTGCTGGGTTCATCTACTGTATCCAGTGCTCCCAGTGTGGATTCCTGCATATTGGTGGACCCGGTGTAGACTGGGAGATGCTTGGCCTAGGACCTATGTTGTATCCTCAAAGGAAGTGGGATCTCCTGGTGGCCACCCATTTCAATTCTACCCCCCGTTCCCATTCCGACATGTCACTCCATGGCTTGCTATACTGCAGCAATGAAGTCGCAGTCAGACTGGAGGTGCAACACCTTATATTCCATGTGGGTAGCCTCTAACCTGATGGCATGATCATTGATTTCTCATACTTCTGGTAATTGCCCCTCTGCACCATTCAATGTTCCCCCATTCCCATCTCCCTCTCTCACATTATGCCATTACATGCCTAACACCACCCTCTGGTCCTCCTCCCCCTTCCCTTTCTTCCATGATCTTCTGCCCTCTCCTACTACTTTCCTCCTTTTCCAGCCATTTATCTCTTTCACCAATCAACTTCCCAGATCTTTACTTCACCCCACTCCCTCTCCTGGTTTCACCTATCACCTACTTATTCCTCTCCTCCATCTATCTTCTTGCTCTAACTTCCCATCTTTTTTTTCCAGTCTTGATGAAGGGTCTTGGCCCAAAACATTGACTGTTTACATAGATGCTCCCTGGCCTGCTAAGCTCCTCCACCATTCTGTGTGAGTTCCTTTTGTTGCCCTGGTTGTTTCTGCCTTTTGAGCTTCAGTCTGAAAAACATAGGGGTTGTGGTCGAAGGATTTGGTTACTCTTAGCAGATACACTGCTGCTCTCTCGATCTCTTTTTCATTCTCAGTTTGTACACTTACAAAGCTCTTTGCTCTTTCAAGTTTGGGAATGGTTCTGCAATGGCTTTTGTAGCAGATGAACCAGAAGGTCTGGCAGGAATGCTTACCTTGACTGTTAGCAATTGCTCCCATCCCAATCTACCAGCTTCCAGAAAAGAATTGTAGACACTTCTTATAGATGCTTTACAAAATCTTAAACTGTTTCTAACTTCCACTGAAGGATTGTGATACTCCTGGGTAATTTGAGGAGAAAAAATATGATAATCAGCATGAATTAGCTGGAGAGAGTGACACGGCCAGTCATCAAGGAAGAGGGGGGCCAGATATGAAGTGTATCTTTTCCAGCATTACTGAGACCCTTCCCAAAGACCAACAAGAGAGCACAGCATTGAAACATCAGAATTTTACCTTTATGACTTCTGCATTGCATCACACAAGCACAGATGTCAGGAACACACTGAGCCATGTATCAACTAATTGTTGGAGCAGATTGTGACATTGACACAATGATACTCTGAAAGATTAATAAGTTGAGCCTTATGTCAGCATGGCTAGGTCTTATAATTTCAGAAAGCTTGAGAGTTTAGGTGTGATACAGAAAGTATTTTGGGGCAAGTGGTCTTTGCCATTAAATATGAAGGAATGGTGTTATTGTTCGCCTTACACATAGGTGCCTATCAGACTTTGGCTTAGAGATGGGTTTTGTTCTGCTTTCTGATCCAGTGCAACTGGATCAATAGGAAGTCTCTGGCAGCAGTGAACAGACAAAGATCCACCATGTCTCTTCAAATTGAAAGATCTGAAGGGGCAACACTACCTTTAGTTGCTGTTGGTAAGGATATATATATTAAGGTTTTGCTGATCTCAGTATGCTCATTCATTTATTTTTTTTATTTCTCATGAAAACGAAATTCTAAAGGAATAGACTGCATGTTTGTGAAGTAGAATTTATAGCGCCAGAGAGGTTATAAGCAGTAAATATCCCCAATGAAGTTATCAATAAAAAACTTACTCCTCTATTTCTCAATCCTGAATCCTAATTTTGTACCATTGCATTGATTTCAATACTGTAGTTCTTCGGAAAAACTGTTACGATGAAATTTATAGAAGAGTAGATTATATCTGATGGGAACATCTAGCTTTAGTGGAAATCACTCTCTGCATTACTCCATTATAAAATAATTGCTAATTATCAAATTCTTTTTATCCCTATTTAAAGTCCAGGTTAACACTATCACTTTCTTGCTGAAACATTTCTCATAATTTGTTTAACATAGTTTGAAAACCAAAAAATATACTGTAATTGAGAACAATGTCTTTCTGGGAATGAACCGTACATTCTGACCTATCTAAAGAAAAAGGTGAAAATAATTTATTTTCATTAATTACTTTGATTAATGGTATCATCACCTTTTCAGGAATTGGTAATCATGGATTATAATAACTAAACCTTAGACAAATACTTGGACATAAACTGCAAAGATCACACAGTAGGTATGATTATTACAATGAGGGTAGATTCTGCTGCACTTTTTCTTCTTTTCATCTTTTTGATATTGGTACTTCTAGCAACGATTTAACTTTCACCTACAAAGCATCTGCAGACATTTCCAAATCATCTCCATCACACCCCTACCCAACTCACCCGTCCATCTTCTAAGACTTCATTTGACATTAAGTTTCTGCATTTCTGTGGTTCATTTGATATTGTTATATTTTATCAATTAAATATTTATGAAATAACAGAAAGGAAAAGTGATAAAATTACTTTTATCTGTCAAAATGTCCCTATTATTCTCTTCTGTCAGCTTTGATGGAGAGAAATAATTTCATTTTCAAACCTTCCCCTAGAGATCAGAACAGTATATCAAAAATGACAATTCAGAGCAGTATTGATGTGTTAACTTTCAGATGAAGTATTATGCTAAGGATTTTTCAATTCTCTTAGCTATTTTCTTCTCAATGAAGAGCTAAGTATTTACTCTCATATCATGTCTACAATTTTTTCCTTCAAATCCACAAGTGAAATTATTATCTCCTCAATTATTTCATTATCATTTATGGGACAATGTTCCTGTAAATTGAATGCCAGAATTCTCCACATAAAAACAATGCAAAATCTTCAATGCCTTAGAAGTTTCTGAAGGTGCAAAGGTTGGCTTGCACATCCAAGTACCTTCTGCTTTCTCCATTCCAGTTTTATCGTGTATTGCTTTTCTTTATTCTGCCTTGTATTAATTAAAATATTTAACAATGTTTATATTTTTAACTTGATAATGACTACTGTCTCTACTGCACCTCATCTAATTTGGAGCCAAGATTCACATAATTTAAAAGCTGTCTTTGAAGACATTAATTGTTTTTTGGGAGAGAAATCATTGAGATGTGACCTAGTGAATGGATTCTGCAACTTACTTGTACACTGATCCAATAAGTGCAAACAGCCTAATGATATTATTTGATGGCATTCTGAGCCAACATGTATTAAATGAACTATCTTGTTCCTGGTTCAGTAATTTGCCAGTTAATCTCAGCAAGAAAGAGAACAGGTGCAGAAAAGCATCCATTTGGATTTATATTGTGTTTTTATATAGATGCTTTACATTAAATGGCTTTATAGCCAATTAAAGAGCAATAATTCTCATTTATGCTGAAGGTCTAAAACAATTACAAGCATCAGATAATCTGGTTTCTTTCAGTGATTTTGATAAAACAGACATTAACCAGGACACTAGGGAGAATTTTCTCTTGCAGGAACAGTGCCAAGATATCTTTACTTGGACTCTTGGGTTAGCATACAATGCAAATAAATAGACAGCACTGCCACAGCTGGGTCCCGGAGAGTTGGCTTGTGTTTTGTGCTTGTGACTGAGGTAATGATTTGAACCTGCTACATTATGAATCAAAGATGTGTGTCCAAGCAACTGAGCCACACTGAGTACTTTTCCTTGTGATACTGGATTTGATGAATTACTTCCAGTGAAACATCTTAAGGTCTCACTATGTGTTGAGCGCTCGTGATCTTGAGAGAGCTCAGAAGCACCATTAGCTGGGAAATTACAAACTCATGGTTCTGGATTCTCTGCAAGAGCCATTTTGTGAAAGAATTGAATTAAGTTTTAAACCTAAGTCAGGAACTCCTCTGAGATGCACCCGCTTTTTCATGATGTCCTCACCAGTCCCACAAATGAGATTATTTGCAGTACACTTCTCAGTCATCTGACATGCCTGAGGAATAGGAATTGCTGGCTGCATGAGTATGCTGATTCATAAAACAACATAATCATCAAATATTACAACACAGAAGTAGATCATTTAGCCCATATCATCCATGCTAGCCAAAATATCCAATCCCTGATCTATGTTAACCCAATTTTTCCACATTAAGCTTTTCTTGCTCTGTGTCTCTCCTATCAATGTACCTGTTTAGATGCCTTTAAAACAATATAAGTATACCTATCTCTACCACCTCTCCCAGCAACTTGCTCCATCCTCTACATGGAAAGCTTACTTCTTAGATCTCCTTTAAATTAGAGTAGATAAGTCCTTGAGACTGGATGGGATATATGCCAGGTTACTATGGGAAGAAATTATGAGGCATTGACAATGATTTTTGCATCCCTTCTGACCACAGGAGTAATACTGAAGGATTGAAAGATGGCAAATGCTCCATTGTTCAAGAAATATAACAGGGATAATTATGGGTACTACAGTACTGTGCAAAAGTCTTTGGTTATATACAGTATATACCAACCTTACTCAACCGTTTTGCCCTGGAGGAATCCTTGAAATAATTTTTTGGTCTCGAGGGAGCCCTGCATAAAATTATTATATCTAGAGTTCATGGTATGTTAGCATGATCAGAAAGTGGAGACGTAATAATCCAAAAATAATTGTCAATGGTCTTTTGAGTAGTGAATGTAACTTTAGCTAACGTTTCTTGAAATAAAAATCAGACAGTTAAGCTTAACCTACCTTTCTTGAAATTACTCTTTCTGGGGGCTACGCTGATGCCATTGTCAAGAATGGCAGCTTAAGCCAACAACTCCTCCGGAAAAATGCACATTTTTCCCCATTAACCCATCAAATACAGGATTTTTCAAAAGTATTTGAACTGATAAGAGGGGCAAGAATGGGGAAAAAGAATGGAAATAAAAAAAGCAACACTGCGGAGCCTGTGGACGAGAGGGGTGCAGCGAGCAGATCTCCTACCCAACCACGTGCTAGCGAAGCTGACGATGGGCCTCGTTCAGGCGGAGCAGCAAATATGATCGAAATTTTGAAAGAGATAGGGGAGTTCCAGAAAGATATAAAGCAGCAGCTACATGATATTAAGTCAGAGCTCAGATTCAGATTCAGTTTATTGTCATTTAGAAACCACAAATCCAATGCAGTTAAAAAATGAGACAATGTTCCTCCAGAATGACATCATAAAAGCACATGACAAAATAGACTACACCAGAAAATCCACATAACGTTTGGCAATCCCCAATCCAGAGTCCGGAGAGGCTGCTGTGTATTAATATCGCGCTACCATCTTAGCGCGTTCCCCAGAAAGGAGCTTCAAACCCACCAGACAAAACAAGACCAAAAACTAAAGCTACAAGACCTGCACATAACCACATAGTTACAACATATAGTTACAACAGTGCAAACAATACCATAATTGATTTTAAAAAATGACCATGGTAAAAATAGTCCAAAGATGTTCGAAAGAAACCACCACATAGTTTCCACAAGTCCTCAGGGTCCCGATAGACTCGTCATCCCACACCGGCGGCAGAAGGGAATACCCCCGCTATGGACTTCCACAGCGCCGCCCATCTCAGCCTCGCAGATGCAGCACACAATGAAAGCTCCGTCAAACCCAGCCTCGCAGACACGGTACACACTGAAAGCAACCTGACCGCAGCAGACTCCGAGTCCGTCGAACCTCCGAGCTTCCGACCATCAAAGTCAATCAAAAAATAACGGTGGCAGAGACTCAAATTGAGAAGATGGAAGATCACGTGCAAAATGTGGAACAGATGCTAAGTAAGACGATAAAAATATTTAATCAACAAGAAAGTAAACTGTTTGACCTGAAGGGAAGATCACGGCAGAAAAATATCAGGATATACAACATTCCCGAAGGAGTGGAGGGTTTGTCTATAACAAAGTTTTTACAAAAATTGCCGCGGGATGCGCGGCAGATTCCTCTGACTATGGAGCTGGAAATTGAGAGTGCGCATCGTGCGATCATCCAGCGGCCTACCCGAGACAGAGAAGATAAGCCACGCTCAATAGTAATTAAATTCCTTTGATACATTACCAAGGCGGAGATTCTACAAAGGGCCTGGGGTAAGAAGAGTGTGTTTTTAGACAGTAAATTAATATATTTTGATCGATTACACCCCCCCCCCCCCGTGGTCCTGCAGAAATGTAAAGAACACTCTGAAGTAAAGCAAATACTAAAGCAAGAAAGGATTAGATTCCGAACACCGTACCTGCTAAACTTCGAGTGTTTTATCAAGATGGGATCCAACTCTATCAGACAGTGGAAGAGGCGACTACAGATATGAAGGCCAGAGGGTTGCCTGTCAGTGTGATCAAACCGAGGGAAAGCCTGGCAGAGGAATTATCCCGCTCTGCTTGGGAAATAGTTCTAGAATCAAGAAAGCAGCAGACGGGAGGAGGGTGAAAGATGTATATCAGGAAGAGACTGGGAATTTTCCAAAGACAGCCCTCACCCCCTCCAGAAGAGCCATAAGGTTTGGCTAACTTCAACAATGTTGAGAAGCTAAACGGAAGCAAAAATAGACAATGATATACCTATCTCGAGAAATACTTATCATAATGTGGATTTTATATTATTCAGTTATTCTTCTATATTCACTCACTTACTCCTTTTCCCCCACCAAAATGAGAATATATATATATATGTTTGTATATATGTGTATGTGTGTGTATATATATATATACATACTGCAATGGGGGCCCTCCATTCACAGGTAGGAGGGGATATCCCCCACAGCTAGACATTTCCTCTAGCTCAACCCAGGGTCATCTACTAGAGACCTCAGCCTTGGATTCACACCTTTGTTGCCTTTTTTGTTATTATTTGCGTTCTTGGTTCTTATTTGTTCAGGGAGTAGATCGATTAAGTTTTATTCTGCTAATTTCAATGATACATTGACAGATAAATACAGATGGCTAAGGACAAAGTAAAATTCATTTATTTTAATGTCAATGGGCTATTAACTCCAATCAAAAGTAATAGAATTCTATCCAAAATGAAAAAAGAACAAGCCCGTGTAGTATATTTACAGGAAACTCACTTAAGTGATAATGAGCATTGTGTTGCCCTTAAGGCACTTGTTTAGCTTTATTACATTTTCCCTTTAGTAATTCATTTGTAATTATTTTCTAGTCAAATTTAAGGTTGTTGAAAGTAAATTCGTTGCCTGTGATGTATCGCGGCATGCGATGACATCACACCCAGTTTCGCCGCATCTTGTGGGAAAATACTGGTTTGGAGAAACAGGAAGGAGGGGGCTTGTGTGTGCAGGATCAGCGTGAGAAATGTTTTCATTCTACGCACTAAGAAACATCATAGAAGCAACGCCATATGTTGAAGTAAAAATGTTAATGCTGATTCTGTTAAAAGTAATGACAGTTGATAAAGTTTATTTTCTTGTGCTATTGAAAGCATTACTGGATAGTTTGTGTGAAGTGTACTTAAAGCCTGTTGATGGCGTAGGTAGATTCTGACTGTATGTTGTATGTTAATGAGACTTTAATGTTATATAGTTTATTGTAGTTTTACTTTTACAGGTATTTATGATGTAAATGTGATGTCAAGAAGGAAACAAATACTGTATATATTTTGTATTGTTTTATCAACAGTTTTCTCCATACGTTAATGTGGAAGAGTGAACAGTAAATGGTTAATCTTACTACGATCATGCCCTCATTGACTACGGTTTACCTCGGTGTTTAGTTCAGACTTCCTACAATTGTACGAGAACACGACAAGAATAGAAAACTAAAGAGAATGGGCTGCACTAATTTGTTTTTCTCCTCATATAAATCAGGACTTAGGATAGGAGATGCTATTCTTATCTCAAGTAAGCTAAATTATGAAAAAAGTATTTGAAATGGGAGATAAGGAGGGCAGATATATTCTAGTAAGGGGGAACATAGATGGAAGTTCAGTTACTCTATTGAATATATATGGACCCCCAGGAAGTGATATTGGTTTCTTTAAGAAAATTACTGATATTATGGTAGAAAGCAGAAACAGAAGGTCTCCTGATATGTGGGGGAGACTTAAATTTACAATTACAACAAAAGTTAGACTCCTCCAATAGAAAAACCTATGAAACAAAATCCTTACTTAAGAAAGTTAATACACTTTTTGAGGATGTTGGTTTAATTGATATATGGAGGAACCTTTTCCACAACAGAAGGGATTACACTCATTATTCTGCTCCCCATTCTGTATATACAAGAATAGACTATTTCATAACATTTGGAAAAGACAAAGACAAAATAAACACCTGTGGAATTGAGACAATAGATGTAAGTGACCATACACCTGTATATTTATCTGTTGATTTTGACCTACAACCAAAGAATACTATTTGGAAACTAAATTCAGGTCTACTCAATGATCTGTACTTCAAGGAACAAATTAAAACAGAAATTGATCTCTACTTAGAATTCAATGATAGTGGAGAGGTTTCACCTCCCATTCTATGGGATACTCTGAAGGCTGTCTTACGAGGGAAAATTATAGCGATATCCTCATATAAGAAAAAAATAAGGAATAAAACAATAGAGGAACTACAAAATAGGCTGAAGGAACTAGAGAAAATTCACAAAGTGAATTTGGCACAGGATACATTAGAGGAAATTTTTTAAAATAGGAATGAAATTAATAATTTGGCTATGCAAGAAATCAAGAAAAAATTAATGTTCCTGAAACAGGGACATTATGAAAGTGGATCTAAGTCTATGAAAATACTGGCATGGAAACTGAAGAAAAAAGATAGCAGAAAATACGATTTATAGAATTAGGGATTCAAGAACAAAAATGATTTAAAAAAATAAGCTAAGTGAAATTCAAGAAGCGTTTGAAGTGTTTTACAAAACTCTATATTCCAAAGTTCCAGGGGGCAAGCATAACCCAAATTGACACCTTCCTGAATTCTCCAGAGTTACCCACTTTACGCGAAGAACAAAATAGAATGATGACTGCTGACATAACTGAAGTTGAATTAAAAGTTGCAATTAGTAGGCTTAAATTAAGCAAGTCACCAGGATCAGATGGGTATACGGCAAAGTGGTACAAAGAATTTAAAAATGAGTTAATTCCTGTTTTACTCCCCACACTGAACTGGGCTCCAAAAAAAAGCATAAATAAGTTGGAAGAAGCGATAATCTCAGCTATACCGAAAGAAGGCAAGGATAAAATGGAATGCGGGTCATTTAGACCAATATCCATTTTTAATGTAGATTATAGATTATTTACCTCCATCATGGCCAAATGATTAGAGGAGTTTCTACCCATACTGATGCGTAACGATCAGACAGGTTTTATATAACAATGCCAAACACAAGACAATATACGAAGGACACTTCACATTATGGATCATATAAAAAAAAATAAAACCGAAGCAATAGTGATAAACGTGGATGCTGAAAAGGCATTTGATTTGGTTAATTGGAATTGTCTTTACAGAGTTTTACATAGGTTTGGTCTCCAAGACACAATTATTAAAACTATACAGACACTATATGACAACCCTACTGCTAGGATTAAAATCAATGGATGTTTATCAAATAGTCTTAACCTAGAAAAGGGCATGAGACAGGATCGTGCATGGTCACTGCTACTCTTCGCATTATATCTGGAACCATTAGCTCAATACATCAGAGAAAATGAAGATATCAGGGGAATTACTATTAAAGGGACAGAGCATAAATTGGTTTGTTACGTGGATGACATTTTGATCTATCTAGGGGAACCAACATACTCTTTACCTAAATTGATGCAATCCTTTGAACAATATGGTCAATTATCAGGATACAATATCATCATAGATAAAACCCAATTACTTTCATATAACTATAGCCCACCATATGAAATTGAAAGTAGATTTCCTTGGGCATGGCAAATAGAGTCTGTCAAATATTTGGACATCATTATGCCAAAAGATTTGGCAAAATTATCAGAATGCAATTATCAGCCTTTATATAAAAAAGTTAAGGAAGATATGGTAAGATGGAACCTAATTCCTTTTTTCAGTCTCAGTTCAAGGATTGAGTCTATTAAAATGAATATACTTCCCAGACTGTTACATCTCTTTTAGACCCTACCAAGCGATTAATCAAAATCAATTCAATGAATGGAACAAGATGTTATCAAGGTATATTTGGCAAGGTAAAAGGCCTAGAGTTCGTCTCAAAACTTTGCAAATAACAAAGGAAAAGGGGGGATGAGGCCTACCTTCTCTTAGGGATTATTATTTTGCAGCACAGTTGAGAGCTGTGATATGTTAGTGCAACTCATCATATGACGCTCAATGGAAAAACATTGAGGAGCGGGTACTTCCCATCCCCATACAAGCAATTCTGGCTGATAACAACCTGCAAAGGTACGTAAATACTATTGATAACCCATAGGTGAAATTGACTCTCAAAATATGGAAAACTACTATAAAAGAATATAATCTAGAGGGAGATACTGCAATTCTTAAACGGTGTGCATATGACTTGGATTTTATGCCAAATAAACTGGATACTAGATTTAAGGACTGGACAGCTAAAAGAATAACTGTTCTTTACAACATAATGAAAGAAGGAATACTGTTCAGATTTGAAATGCTTAAAGAGAAACACTTAACAGAAAAACAAGATTTTTATCGGTATTTACAGATGCGACAATATATTAATAAGATGCTTCAATATGTAACCAAGGCAAGTACATGCAAGGCAAGTACATGCAAGGCAAGCTATTTAGAAAAGCATATAATTCAGATAATGGGAGTAGAATAATTTCAAACATGTATGAGGGTTTGTTAAATCTTAAAACACATTCGACTTCATACATTAAAACAAAATCGGAGAAGGAAGGAAGGATAATTACATCTGAGGAAGAATGGACAACAATATGGAGATATCAATGGAAGTGTACCAGTTCACAGAAATAGAGGGAGTTCGGATGGAAAAACTTGATAAGATATTTTATTACACCCTCTCAGAAATCCCATTATGTTAGTAACCTCCCTGTTTGCTGGAGAAATTGTGGAAATCAAAATGCAAATCATTATCATATTTTTTGGGACTGTGAAATACCCTTAGAAAGTAAGAACATATATTTTGGATATATACCTCAAGAATGGTTGAAAAGAGATAAATATTTAATGAATTTACTGTTGGTAGCTGGTAAAAAGACTCTTACTAAGAAATGGTTATTACAGGAGAGCCCAACTTTAAATGCATGGATGGAAATTACAATGGACATTTACAAAATGGAGAAGATAACAGCATCTGTTAATCATAAGCTGGAACAATTTGATTCATACTGGGAAAAATGGTTTAACTACATAATGCCTCATAGGCTTGATTTTATTCTCACAAATCAATGAATCTGTTGTAAAAAAAAAGATCACTCCCTACTTGTACATAGTTTTTTCCTTTTGCTTGTTTTTTCTTTCCACTCTTTTCTATAAGTGTATACCTCAGATAAATACTATGTGGAGATTTGTGACATATATGATTATATGATATATCTGTACAATGTCTGAAATACATCTTATTGAAATGTTTGTTTGATGATGAACTTCAATAAAAAAATAAATTACAAAAAAAGAAATTACTCTTTCTATCTCTTTCATGAATTTTAAAAACTCAAAAGGAAAACATAATTTTCTCAATACTGGGTCAAACATGTGGATTTCACGTTCAACTGAAATGAGATGATTTCTATTCTTTCTCTTGATGCTTGTTAAACAAGAAAAAGCTTGCTCATACATGTAAGAAGTTGAAAACTGCAGCAACATGTTCATTGCTTTCGTATGAATGGCAGGATACTCTTCTTTCACAGAAATCCAGAACTTGTCCAGGGGGCAGGTCAGTAAATTTCATCTTGAGTGCATAAACAAAGTGTAGCTCACATCATTACTCCTCTTTTCTCAAAGTCAGGTTCTCAGTTTGAGCAGAAGATTCAGAGAAAGGATTACTCACCCAGTCATACACTTGTGTTGAAAGGGAGGAAAAACACTGTTCAGTTTTGTTCTGCAGTTCTTCCAGGTAGTTTTCAATAACACTCGAGACTTTCTGATATTCTTTCTCACTCTCAAGCCTAAGCAGCAGTGGAAACATTTCAAGATTTCCTTTTGCAGCATGATTTTTCAAAAAAATTAGTTTCCTTTTAAATCCAAGAATCTTGGAAACACTGAAACATAGAAAACCTACAGCATAATACAGGCCCTTTGGCTTACCTATAGCCCTCTATTTTACTAAGCTTGTCACATGAAGTCAAAACATTTTCTCCAAGGCCTTGCAGAGACTCGTTCAACTGGTTATGTAGGCTAATTGCTACTCTTCACCTTCAAAACACTAATCAAAATCTGGCTTACTATTTTCTCAAAAGTACTCCTGCAATTCACCTTTCAGCTTAGACGCCCTGTTGAGAACTCTTCCTCTGCTGATCCAGTGGATTCCTGTATGTAGCAGGAGATTGGTGAGCTCTTTGTCCACGTTTTCACACAATTATTTTTAAACATTCTTGAGTGAACTAGTCTTAAAGCTGCTAAATAACTTGCTTCCTGCTTCCTTTTACTAACTGTGACTTTATTTTCAAAAGCTTTAATCTATTTTGAGATTCAAATAGTCATTTTCAATAATCAGCACTCTTACATGTCCTATGGCTACAATTGTTCGGTTCAGTGTTTTTTAATTTTGCTGGAGCCATTGCTACATTTGTAGGTTGTTTGCCACAGACTGGGCACAGTGGAACAGGACAGCTTGGGTCACCAGTCCATGTAAAACCCATTCAGAAGTAGCTTTCATCATAAATATATGGTACCAGTTCATTACTTTAGTCCCATCCTCTGCTTTTGTCTCCAGGACCCAGAAGAGGCTGGTAGACTTCTGGGGTAACAGGAGGCATTGGGTTTGCACTGCAGTCCTGAGTCTTCTGATAGCGGAGGGTGGTCAATCATTAGTGTGTGTGTGCACACCCAGCTGGTGGCTTTCTGCCTCAGGACCCTGCAGAGATACCTGTACAGAGATTACTCTCCAAGATTGCATTTGTGGGCGACACACTTTCTCTGCCCGTGACACTGCCTGCAGGAGGGCACAGGACTTCCAGCTGACAGCATCTGTGGTGCTGCCTTGAGGGAAATGGCTCACTTTACCAAGAGATGTTGAGGGTCTGGGGTCTTGTCTCATCCAGACAGGGTGCTCCTGCGCCAGTGGGAGATGGTGCTCTAGCCTCTGAGGGTGAGGAGATGTCGAGGCAGCTCGGGGAAGTGGAGGGGTTCTGGCAGCACCACCACCTGATGAGTCAGAAGCACTTATTGGACACAGGCCTTGGGATACTATACGGGAGATGGTCCCGCATAACATGAGCTTCTCGCAGGAATGCGTCCTGTGCCATTCCGTGTTGCTCCAAAACACTTCAGGTAAGGGCTGCTCCTGCACAACTTACACTTCCTTGCTGACCAGACCCGCCTTTTATCATCCTATTCACCAATTATCAGCCTACCATCCTCCCTCCGTGGAATACAGCATTCACCAATTATCAACCTACCATCCTCCCTCCGTGCGACACAGTGATCACCAATTATCAACCTACCATCCTCCCTCCGTGTAATACAGCATTCACCAATTATCAACCTACCATCCTCCCTCCGTGCGATACGGTGATCACCAATTATCAACCTACCATCCTCCCTCCATGTAATACAGCATTCACCAATTATCAACCTACCATCCTCCCTCCGTGTAATACAGCATTCACCAATTATCAACCTACCATCCTCCCTCCGTGCGACACAGTGATCACCAATTATCAACCTACCATCCTCCCTCCGTGCGATACAGTGATCACCAATTATCAAACTACCGTCCTCCCTCCGTGTAATACAGCATTCACCAATTATCAACCTACCATCCTCCCTCCAAGTAATACAGCATTCACCAATTATCAACCTACCATCCTCCCTCCGTGCGACACAGTGATCACCAATTATCAACCTACCATCCTCCCTCCATGTAATACAGCATTCACCAATTATCAACCTACCATCCTCCCTCCATGCGATACAGTGATCACCAATTATCAACCTACCATCCTCCCTCCATGCGATACAGTGATCACCAATTATCAACCTACCATCCTCCCTCCATGCGATACAGTGATCACCAATTATCAACCTACCATCCTCCCTCCATGCGATACAGTGATCACCAATTATCAACCTACCATCCTCCCTCCGTGCGATACAGTGATCACCAATTATCAACCTACCATCCTCCCACCGTGCGACACAGTGATCACCAATTATCAACCTACCATCCTCCCTCCGTGCGACACAGTGATCACCAATTATCAACCTACCATCCTCCCTCCATGTTATACAGCATACACCAATTATCAACCTACCATCCTCCCTCCGTGCGACACAGTGATCACCAATTATCAACCTACCATCCTCCCTCCGTGTAATACAGCATTCACCAATTATCAATGGCCTCCCCTATCTTGTGTTGGAAACTGAGAATGGACTCAACCAAATAAGCACGGTTCTACTGTGCATTGCCATACTGGGCTGAGATTGCCAACAGGGCTGCTCGGTCACTGCCTACCACTCTGGAGCTCTGACATTGCATGTTGCGTGAAGTTCTAAAAACATTTATTTTTTTTAAATCATAACCTCTCTCAGCACCCCTGGCAACCTCTCACGGAACCCTGGTAGCTAGGGTACCTCAGGCATTTGCGTGGTAGTTTTATGTATTTCATTGTATAGCTGCTGCAAAAATAAAAAGAAGTTTCATGAAATATATACGTGCTAATAAATCTGATTCTGATACGGGTCACTATAGTGGCCCAAGAGTGGGAAGGCAGCAGGGGGAGGGGAATCATGGTTGGAAAAAGGGGAAGTGAGAGGGGAGGATGTGGGAACCACCAGAGAGACATTCTGTAATGATCAATAAACCAATTGTTTGGAATCAAATGACCTTGCCTGGTGTCTCAGGGCTGGGTGTGTCTGCCATCCCCCACCCTGGCACTCCTTCTCTGCCACCTGTCCCCAACCCCTTCCACCCCTGCCATTTGCAACATCCTTTGCTCTTGTGAGATTTACAAGCTCATTCTCTGCTCCACATTGATAAATATAATACTGTGCAAAAGTCTTTTTGCACAGAACTGTATGAACCAGTGAGTCAGTGGTCAAACTAATGGAGAAGTTTCTTAGTAACAGCATTTATGAGCATTTGGGAAAGCATGGTTGTGTATTTCATGTCTAATTGAGTTTTATGGGGAAGTGACAAATCAGATTGATGAAGGTTGAGCAGGAAAGGTGGAGTATATTGGTTTTAATAAGGCATTTGACAAAGTTCTCCTCGTAGGCACATCCAGAAAGTCACAAGGCATGGGATCCATGAAAACGTGGCTGAGTGGATTTGGAATTACAAATGTTTGTAGCTTGCCCACAGAAAGCAAATGGAGATCAGTGACAAGTGGTACTCTGTCCTTTCTGATTTTTAGAAGGGACTTCAATGAGAGAGTGGAGAGGTGGGCTAGTATGTCCGCAGATGACACAAAGGTTGCAGCTGTTATGGAGAGTACAATTGATTGTCACAGGTTGCAACAGGATATAGACAGGATGCAGACTAGACAGAGAGGTGGTAGATGGAGTTCAGTCTGACAAAGTTGATACTTTGGAAGGTTGAATTTGAAGGCAGAGAACAAGTAGGATGGTAGAAAGCTTAACAGTGTGGATGAACAGAGGGATGCCTATTGATCTCTCACTGCTGATGCACAGTTTCATAGGGTGGTTAAGAAGACATGTAGAATATGGAATAGTACAGATGGTACAGTACAGGGCCAGGCCATTTGGCCAAAGCCAAATATATTAGTAATCAAATGACCAACTAAACTAATCCCTTCTGACAACAATGTGTCCATGTCAAGTACTTAATGTTCCTGTTTTAATGGCGCCCCAACAACTCCACCAGGAGTTAAAGGAGTTCTCTCTCTCGCTCTCAATTTAGTAAAACACGACACCCCCCACAAAGCCATGCTTGTTCTCCTTAATTAGGCCATGATTATCAAATGCTCATATATCCTACCCTAAAAATTCTCTCCCTACCACTGATGTGAGACTCAGAGGTCTGTAGTTTCCAGGATTATCTCCGGTTCCTTCTTGAACAATGGAACAACATTATCTGCTTGCCAGTCCTCCAGGACCTCTCCTGTGGCTAGAAAGGATTCAAAGGTATTGGTCAAGACCCCAGCCATCTCTTTTCTTGCCTCACTCCGTAACATGGTGTACAGTATATCCCATCATGCCTTGGGTCATATCCGCTTTAATGCTCTCTAATAGACCCAACACCACCTACTCCATTACTTCAAAATGTCCAAGCTTTTCCCTTTGGAGTGAGAGGTGACTTGACATAGGTTTTATGACAGGCATAGATAGCCTTGACAGCTATCAACCTTATCGCAGAGCAGCAATGGTTAATACCAGAGGGCACCTTTTTAATATGAGCAGAGGATTATTTAGGGGAGTTTTTTTTTGCGCAGAGATGCTGGGTGCCTCGAATGAGTTGCTGGGATGGTAGACAAGGCTGATAAATTAGGGGCATTTAAGATAGCCACACAGATGAAAGAAAATGCAGAGTAATGGGCTATGCGGAGAGTCCAATTAGATTGAAGGAGAGGGTGAAATTTAGGAACAGCATTATAGGCTGACTACACTGTACTGTTAATATTGTTCTATTTAAGAGCCTGTCTTTTACATATTTCCAGTTTTTACCTACCCCTGCCCATCTATCTTTAATTCTTTCATTTTGTTACATTTGACAAATAACATAAAAAGAAGTCCCAATACAGACCACTGTAGAACAACACTAGTCACTGGCAGCAAACCAAAAATGGCTCCTTTTGTTCCCACTCTTTGCAGCCTGCTAACCTGCCTGCATGGTTAAAACAATGCTATAATCTTTCCCGTAATATCATTTACTCTCAACTTATTAAGCAGCCTCAAGTGTGGCACCTTGTCAAAGGCCTTCTGAAAATCCAAGTACACAACATCCACTGATCCTCCTTGTTATCCTGCTTGTTATTTCTTCAAAGAATTCCAACAAATTTGCCAGGCAAGATTTTCTTTTCGTGAAACCATGCTGTCTACAGCTTATCTTATAATGTGCCTCCAAGTATCCTGAAATCATATTCTTAACAATCAACCAACATCTTCCCAACTACTGAGACCAGCCTATAATTTTCTTTCTTTTGTCCCTCTTCCTGCTTGAAGAGTGGTGTGGCATTTCTATTTTTCTATTTTTCTATTCCTCCAGGTCAAGCTAGTATTCACTGATGCTAGAAAGATCATTATTAATGCCTCCATAGTCTCTTTAGCCACCTCTCTCCAAACCGTGGGGTGTACACCATCTGGTCCGGGTGACTGATCTACCTTCAGATGTTTCAGATTCCCAAGAACCTTCTCCTTAGTAATGGCAACTTCACACGCATCTGCCCCTGACACTCTTAAACATTTGTCATGCTGCTAGTGTATTCCACAGTGATGCAAAATACTTATTCAGTTTGTCTGCTGTTTCCTTGTCCCCCAATACTACCTTTCCAGCTTCATCCTACTGCATGCATTATTCACTCTCAAGATATGGTTTAGTATTTATGTCGCTTCCCCAACTACTTAGGAAAGGTGGCAGGTTGTATTTTTAAACTTCTGCACAGAGACCCAGCTATTCTACCAATAGGAAGATATTACAATAATCAATGGTGTCCACTGACACATACTGCTGTTCAAAGTCTCTTCTCTTCATCAATCGCCCCTAGGGTCAGTATCTCTGTCTAACAGAGCAGAGCTCAGAAAACATTACTTCCTCTGTACAGATGTCTCTGTCTACACGATATTAAAGACTGAGTCATTTAAGTGAAAACTCAATTATCTGCTCGAACGGCGCCAGAAATGTCCAATTATCTCAGCTGGTGTATAGTATGAGTGATTCCGGTGAAGCCCAAGAAGGATTCAGTTCCTGAGAGGAGTTGTTGCCAGTGGTTTCAAATGCTTTCTTGTGCAGGGATGAGAATGAAATTTATGAGTAAGTATTGGCAAGAAAAAGATGTTGCAAGAATTCATTATTTTCTTCCTGTTGATATCAAGTCAGCATGACTGGGCACCTTATGGCATGCAAGTGGTTAATATTTTAATGCAATTTGAAAGTAAGCAAGAGGTTTAGGCTCCCTGTCTATTAATCACAGCAAAGCATTGTAAGATGCATTCTTGGCAGCTGTAATGTAGGGTCCACTCCCGAAGCATTTGTTGGCTTAATGGCCCCTCTGCCAGCTGTGTTGTCGCAATTGGCAGCACCCCCTTCCCGTCTTGTTGCCCTCTTTCCTTTTCCTCACTATGTTTTAAATGCAGAGGATGAAGGACATCTACTTGTCTTTTCTTACTTTTCAACACTTGACCCATGTGTTTGGGTGGGGGATATGTGGTGTGGGTGTTGAGCATGTAAGATTTCTTATGCTGGAGTGTATGTGGAATGTGTGTGTATGTATAATGTATATGTGCATTTATGAGTGTGAGTCATTCTCCATCTCCCTCTGAACACCAGCGTGACAGTGTTGCATTGTTTATTGATTTACAGTTCACACTGACGTGCTATAAGACTGTGAACCTTCTAATATTATCCATTGCTTCTGATTCCTTAGTTTCAGAGTTGACAATTCAAATCCCCTCCTGCTGGTATGTTCGATTGGTGGACCTGGCATCTCAGAGTCATACAGAGACAGAGCACACAGAACAGTAGGCCCACCACTCAGTACACATTTTGACTAATCCAATTGTAACTCATTCTCCCCAGATTCCCATTAGTTCCCCCACCAGTCCGACTACACCACTCACCGACATGCTGAGCCAGGTGAAAACTGAACTTACCAACCTGCATGCTTTTAGGACGTGGGAGGAATCCGGCATAACAAGGGGAGAGCCACACTGTCAAGGAGGGAATGTCAGCAGAGAAATCTAAGTGGTTAGATTACTTCTAACTGGTTACAGAACCTGGGTTACCGGAGCACAGCAGCACAAGCTGAAGCCCTCTGCCTCCTTTGCTGGCTGATGGGACTGACCCTCTGTGTAATTGTGGAGCTGTCTCCCTCCACCATGGTAACCTTGGCTTGTACATATTGCAGCTGCCTTGGGCCACAACGTTTGTGCCTTTATGTTGTGTCTCTCTTCTCCTACTTCTCCTGAGCAATGAGGTGAATCTAGTGCTTTGCTCTAGCTGTTCCTAATCAATATATCAAAACATGCAGCCATGGTCAAGAGGTTCAGTCGCTGTTGAGACCAAACTTCAGAATGGGGAAGAAATGTGATTAAAGTGTCTTCAACCATGGAATAATCATTGTCACCAGATGGGTAATTAGAGTATCTCAGAAACTGCTGAACTGGGATTTTCACTCACAACAGTCTCCAGAGTTCACAGAGAATGGTGCAAAAAGCAAAACACATCCCGTGAGCAGCAGTTCTGTGGGAAAAAAAGTTACCTTGTTAATGAGAGAGGTCAGAGGAGAATGACCAGACTGTTTCAAGATGACAGGAAGGCAACAGTAACTCAATTAACTGTGGATTACAATAGTGATGTGTAGTAGTGCATCTCTGAATGCACAACACTTTAAAGTGGATGGGCTACAGCAGCAGAAGGCCATGAAAATACATTTAGTAGCTACTTTATCAGGTACAGGAGCTACATAATAAAATAGCCACTAAGTGTAATTAAGGTGGATGGTCACAGTCCTTTTTTCAGGTAAGAGAATCTATAGTTAGAGGGTATAGGTTTAAGATGAGAGGGTGAGAAAGTTAGAAGTGTTCTGAAGGGCAACACTTTTATACCAATTGCGATGGTTATATGGAATGAGCTGCCAGAGGAAGCTGTATTGGTGAGATTTATTGGTGTATTGGTGTATTGGTGGACAGGTGTGTGGAAAGAAAAGGTCTATAAAGATGAGGGACAAACATGGGACTAGCTCAGACCAACAAGAATGAGTTACACTGGAGGGTCTGTTACCATGCCAAATAACCTTATGTACTGGCAAACCACTTAATCTCGTATTGATTTTTCCCCTCTTGCCTCACAGGAGTTCTGTGGCAAACAGGATTTCTGACATCTAAATCTACTATGAACAGCTCACAACTGAATCATGCAGGGATCGCTCCCTTATTTGTTAATCTCCCCTTTATTCTTCCTCCTGGCACTTACCCCTGCAAGGGGAAGAAGTGCCAAACCTACCCATTCACTGCCTCACCTCCCTATTGGCCCTAAACAATCTGTCCAGTTAATGCAACACTTCACCCTTGAATCCGTTGTGGTCATCTACTGTACCTGGTGTTGCCAATGAAACCTCCTCTACATTGGTGAGACTCAATGCAGACTGGGGGAGTGCTTTGGCGAGCACCTTCAGTCCATCTACAGACAGCAGGATCTCCCAGTGGCTAACCATTTTAATTCCAATGCCCATTCCCATTCTGACTTGTTGGTCCATGGCCTCACTTATGGCCACTCTCAGGTTGGAGAAGGAAGACCTTTTATTCTGGCTGCGTAGCCTCCAACATGATGGCATGAATGCCGATTTCTTTAACCTGGTAATTCTCCTCCTCCCCCTTCTCTCTTCTTCTATTTCCCACTCCAGACCCCTTATCTCTTCTCTTCTTTTCAATTGCCTATACCTTCCCCTGTGATCCCTTCCTCTTCTCTTTCTCTGATGGTCTCATTCGCCAGCTGTTCACCTTTCCACCTATCACTTCCTTCCACCCTCTGCCATCTACTTGGCTTCACCGATCATCTTCGAACTTTTTCTTCTTCCCCTCCTCCACATTCTTATTCGGGCTTCTTCTCCCTTTTTTTCCCATTTCTGATGAAGGGTCTTGGTCTGAAATGTCATCTGCTTATTCAGTTCCATAGATGCTGCCTGTCCTGCTGAGTTCCTCCAGCACTTTGCGTGTGTTACACATGACTGAAGTGACTTCATTTCGTTCAGGATCCAGTTGCTTGAAGCTTTGCACTTTTTCATTCTTTCCTTTACCATCATTCATCACAAATGACTACTTGAAGCAGTAGATCTTACATTGCCTTCTCCTGCAGGAACTTCTTGCCATTTTTCAGTCACAGTGCAGCGGCAACTGTGAGCAAGATGGACGCTGATAAGTATGACTGCTCAGCTTCTACCTTGATGCTATTCTCTTGACAGTGGAGTCCCGGCATTACAGCTGTCAGAAAAAGCAGGACATGTAAGGGGATGGGAAGCAATTGTCCTCGTCTTTAAAGTGAGCTGATATTAAAGAATGAAAAAGGTCACAGGTGGAAGCCCTTTTGCTTTAATGTCAAGCAACAGACCATAAATATTATAATAGGTTGGAAGTGACTTCTGGAGATTGCCTGTGCTCTTTTAGAGTCAGTATTGCCTTAAAGGTGCAGCTTGTGATCATGTGGTGACCTCTGGCTATATGTAAAATGTCAGTGATCTTAAGTCCTTTCAGAATGCAACAATTACAATAGTCAATGAAGGCCTCACTCAATCTTATTGGTCAGTTTAAATTAGAAGAGAAGCTATTTTCCCAAAGGTTATCCTCAGTCATGTGTTATATATCACTCAGAAAACAAGCAGGATCTTTAAAACTTTTTGTTGATTTTTTTTTATCCTGCTAAAGCCTACTCTGGCTGCTCCAGGTTTAGTGTCTGCCGGCTCCACAATGTTTACTCCAGTATGTGCTGAACTGAGGCAAGGCTGTAGCCTGCTCTGGCTGGTCTGAGCTTCATGTCGGAGGACTCACTTTGGTTCTAAATGCTACTTGCTTACTTTTATTGTTCGCACAATTTGTTTTTTTCTCTCTCTTTCTGCACATTGGGTGTTTGTCAGTCTTACCTTTCTATGGGTTCTTTTGGGTTTCTAGGTTTTGTGGCTGCCTGTAAGAAGGTGAATCTCAAGGTTGTATAACGTATACATACCTTGATATAAATGTACTTTGAACCTTGAATATTTAAACTTTGGGACCAGATTAGACAAACCAGTTGTGCCTTTGTTTATGTACAAGTGGTACATATGATGCAACTTTGGACATGTTTTGTAGTGACCATTTCCTGTAGAAGTTCTGCCCATCAAGGTAGGCCACCCCTTCATGTTATTCAGCTAAATGCTGATTTAATTTCCCTTCCATGTTGTCTTTGACATATATCATGTCATCATTAACATGAGCTGCATCCATTATTTTCCTACTAGCATAAATCTGATCAGAACTTCCCTATTCTAAGAAGGGGATAAGGCTTGAACCTCACCAGAGATGTACTGAACCATGAGAATTTTGGCTGAAGCCAAAAGAACTCTTGTTTCATGGCTTAAATTTGAAATGTAACATTAACCTCTGAAATAAACAGTTTCCTCTGTCCACATGTTAAATGCAGTTTACTATTCCTTTAGCACTATGCAATGAAATACAGGAACTTAGAAAGTGCATGTGGGGAAATAGACCACAGATTCCTGGTTGTAACTCTTTCAGCAAAGATATAATGTACGACAGAGTCTTCTGGCAGGTGTTGACAGCTGCCAGTGGCTGATTGGACACATGACCTCCAATCACTCTTTTGATGTGGTAAACTATAAAGCTCTTTACCATTTGAATGGGACTGAAGCTTTAATTTACCCGATTGGGATAGGAGGGTAATAAAAGGAAGACAGGTTAGAGCATAGTTGAGTAGCATTAGAAAAAAGATTAATTATAGAACATAGAAGAAAGAACATTACAGCACGGTATAGGTCCATTGGCCCGCGGTGTGCCAACCTTTTATAGTGATGCTAGAAAGTTTGTGAACCCTGTAGAATTTTCTATTCCTGCATAAATATGAGCTAAGTGTGATCCAATCCTCATGTAAGCACTAAAACTAGATAAACAGAGCTCAATTAAATAAATAACACAACAGCATTATACTTGTTCATTTATTTACTGAGAAAAATGATCCAATATTACATGGATTTGTTGGAAAAAGTATGTGAACCTCTGGGGTAATGCCTTCTACAAAAGTTATTTGGAGTCAGGTGTTCCAATCAATGTGAAGATACTGGAGATCTGGGTTGTAGAGGTGCCCTACCCTAAAAAGACACACCAAATCAGAGCCAGCTCTTCTCATGAAAGATCCACTTATGTTCACTATGTCTCAATCCAAACAACTTTCAGAGGACCATAGAAGAGAATTGTAGAAATGCATGAAGCTGGAAAAGGTTACAGAAGTATTTCTAAAGACCTGAGTTTTCATCAGTCCACAGGAAGAGAAAGACTACAAATGGAGGAAACGCAGTACTGTTGCTACTCTTCCTAGGAGTGAGCATCCTGCAAAGATCACACCAAGAGCACAATGTGCAATATCAAAGGAGGTGAAAAAGAACCCAGGGGTAACAGCAAAAGACCTGCAGAAACCTCCGGAACTTGCTAAAGTCTCTGTTCATGTGTACATTGTAAGAAAAACACTGAATAAGAATGATGTTCATGGAAGGACACCATGGAGGAAACCACTGCTCTCCAAAAAACAAACACTGCTGCACGTCTCATGTTTGCAAAAGGCAACCTAGATGTTCTACAATTCTTCTGTGGACAAGTGAGACAAAATTTGAACTTTTTGGCAGAAATGTACATTGCTATGCTTGGAAGGAAAAGGGCACTGGCACACCAACACCAAAACCTCATCCCAGCTGTGAAGCATGGTGGAAGGAGCATCATGATTTGGGGCTGCTTTGCTCCCTCAGGGCCTGGACAGCTTGCAATCGGTGAGTGATCAATAAATTCAAAATTGTATCACGACATTTTACAGGAGAATGTTAGAGTAGTTGTCGATCACCTGAAGTTTAATAGAAATTGGATAATGCAACAAGACAATGATCTGAAAGACAAGAGTAAATCAACAACAGAATGGTTTAAAATTCAGAAAATTCGTGTTTTGAAATTGCTACGTTAAAGACCTGACCCTAATCCTAAAGAAGTGCTGTGGAAGGACCTGAAACAAGCAGTCCATGCAAGGAAGCCCACCAACATCCCAGAATGGAATCAGTTTTGTAGGGAGGAATGGTCTAAAATTCCTCTAAGCCAATGTGCAGGACAGATCAATGGTTACTGGAAAAGTCTGGTTAAAGTTATTGTTGTACAAGGGGGTCACACCAGTTCCTGAAAACAAAAGTTCACATATTTTTTCCAACAAATCCATGTAATATTGGGTCATTTTTCTCAATAAATACATGAGCAAGTGTGTTTTTTGAGTTATTTATTTATTTGTGCTCTCTTTATCTAGATTTAGGACACGTAAAGATCTGATCCCATTTTAGGTCATATTTATGCAGAAATAGAGCGAATTCTACAGGGTTCACAAACTTTCTAGCAGTATTGTAACTTCACTCTAACCCTTCTCTTTATTTTCATTCATGTGCCTGTCTAAAAGCATCTTAAGTATCAAATGTATCTACCTCTACTACCTCCTGGGACAGTGTGTTCCATACACCTACCACTCTTTGTGTAAAAGTCCTACTTCTGCCTTCTCCCTGTGCTATATTCCAATCACTATAGAAGTAGGCCCTCTCATATTAGTCAATGCCATCCAGGGAAAAAGCACTGGTTTTCCATATGCTATCATATTATAAACCTCTATCAAGTTGCCTCACATCCTTCTTTGCTCCAAACAGAAAAGCTCTAGCGTGTTTTGTGATGGTAGTAGGTTTGCTGATGGTAAACAGCCACGAGTAATCTCACTAAAGGAAGATTATACTGTAAATACCAAATCTTCAAAGACCAGGTTACTTCCCTGTTTATTCTCCATGACAGTTTTAGCTGCCAATGCCCAGTATTCAACCAGTGGGTCCCCTCTTCATACCAAGGAGAAGATACTTCCAGCCGAGAAATAGTCTCAAACACAGTTCATTTATTTTCAGAGATATACATTTAAATCCAAGCAACATTCCTAACACATATTTAAAACTCACAAATGATTTCTATCTTAAACATTTCCAAATTATAAACCAATTCCAGAACACAAAATAGAATCCAGAAAGGATTTCTAATACACAGATGTATTAGATTAACAAAATTTCCTATTAACAAAAAAGGCATTCCACCAAGTTGCAAACATACCAATCAAATGTCACAGAAACTGAAATGAAAGAAATGGATTCTAGTTCACTCTTTGCTTCTTTCATGTTTCTTGATGCTCTTTACTCTTTTCCTAACAACCCTGAACTGCCCTCAACATTTATACTCTTTTTCTGCCATTTGGGAGAATTCACATGCATATATTTCCTCAGATTTCCTTTTAACACAAATAGTCTAAAAGCATCTTCAGAGACGTAGTTCTCAGCTATTGCCAGAAAGCTAACTTCCTGAGCGCACAAACCTTCAAAACTTAAATTCATCAGTTATTTATGACGCCAAATTAAGTACTTTATTGATCCCAAGTGCAAAATTATTTTGTTACAGCAGTAACATTTAAAAACACACTTAGCAGACTATTGTACTATGATATGTGTTCTCCTGTTGCACAGAGATGAACTGTTGTATATGCTTATTGCAATGGATAGGAAAGATATTCTGTAGCGATCCTTGTGAGTGCAGAGCTGAATGAACCTTTTCAAAAGGGTGAACCTATTCAATCAGTCATGGAGAGGATGTTGTACCTGATTGTCCATAGTGGATAACAATTTGTTTAGTGACTTCCTCTCCACCACTAACTCCAGAGAGTCTGGGTTATAGCCAAGGACAAACCCAGCCTTTTTGATGAGTTTATTTAGTCTTTTTGCATCACCAGCACCAATGCTGCTCCCCAACATAAAGCCACCAAAGAAGACGGCACTCGCTACACCAGACTGGTAACAGATCATCAACATCTGCTGCACATATCGTAGGATCTCAGCTTCCTTAGAAAATAGAGTCTGTTCATCCCCTTCTTGTAAACAGCTTTGCTGTCAGTTTTCCAGTCAAGTCCATTGTCGAGGTGAAAGTATCTGTTCTCCTCCACCACCACAAGCTCTTCTCCCAGAATGTATCCAGCTGGTCTGCAAGCTTCTTTAAACTAAGCAACTTAGAGTCAACTTGCCTGTTGTAAAATGACTGAAATTAAATAACCCATTGTATTATACTGCATTGCTCCAGCAATTATAAACAGGCGAAATGAGTTACATCACTGCTTCTCACATCATCTTACTTCTCACAGATAGAACATTTATGCTATAAACAGCTTTTTGCAAAGCTGTGTTTCAAAGCTGTGTTTTTAACTTCAAGCTGATTACTGCTTTCCATTTACATTTTAAGAACTGAAGACTGACTCCAACTTTATGACCAGAAACTAAACAAAACAACATTAGTTTTAAGTTTATTTACAACTGTTTGATCTTACTAGTGGCAGCTGCTGTGTTTAGAAAGCCAAGATAAGCAAACAACCAAAGGGCCCACTGGCCAAGGAGTGAATATTCACCTTTTTCTGTAAGACATGCTGTCTAATTCAGGTATATTTCCTTTGGACCCTCTTCCTCTAAAAAGGCAACCATAACTAAACATCAAACACGAGGAAATCTGCAGATGCTGGAAATTCAAACAACACACACAAAATGCTGGTGGAACACAGCAGGCCAGGCAGCATCTATAGGGAGAAGACCTGACAAAGGGTCTCCGCCCGAAACGTCTACAGTGTTTCTCCCTATAGATGCTGCCTGGCCTGCTGTGTTCCACCAGCATTTTGTGTGTGTTGTCATAACTAAACACAATACTTTAACCAGAGTTTTATAGAGCAGCATTAACACCTCATGACTCTTGAACTAAATCACCTAACTAATGAAGACTGTCACTAACCACAGACCTCAAGACAGAATATGCTCCATCTACTACCACTCTCTGCCTTCTTAGCCTTTAGGGACTGAATGCATTTTGATACATTTTTATGTATAACAGAGCCAGCTGTTAGCTGAGAGTTTACTACATTCATAAAAACACATTCTGTCAATTTATCTACCTCTGTTACATTACTCTAAATCCGCAACACAAAATGACTTGCAGATGTAATTCCAGCACTGTTGGGATGCTTTGCTGGAAGGAGTAGCAGGATAATGATCTAATGCACAAGGATCAGTGTTCCTTACATACAGCAATAACGACTCCACTGGTAACAGTGCTCTTTAACAGAGCTCTCTGTCTATAATGGCAGTCCTTTGGGTATGAGCACGATTTGTTTTTACCCCAGTTCTGAGGTAAAAGATGCCTTTTACCTTTTACCTATGCCTGAGTGTCATAGGAAGTCATTCCAACCCGTGGCCATCAAACTACAACTCCTCCCTTTGAGTGTCAGACACCCTGAGCCAATAGGCGAGTCCTGGTCTTACTTTTTCCACTTGGCATGATTAACTTATTTACTTATTATTATTTAATTATCTATGGTTTTAATTTGCTATATTTCTTCACTATTCTTGGTGGTGCGGCTGTAACGAAACCCAATTTCCCTCGGGATCAATAAAGTATGTCTTTCTGTCTTTCTGTTTAAACAGAGATGTTTGTTGCACTCTAGTTATATCAGTTACCACATTGAACTGGTCTAATGAAGTCCAAGTTCAAAGGCAAGATGGTCCATTGAGATTGGAGACCAGACTTTGCTGTGCACATTTAGTGCATGCACACACAGATACACACATGCACTTGCACATGCAAACGTACTTATTTTTGGGTGACTTCTCTCTGTCATTCTTCTTCTTCTTCCCAGTCTAGAACCCTTCCAGGTTTAGTGTCCCCACTGCTGCCTTCCTCAAACTCCCATCCAAATGGACTCCTCTCACTCAGCTTTCTCTGCTTTCACTCACACGTTGCCAAAGTGTGCAATATTAGTAACTCTGTGTTTGTAACAATTGTCCCTGAGATCACTGCGCAAAATCTTTACAACGTATCTTTATCTGTCTAAGGTCTGTAACTGTGTACATTGTGAAAAAAAACATAGTACCTAGGCTGACTGTGAATTAAGTGAACTTAATAATTTTCACAGAGCCCACTCTAGAAACATTGAAACATAGAAAACCTACAGCATAATACTGGCCTTTCAGCCTGCACATAAAAACTGTTCCAAACATGTCCTTACCTTAGAAATTACCCAGGGTTACCCATAGCCCTCTATTTTTCTAAGCTCCATATACCTATCCAGCAGTCTCGTAAAAGACCCTATCGTATCCGCCTCCACCACCGCTGCCGGCAGCCTATTCTACACACTCACTACTCTGCTTAAAAATCTTACCTCTACATCTCCTCTGTACCTACTTCTAAGCACTTTAAACCTGTGCCCTCCTGTGCTTGCCATTTCAGCCCTGGGAAAAAAGCTTCTGACTATCCACACGATCAATAATCCACATCATCTTATACACTCTGTGCAATAATTATAACTAAAATTATTATCTATGATTATAAGTCATTGTTTAATTTTAATAACAGATCTCAGTCATTATAACTGAACTCCATGTAAAATTTGAAATAAATTGATTGTACATAATTATATCTGAGAAGACTATACTTTATTAACAATAAACAATTTCAATTATTACAACAGTTCACTGTGTATAATTTTAATAACTGAGCTCTGCATATAATGTTTAGACCAATTGCACTGTGTGCAATGATAAAACGAGCTTTCTGTGCATAATTTTAATAACTAAGCTCACTTTGCATAATAATTATCTCTGAACTCACTACATATAATAATTATAACTGAGCTGTCTGTGTATACTTTTAATAACAAAGCCGATACAATTTCATAATTACAACTGAACATTATATGCAAATTTAACAATTTGAATGATTGCGTGATGGTTAATAATAAAACAGAAATTGCCGGAAGCTATAGCAGGGCAGGCCATATCTCTGGAAAGATCAATAGGCTGAAGACCCTTTGTCAGAACTCAGGAAGAAAAATACAAGTTGGTTTTATGTTGATCAAAGAGCCAAATGGAAGAGCAGAACTTGTTCAAGGATGCTATTATTGGAAGAGAAGTTGCAAGAATTCAATAGTAAATGAAAACCCGAAAAAGCTACATCTGCTACAAATCTGAAATAAAAACAGAAATTACTGGAAACACTCGGCATGTCAGCCACTAACACTGGAAAAACGAACAATCAAAATTTAAACAGTTCCCACATGTATATGTTTAATAGCTCCCCCTTTGTCTCCTCTTCTTTTGAAGTAAGGGGTAGAGAGAGAGAGCGATGATCTCTTCTTTGAACAGAGAAAGCAGGAAACAGGAAAGTTCTTGTGGCAAAAAGGGAGCTGGAGTGAGAGTCAGGGAATTGGATGTTAAAAGCAGAAGGATGGATATGAAATGGATTGAAAAGCACATGAGGCAAAAATTTAAATTCATGCTGTACCATAATGGAACAATCCAGCAAGGTATAATTGTATGAAATGTGATACTTAGAGACAAAGTAACAAAGAGGTTAAGTTATCGAGTTGTTATTGACCTGGAGGAATAATTTCAAATCCTATAATGGCATCTGTGAAAAGTAAGTCCAGTTAAATACAAGGATCTAAAATAAAAATCAATAATGCTTTGGTCAGACCATCAATAAACCTACCTTATCCATAAGTGTCCTTTCCCTATCCAGTCTAGTTATAAGTGACTGCAGTCCCAAAACAATGAAGCTATCTCTTACCTGGCCCTGTGAGACATCAGTATAAGGCAAATGCTGGTCTTGTCAGTTATAGCCTCACGTTGCAACATAATATTTTAAAAAGCTGACAAGGGTTATTTGACCTGTATTAAATTCTATGTGAACTCAAAATCTGCAGAATCAAGACTTAGACAAGGCTGGTAAAGACCAGTTGATATTGGAATGGTTAACTCCAGGGAGATGGTGTTCAAGGCCATGAAATGCAATGTTTACATTTACAGAGACAGTTATATTGAAACAAATGATGTGGAATAGGGCATGAAACAAGGACTATATGGCACCTATCTTGCAAAATACTCCACTGGGGTCATCTATGCTAACACAGGTCAACAGGATAAAATTGGCAGGAGTGGATGAGATAGGAAATGTGTGTCGCAAAAAACCATGCAGTCGCAAGAATAGAACATTTGATAGGAAATACTGAACTCAATAATCCAGGAAAACTAGGTTGGGATGGTGGTTGCAGAATTTACAGGCAAGAGATAAAGGAGATAACGGAAGCAGGTAAAGACCAAGTGATTAATAAGCAGATTGGAACATTTCTCTACAGCCCTGGATGAGAAGGAGAGGCTAGCAAGTGAATAATCACATTATTTTTTATGATGACAAACTGCAGCAACAACAGCTTGCACTTTTCAGCACAATAAAGGTAATAAAATGTCTCAGAGGCCTTATATGAAGCATAAACAAAACTTGCTATCAAACCAGCAAAGTTAAAACAAAATAGGACAAGTGATAAAAGTTTTAGTTGAAGGGGGATTTTTTTTAAGAAAGTGTAGGAAGAGAGAGGAGAGAAAGAGAGAGGGTAGAGAGAGGGGAGAGAGGGAGGAGAGAGAGGGGAGAGAGGGAGGAGAGAGGGGGAGGAGAGAGGGGGAGAGAGAGGAAAGTGGCTGGAAAACAGTACTTAGTTTTGTATTAGCTCAATAGTATTAAATATTATTTGGTAACTGGAAAGACATAGCATACAGTACTGTTGGGAAAGTCTTAGGCACCCTGTATTTATGTATCTGAGCATTTACATAGTGCTGTAAAACAGGCGTATTCAGGTAATCAGAAGTGAAGAAGATTAGACAACTCAGGGATAAATGGCTTGAGGAGATGAAATAATAGATAATGGCAAGTCCATGAAGGGGTTTAGTAACTTGATGACCATTTTGAAATGGAAAAGCCCGATGTAGCTCAGCACGCAAGGGATAGTGTGCAAGTCGGGATACATACAGCAGAACTTTTGGATATATTACTTTTATTGCTTATGAATATCATAGCCTCCATATATTGGACTTTTCGTGTTTAGAGGCAAGAAGGACATGTCTGAGGGCTTCAAGGGTGGAATGTTAGCATAGTGGTTAGCACAATGCTTTGCAGTACAGGCAACCTGACCTGGGTTCAATTCCTGCGGCTGCCTGTAAGGAGTTTGTACATTCTCACTGTGACCACGTGGGTTTTCTCCAGATGCCCCAGTTTCCTTCCACAGTCCAAAGACGTACCTGATGATAGGTTAATTGGTCATTGTAAATTGTCCTGTGATTAGGCCAGGATTAAATCAGGGGTTTGCTGGATGTTGCAGCTCAAAGTGCCAAAATGGCCTCTTCCACATTGTATGTCAGTCAATCAATCAATCAATAATCCTGTTCCAGTATAAGAAATGCTGAATCATTTTAAGGTACTGCAACAATTATTACTGTGAGAGGATATTAGCAAGTTGGAGGAAACCCATATTGCAGACTTGTGAGAGACTCAAAAATAAAACTATGACAGTCAAAGAATATACAGGATTAGGAAGTTTGCAGATGATATTAAGATTGGCAATGTTGTGAAGAGTGCAGAAGATTTCCAAAGACTACAATAGTATAAAACAAACAAAAGAATGTCTGCAGATCCTGGAAATCCAAAGCAACACATCCAAAATGCTGGAGGAACTCAGCAGGTCAGGCAGCATCGATGGAAAAGAATAAACAGTTGATGTTTCGGGCTGAGCCTCTTTTTCAGGACTGAGACGCAAGGGGGGGAAATGCCAAAATAAAAAATGTAGGGGTAGGGGAAGGAGGTTAGCTGGAAGGTGATAGGTAAAGCCAGGTGGGTGGGAAAGGTCAAGGGTTGGAGAAGAAATAATCTAATAGGAGAGGAGAGTGAACCATTTATCAATAAGTATAGACAATATATAGACCGTATATAGATCAGTTGCACATATGGCCAGAAAAATGGTAGATTTCAGTCTGAATAATTGTGAGGTATTGCAGTTTGTGAGATCAAATATAAAGGGACAGTACACAGTTAATTGCAGAACCTTTAAATGGTGTTGGCGTATGGAGGGATCTTGCAGCCCAACTCCTCAGCTCCCTGGAAGTGGTTGTACAAAGTGAAAAGATATTAAAGAAGGCATATGGCATTGACTCATTAGGCAAGATATTGAGTTCAAGAGTATGGAAGCACATGACAGCTTTATAAAATTCTGGTTAGACTGCATTATTCTTCCATTATAGTTCTTCCATTATAGCAGGGATATTGAGGAGTTAGAGAAGTGCAGAAGAAGTTTACCAGCATACTTCCTGATTAGAGGGCATGTTCTATGAAGAGAGACTGGACAAACTTAGGTTGTTTTTTTCTGCAGACGTGTAGGCTAAGGGGAGAACTGATTGAAGTTTACAAGATTATGAGGAATGTAGACAGCCAGTATCTTTTCCCAAGGTTGAAATGTCTAACACCAGAGATTCAAAGATTCAAAGTGCATTTATTATCAAGGTATATATACAGAATTCACCTCTGAGATTTTCCTGCAGGCAGCCACAAAACTAAGAAACACCATGGAAACCGTTCAAGAAAACATCAAACAAAAGAATAAATTGGGCAAACGGGAAAAAGCAAGCAGAGAATGCAGAGAACATGGAACATTTAAGGTGAGAGGGGATAGGTTTAAAGGAGCTGTGCGGGGCCAGCTTTACACAGAGAGTGTTGTGTGCCTGGGATGTGTTGCCGGGACAGTAGTGGAGGCAAATATAAAAGCAATGTTTGAGAGGCTGACTATGAGGAGAATGCAGGGATATGGTAATGTGGGCAGAAAGATTAGTGCAGAGAGTTTTTAATGAATATTTTCATTCGTTAAGCCCAACATCATTTGCTGAGAGGCCTTTTCCTCTCCTGTACTGGTCTATGTTCTATGTTTATTAAACAGCATATCATTGATTTTTGTACTGATAGAACAAGTGAAGCCTCCTCGGCATATGGATTTTGAGTAAATAGCTGCCAAATGAGTGGAAGTAGTCAAAGGAGGATTTTTTCTCAACGTGAAGTTGGCAATTCCTAAGAAAAAGGGGGAAACAGAAAAGAAGATGCTGTATTTTCTGGCTGATCACAGAGACAAGGAGCTGGAAACCATCAGTTCTGCCAATGAGACACCAGAAGATGATTGATACTTTCTAGTTGTTTTAGTAGATGCTGGGTGACGGTGGAGACACCCCACATGTTAACTGAATTGAAGTTGCTATTTGCAAATTGTAACTTTGGAGATCTCGGGGACTCATTAGTCTGAAGCAGGACTGTGTGCGTAATTCAAGATGAAAGACGGAGGCAGTAATTGTCGAGTGAAATATTGAGAGCACACGAAGTATTACAAATCTCAGAGCAGTCCAAAGTTAATTTGAAGAGCTCGATAACAAATGACGTAACTATCTTCACATAGTCAAACAGAAACAGAGGAGGGGAGAACTACACCAGTTTAAGATATGCAAACATTGCAGAAGTCTGCATGAAAAACAGTAAATGAAATACCTTTTTCTAGGCAGGAATGCAATAAATGCAAAATAGATGAAGTATTTTCATCCCAGAGCAAGTGCAAGGGAATTGATAAAGGAACCAAGCCAGTTCAGAGTAACAGCCTGTTCTCACAAATGTCTGCAGGAGATTATAATGAGATCAAAGTCTTACCATTGAAAAGAGAACAAGAGAACAGAGGATTCCAAGATCACATTTATAAAATTCATAAAAAAGCTAAAGGTGCTGAAAATCTGAGTACGAACAGTAAATACTAAACATAGACACAAGAGGTACTGCAAATGCTGGAACTCCTGAGCAACACACACAAAGCTGGAGGAGATCAGCAGGTCAGGCACCATCTATGGATGGGAATAAACAGTCGATGTTTCAGTCTGACACCCTTCCTCAGGACCCACTGAAAGAGGGAAACACTAAAAACATTCAGCTGGTCAGGCAACATCTATGAGAAGGGGAAAAAGACCCCCACATCAGAAGTGAGAAAGAGAACAGTCTGTACAACTTGGTTTTAAGTTGCAGGGAGGGTGGGAGAGGGTTGAATTGGACAAAGGAAGCATTTTTGATGGCTCAGCTTATCTGAAATTTTATTTCTGCCATCTGTGCATATATATTCATAAATAAGCAGTCCAATAAATCATTCAGCCTGCATTTTGATAGAAGAGGTGACACTAAAATGTTGACAGCACAGATAAGGGTCTTGAAGCGGTAGTTAGACAATATTTTCAACCGATAATGTATGCTGAAAGAATGGTGAACTGTGTGCCAGAAGGAATCCTGGTGAAACTGAAATCAAAACGGTTTAATTAAAGGGAAAGCCCTCAAACGCTCAGATTGAAAAGAAGATGGTACGGTTGTTAGAGTTGAACCGTAATTGCAGGGGATATAGATTGTGGAAACATACAGCACCAATACATGCACTTTGGTCCATCATGTCCATGCTCGTTCATGTTATTCAGTCCTTGAACCATGAAGTATGTGTTAACATTATAGGCTGTACCTCCCTTACCTACTTCATCAGTGACCTTGTTTCCCTCATAAGGTCAGAAGTAGGGTTGTTTGTTGATGATTGCATCCTGTTCGTTGTCATTCACAGGTGCTAGGCAAATGATGTAGCCCAAGTCTTCTTGTGGCAAAGCCAAGATAATATTCACACATTGGGTGTTAAGTGGGAAGTAGCATATGTGCTATACAAGTACCAGACAGTGACTATCTCCAACAAGAGGTTGTCTGTCTACGTACTCTTGATATTCAACAACATTACCTCACTGAATCCCCACAATCAATAATTGAGTGTGGGTCACCATTGATCAGAAACTCAGTTAGACCAGCATTGCTGACATTACACGACCTACGAAGCACTACTCAGGAGAGTGATGGAATATTCTCTTCTACATTAAATGAGTGCAACTCCAACACTGAAGGAGCTCTCTCTAGCATAAAGTAAGCCATCTGACTGGAACTCAATCCGGAGTTAACATTCATGCCCTCCACTCAGCAGAGTGTGCCATGTACAAAATACCTTCTGATTATTCATTCCAGCTTCTTTGACTGCTCCCCTCACCCAGTCAAGAAGAACAAGAGCAGCAGGGGCACGGAAACACCAACACTTTGTTTTCTTTAAGTGATTGATGCACCATCAATAACTCCCACTGAGACGTAAGGTGAGATATCGGCTTTTATTGACTGGAAGAAGGAACCAGGAGTGAGTGACCATCATACTATGTCCTGGAGACTGAGGCCGAGCGTCAGGCCTCAGATCGCCTTTATACAGGGGCCTGTGGGAGGAGCCACAGGAGCAGTCAGCAGAGGTCGTGTCCAGACAGGCACATAGTTCACCACAGTGATGTAACTCTTTGAGCTGCAAATGCATTGACGTTCCTCATTGTCACTGAACAAAACTCCAGGATTCCCAAGCCAATTGGGGACTGCCTTCGGCAGAAGGACTGCAATAGGTCAGGAATGTGTTTACCACCATCTCCTCGAGGGCAGCTAGTGATGAGCAATAAATGCAGGCCACGCCTGTGAAGCTCATATTCCTATAGATCAATTAAAAATAATGATAAGAAAGATCTGAGCTTGAGGCCAGGGTGTAAATAAAATATATTTGGTAGTCCTTGTTTGACAATATTTTATTGTCAAACAAGGACTACCAAATATCAAAATTATTTTCCCGCACATGAAACATTTCCAGATGTTTTGACATGTCATTATGTTGCATGCAATGTGTACTTATTTAATCAGTGTCTATGTAGCTCTTATGGCACTAATTATAACTAAGCCATAGTTACTTAACTTGTTCTCCACAGATGACTCCGTCGTCTAGAGGCAAATATCAAAGTTCAACAACATTCTTATGCACAGTATTTATATTAATATTCCATTAAAGTTTAGTATCAATTCCAAAATGCTTTATATTTCCAGTGGTCCAACCATTTAGGCAAAAAATGAGTGGAAAAGTCATTGTCACAAAAAGCTTAATGTCTTTGAAGAGAATTTAATCAACAGATGCGCAAAACAAACTCATGCAATTAAGCTAGCAGATAATTTACATAAAATAAAGGGGTAAATGAACAGAAATTAGGACAAAACGGTAGAGGCCACATGTTTTATACTAAGGCTGGTTGAAGCTTGGAATTCTTTCTGAGCTACAGTTGTGAGCAATGGATGTAATGTAAACAAGACAGACAAAATGCTGGAGGAACTCAACATGCCACACAGCATTTCCGATTGGAATTAATGTGGAATTGAACCAGCCATACTCTGAGAGTCATTTTGCATTTTTCTGGCCAGTAATGCTTCGAAGTAGTGAGCATTGTGGGTGATGTCTGGTGTATTTTACATATTGTATCTTTTTGATGTGCAAACTACAGAAGTTCAAAACTGTAAATGTAGGAAATAAAAAAGAAATAACAAGTTGGTCGATTACAGCAAAGTCCTGATGAATTTGCAGATTGGTCTCAAGTCATTTTTCCTGCCCCATCTCCATAACCATTTAAATTTCAAAATAAATTTGTTTTTGAGGTAGGTATATGTCACCATATACTACCCTGAGATTCAGTTTCTTGTGGGCATTCATAGATACTTAGAAATAGAATGAAATCAATGAAAAATGAACACAAACAAAAGGTGAAACAACCAATATGCAAAAAAAAACTGGACAAAAAAAACTAACAAATAAATAAATAAATAAGTTGTACAATCAGGTCAGAATTGTGATGAGTGAAGTCATCCACAATGGTTCAGGAGCCTGAAAGTTGAAAGGTAATATCTATTCTTGAACTTGGTGGTATGGGATTTAGGCTCCTGTACCTCCTTCCCAATGGTAGCAGTGAGAAGAGAGCATGGCCTGACTGGTGGAGGTCATTGAACATAGATTTATTCCTCTTAGTTCAGAGACACAGTAATCACAGCTCTTTGGAGTGGAGTATGGCACATGTTCAAAATTTCAAAGGTTCAGTTGTTATCAAATAATACAACTCTGAAATTCTTCTTCTCCAGATCGCCATGAAACCAAGAAAGGAAAGAATGACAACGCAAACATCAACCCCCAACTCACTCCTCCCAGCACAAATAAATGTACAGAAGTAGGACAGGCACATCAACTCCCAGAATCCCACCTCCCCACATAGAAAAAAAACAAGCAAGTTCAGGAGAAAAACACAGAATATAAAATAACTGTAATATGGAAAACAGTCTGTAGTCCAAATACATATCGAAAACACAGAAAGCCTGGGTTCTGCTCCCTGGGCATGGTGGCAGGCCTTTCTCTCTGCAGCAGCAGAGCAATTTCCCAGCAATCAGAAGAGAGTCTCCCCTTTCCAGCAGTCCAGATGATGAGCCGCACCAATGCTAATCCCACCAACTTCAGCATTGTAGGAGAAAGAGGAACATTGGATCATAGAAACATAGAAAACCTACAGCACAATACAGGCCCTTTGACCCACAAAGCTGTGCCAAGCATGTCCTTATCTGAGAAATTAGCTAGGGTTACTCCTAGCCCTCTGTTTTTCTAAGCTCCATGTTCCTATCCAGGAGACTCTTAAAAGACCCTATCATATCCACCTCGCTACCATCACTGGCAACCCATTCCACGCACTCACCACTCTCTGCATAAAAAACTTACCCCTGACATCTCCTCTGTACCTGCTTCCAAGCACCTTAAAACTGTGCCCTCTCATGTTAGCCATTTTAGCCCTGGGAAAAAGCCTCTGACTATCCACATGATCAATGCCTCTCATCATCTTATACAGCCCTATCAGGTTACCTCTCATCTTCCATCACTCCAAGGAGAAAAGGCAGAGTTCACTCAACCAATTCTCATAAACCATGCTTCCCAACCCAGGCAACATCTTTGTAAATCTCTTCTACACCCTTTCTATGTTTTCCACATCCTTCCTATAGTAAGGTGACCAGAACTGAGTACAATACTCCAAGTGGGGTCTGACCAGGGTCCTATATAGCTGCAACATTACCCCTCGGCTCCTAAACTCAATCCCATGATTGATGAAGGCCAATACACCGTATGCCTTCTTAACCACAGAGTCAACCTGCGTAGCAGCTTTGAGTGTCCTGTGAATTCAGACCCCAATATTCCTCTGATCCTCCACACTGACAAGTGTCTTACCATTAATACTATACTCTGCCAACATATTTGACTTAGCAAAATGAACCACTTCAAACTTATCTGGGCTGAACTCCAACTGCCACTTCTCAGCCTAGATTTGCAACCTAACAATGTCCCGCTGTAACTTCTGACACCTTCCACACTATCCACAACACCTCCATCCTTTGTGTCATCATCAAATTGATTAACACATCCCTCCCCTTCTTCAGCTATGTCATTTATAAAAATCACTATGAATAGGGGTCCCAGAACAGATCCCTGAGGCACACCACTGGTCACTGGCCTCCATGCAGAATATGACCCGTCTACAACCACTCTTTGCCTTCTGTGTGCAAGCCAATTCTGGATCCACAAAGCAATGTCCCCTTGGATCCCATGCCTCCTTACTTTCTCAATAAGCCTTGCATGGGCTACCTTGTCAAATGCCTTGCTGAAATCCATATACACTACATCTACTACTCTTCCTTCATCAATGTGTTTAGTCACATCCTCAAAAAATTCAATCAGGCTCATAAGGCATGACCTGCCTTTCACAAAGCCATGCTGACTATTCCTAATCATTTGATGCCTCTCCAAATGTTCATAAATCCTGCCTCTCAGGATCTTCTCCATCAACTTACCAACCACTGAGGTAAGACTCACTAGTCTATAATTTCCTGGGCTTTCTTTACTCCCTTTCTTGAATAAAGGAACAACATTTGCAACCCTCCAATCCTCCGGAACCTCTCCCGTCCCCATTGATCATCATCAGAGGCTCAGCAATCTCTTCCCTCGCCTCCCACAGTAGCCTGGGGTACATCTCGTCCAGTCCTGTTGACTTATCCAACTTGATGCTATTCAAAAACTCCTGCACATCTCTTTCTTAATACCTACATGATCAAGCTTTTCAATCTGCTCTAAGTCTACAATCACCAAGATCTTTATCCATAGTGAATACTGAAGCAAAGTACTCATTAAGAACCCTGTATGCTTCGGTTCCATACACACTTAACCACTGTCACACTTGATAGGTCCTATTGTCTCAGGTCTTATTCTCTTGCTCTTCACATACTTGTAGAACGCCTTAGGGTTTCCTAAATCCTGTCCACCAAGTCCTTCTCATGGCCCCTTCTGGTTCTCCTAATCTCTTTATTGAGCTCCTTCCTGCTAGCCTTATAATCTTTTAGCTTTCTATCATTACCTAGTTTTTTGAACTTTGTATAAGCTCTCCTTTTCTTCCTGACAAGATTTACAACAGCCTTTGTACACCACGGTTCTCTTACCCTACCATCTTCTCCCTGTCTCATTGGAACGTACCTATGCAAAACTTCATGCAAGTCTTCCCTGAACATTTGCCACATTTCCTCTGTACATTTCCCTGAGAGCATCTGTTCCCAATTTATGCTTCCAAGTTCCTTCCTGATAGCCTCATATTTCCCCTTACTCCAATTAAATGCTTTCCTAATTTGCCCGTTCCTATCCCTCTCCAATGCTATGGTAAAGGAGATAGAGTTGTGATCACTATCTCCAAAATGCTCTCCCACAGAGAGATCTGACACCTGCCCAGGTCTATTTCACAATATCAGATCAAGTACAGCCTCTCCTCTTGTTTGTTTATCTACATATTGTGTCAAGAAACCTTCTTGAACACACCTAACAAACTCCACCCCATCTAAATCCCTCGCTCTATGGACATGCCAATCAATATTTGGGAAATTAAAATCTCCCACTACGACAACCCTGTTATTATTACTCCTCTCCAGAATCTGTCTCCCCATCTGTTCCTCGATATCCCTATTACTATTGGGTGATCTATAAAAAACACACAGTAGAGTTATTGATCCCTTTCTGTTCCCACAGAAACTCCGTTGACAATGCCTCCACGTTTTCTTCCATTTCTACGGCCATGACACTATCTCTGATCAACAGTGCCACACTCCCACCTCTTTTACCTCCCTCCCTGTCCTTTCTGAAACATCGATGGTCTGGCACTCAAAGTAACCATTCCTGCCCCTGAGCCATCCAAGTCTCTGTAACACCACAACATCATAGCTCCAAGTACTGATCCACACTCTAAGCTCATCCGCTTTGTTCATAATATACCTCGCATTAAAATAGACACATCTCAAACCATCTGTCTGAGTGTGTCCCTTCTCTATCACCTGCCTCCCCCCCCCCCCTCACACTAACTCCAAGCTTTCTCTATTTGTGAGCGAATCACCTCTTCCCCTGTCTCTTCAGTTTGGTTCCCACCCCCAGCAATCCTAGTTTAAACTCTTCCCAATAGCCTTAGCAAACCTCCCTGCCAGGATATTGGCCCCCTGGGATTCAATTGCAACCCGTCCTTTTTGTACAGGTCACTCCTGTCCCAAAAGAGGTCCCACTGATCCAGAAATCTGAATCCCTGACCCTTGCTCCAATCCCTCAGCCATTCATTTATCCCCCCCCCCATTCTATTCCTATTCTCACTGTCGTGTGGCACAGGCAGTAGTCCCGAGGTTATTACCTTTGTGGTCCTGCTTCTCAATTTCCTTCCTAACTCCCTATAGTCTACCTTCAGGACTTCCTTTCCCCCCTGGTTGTTGGTACCAATATGTACCATGACCTCTGGCTGTTCTCCTTCCTGCTTCAGGATATCTTGAATGCGATTAGAAACATCCCGGAGCCTGGCACCTGGGAGGCAAACTACCATTCGTGCTGCTTTCCTGCATCCACAGAATCGCCAGTCTAACCGCCTCACTACAGATTCCCCATCACTGCTGCCATCCTCTTCCTTTCCCTACTCTTCTGAGTCACAGGGCGAGACTCTGTGCCGGAGGTGCGACCACTGTTGCTTCCCCCAGGTAGGCTGATGCCCCCCCCCCCTCAACAGTACTCAGACAGGAGTACTTACTGTCAAGGGGTACAGCCACAGGGGTACTCTCTAGCCTCTGACTCCTGCCCTTCCCTCTCCTGACTGTTACCCACTTATGTGTCTCCCCAGGCCCTGGTGTGAGAACCTGCCTATAGCTCCTCTCTATCACCTCCTCACTTTCCCTGACCAAACGAAGGTTATAGAGCTGCTGCTCCAGTTCTGTAACACGGTCCCTAGGGAACTGCAGCTTGACGCGCAGATATGGCCGTCCGGGAGGCTGGGATTCTCCAGGGCCTCCCACATCTGACACCGAGCATGGAACACCACCCTCACACGCATGCTTCCTGTCTGTATTCTACTCAGGCAACTTCGCCTCATCTCGACCTGTTATCGGCGAAGACCTGCTGAACCAAAGCCTTCCTACTCTGTCCCTCTCTACTCTGATGCCTGCTCTATAAAGCCGTCTCCTTTTAAATTCTTCTCGCTATTTTCACTGGCTGACATCCACACGCTTGCACAGTCATGCCCCAATCAAACCGCTGAAGAAATAACTGTCTCCCTTTAAACTCTTCTCGCTTTTAAACTTTTCTCACTGTTCTCACTGGCTGACATCCACGCGCTTATGCAGTCATGCCCCAATCAAACTGCTGAAGAAATAAACCAGCTGTTGGGGGGCTCTATATTTGGTGAACTTTCCCCCTCCCTCTAGTCAGTGCTGCTGGTGTGAAGGGACCACAGGTACAATGAATAACAGTCGGTTCCGGTTCTGATAGAATCCAAGGCTGCAGCTGGTGGTGGGGTCACTCCACATGTTTGTAGATCTTACGGTTCAATATGGCTGATCACAGATGAGAGCAGGTGCCCCCAGTTTTTAGAAGCAGCTTCAGAGTCCTTAGTCGCTGAACTGAAGAGAAGATAAGATTATCAGAGTGAGAATCAAAAAGTTCTTGAGGTATATAGTCCATGCCTGTGGGATAAGTTCTCTATCAATGTCAGAAGTGGCCCCGTTCCACAGATGATAAAGGTCAGTATTTGCTATCAATCACAATTGCTCCTCTAGCTTTCTGAAAACAGTGCACCAGCATTCACCAGTCAACAATCTCCATCATTCAGGACACTAGACTTACACACAATTATGGAGGTGGTGCTGGCAAATCCAAGATGGGCATTGGAGAGGAAGTAATTAGAGAATGAGCATTGCCTAATTACACCTCCCATTGCTATGCTGATGATTGGGAGTAGTCTGCCTGGATGGCAGTAAGCCAATTTTGATCTGTCCTGCTTTAGGAACATGATATATCTGGGCAATTTTCCACATTGTCAAGTAAACGCCGGTGAATGAGAATGGCCTGAATATAGCCAGATAAAGTCCTGATGCAGAAGTCCCAAGAGAATGTCTAATACGATTACCTTTGTTTCATACCTCAAACTGGTCACCAGAGGGAGGAAGAGATGACAAGGCTAACCCTATTAGGCCAATTATCAGTTCAAGGTTATCACCTGTGCCTTGTTTGTAGCCCTATATAAGTTCCTTGTCCCTTGTTTCTTTGTTCAGTCTAAGAATCATCTTTTGTAGGAATCACCAGTCATAAATTTTTTGGTATCCTGTTAAGGAGTCCAGTAAATCCTTGTTTTTTTTGTTCTAATTTTGAGTGAGCTGTCTCTGTAATGGGGCTCACCACTTTTCAGTGTGAGGGAAGTTAAAACTGAAATTACTCAGTCAGCTATAACACTTTGCTTTGGCTGAAAATTAGCTTCTGTGATACCAAGAGGAAACCAAGATAGATGTTTTACACAGCATATCTGGCTGAACATAGCTGTCAATACTTTGTCCTTCCATTTAGTACTTATGTGCTTGATCCTGCCATCATTGAGGATAGGATGTTCTTTACACCTCCTCCTCTATAAGTTGGTTAATTGCCCACCATCATTTTTAAGACTTGATTGACTGACTGCACAGGTTTGATCTGATCCATTATTTGTTGGATCATCCATTGGATTTTCTTGGTATTTGAAGCGCAGGCAGTCCTGAGCTGTGTGACTCAGACAACTCTGTGAAATGTCTGCAGGCACTGAGCTCTCTGCTTTTCTCATTCCAATTATGCTTTGATATTAGACTTTCTGTGACTCCAGAGGTTAGGCAACCCCCTTCCATTAGTTTCTTGGCAATTATAGCCACAAAGAAGAGGAATAAGTAATGGGCAGCTTCACTCTTTAGAAATGAATTGTGATCACTTGTGTATCCACATACCCAGGTACTCCTGCTCCTCTGCCTTCTAAAGCAGTAATTCCTTATTGTGCATTGCCTTGGTTCATTTTTGCTAATAAAATGCATTACATTTCTTTCCATTAATCTCCATCTGCCCATTTAATTTATTTGCCATGCTACTTTATCACAATCAGCTTTTTATTCACTGTACTATTCAATTTTGTATCATGCACAAATTTAGAGGCTGTAATTTGCATCTCTAAGATTCTGGATTTTTTTAAGAAGCAATGGTGTAACACTGATCACAAAGTAACACTTCCTCCCATTTGAACAACAATCATTCATTATCTTTTGATGTCTCTTATTTGGGTATATCCACTCTGTAAATGTCCTTTTTATGCCATGAATTTCAGCTTTGCTAATCAAATGGCTCCTTATCAAAAGTCTTCTAGAAATCTGTGTATATCACACTGACTGTAGTACCAACAGCATCTCCACCAGTTATCTCATCTACAAATTCAATCAAATTATCAAATCTGTGCTGCTCTGCCTTAATTAGTCAGATGCTTATTCAGCTTGAAAGATTTCTCAGTACTGAGGTAAAACTGACCGGTTTGTAGCTTTTGACTGTTCTTGCTTACTGTTCTGAACAAAGGAGAAATATTTACTACTCTCCAGAGCTCTGACACCAGCCACTATCCAAAGAGTATAGAAAAATAATGATTTTCTCATATACTTTCCTCAAAATAGAATGCATCTTGCCTGGACCTGGTGACATGCCTACTTTAATTCAGTCAGATAGTGCAATACCTCCATGCTATTAAATTTTGATGTATCTGGTTTCTCAGTGATGGTCCACACTTCATTGATTTGGAAGCACCTTCTTCTGTGGTACAAAGTATTCATTTTATACCTTCACTGTGCCCTGTGCAAGTTCCAGTTTTGCTCTTAAGAGTCCCATTCTTTGAAATTCTACCTTTAGCATTTATATGCCTATAAGAACATTTCTAGATTCTTATCTATGTTGACAGCTAAACTTTTCTCATACTCTCTAGTTGCCTCTTCAATGTCCACTATCCCTCTGATTCTTTTGTTACCAGCTGTATTTGCATGGTATTTACAGCCTGATACTTGTATACAAGAATCCTTTATATAACTGTGTAGGAGTAAACTGGAAGATCACATGGAGTTGGTGTTTGAAATAACGGGTGATTTATTAAAAACTGTTGTACACCAGGAGACCAGACAAAACTGAACTACTGGAGCATGCATTTGGTAGAGCCTTCACATTCTCATATGATGAAATTATCAGCAAAACTACATTTTGATAACAGAATGGAGGCTACAGGAAGATCTAATTAAGTACCAGGTCCTGATTACAGAGTAAAATGAATGTCCACAAGTCTAACAGTAAATCCAATTTTCTATTACATCAAAGGATGGACAGTGTAACATTAACAAAACTCCTGAACCTTGGACATCATCACTGCTGCACTCCATGTCTCTTCTTTGAGGCTTTGTCTGTGGTTCCCTGTTACCACATTAACAAAATCCACATCCCTGGTTACCAATTATCAATCCTCACTGTTCTTTCCCCTACAACGAACTGCAAGGGGAAAAATGTCCATCAGGAAGAATAGACCAGCTGTGTATTTCTAGTGAAGTTAAAAAAGTAGCATAATAACAAATACATTATAATATTGGCAAAAAGTACAATGACCTTGGAGATTGAGAAAATATCAAATTTCAGTAAAAGGAGACCAGGTCATTGGTAAGAAAAGGGAGCGTGGAATAAGAAGCTAGTCTTCCAGGAAGAACATACTGTAATATATTCAACAGCAATGTAAAAAGAAATGCCAGTGACATTTACTGAGGTCCCCCTATAGTCAGACACAGAAAAATAGTATTGGGAATAAAGAAATGACAAATAAATGAACATTACTTTGTATCCATCTTCATGGACAAGGATACACACAACCTGGACGTAGTGCAGGACTAAAGGCTTGGCATGAAGGAGAAATTGGCATTACTAAGAAAATAGTACTGAAGAAATTAAAAGGAATGGATAACCTAAATATCAGGACTTGGAAAGACATGGCTATAGTTGACATGTACTAGAATTCTAGAAAGGCTCCCACAAAAGTGAGTGGTAACAAGAGTAACCCTGGCATTTATGAAAGGATGGAGAGAAAAAACAGGGAGCTATAGACCAGTCGGCCTGGCATCAGCAGTAGGAAGAATTCTGAAATTTGTCACTAAAGAAATAACAATTCAGAAAGTAATATTAGGATGGTAGTGAATCAACAGATTTATGGAGGTGAAATCATGTTACTGTTTTTAAATTCATCAAGTAGGATAGAGAAGGGTAAACAAGTTGACTTTGTTGTATTTGAGTTTACAGAATGCCTTCAGTAAAGTTTCATGTTAAAGAATATCAAACAAAATTAGAGTGCATTGTAGTGGAGCCCTGCAGCTCGCCAAGGAGTGTTGAACAGAGGTTTCTCGAGCACCTTTATTTACTAATCGTTATCTTCGCTACAGCCATTAAGCCCTTGGGTTTTAGGTTTAATCTTAAGTTCACTGTGAAGGGGACAGCTTTTCTGACATCCTATGGTTATTTAAAGAGGACTCTCATTTAGTGCCTTAGCAGAGTCATTGTGTTGTCTTGCGGTGCCACTCCGTAGCTCCTCCAAGGCCCTGTTGGTATTCTTATGTCTAACCTCTTGTTTCCATCTCTCCATGGGGAATCTGCTGCCCTCCGCCCCTGAGCACTTCCCGTAACTGAGGCCCGCCATTCCTCTGCACTTGGGTCCAGTCCTACAGTGCACTCCATGCCATGGACTGATGATTAGTTAGCAAGCAGAGTCCGTTTTGTGTTGGGAGGCTATGCTTAGTGTGTGATGCACCATCAATAACTCACACTGAGACGTAAGGCGAGATACCGGCTTTTATTGACTGGAAGAAGGAACCAGGAGTGAGTGTCTATCATACTATGTCCTGGAGACTGAGGCCGAGCGTCAGGCCTCAGATCGCCTTTATACAGGGGCCTGTGGGAGGAGCCACAGGAGCAGTCAGCAGGGGGCGTGTCCAGACAGGCACATAGTTCACCACAGTGTGCTCCTGTAGGAGTGGTGCTTGGTCACCAGCTGTTCATTATGCATTGCTAAAGGGATCAAGTGAAATAGATCGAAGTTTGCTGTCGATGCAATGCAAGGTGGCAGTGTGGACTGTGAGGAAGTTGCAGAGGGGCTTTAGAAGGATGATGGTAATTTAAGTAAAAAGCCAAAGCTATGGCCAATAGAATATAAAGTTGAAAATGTCAACTTACCCACTTTGGTGGGAAAACGGAAAAGCGGATTTTTTTCAAAATAAAGGAAGATTGAAAGGTATAAGAGTTGTGAAGTACCTGGATGCCACCAATCACTGCAAGTTAATATATGAGTACAGCAAACAATGGGGATGACAAATGATATGTAACGTTTGTGGCTGGGAGATTGGAATACAATATTTTCGAAGCTATTTCAACAAGACTCTATACAATTGGAGCAAGTTGACTCCATGCTCCTGCACACTTAGAACATTGTAGTTGGGTCTGCTGTCACTACCTAAGGAAAGAACTGATAGAAAAGGTTCACCAGATTGATTCCTCAGAAGTTCTTTGTTTTGTATGAGGAGAGATTATGTAGACAAGATCTATTATATTCTGAGTTGATAAGAATGAAGGGCAAGTTCAGTGAAAGGTATTACAGCATAACTCTTCCTTTGAAAGGATTCCATTAACACTCCCAGCACTGAAGTTGAACTAATAGGCCTGTAATATTTGCTTTATCCCTTGCTCTCCTTTTAACAACAGTACAAGGATAGCAAGTCTCCAGTCCTCTGTCCCCAGAGAACATTGAAAAATGGTAGTCACCATTTTCACATTTCCCTTTATTGCTTCTTTTGACCCTGGCTAAGATTAATCCACTTTTAAATCTACCAAAGCCTTTGACATTTCCGATTTTTCTATGTTTACCCCATCCAATGTATAGACACTTCTCCTTAATTGGTGTTAATAAAGACAGGCACAAAATATTCATTATAAACCCTGTGAACATCCTCCATCTCCACATGCAATTCACTTCTATGGTGATAATTTGCTTGTAGCTGTCACACAGCAGTAGAAATTACTTCTTGTCGATACTGTTGGCTCTGTATCTACAGAACCTACAATCTAAAGCTTGATCATAGTGATTCATTTTCTACAAACAGTGAGGACAGAAAACAATAACTCCAGAAAATTTCCAACTTGCTTACAATTTTCACATTGAAAATAAATCACAACTCACTAGCCTTGTGCCAATGGTAAAGTGGAAACAGTAAGACACCAAATAATTTCTCATTGCAATTTACTACTCATTCCAAAGAGAAATCATGGAAAAAGAAAATTGACAATTTCTGATAAAACTACAGGCTGACAACATGTGGTGAACTATGTGCCTGTCGGGACACGCCCCCTGCTGACTGCTCCTGTGGCTCCTCCCACAGGCCCCTGTATAAAGGAGATCTGAGGCCTGACGCTCGGCCTCAGTCTCCAGGACATTGTATGATAGACACTCACTCCTGGTTCCTTCTTCCAGTCAATAAAAGCCAATATCTCGCCTTACGTCTCAGTGTGAGTTATTGATGGTGCATCACAACACAATCAGTAACAGGAATACTGCCAGCTACACTGAGCACTTATGCACACATGTCCTCTAATTATACCCTGTAAGATAGATGGCCTATATGAATGTCAAAGGCAATGAAAACAGTGTGAAAGCAAATAAAAAGTAACATGAAATTCAAATCTATGCCATTTCCATCTTTTAAAGCATAGTTTTTACACAAGCAAGCAAACAACTCCAGACAACGTGCAGCCATTTGAAGTATGAAGCATTGTATGATTTATAAAGCATCACATGAAATGTATCATTGTTCAAGGCTTAAAACACTCCATCATGTCAGTGAATCCAGCAGAACAGATATCCTCAAAAAGATGCTGAACAATTTCTTCAGGTACAGCTACCTCATAGCCGAAGCCTCCAATATTATCCATCAAGCTGGTGGAGATATCCTACGCATCAGAGAGAGGTTACAACAAAATTATGCAGCATCTAAGAAAAATCTGAATATTTATTTTATTTACTATGGGGGCAAATGAAGAGAGACTAGGTTCTCCACGTATAGTTCTGAGAATTCAGGATCTCAAGTTTGATAATAAAGAAGACAGCCATTGCTTACATTGTGCTCGGGTGAGTTTATTTAACTGATCACAGACACAAGTGTCAAATAGTCACAGTTTAGAAAAAAACTGTCAAAAATTGGTCATTTTGCTTATTGCAAAATGCAGCACCCGTACTGGGTATGTAAATCTAGATAACAAAATAGAATTGTGTACATTAACTGTCAGCAAAGAAACAGTTAATTGGTTATGTAATTACAGTCAGAGATGTGTCTTGTACGAACAAAGACTCCCAGTGAATAGTGTACACCTGCAAATATGATAAAAAGAAGAACCCTTCCCCGAAGGGTTCCATACAAAGCAAACACTGAAAAGCAGAGACATGAAAATCAATTTCCTGTCTGCATCCTAAGAAAAAAAATCACTCACCTCCCCATCACTTTGTTAGAACAATCCAATACTTGTCTCACTGATCAGCTCTTTCCGTATTGGGATGCTACTTCCTTAAAATATCCCTCAGATTTTTTTTTTAAACAAATTTGTGTCTCAGCTACCTTCTGTATTTCAAAATGCTTCTGAGTTAAAGAAGTGCAGTGAAGTAGGATGGTTTGATGGGGCAGGAGGGATTATTGTACTTAATTGCACTATGATCTATTTTCTTTTCTTTTTGATATCCCAGATATTTATATATTTCATATTCATCCATCGGTTTTGTACTGTATCCTGTTGCTCTGTTGTGTATTCTATTAGCTCTATTGCACCTTTCTTTATGTTTAACGTTCTGCACTTATCCAGTCCAAAGTTCATGTTTATATCTTTCAAAAATAGTTCTACTGTTTGAATTAATTGCTTTCGCTTAAATGATGAAGGAGCGTGTAATTTCAAATCATCCAGGTATAGAAAGTGTGTGAAGGTATAGTTCATTTCATTGTTTTTGATTTGATACCCAATATTCATCTAATTCAGTGAAATTAGATTTCACTGAGTTTAAAGCTGGACATAATCATAGCGGACTTAAAGAGTCACCTTGGAAAATGCCTTGGTTTATTTTCATAACGATGGTTGTTCTTTTCAGTTGTTATTAGAATGACTACAGTATGCCAGTACTTCATCAGACGTTGTAAGAATTTCACAAATATTCAGTGTAGTTTATATATATTAAGAACATCAAATAACCTTTTAGTGTGAGACAGAGTCAAATGCTTTTTTGGAAGTCAATATAGCAACATGAAAGATTTCTGCTTTTCTATCGGGCTTGATTTAGAATTACAGAATCTAATATCAGTTGTTCTTTAAATGCTTTCATACCCTTACGACATCCTTTCTGCTCACCTGTAAGTATATTGTGGTTATCTGAGTGAGTGGTGATTAGGTACAAGATGCATGATGTTACAATTTTATATTTAGTTTGTAAACATGTAATACGATGATATTTTGATGAATCTTTTGTGATTTCCCTTTTAGGTAAAAGATATGTTTTACCTTCTATCAGAACTTCAAGCACTTTTTGAGGATTTTTAAGAAAATTGGTGATATGTATTAATAGGAGCAGATGAAGAGAAGTAAATTTTTTATTCCAATAATTGTGAATATTATCACTGCCAGTACTTTTCCAGTTGTGGATATTTTTATAACCTCTTTCGGCATATCCATTGTAATTTCAGGTACTTACACCTCTTCAATTGTGTGAATGTGTTCTTTTTCCTTCCTAATCCTGCTGGCTTCATAAATGTGCATCACCCTGTTTGACCAGGTATTAGACCAAAAGTTCATTATCTCTGTGTTTGTTGGTAATTCTGTGCTAGGGTTTTTGACATTTTGGTGTGTCAAATTTAGTTTCAATGTCCTGTATAAACCCTTTTCATTATTTCTGAACTGACAATTCTGTTTTCTTCTTATGGTGCATTTCAAGTATCTACTTAGTCTGGCTTTGTATGCATCAAGCTTTTGTTTTAGAGTATCTACAAACTCTACAGTGTTTTTGTTTGGTTTGGCTGATCGTACCTTGTATGGACCTTACATTTCCTTAGTACTTCCTCAGCTTTTCTCTTAACTTTCTTGCTTGGGTTATCATTTATAATACTCCATTAAGTGGAATATTTCTGATCTTAAGTTTTCAATTTTGTTTTTTTAATTTCTTCTGCAATATTGGTGTTCTCTTTTCACTACTCAGTTTTGAATTTCTATTAATGAGTGTTTCTATTGTGGAGTTACTGGACTGCACTGCCCTTAATGTTGCACAGTATATTATTGTATGTGGTTCTTCAAATGATTCAAGTTTTCCTAAATAATGTGATAATATAATATTGTTGAGAGTGCTAACAGTTGTTGCAAATTTTGATAATGTATTTTGTTTTGGTTTTTATGTTACTATTATTATTATTATTTCTTCAAGTTTTTTCTTTTTTATATTCGCCCAATTTGTTGTGTTTTGCACATTGGTTGTTTATCCTGTTGGGTGCAGTCTTTCATTGATTCTATTGTATTTCTTGATTTTACTGTGAATGCCCACAAGAAAATGAATCTCAGGATTGTACGTGGTGACATATGTACTTTGCCAATAAATTTCCTTGGAACCTTGAGCTTTGAAGAAAAACATTATCATAGAAGGATGATAATATAGAAGTAATGGAAGGAAACAATGACTAAACAGAATAAAATTTGTGGAAGAAGGACAGAGATAGGTAAAAATAGAGTCAGATTTTGTATTTTTGACAAACAACCAATATTTGAGACAGTGGGGCTGTTGAAATATGGTGAGGCCACTTTTACCCAGAACTCTCAGCCAAAAGCCAAAAGAAGCAATCAGCGAGCACACTTGCACGGAATCACCAGTTTAATGATCCCCAGAAGTTCCACGAACATTTATTGAGGGATTGTCTTGTATGTATATACAGGCTAAGATTTTTAATATATCCAAGCTGTTATTTGATAAGCTATTTTAAAACTGCTGTCATATTGACCCTTAGTGTGGTAATGGTGGCATTTTTTACATGAGACCTAGGTCATATGTTCACTTGGAAGCCTTTCAGTCTCATCTAACCACACAAGAAAGTTCATTGACTCAATAGTTGACAAAGGCAAAAACAGTGTAAGTTTGCAAAGACAGGCAGAACATAATGAGCATTATGTTTGACATCCCACCAGTAAACAAGTGATAACTACCACGATATACCCCGCACCATGATATAATAAGTGGAGACTATGAAGAACAGAATTCAATTAATAGTTGAACCAAAGATGGATTTCAATTCAATGGTCAGATTAAGTTACAGGTGGAGACTCACCTAATCAGAGGTTCAGCAAGTAAATTAATTGAAGAGCCAAAGACACTGTGGTACTTAGTCTGCATTAGAGTCAGGAAATGAAATCACCAATTGTCATGGCAGAATACCTCCCACAGACCAAAGCTGAAGCATTTGAGCTCTGGTAGACAGAGGTGCATCGACTCAGCCTGGTCTGAAGCAGTTCACTGAATTATTCATGAAGTTCTACATCAGCCTTAAGGAGCAGATAACTCATGTTCATAACTTGCATGATATGAAATCAGTATTTGCTGATCTGGTATTCTCTGTTCTTAAGTTTCAATTACTAGAGCAAAACCTATAGAGGCTAGGATACTGTAGGGAGCAAAAGGAAAATCATTGACTAACCATTAGTAATAACCTCAGGGTCAAAAATCTACTATCTTTGTGGTAGCTGTAAAGTCACACTCAACATACCAGTGGAGTGCCATTTCATTGATTAGCCCACGACATCTCCAGAGGGCTCAACGGTGCTCCCTGGCATCCCAGATACACCCCCCTCAGTTCCTTACCCTCCTGTCTTCATCTTGCAGCCCAGTTGTTGTCTTTCTTTTTAATCCAAATCCAATTGCTACTTTCCTCTGCTGCATTTGACAAGGACTTGACTGCTTGTTGGAGGGAGAAACCCCTCACCCCCACCTTCTTCAATAGATTGGTCGTAGATGTAGCAATGAATCCCCTGCATCCCACTTCCACAGGGAAAATCTTGGTCTTCCAGCCTTTCTGAGCAGTTTCAGTTGCCAGTTCAGAGTACTTGGTCTTTTTCCTCTCATAAGTTTCTTCAATGCCATCTTCCCATGGTGCTGTCAATTCCACAACATAAGCCAGCTTGGCTGTTGTGGACCACAGGACTATGTCTGGCTGGAGTGTTGTAGCCGCAATGTCTGGGGGAAACACGAGCTTTTTCTCCAAGTCCACGTCCATTTTCCAATCCCGAGCAACATGCAGAATGCTTATATCCTTTGATGTTACTAGGAGGTCTGGAGGTTGGCCTGCTGGTACAAATCGTGTAATGTGGATATTTCCTGCCGATGTTTGTGGGAGAGCGTTTACGGTGGTTTGCCTCTGTTCCAAGATTGATGCCAGCTGTCTGAGAACTTGGTTATGCTGCCAACTATACCGCCCCTGGCTGAGGCTCATGGTGCATCCTGTTAAAATATGCCTTAGTGATCCAGGTGCTTGACAAAGAGAGCAAGTGGGGTCCTCTCCCCACCACTGGTTCAGATTTTGGGGTGTTGGTAGGTCATAAGAGGCTCCGATGACAAAAATTAGCTGAGGTCCCTCCATCTCCCAGATGTCACGCCACTGAGTTTCCTCTTTTCCAGGCTCTCCCAATTAAGTCCATTGGCCCTGCTTGGCCATTGAAACGGCTCTGACGTGTCACTCTGCCTCCTCCTGTCTCCTCAGCTCCTCCACCACGAGCTGTCTCTTCTGCACTGATGTTGCCTTGTGCCATTGAGGAGCCTTTGGGACAAGCCTGAGACCAGCTCTCCCATGTTGGACTTGGCCAACCACATCCCTGAAGTGAAGAGCAGACCTAGCACTCTGAACAGCTTCAGATGGGGTCCACTTCCTCCCCATTGCCACACGGGGGGGCTGCTGTTTGAATAACAGTATCTCCAGATTCAGTGAGGGTAATGACCAACCTTGCTTTGGTGCATTTGAATTCTTCCACAAGACTTGTAATTGGCAATTCCAATTTGCTGTTCACGTACCGTCCAGCAGGACTTAAACATCATGGAAGTCCAAGCCACTGTTCCACACGTGTGCTGATCACTCTTTCGAGCTTTTCCACCTTGTTGATAGGGATTTCATACACTGTTAAATGCCATGTGAGTCTTGGGAGTATATCGAACTGGAAACACCACAGCTTGAGTTTTCCTGGCAGCAAGGTCTTGTTGATGTGAGCTATGTACGTGATGGTATCTTCTTTGAGTTGTTTAAACTGCTCGGTGTCCTTGAGTTTAGCATCATACCATCGACCCAAGCTCTGCACCAACATTTCTGACACAGTTGGGACAGGTGTTCCGTCAAAATGAAATCTTTGATCTGTAACTTGACATTTGACAATGGAGATGCTTCTGCACTTGCTGGGCTTGATCTTCATCCTCGCCCATGTGATGTTTTGATGAAGCTTTTGCAGAAGTCTCTTGGTGCAGGGAACAGTTGTTGTCAATATTGTTATATCATCCATATAGGCTCGTATTGGTGGTAACCTTTGACCAAACTGTAGCCGTTTTCCTCCCGCAGCCCATGTTGAGGCTCTGATAATGAGCTCCATCGCCATAGTGAGGGCCAATGGGGAGATGGTGCACCCCGCCATGATGCCTACTTCCAGTGGTTGCCAAGCTGTGGTGAAGTCTGCTGTTGTAAGACAAACTTGCACATCCTGGAAGTAGTGTTTGACCAGATTTGTTATTGTTGCAGGCACCTGAAAGAATTCAAAAGCAGTCCATAGCAGGGAATGAGGAACTGATCCATAGGCATTGGCCAGGTCGAGGAACAAGACATGTAGATCCTTTCCTTCTTTCTTAGCTGTCTGGATTTGATGCCATATGACGCTGGTATGTTCAAGGCATCCCAAGAAGCCTGCTATGCCAACCTTTTGGATTGCTGTGTCAATGAAATGGTTTTGTTTCAGATATTTTGTAAGCCTTTGCGCCAACACACTGAAAAAGATCTTGCCTTCTATGTTCAGAAGGTTTATTTGGCAAAACTGTTCAATGATGGATGAATTCTTTTCTTTTGGGATCACAACTCCCCCTGCTCTTCTCCAGGCTTTGGGAACAACTTGCTTTTCCCAAGCAACCCTCATTTTTCTCCAGAAGAATCTCAGAACATCTGGGGTGTTCTTGTAGACACAATATGGAACACCGTTAGGGCCTGGTGCTGATGCCGATCTTGCCTCCTTCACTGCCTTTTTTACCTCACTCAGCTTGGGAGGGCTGATGTTAAATAGATGTTGTGGGATGTCAGCTGGGACAAGTATTGGTTCATCTTTTAACTCAGCAGTGTGGGTGGTTCTGAGATATCTTTCAACCTTCTCTTACAGAAAATCACCTCCATTCATTAAAATATGTAGTAAGTATATGCATACAGGCATGGTACGCGTGGCAAGATGGAGATTCATCTTTACCAAAGAATGTGTAAGGTACTCATTCCCTCCACAAGCCTGCAGACATTGCCCAGAAGAAGGCAATGGCAAACCACTTCTGCAGAAAAATTTCCCAAGAACAATGATTAACCATGCCATACGACTTGGCACATAATAACGATGGTGATGATGAGTCATGGTATACACTCTTCTAATATATCAGGTAGTGGGGACGCACAGATCAAAGGCTCCCTGAACATGGAAAAATTATGATCTTGCACTTGTGTCTGCAGTCACTCCACAGACTGATTAGCATCAAGCAGGCTGAGTTGACCTCAGGGGCCAGAGTCAATGTTTGGAAAAACTGAGTCCATGTTCTTCAGCATTCTACCACATCCTTCATGTTTCCATGTGAAATGTTCTAGATCAGAATCACTTGCAAATACTTGTCAGTATTGAAATGTCGCTGCTATCCTGTGTGAGCAGAGCAGGTGCACCTTCCAAGTCTGATTCTGCTCATTTAACCAGTAAACTCTTTCAGAAGATTTGAGTAGATATTGAACTGAAATTGTTGTGCAAATTACAAGTGATTGAGGGAACTCAGAGAATGTTCAGATTCTTATTTATATGCATGTTTATTAAATAATTATATTAACAAATGCACTTATTTCTCATTGGATATTTGTAGCATTGGCTATTAATTTTAACACTGTATTTTTAGAATGAAGGAAGATATTTTCCAATGAATGAAGAAAAAAAGTATCGGTGACTACTTACACAGAAAGTTGAAGTATGAACTCCTGAAAATACAAAGATCTAACACGGAAATATTAATGACGTGGTCTCATGTGGGACGTTCAATAACCCATGAATGAGTCATATATTATTTAAAGAAGCCTTAAGACATCATTGGTTTTGCTGTGTGAAGGTCCAGAGGGACTAGTGCAAATGGAGATGAAAGAGGAGCATCAAAAGGCCTATTCATATTGGTTTAGTAAAAACTCCAATGAATTTCTCATTACAAGCATTTGCGACAACATGAAACATAGATTTCAGTTGCTATATTTTTCAGTATCTTTTGTATTGAAATCACTGTAAAGTATTGACAAGCATGACATGCTATGTTTTATTAATCAGAAATTGCATTTACTTTGTTGTCTAGATGATAAGAGCACTTCAAAAGAACTACAGTCAGTGGAAGGAATTTGGGATTGAGTGATACTCCATTGCATTTCAACTACATTATTTATACAGTATGTATCTGACTTCTGATTCTTTATTATATTGCTCAGTTTCTTGTCAGACAGTTCTGGAGTTGGCGCACACTATTTTCATAATCTGTTCATTAACCCTGATCACATGAAAACCAAAGAGAGTCTTATAGCAAGCTATAGGAATCAGATGGAAACCAACATCCAGAATTTAGTCATGAAATAAAATAGAAATAAATGAACATAAATTAAATATTTCCCATGTCATGGGTAATTTTGGACATCACCATCACAAAGGCATAAAATGATTCTGAATATGGGAGCTATTAATTACAAGTGATAAATTTAGATGATGTTTACATTTTGTAACATAGAACACCACAACACAGAACAGGCTTCTGGCTGATGGTATTGTGCTGGCCTTATAACTTACTCTAAGATCAATCTAAACCTTCCCTCCTCCATATCCCATTATTTTTCTATCATCCACGTTCCTAAGGTATTCCTAAAGTATCTGCCTCTGCCACTACCCCGGCAGAGTGTTCCGTGCACCCATCACTGTCTGTGTAAAATAAACATTTCGACTTATATTCACAAACAAGAGAAAATCTGCAGATACTGGAAATCCAAGCAACACACACAAAATGCTGGAGGAATTCAGCAAGCCAGGCAGCATCTAGGGAAAGAGTACAGTCGATATTTCCGGCCGAAACCTTTTGGCAAGATATGCCAAATGGATTCAGCCTGAAATGTTCACAGTACTCTTTTCCTAGATGCTGCCAGGCCTGCTGAATTCCTCCATCATTTTGTGTGTGTACCTCTGATGTTCCCCTTACTATTTCCTTCAATCATCTTAAAATTATTTTCTATTAGTGAATCAATGGCGTTACACAAATATTGAAGCCCCAACTGATTTGAATGTGGCAAGACTACTAAAAGTAAATAAAGGCAAAAGGAAGGAAAGATTGCCTGGAAACAGAAATCCTCACTAAAGGGTATTGAACTACTTGAAGGAGCATCTACAAATGAGGTTGGTAATGCCAACAATATTCCTCAGTAAAATGCAGGCAAACCTTTTTCCAGTGCAGCTGTGATCATTATTAACAGAGACATGAAGCAAGAATGAAAGCTGCTAAGATATTTTGGAAAGGATGCTTATAGCTGTGATGTAACCAGCCAAAGGCAGAGTAAGGAAGAAATATGAACAAGAGACCGGATTTATAGGAGAAACAATTTCTGATGCCACGGGAGATAAGACAGATGTGGATGTGAAAATCCTTGGAGGATTTGTTAAAGCCGATGAGAATCTTAAAATCAAGGAGCCAATGTACATCAGGGAGTGAAGGGGTGGTGGAGATATAGGATTGATGCATATTTGGAGCAGAAAGCAGGATTTTTGACAAGCTCAAATTTATGGGGAAAAAGATAGAACTTGGCCACAAATACTCAGATTCATTTGCTTATCATGAGTACATGAAAACATATGGTAAAATGCATTGTTTGAGTGAACAACCAACACAGACTAAGGATGTGCTGGGGTCAGCCTGCAAGTGTTGGCGCACATTCAGACACAAGCATAGCATGTCCATCCTGTTTTCAGAATACAAAATCATTAACGACAGAACAATGGCAACAAAATGAACACAGCAAAACATTCCCTTACCTCCCTCCCTACACACACAGACCAAACACGCACACACCACACACACGCACACACACACACCACACACACACACCACACACACACACGCTCAGACACACACACGCGCACACAAATGCACGCACACACACGTGCACACATGCACACACACGCAAACGCACGCGCACACAAACGCACACAAGCACACACACGTGCGCACACACACACACACGCACATGCTGAGACACACACACGCACACGCCCACACACACAAACACACACACACCATGCATGCGCACACGCACAAGCACACACACACAGGTACACACGCACACACTCAGACACACACACACACGCACAAAAACACGCGCACACACACATGCACGCACACGCACGTACAAGCACACACACATGCACACGCTCACACACACCCGCACACAATCAGACACACGCACGCACACACACACTGCATGCACACACACAGCACACACACACAACAAACACACACACAACACACACACACACACGCACACACACAAATGCACATGCCCACACACGCGCACACGCTCAGGCACACACACACACAACCCACACGCACACGCCCACACACACATGCACACACACACCACATGCACGCGCACACACACAAGCACACACACACACACACAAACAAGACACACACACACCGCATGCGCACACACACAACAAACACACACACCGCACACACACACGCACACACACACGCGCACACACACGTGCACACACACCACGCGCACACGCACACAACACACACACCGCACACACACACACAACAAACTCACACACCGCACACACACACGCGCACACCACACGCACAAGCACACGCACACACACTCGCACACACAAGCGCACGCACACACACAACACACACACACACCGCACGCACACACACACGCATGCACACACACATGCACACGCACACGCTCAGACACACACACCCGCACACGCTCAGACACACGCACGCACACACACGCAGACACACACAAGCGCACACACACACACTGCATGCACACACACACAACACACACACACCGCACGCACACACACACGTGCACACACACACACGCATACACACACAAGACACACACTGCATGCACACACACACACAACAAACACGCACACACACGCGCACACACCCACACACACGCACAGACACACACACACCGCATGCACGCACACACAACAAACTCACACACCGCACACACACACGCGCACATGCCCACACACACGCACACACACACGCTCAGACACACGCACGCACACACACGCATACACACACAAGCGCACACACACACTGCATGCACACACACACTACACACACACACAACAAACACACACACAACACACACACACCGCACGCACACACACACAAGACACACACCGCATGCGCACACACACAACAAACACACACACTGCACACACACACGCACACACACCGCGCGCACATGCACACAACACACACACACCGCACACACACACGCACACGCCCACACACACATGCACACACACACCACATGCACAAGCACACGCACACGCACACACACAAGCACACACAAGCCCTCGCACACACAACACACACGCACACACACACTGCACGCACACACACAACAAACACACACACCGCACACACACACAACACACACGCACACACAAGCGTATGCATGCACATGCACGCACACACACAACACACGCACACACACAACAAACACAGACACAACACACACACACCACACGCACACGCGCACACACCGCACGCACACACACACACACACCGCATGCACACACACACAACAAACACACACACACCGCACACACACACGCGCACATGCCCACACACACACACCACATGCACGCGCACACGCACAAGCACACACACAGACACGCATGCACACACACGCACACACACGCAAGCGCACACACACACTGCATGCACACACACACTACACACACACACAACAAACACACACACAACACACACACCGCACGCACACACACACGTGCACACACACACACGCACACACACACAAGACACACACCGCATGCGCACACACACAACAAACACACACACTGCACACACACACGCACACACACCGCGCGCACATGCACACAACACACACACACCGCACACACACACACGCACACGCCCACACACACATGCACACACACACCACATGCACAAGCACACGCACACGCACACACACACACAAGCCCTCGCACACACAACACACACGCACACACACACTGCACGCACACACACACAAGAGTACGCATGCACATGCACGCACACACACACAACAAACACACACACAACACACACACACCACACGCACACGCGCACACACCGCACGCACACACACACACCGCATGCACACACACACAACAAACACACACACACCGCACACACACACGTGCACACGCCCACACACACACACTCCACATGCACGCACACACACACAAGCACACACACAGACACGCATGCGCACACACGCACACACACGCACACACACTGCACGCGCGCACACAACACAACAAACACACACACCGCACACACACACACGCACACGCCCACACACACACCACATGCACGCGCACACGCACAAGCACACACACACATGCACACGCACGCACACACATGCACACACACGCACACGCACGCACACACATGCACACACACACTGCACACGCACACACACACAACAAACACACACACCGCACACATGCACACACGCACATACACGCAAGTGCACACACACACACTGCATGCACACACACACTACACACACACACAACACACACACCGCACGCACACACACACGTGCACACACACACATGCACACACACACAAGACACACACCGCATGCGCACACACACAACAAACACACACACTGCACGCACACACGCACACACACCGCGCGCACATGCACACAACACACACACACCGCACACACACACGCGCACACGCCCACACACACATGCACACACACACCACATGCACAAGCACACGCACACGCACACACACAAGCCCTCGCACACACAACACACACGCACACACACACTGCACGCACACACACACACAAGCGTACGCATGCACATGCACGCACACACACACAACAAACACACACACAACACACACACACCACACGCACACGCGCACACACCGCACGCACACACACACACCGCATGCACACACACACAACAAACACACACACACCGCACACACACACGTGCACACGCCCACACACACACACCACATGCACGCACACACACACAAGCACACACACAGACACGCATGCGCACACACGCACACACACGCACACACACTGCACGCGCGCACACAACACAACAAACACACACACCGCACACACACACCGCACACACACACACGCACACGCCCACACACACACCACATGCACGCGCACACGCACAAGCACACACACACATGCACACGCACGCACACACATGCACACACACGCACACGCACGCACACACATGCACACACACACCGCACACGCACACACACAACACACACACCGCACGCACACGCACGCATGCATACACACACACACACACACGCCCACACACCACATGCACGCACACACACAAGCACACACGCACGCACACATGCACACACACGCACACACACGCTCACACACATGCACACACACACGCTCAGACACACGCACACACACGCATACGCACACTCACGCACACGTTCAGACACACGCACATGCACGCACACACACGCACACACACTGCACGCACACACACACAACACACACACACACACACAACAAATACACACACACGCACATGCCCACACACACATGCACACACCACATGCACGCGCACATGCACAAAACACACGCACCACGCACACGCGCACACCCACGCACGCACACTTGCACATGCTCAGACACACGCACAAACACATGTGTGTTCACGTGCGTGCACAACTCACGCACACACGCACGTGCTCAACACACACACACGCACGCACACCACACCACACACACACACAACAAACACACGCACCACACACACACACACACACACGCGCACACACACGCACATGCCACACACACATGCATACACCACATGCACGCGCACATGCACACACGCACAACATACACACGCGCGCACACGCTCAGACACACACACACACCTCACACACACACACACCACGCGCACACTCACACAACACACACATACCGCACACACACACACACACACAACAAACTCACACACCGCACACACACCACATGCAGAAGCACACGCACACGCACACACACAACACACACACACACACTGCACGCACACACACAACACACACACAACAAACACACACACCGCACACACACACGCACACACACACACAACACACACACACACATGCACGCACGCACACACAAGCGCACGCAAGCACATGCACACACACAACACACCGCACGCACACGTGCACACACCGCACGCACACACACACGCACGCACACACACATGCACACGCACACGCTCAGACACACACACCCGCACACGCTCAGACGTACGCACGCACACACACGCATACACACACAAGCGCACACACACAACACACACACACACATGCACGCACGCACACACAAGCGCACGCACACACATGCACACGCACACGCTCAGACACACACACCCGCACACGCTCAGACACACGCACGCACACACACGCACACACACAAGCGCGCACACACACACGCACACACACACAACACACACACACACACACACATGCACGCACGCACACACAAGCGCACGCAAGCACATGCACACACACAACACACACACACCGCACGCACACGTGCACACACCGCACGCACACACACACGCACGCACACACACATGCACACGCACACGCTCAGACACACACACCCGCACACGCTCAGACACACGCACGCACACACACGCATAAACACACAAGCGCACACACACACACTGCATGCACACACACACTACACACACACACAACAAACACACACACAACACACACACCGCACGCACACACACACGTGCACACACCGCACACACACACACGCACATGCCCACACACACACGCACACACACACAAGACACACACCGCATGCGCACACACACATCAAACACACACACTGCACACACACACGCACACACACCGCGCGCACACGCACACAACACACACACCACATGCACAAGCACATGCACACGCACACGCACACACACAAGCACACACAAGCCCTCGCACACACAACACACACGCACACACACACTGCACGCACACACACAACAAACACACACACACCGCACACACACGCACACACACAACACACACACGCACACACAAGCGTACGCATGCACATGCACGCACACACACAACACACGCACACACACACAACAAACACACACAACACACACACACCACACGCACATGCGCACACACTGCACGCACACACACACACGCACGCACACACACACCGCATGCACACACACACAACAAACACACACACACCGCACACACACACACGCACACGCCCACACACACACACACCACATGCACGCGCACACGCACAAGCACACACACAGACACGCATGCGCACACACGCACACACACGCACACACACTGCACGCGCGCACACAACACAACAAACACACACACCGCACACACACACACGCACACGCCCACACACACACCACATGCACGCGCACACGCACAAGCACACACACACATGCACACACACGCACACACCGCACACACACACACGCACACGCCCACACACACACCACATGCACGCGCACACGCACAAGCACACACACACATGCACACGCACGCACACACATGCACACACACGCACACGCACGCACACACATGCACACACACACACCGCACACGCACACACACAACAAACGCACACACAACACACGCGCACACACACACAACAAACACACACACCGCACACATGCACACACGCATGTACACACACACGCGCATGCGCACACGCACGCACACGCTCAGACACACAGACACACACACGCACAAACCCACACCCGCACGCACACACACACAACACACACACCACACGCACACGCACGCATGCATACACACACACACTCGTGCACACACACACACCGCACGCACACACACACAACACACACACACCGCACGCGCGCAGGCACAACAAACACACACACGCACACGCCCACACACCACATGCACACACACACACAAGCACCCACGCACGCACACACGCACACACGCACACACACGCGCACACACACATGCACACACACGCTCAGACACACGCACACGCACGCACACACACTGCACGCACACACACGCACATGCCCACACACACACGCGCGCACGCGCACACACACGCACGCACACTTGCACATGCTCAGACACGCGTACAAACACACATGCGTGCATGCGCGCACACACACCACACGCACACATGCACGTGCTCAGACACACACACACGCACGCACACACACCACACCACACCATACACACACAACAAACACACGCACCACACACACACACGCGCGCGCGCACACACATGCACACACACATGCTCAGACACACGCATACGCACACTCACGCACACGCTCAGACACACGCACATGCACGCACACACACACGCACACACACTGCACGCACACACACACAACACACACAACAAACACACACACATGCACATACCCACACACACATGCACACACCACATGCATGCGCACATGCACAAAACACACACACCACGCACACGCGCACACCCACGCACGCACACGTGCACATGCTCAGACACGCGCACAAACACATGTGTGTGCACGCGCGTGCACACCACACGCACACACGCACGTGCTCAGCACACACACACGCACGCACACCACACCACACACACACACAACAAACACACACACCACACACACACACACACGCGCGCACACACACGCACATGCCCACACACACATGCATACACCACATGCACGCGCACATGCACACACGCACAACACACACACGCGCGCACACGCTCAGACACACACACACACCTCACACACACACACACACAACAAACTCACACACCGCACACACACCACATGCAGAAGCACACGCACACTCACACACACACACACACAACACACACACACACACTGCACGCACACACACAACACACACACACACCGCACACACACACGCACACACACCGCACACACACACGCACACACACACACAACACACACACACACATGCACGCACGCACACACAAGCGCACGCAAGCACATGCACACACACAACACACAACACACACACACACCGCACGCACACGTGCACACACCGCTCGCACACACACACGCACGCACACACACATGCACACGCACACGCTCAGACACACACACCCGCACACGCTCAGACACACGCACGCACACACACGCATACACACACAAGCGCACACACACACACACTGCATGCACACACACACTACACACACACAACAAACACACACACAACACACAAACACCGCACGCACACACACACGTGCACACACCGCACACACACACACGCACATGCCCACACACACAAGACACACACCTCATGCGCACACACACATCAAACACACACACTGCACACACACACGCACACACACCGCGCGCACACGCACACAACACACACACCACATGCACACGCACACGCACACGCACACACACAAGCACACACAAGCCCTCGCACACACAACACACACGCACACACACACTGCACGCACACACACAACAAACACACACACCGCACACACACGCACACACATACAACACACACACCACACGCGCACACACACACAACAAACACACACACCGCACACATGCACACACGTACGTACACACACACGCGCATGCGCACACGCACGCACACGCTCAGACACACAGACACACACACGCACAAACCCACACCCGCACGCACACACACACAACACACACACCGCACGCACACGCACGCATGCATACACACACACACACGTGCACACACACACACCGCACGCACACACACACAACACACACACACCGCACGCGCGCAGGCACAACAAACACACACACGCACACACCCACACACCACATGCACGCACACACACACACAAGCACCCACGCACGCACACACGCACACACACGCGCACACACACATGCACACACACGCACGCACACACACTGCACGCACACACACGCACACACACACGCACATGCCCACACACACGCGCGCACGCGCACACACACGCACGCACACTTGCACATGCTCAGACACGCGCACAAACACACATGCGTGCATGCGCACACACACACCACACGCACACACGCACGTGCTCAGACACACACACACGCACGCACACACACCACACCACACCATACACACACACAACAAACACACGCACCACACACACACACACACGCGCACACACACACACATGCCCAGACACACATGCATACACCACATGCATGCGCACACGCACACACGCACAACACACACACACCACACATGCGCGTGCACACGCTCAGACACACACACACACCTCTCTCTCACACACACGCACACACGCACGCGCACACACACGCAAGCACGCACACGCTCAGACACGCGCACGCACACACGCACTTGCTCAGACACACACACACGCACGCACACACGCACACACACCACACCACACCACACACACACACGCACATACACACGCACATGCTCAGACAAACACACACGTGCTCAGACACACACACACACCACACCACACGCACACACACACGCACACACACCACACCACACACACACACGCACACACACACACATGCACACACGCTCATGCTCAGACAAACACACACACACACGCTCAGACACACACACACCACACACACGCGCGCACACACACACACGCACACACATGCACACGCATGCGCAAACACGCACATACACACAAGCACACGCTGACACACACATACGCTCACGCTCACGCACACACACACGCACTCAGACACGCACACACACACCACATGCACATGCACACACACCACATGCACATGCGCACACACACACACGCACGTGCACACACACACAGTAGCTCATCTATGAAGCATATTCAGCGTCACAATGTGAAGGAAGATCACTTGAGGGAGTATGTCAACATTAAATTACCAATTTTTCCAATGCATTTGGTGAATTTTGTTTGGACAACTTTGTGTGGACGTGAGCCAGTGAGAACAGCGAGAAGAGTTTAAAAGGAGACAGCTTTAAAGAGCGGGTGACGGAATTGAGGGAGACAGAGTAGAAAGGTTTTGGCTCAATGCAGCTTCGGCAATAAAGGGTTGAGGTGAGGTAAATTGCCTGTGAAGAATACAGACAGGAAGAATGTGTGAGGCTAGTGTTCTGTGCTAGGGGTCAGATGTGGTAAGTCCGGGAGACTCCCAGGTGCCAGGTGCATCGAGCTGCAGCTCCTAAGGTACCATGTTAGGGAACTTTGGATGCTGCTCAATGACCTTCATATGGTCAGGGAAAGTGAGGAGGTGATAGATAGGAGCTATAGGCAGGTAGTCACACCAGAGCCTGTGGATACAGATATGTGGGTAACAGTCAAGAGAGGGAAGGGCAGGAGTCAGAGGCTAAAGAGCACCCCTGTGGCTGTACCCCTTGACAGTAAGTACTCTTGCTTATGTACTGTTGGGTTAGGAAACTGCCTACCTGAGGGAAGCAACAGTGGGTGTGCCTCTGGCACAGAGTCTGGCCCTGTGGCTCAGAAGAGTAGGGAAAAGAAGAGGATGGCAGCAGTGATAGGGGACTCTATAGATAGGGAGTCAGACAGGTGATTCTGTGGATGCAGGAAAGAAGCATGGATGGTAGTTTGCCTCCAAAGTGCCAGGGTCCGGGATGTTTCTGATCAGGTCCACGATATCCTGAAGTGGGAAGGAGAACAGCCAGAGGTCGTGGTACATATTGGTACCAACAACATGGGGGGGGGGGGGGGGGAATGGAGCAAGTCCTGAAAGTAGACTACAGGGAGTTAGGAAGGAAATTGAGAAGCAGGACCTTAAAGGTAGTCATCTCAGGATTACTGCCTGTGTCACATGACAGTGAGTATAGGAATAGAGTGAGGTAGAGGATATATGCACGGCTGAGGGATTGGAGCAAGGGGCAGGGATTCAGATTTCTGGATCACTGGGACCTTTTTTTGGGGCAGGAGTGAAGTGTACAAAAAAGACAGGTTGCACTTGAATCCCAGGGGAACCAATATCCTGGCAGGGAGGTTTGCTAATACTATTGGGGAGAAGTTTAAACTAGGGTTGCTGGGGGGGGGGGGGGAACCAAACTGAAAGACTGGGGAAGACGCAGTTAGTTCACAAATAGAGAATGGTTGGAGACAGTGTAAAAGGGAGGTGATAGAGAAGGGACACACTCAGTCTGATAGTTTGAGATGTGTCTATTTTAATGCAAGGAGTATTATGAGCAAAGCGAATGAGCTTAGAGTGTGGATCAGTACTTGGAGCTATGATGTTGTGGCCATTATAGAGACTTGGATGGTGCAGGGACAGGAATGGCTACCTTAAATGCCAGGCTTTAGATGTTTCAGAAAGGACACTGGTGGGAGCGTGGCACCGTTGATCGGAGATTGTGTCAGAGCTGCAGTAAAGGAGGAATACATGGAGGGATCGTTTATAGAGTTTCCTTAGGTGGAAGTTAGGAACAGGAAGGGGTCAGTAACTCTACTGGGTGTTTTTTATAGACCACCCAATAGTAACAGGGACATTGAGGAGTTGATAGAGGGAGAGATTCTGGAAAGGAGTAATAATAACAGGGTTGTTGTGATGGGAGATTTTAAGTTCCCAAATATTGATTGGCCTCTCCATAGAGCAAGGGGCTTGGATGGGGTGGAGTTTGTTAGGTGTGTTCAAGAAGGTTTGTTGACACAATATATAGATAAGCCTACAAGAGGTGAGGCTGTACTTGATCTGATATTGGGAAGTAAACCCAGTCAGGTGTCAGGTCTCTCAGTGGGAGAGAATTTTGGAGATAGTGATCACAATTCTGTCTCCTTTACCATAGCATTGGAGAGGGATAGGAACAGACAGGTTAGGAAAATGTTTAATTGGAGTAAGGGGAAATATGAAGCTATCAGGCAGGAACTTGGAAGCATAAATTGGGAACAGATGCTCTCAGGGAAATATACAGAAGAAATGTGGTAAATGTTCAGGGAATATTTACATGGAGTTCTGCATAGGTACATTCCAATGAGACAGGGAAAGGATGGTAGGGTACAGGAACCGTGGTGTACAAAGGCTGTTGTAAATCTTGTCAAGAGGAAAAGAAGAACTTATGAAAGGATCAAAAAACTAGGTAATGATAGAGATCCAGAAGATTATAAAAATAGTAGGAAGAAGCTTAAGAATGAAATTAGGCGAGCCAGAAGAAGCCATGAGAAGGCCTTGGCAGACAGGATTAAGGAAAACAACAAGACATTCTGCAAGTATGTGAAGAGCAAGAGGATAAGATATGAGAGAATAGAACCAATCAAGTGTTACAGTGGAAAAGGGTCTATGGAACTGGAGGAGATCACAGAGCTACTTAATGAATACTTTGCTTCAGTATTCACTACAGAAAAGGATCTTGGCAGTTGTAAGGATGACTTAGAACAGTCTGAAAAGCTTGAGCATTTGGATATTAAGAAAAAAGATGTGCTGGAACTTTAGGAAAGCATCAAGTTGGATAAGTCACCAGGACCAGAGGAAATGTATCCCAGGCTTCTGTGGGAGGTAAGAGAGGAGACTGCTAAGCCACTGGTGATAATCTTTGCATCATCAATGAGGACGGGAGAGGTTGCGGAGGATGGGAGGGTTGCAGATGTTGTTCCCTTATTCAAGAAAGGGAGTAGGGTTAGCCCAGGAAATTATAGACTAGTGAGTCTTACTTCAGTGGTTGGTAAGTTAATGGAGAAGATCCTGAGAGGCAGGATTTATGAACATCTGGAGAGGCATAATATGATTAGGAATAGTCAGCATGGCTTTGTGAAAGGCAGGTCATGCCTTACGAGCCTGATTGAATTTTTTGAGGATCTGACTAAACACGTTGATTAAGGTAGAACAATAAATGTAGTGTATATGGATTTCAACAAGGCATTTGACAAGGTAGCACATACAAGGCTTATTGAGAAATTAAGGAGGCATGGGATCCAAGGGGACATAACTTTGTGGATCCAGAACTGGCTTGCCCACAGAAAGCAAAGAGTGGTTGTAGACGTGTTATATTCTGCTTGGAGGTTGGTCAGCAGTGGTGTGCCTCAAAGATCTGTTCTGGGACCCCTACTAGTCTTGATTTTTCATAACTGACCTTGATGAAGAAGTGGACAGATGGGTTAGTAAATTTGCTGATGACACAAAGGTCGGGGGCATTGTGGTTAGTGTGGAGGGCTGACGAAGGTTACAGCAGGACATTGCCAGCATGCAAACCTGGGCTGAGAAGTGGCAGATGGAGTTCAACCCAGATAAGTGAGAGGTGGTTCATTTTGGTAGGTCAAATATGTTGGCAGAACATAGCATTAATGGTAAGACTCCTGGCAGTGTGAAGCAACAGAGGGATATTGGGGTCCGAGTCCATAGGACACTGAAAGCTGCTGTGCAGGTTGACTCTATGGTTAAGAAAGCATGCCGTGTATTGGCCTTCATCAATTGTGGTATTGGGTTTAGGAGCCGAGAGGTAATGTTGCAGTTATATAGGACCCTGGTCAGACCCCACTTGGAGTACTGTGCTCAGTTCTGATCTCCTCACTACAGGAAGGATGTGGAAACCATAGAAAGGGTGCAGAGGAGATTTACAAGGATGTTGCCTGGATTGGGGAACACGCCTTATGAGAATAGGTTGAGTGAACTTGGCCTTTTAGCTTTGAGCAACAGGATGAGAGGTGACCTGATAGAGGTGTATAAGATGATGTGAGGCATTGATCGTGTGGATAGTCAGAGGTTTTTTTCCCAGGGCTGAAATGGCTAGCACGGGAGAGCACAGTTTTAAGGTGCTTGGAAGTAGGTACAGAGGAGATGTCAGGGGTAAGTTTTTTATGTAGAGAGTGGTGAGTGTGTGGAATGGGCTGCCAGTGACAGTGGTGGAGGCGGATATGATAGAATCTTTTAAGAGACTCCTGGACAGGTACATGGAGCTCAGAAAAATAGAGGGCTATGGGTAACTCTAGGTAATTTCTAAGGTAAGGAGATGTTCTTCATAGCTTTGTTGGATGAAGGGCCTGTATTGTGCTGTGGGTTTTCTATGTTTCTATTTCTCCTGTATTTTGAGGCATCTATAGTAGGTGTGAATGCCTCTGAAGCAAGTAAAAAGGCACCCAACTCTGTCCAATCACCCAGATACCTCTGCTGTGTGAGCCTTCTGCTTGCTTTGAGATCTCGACATCTCAAAATTCTTTTCATCAGTTCACCAAAGACTATGTTGGTGAACTGGGTTTCATTTTGTCTACCTGCACTGCTAGCTAGTTTCTGAGACAGGACGTTAGCTGTGATTTCCGGAATCACATCCTATATTTTGATTCTAAAGCTTATGCTATGAAGTAGAAGAAAGTTAAAAGGGAAGCACAATGTCAAGGGCCACGTTGGCTGTATTGTACTGTGCTGTGCTGTGATCTGCACTGTATCATCTCTATCACTGTACAAATAATGTATGATAAGTAATGTGTGACAAGAGTACTGCCATTCTTTAGCAGAATAGAATTTCCCCATATATTAAAAAAAGACTAGGTATTATAGTGGCTATGGAAGATATTCAGTATCACATGCTCTGTTACATTTATCAAAATAGGGTGTAACTAGTCCTCCTTTTCAACATGAAGGATGCCTGCTGAAAAACATGGTGATTTAGGCCCTTGCTTCACACCATAAGACCTAGAGGCAGAATTAGGCCATTTGACCTGTCGCATCTGTTCTGGCATTCCATCATAACTGATTTATAATCCCTCTCAGCCCCATTCTCACACCTCGTCCCTGGTACCTTCAACGCCCTGATTAATCAAGAACCTATCAACCTCTGCCTTAAATATACCCAACAGCTTGGCCTGCACAGCCGCCTGTGGCAAAGTCTTCCACAGATTCACCACCCTCTGGCTAAAGAAATACCTCATCCCTGTTCTAAAAGTTCCAGTCACCTGGCTTTAATCTTGATCCCAATTGTGAACATGAAGTCTGTACGTTCTCCCTCTGACCACGTGGGTTTCCCCCAGGGCCTCCAGTTTCCTTCCACATCCTAAAGCCCTGCAGGCTGGGAGAATAATCAGCGGAATAGCTGGGGAATAAGATTGCGCCAAGTGTCAGCATGATTCAATGGATTGAAGGGTCTCCTCTATGTTGTGAGAAGCGTGGTGATGAAATTTTCAGAAAGCATGAGAATAAAGCGCTGACAGAGACTACCTCTTTATTTTTCAAAAAGCACACAAAGAGAGAAGTAAGTAAGGCTTTCAAAACTCTGCAGATTCTGGGAAATTTTCCACAGTACTGCCACTAGCCCCATGAAAGCAAAATTTTTGCAATTAATCTCTCCATTAGTGTGAGCAAGTCGCTGGTCTCTGCAGTTGGAGTTGCAGAAAGTGGGAGCTGAAACGTCATGTTGTAAAGAACCTTTTAGTGAACGCGTTAGAGTCCTCAAATACCATTCAACCTCAGACTTTAAGTTTTAGAGTGCATGTTCATAAATAGTAAAATGTTTCTTAAAGGATTTTAAAATCTATATGTTTCATCTATTTTCCATTCTGTTTCCTCTCTTATTCCAAAGTTTCATCTTTTTCTATCTCGTTTTATTTCAATTCACCTTTTCCCCTTCATATTTGCTTTTACTGTTTCCACCTTTTCCACTTACAGTCAAAGAAACACACAATTGCCTCCTCTGTTCACCAGGATCCCAGATACCTTGCTGGTTTCATCCTAATGTTATTTGGTTACATCTCTAGCAATTTACCAACATTGATGTTAACTAACAGAAGGGAATAGGAATCGAACCTCTCCCTCCTCACACCTCCTTCTGCTGTTTCTCTCTTGAAAACCCTAAACTAATAATCCCTATAAACTCAGTGGCCACTTTATTAAGTACCTCCTGCACCTATAAAAAATGGCAACTGAGTGCATGTTCATACTCTTCTGCTGCAGCAGCCCATCCACTTAAAGGTTTGGTGTGTTGTGCATTCAGAGATGTTCATCTGTACCACTGTTAAATTGGGTGCTTGTTTGAGTTACTCTCGCCTTCCCATCAGCTTGAACCAGTTCAGCTATTCTCCTCTGGCCTCCCTCATCAAAGATGCATTTTTGCCCAGAGAGCTGACACTCCCTGGATGTATTTTTCTGTACTGTCCATTCATTATGTGTCCGTTCATTGCAATTAATTAAGCTGACACTCCCTGGATGTATTTTTCTGTACTGTCCATTCATTATGTGCCGTGTCATATCACATTGGTAATTATGGTCTTTCTAAATTTTGTGTAATTAATATTTGATGCAGCTTATAAATTAGCATTGCTAACACAACATTGCAATTAATTAAGCTTGCTAACACTAGAAAGATCATATCTAAAAGGATATTAAATATTAGTACATCAATGGCATCTTACACATGAAATTTTTGGCAAACTTCCCTGTTGGTAAAACAGATAGTACGTGATCTGTTATATTTTTGATTGCAAGCAAATAATCCTGATGGGCTCTCTGTTGTCACAGAGGTAATCAAGGTGCAAAAGCTTCAATGAGCGACAATTGCTGAATGGCTTGCGAAAACTTCTCTCAGTCTGCTCTTCTAACATATCCTGGACTGTCCTTTAGCAGAGTATGTCACCACAGTATCTTCAACAAAGAGCCTTATCCCACACCATAATTATTCTAGAGTGCAATTTATCACCCTTAGTAATTTTGGAAAGCATTTCTGTTCCAACATGTTGGTCCATGGCCTCTTCTTGTGCCAAAATGAGGCCACCCTCAGGATGGAGGAGCAAGACCATTTGTGTAGCCTCCAACCTGATGACAAGGACAATTCCTCTCGCCCTCCCCTTCCTTTATTCCCCACTCTGGCCTTTTACTTCTTCTCTTCTGCCTTTTACTTCCCCGTGTCCCTCCTTCTTCTCTTTCTCTCATGGCCCACTCTCCGCTGCTATTAGATTCCTTCTTCTTCAACCTTTGACCTTTCCACCCACCTGGCTTTACCTATCACCTTCTAGCTATCCTCCTTCCCTTCGCCCCACCTTTCTATTCAGGCATCTTCCCCGTCTTCTCAGTTCTGAAGAAGGGTCTTGGTCCGAAGCTTCATCTATCTATTAACTTCCATAGATGCTACCTGGCCCATGGAATGCCTCCAGCATTTTGTGTGTGTTGCTTTGAATTTCCAGCATCTGCAAACTTCCTTGCATTTGGAAAGCAATGAATGTTTCCTGTTTATTACGTGGCAGCAAGATTTCAATGGCTATTTATACTAGAAGGCAGGGCTAGCAAGCATAGGAACAGAAAAAAATCAGGCAATGTCTTTGTAAAGAATGGAAATTTTTAAAATGTGACAATATTTAGAGGAAAGCATTTATAGAATGGGGGTACAAACTATGCCCACATAACAGGACTGGCCAGCTACATAGTAAAGACATACTTAGCTTCTTTCCAGTAAGATGGTGGTGCATGCAAACGCAGCAGCCTCTCGGGGGCCAAACAAAGGTACTTTTTTCTTTGCAAAACTTGATTTTTATGAACCAAAGACAATCCAAGAACTTCAAGCACTGCAGGATTACTCCATCAATGAGCTGCTCTTTGATAGGAATAGCTGGACTGATGTCAGCAAGGGAGCTGGCCGAGGTTTGAAGGGGCCAGCCAGGATACTGGAGAAAGAGCCAGTCAGGATATTGCAGGAGCCTGTCGGGATATCAGAGGAGCCGGTTTGGATTTGAAGGAGCTGACCTGGCTGCAGACCATGTTACTGCCCGCTACTCGGAAGCATCAATGTTGGTGCAATATAACCATGGGAGACTGTCTCGGACATTTCACTTGTGATCGCAAGACTCTGTTGGACAGTGAAAATGTAAGCTGCCACAAGCCTATTACCCTTGTATAGTGGAAGGACAGAGGACTTGGGAGCTGTGTAGCCTCATTTGTGGTGATATCTAGGCCTCAAGCCTCGGATGCACCTGCTGCTACAGACCAGGCAGGAGTCATGGAAGCATTACAGTATGGCGTCCATGCTCAGATGGGGCCTGCCTCTCCCATCAGTGCTGCCCTCCTGTGTTCGAATGGTGGAATAACAGGTTGGATTGTGTGTGTCTGTATACTGACGGGAGACTGAACCATTGATTGCCAGATGTTGTTGCTCAGGTTCTTGGACTTCATATACTTTTTTTTTAGTGAATATGCTTCTTTGCTTGCTATTTTGAATTATGTTACTCACTATTTTGAATGGTACTTGCTATTTTGAATGTTATGCACCATGGCCCCAGGGAGACACTATCTCATTCAGCTATGTCTATGTATAGTTTGAATGACAATCAAACTTGATTTGATTTGATTTTGAGCATTTCATAAGGTTGCTAAGAGCTGAGCTGTTTCCATTTCTGATTCCTGTGATTTTTTTTGACTAACGTTACCAACAATGAAATTCACTAAACAGTAACAATGAGAACGCAAGAATGCAAAGCAGCACTGTAACGGTCACCTCGACTTCTGGTTGCATGTCTGATTGACTCTTTTTCCACTCCCACACTGACCTGTCTGCCTTGGTCTTCTCCATTGCTACAGGGAGGCCACATGCAAATCAGAAGAACAGCCTTTCACTTTCTACTCATGCAGCTTCCCACACAATTTTCCAAATTTTCCAGTTTCAGGTAAAACACACCACTGGTGTTCTCCACCCACACACATTGATCTGTCCTACTAGTTTTTCTTCTCCCTTTGTTCATCTGTTCCATCAACTTATCTTCACTTAGTTCTATCTGCCCGTCATCCCTTTTCTATCCCACTGGTATACACTGGCAATTTTACCCTGTTTTTCCTGTTGCTTCTCAGCCCTCAATCCTTTACATCAACTTACACCTACTGGCCTGCTGAGTTCTTCCAGATTTTGTTCCGTATCTGCAGTTTCCATAGTCTCCAAAATGAATTAAGTCATTCCCAAAGTCTTTGGAAAGGCAAGATGTCTGCTGAACTGGAAACCTTTTGAACAGCATTTTAGTATGTAAACTAACAGAGGGATACTAAACCTTTAGCACCAAACTCCACATGCTGGGAGACAATGCCTCCCTCTGCAAGTGGATCCCTAACACTCGAATGACCAGAGCACAGTCAGTAAGTTTAGTTTTTGGTCTTGTTTGTCTGGTGGATTTGGAGCTCCTTTCTGGGGAATGCACTAAGACAGTAGCGCGATATTAATATGCCGCAGCCTCTCCGGACTCTAGATTGGGGATTACCAAACATTATGTGGATTTTCTGGTGTAGTCTGTTTTGTCATGTGCTTTTGTGATATCATTCTGGAGGAACATTGTCTCACTTTTTAACTGCATTGCATTTGTGGTTTCTAAATGACAATAAACTGAATCTGAATCTGAAACACTTTGGCCACGACTATTCTAAACACTGGTGCTCCACAAGGGTGTGTTCTCGGCTCCATACTCTTCTCCCTGTAAGTTCATGAGTGCATGGCTAGATGCTGCTGTAACTCCATTTAGAAGTTTGCTGATGATCCCTCTGTAGTGGGCCTTATCGCAACTTACAATGAGTTGGAATACAGGAAGGGGATAGGGAGATTAGTGACATGGTGTCATGACAATACCCTTTTCCTCAATATCAGTCAAACAAAAGAGCTGGCCATTGACTTCAGGAAAGGTGGTGGTGTGCATGCGCCTGCCCACACTGATGTTGTTGAGGTTGAAAGGGTTGAGAGCTTCAGATTCCTTGGTGTGAACATCACCAACAGCTGATGCTGGTCCAACCACACAGATCTCTTTCCCAAGAAAGCTCACCAATGCCTTTATTTCCTCAGGAGGCTAAAGAAATTTGGCGTATCCCCATCAACTCTTGCCAATTTGTATTGTTGCACCACAGAAAGCATTCCATCTAGATGCATTACAGCTTGGTATCACAGCTGCTCTGCACCTGAACACAAGAAACAGCAGGGAGTTTAGACAGAGCTTAGCACATCACAGGAACTAGTCTGCAGACTCTGTCTGTACCTCAGTTGCATCAATAAAGCAGCCAGCATAATCCAAGATCCCACACACCCCAGACATTCTCTCTTCTCCCCCTGCCATTGGGTGGAAGTTACAAAGGACTGAAAGCACATACCAAAGACAGCTTTTATCCCACTGTTATCTGACATCTTGTACTATAAGATGGACTCTCGGCCTCACAATCTACCTAGTTACGATCTTGTACTTTATCATTTACCTGCACAGCACTTTTCCAGCAGCTGGAGTCACAGAAAATTACAGCACAGAAATGTTTTTCAGCCCATCTAGTCCATGCTGAACCATTTTAAAAGCCTACTTTCATCAACCTGAACCAGAACGAGAACCTGAACCCTCCGTACCCAATACACACTGTCTGTCTAAACAGTATGCAAAAGAATCTCTTCACTGTATCTCGTACATGTGACAATAATAAACCACAGAACAATAAACAATTTGGAATTGTGATGAAATATTTGCATGTATTGACATCTGGTTGACAGATAGAAAACCAAGAGAAGAACTGACATGTCCCTTCTGGGATTGGCAGGCTGTAACTAATGGCAATCAGTGCCTGGGTACCACAATCGATTCTAACGGTATGCCTGAGCAGACCAAAAGTTTGCTGATGACATGAAATTAAGTGGGAACATAATAGCGATGAGAGTGCAAAGAGGCAGTGAGTGGACAACAATTTGAAGCTTACAGTATGAAAAAAATACGAGGTTATACTCTCTGGAAAATAAAGATATACTTTGTATTGCTTAAATGGAGAAAGATTAAAATGCTGTTATTCAAAGGGATATGGATGTAGATATAACATTAAGTTCTCACCTGCAAATGCAACAGGTGTATAATGTCATTGTTCGAGAACTTGAATACTGAAAATATAATCTTGCTACAACTATACAGGGCACTAGAGAGAACATACTTTGCCTATGAAAGGATAACTACTTAAAAGTGAAGGCAATGAAAATTCACTAAACTCGGTCCTTGCGTGACACATATTTGATTTGAGATTATCATACACCAGGCTTTCATTCTTCAGAGTTCAAACCTAAATTGAATTGACTTCATTATTTACATCCTTCATATACATGAGGAGTAAAAATCCTTAATGTGCAATGTATAGTAATTTATAATAAATACTATGTACAACAGGGCAGTCAATATAACATAGAAATACAATTGTGTTAAGGTGAATTAGTCAGTCTGATGGCCTGGAGGAAGAAGCTGTCCCAGAGCCAGCTGGTCCTGGCTTTTATGCTGCAGTAATAGCTGGAACAGTTTGTGGTCAGTGTGACTCAGGTCCCCAATGATCCTTCAGGCCCTTTTTACACACCTGTCTTTGTAAATGTCCTGAATGGTATAGAAAAATGAGCAGTGGCTTCAATAAAACAAGTTCTTCAAAGAACTCAACAGGATAGAAATGATGGGGGCTGGGGGTGCTGGTGGCGATGCTTCCCTCATTGAGCACACAGATCCCAAGATAAGGTCTGGGCTATTTTGGACCAGAATGAGGAGGTGTTTTTTCCATACAGAAGGTGGGGAATATTTTGGAATTTTCTACTACAGCAAAATGTAAAGTTTCAGTCAATGGTTACCTATATTATATATAGGCGATATACAGTATATCCAGAGATATATTTCTTGAAGCAAAGAAGAAAGAGATAGAGCAGAAATGTCATTCAAGTAGAAGATCTGTTTTGATATTATTGAATAGAGGAGCAGACTGAAAGTGTTCTATGGCCTTCTTCTGCCCCAGTCTACTATGCTCTTGTGTCTGGTTGAATTCCTCTGTGTTTCAAGAATCAACTTGCCAACAAAATACCTGTTCATCAGTAACAATTATGTAGTTAACTCAGGCTAGTCCATCATTGTAATGCCTAGGTATTGAAAAATGAACAGAGTTTTTAATGAAGAAAAATCACCGAGTTGTTATGTGGAAGACTCATCCAACTCTTTGTAGTACAATCCATTTAGTCCTACAACCCTTTGAATTATTTACCCTTAAATGCTTGTCCAACTATCTTCAGAAAAAATTGACTGGCACTCTTTAAATCTCCCTTGCAGGCTTAGTTGAAGAAAACAATCATTGTGTGTGTAACAAGATTCTCTGTTCATTTCCCCTGGGACTTCTGGCTTGAAATTGTGCCCAGTGGCCCCTGAATCATCTGCTTGTAGGATGAGATTGCTTCCATTCTCTATTTACTCGATCCAAGATCAACATCATCTTACAGGACTCTATTAAATATCCTCTCCACCCTTGCTTCAAAGAGAATTGCCCCTGCTTTTTCAGTCTTAACTGATAGCTGAAGCCTTCGTCACTGAAACCATTCTGTCCTTCCTCATGTGCAGTGGCCAGTATCAGACACCAATGCTCCAGTTGCTGCCAAACCAGTACTTTGTAAGGGGTCAGCATTAATAAAATCTTCTCAGGCTTCCAGCCAGGCAATGGTATTGATTATAAACAACATTTTGATGACAAGCTCTGCCATCTTCTTCAAGGATGATGAAGAAGATTCATCCCTGATGAAGGTGGCAGAGTCTGCTATCGACTCATCGTCCCTGATGAAGATGGCAGAGTTTGTTATCAAAATGTTGGTTGTCATTGATATCTGGACCTGGCCTGAAGCCTGAGAAGAGTTTATGTGTCACATATGCCAGGAAAGCACTAGATCCTTTTTTGGTTCAGCTTTACTTTCCAGGTCTTGCTCTATTCCTTTATTAATCAGGACCAGAATCCTAAACATTTGTTAAACATGTTCTTAATATGGTCTGTCACTTTCAAAAATTTATGCACTGACAGATCCAGGCTGATCTACTCCTCCGTACCCTTGGAATCATGCTACTTGCTCTATTTTGCCTCTGTCTGCTCTTTCAGTCAAAACGTGTTAGTTCACGACAAATGAAATTTATAAAAAAGTACAGATGGTATAAAGCTGAAATGAAATTAAAAATGCTGGAAACACTCATCAGGTTGGGCAGCAACCATAGGAACTGAATCAGAGTTAAGATTTCAGTTCCAAGATCTTTGTCAGAACTGAGAAAGGTCGAGCGAGTTTTCAGTAGTGGAGCAGTTGGGAGAACAAAGAGGAGGGTGTTCAGAAATGTAGCTGGGAAGGACTGTATCAGGAGAGAAAAGATGGAGTTAAAAACATAAGGGACTTTGCAGATTCAAAGATACAAATCCAAAGTACATTTACTAACAAAATATGTATGCAGTATACAAACCTGAGATTTGTCTTCCCCACAGACCATCATGCAGCAAAGAACCTGCTGAAGAAAGATCAAACATCAAACCCCCTTAAACCCCCACACAATAAAAATATGAGTGAAAACACAGAATATAAAACACAAAATCAAAAGACATATTCAGTACAGATGCTGGTAATCTTCAGCAACGCATACAAAATATTAGAGGAACTCAGAAATTCAGGCAGAATCTATGGAGAGGAATATATAATCAATATTTTGGGCTGAAGTCTGTTATCCCTCTGGGAAGTAAGAGAGATGGAGCCAGCATGAGAAGGCAGGACGAGAGGAAGGAGTACAAACTTATCTTACTTCTGTCATCCAGACTGGATAAGAAGGTGGGAGGAGAGGAAGGAGTACAAACTTGCAAATGACAGGTGAGAGTAGGTGAGGGAGAAGATGAGGTAAGAAGCTGGAACATGATTGGTGGACGAAGTAAAGGCATGAAGAAGAAGGAATCTGATAGGAGAGGACAGTGAATGCCTCATGATCAACTCCTCTTGGTGCACAGAAGTAACAGTGCTGTTCCAATTCTGCTCACCAGGCCTAGAAAGTCTCACAATGAAGTGCTATCCACTTTACCTGCTACGGGACATTTCTGTGAGCATTGGGATCAACATGCATGGAACGGCACATCCTGGTGCCTTCACCATCGTTTTGGGGGATTTTAACCAGGCCAGCCTGAGAAAAATCAGTTGTAGTACCAGAGGAAATACCACAGTGAACCACTGTTCCAGCAGCATCAAGAATGCCTGCCGTGCCATTCCACATCCACACTTCAGGAAGTCCGATCACCTGGCTGTACGTCTACTCCCTGAGTACAGGCAGAGACTGAAGACTGCAGCACCAGTAGAGAGGACCAAGAAGGTTTGGACAAGGGAAGCACAGGAGCACCTACAGGACTGCTTTGAATCGGTGGACTGGACTGTATTCAGAGATTCATCTTCGAATCTGGATGAGTATGCCACAGTTGTTACTGACTTCATTAAAATCTGTGTGGATGAGTGAGTGCCTACAAAAACTTGCAGAACATTTCCAAACCAGAAGCCGTGGATGAACCAGGAGGTACACCATCTGCTGAAGGCTAAATCAGTGGCATTTAAGTCTGGTGACCCAGTCTGTACAAGAAAACCAGGTATGATTTGCGGAGGGCTATTTCAAGGGCGAAGGGACAATTTTGAACGAGGTTGGAGGCAACATCGGATGCACAACAACTCTGGCAGGGTTTGCAGGACATTACGTCCTACAAAGTGAAACCCAATAGCATGAATGGCAGTGATGCTTCACTACCAGGTGAACTCAACACCTTCTATGCTGCTTCGAAAGGAAGAATATAACTACAGCTGTGAAGATCCCTGCTGCACCCAGTGACCTTGTGATCTCTGTCTCAGAGGCCGATATTAGGTTCTCGTTAAGGAGGGTGAGCCATCACAAGGCATCACAAGGAGTTCCTGGTAAGGCTCTGAAAACTTGTGCCAACCAACTGGTGGGAGTATTCAAGAACATTTTCAACCTCTCATTGTTATGATCAAAAGTTCCCACATGCCTCAAAAAAATCAACAATTATACCAGTGCCTAAGAAGAGTACTGTGATCTTCCTTAATGACTATTGCCTGGTAGCACTCATATCTATGGTGATGAAATGCTCTGCAGTGTTGGTCATGGCTAGACTGAACTCTTGCCTCTGCAATTTGCCTATCACTACAATAAGTCAACGGCAGATGCAATCTCAATGGTTCACTACACAGCCTTGGATCACCTTGACAACACAAACACATACGTCAGGATGCTGTTTGTTGACTATAGCTTCACACTTAACATCATCATTCCCACAATCTTGACTTGTAAGTTACAGAACCTGGGCTTCTGTACCTCCCTCTGCATTTGGATCGTTGACTTTGTAACCAGAAGACTATAGTTTGTACGGAGTGATACTGCAGCAACAACCTGGCACTCAACCAGGTTTCAGTAAGATGAAAGAGCTGATTGTAGACTTCAGGAATGGTAAGACGAGGGAACACAAACCAATCCTCAAAGAGGGATCAGAAGTGGAGAGACTGAGCAATTACAAGTTCCTGGGGGTCAAGATCTTGGAGCATCTAAACTGGTTCCAACATATTGATGCAGTTATAAAGAAGGCAAGACAGCAGCTATATTTAATTAGGATTTTGAAGAGATTTGGTTTGTCACCAAAAACACTCAAAAACTTCCATAAATAAATGAATCTACAGCACAGGACTGAAAGAAGCTACAGAAAGTCATAAGGCCTCCAAAGGTATCCAAGACATCTTCAAGTAGCGATGCCACAGAAAGTTGACATCCATTATTAAATACCCCTGTCACCCAGGTCATGCCCTCTTCTCATTGTTACTATCAGGAAGGAGGTACAGAAGCCTGAAGTCACACACTCAGCAATTCAGGAACAGCTTCTTCCCCTCTGCCATCAGATTCCTAAATGAACATTGAATCCATGAACACTAGCTCACTTTTTAAAATATATATTATTTCCATTTTTGCACAATTTTAAAATATTCAATATTGTCAGTACCTCCAGTTGAACTCTGTCTTTTTGTGTGTTTTCCCCCTAGCTGTCAGTCTGTGGTTTTGTATTCCCATGTGCTCCTGTCCCTGCTCCTGCCCAATTCCAGCCCCTGTATTACGAGTACTCCTCCTCTCACCTGCTTCTCATTATTACCTGTATTGCTGCCACTTCTGTTCCATTGTGTTCCACCTATCATCTGCCTCTCTGTTTATAGCTCAGTGTATTTCAGTCCTGTGTTTTCACCTGTCTGTTGCCAGATTGTGCCAGTGAGTTTTCCTGAGGCTTTCCAGCATTTGTATCTGTACATTGTCTGTCTGAATATCGACTCTGCCTGTTTCTGGTTTTTGGATTTCCCAGGAATTTTTGATCTCAGCCTGAACTTTGACGCCAACTTTGTTGCCCCTCTGGATTTGCTACTCAGTAAATATCACAGTGCGCACAATACTTGGTCTGTGATTAGGTCCCTGCTTCAGCACCCTGACAAATATATATTTTATACTTACTGTAATTGACTGATTTATTTATTCATTGTTTTCTTTCTGTATCATCATGCTGCTAAGCTAGCACATTTCACAACACATGCTGGCAAAAATAAACCTGATTCTGAACCATAAGAGAAAGAGGAAGGACAACAGAGGGAGATCGTAAACAGCTGAGGAAAAACAAGGGGAGGCAGAATGGTGAATGGAAAAAAATAATGAACAGGAGGGGGAAAAACTACCTGAAGTTAGAGAGATCAATGTTCGTGCTATCAGATTGGAAGGTATCCAGACGAAATATAAGATGGTGCTCCTCCAACCTGAGTAGCATCGAGGTAGGAGGAAATAAGTTCAGTGGGACACTAGCAGATGAAATAATGGGCTTATACCAAAAGTACTTATTGTGGATCTTGGGCAGATTGTGCAGGACTGCAGCACTACAGGCTCATACTTCTCCCTACAAAATTTCATCTGTCCAATCTGCCATCCTGTCTGTGTCTCCTTACAGTAGATGCTGTCATCCTCAAATGACAGATCTATATTTTTATAAGAATTTTATGAAATGTTTATAAGACTGTACTCTAATCAAAGTCACAAATAGATAGCATTGTGAGAACTGACTCTAAAAAGAACTTTGTCCTCCCTTATCCAAAATGAAAAGTAGCATTTGTTTTCTGTTCTGCAGCTTATTTTCTTATGCAAAACTACTAATCATGTGGGACTTTGTCAAATGTCTTCTACAACCACAGGTTGTCAACAACTATTGCATTCCCTACATCAACCTTTGTTCTTCCTTCTAAAGTTCTGTCAGGTTAATCAAAGTGCATGCCAACTCTTCCTAATTAACTCAAAATTCTCTTCATAGCATTTTCTTTATTATTTCCAACAGTTCTTTGCTGCTGAGTCAGATTGGTTGGTCTTTAGATACCTGACATATCCCTGCACATATCTTTGAAAGAGATTTTATTTTCAACCTTTTGGTCTTATGGAAGCTTGACAGATTATGGTAAGCTATTCTGCAATATCCACCTCGCTTCTCACCACTATACACGTGATTCATTTACTTTACAATAGATGTATTTTCTAACAGTTCAATGTTCAATATGAACTTTTCAAAATACATACATATATGTTACCATATATAACCCTAGGTTCATCTTCTTGCCAGCATACTCAATAAAACCATAATAGACCAATAGCCATAATGGAATCAATGAAAGACAGCACCAACTTGGATGTTCAACCGGAGTACAGGAGCCAACTATCTGTGCACATACAAAAAAAATTAATTTATAAGCAATGAATGCCAAGACATGAGATGAAGAGTCCTTAAAAGTGAGTCTGTATGTTGTGGGAATGAATGACGGGGAAAGTGAAGTTCAAAGGTTCAATTTAATGTCAGAGAAATGTATACAATATACATCCTGAAATGTTTTTTCTTTGCAAAACATCCACGAAAACAGAGAAGTGTCCCCAAAGAATGAACAACAGTTAAACGTAAGAACCCCAAAGTCCCCCCAGCAACCCCCTCCGGCATGTAAGTGGCAGCAAGCAACAATCCCCACTCCCCCCACCCGCAAAACACAAAGCGCTCTCGTTATTGAGCACAAGCGTGAGCTAAGCAATAGCAAAGACACAGACCTTGCAGCTACCCCGAAGGGTATGGCAATTTATCCAACATTCAGCAACCCACAGGTTCTCTTCCTCCCATAGTAAGGGAGAGGGAGGTGTCCCCCATTTTCACAGCCAGCGGGAGACATAACAACAACCCACTGGTTTACAATGTTAAAAAATCCATTTCAGAGTGGTGAATCTGTGGAATTCTCTGCCACAGGAAACAGTTGAGGCCGGTTCATTGGCTATATTTAAGAGGAAGTTAGATATGGCCCTTGTGGCTAAAGGGATCAGGGGGTATGGAGAGAAAGCAGGTACAGGGTTCTGAGTTGGATGATCAGCCATGATCATACTGAATGGCGGTGCAGGCTCGAAGGGCTGAATGGCCTACTCCTGCACCTATTTTCTATATTTCTATGTTTCTATTCACTTTTTACCAGCTCTGTGCCTGAAGATCGGAACGATCTCGGGTCTTCAGGGCCCACAGCGGAAGTTTTTCCAGCCTCCCCAACAACACACGAGTCTCCTGCTGTGACACCGACTCTCCATCTGCCCGTCTCCAGACCCCTGAGATCTTAGGCTTCCAGACACTAGGCCGGCTCTCAGGCAGAACCCTTGGAGTGCTGAACAACAGCTGGTCCTGAAACCCTGAGAATGGGTCCCATTCCTGAACCGTAGTCAGCTTGTAACTCCAGGTCCTGATCTTCAAAAGGACCCTGAAAGGGAAAAATAAGGATATTAAATATGGAAATGGAGCTGGTTCTGAAGATGCAAGCAAAGGAGTTGCCATTTAGCTCCATCTTAACTCCACCTCTGTTGAGTGAAGTTACCTCCTTTGGTTCAAGAGCCTGATATCTGAGGGGTAATAACTGTTCTTGAACCAGGTGGTCTGAGTACTGAAGCTCCTGTACTTCTTCCTGATGGCAGGAGTGACAAGAGAGCATGACCTGGATGATGAGGTCCCTGATGACGGATGCAACAACGCTTCACGTAGATTTGCTCAATGGTAGGGAGGGCTTTACCCAAGATGGACTGATCTGTAGATATTGCTTCCCATTCAAAGGCATTAGTGTTTCCACACCAGGCTGTAAAACAACCAGTAAATGTACTCTCTACCACTCATCTATAGAAGTTTGTCAAAGTTTTAGATGGCATCCTGAATTTTCCCAAACTCTTAAGAAAGTAGAGGCGCTATTGTGCTTTCTTCATAATTGCATTAACATGCTGGGCCCAGGACAGGACCTCCAAAATGACAGCAGCAAGGAATTTAAGTTGCTGACACTCCCCACCTCCGATCGCCAATGAGGACTGGCTCATAGACGTCCGGTTCCCTCCTCCTGAATAATTAGCTCTTCAGTCTTGCTGACATTGAGTAACAGACTGTTGTTGTGGCACCACTCAACCACACATCTTGCTTGTCCATCTTTCTATCATTCATTTTCAGTAAATCTCCACTTCTGCTGATATATGGCACTGTTCTCTTCCTTGGTAAAGACCACACAAAGTACTCATCAGATTATTCAGTTGTACCTTCTGCCTCAATGCATAGATTACCTTCTTCATCACTAATTACCTCCAGCATACGTCTTAGCCAATGTAGTTTTCAAATGCATATAGAATGCTTTTGGGTTTTCTTTTGAGGTTGCTAGTTTCTGTTCTCCCATTCTTACTTTGTTCAATTGATCTGTTTTTAGGGTCATGAACCTCTGTTCACTATACCTAGCCTTATTCTACTGATATATTTCATTGACTGTATTTTTTTTTGTGTTACCCTGTTCTCCATTTTCCTTTTCATTGAGGGAACATTGCTTTTGGATCCATTGCCTTCCCACTGAAAGTATACCCAACATGTACTGAAATAAGTTGCCTTCAAAAATTTCCCATTGTAGAGCTGAAGTTTTACCTACCAGGGCTCTGTTACACTTTAACTTCGTATCAATTTAAGTTAGTCCTCCCAACCTTAAGGAATTTGACTTTAGGTTTCTTCCTGCCCCTCCCCAGGTTGAATCTAAACATTGTGGTGTGATGGTCACTGTTCCCTGCGTGGCCCTCCAGCTGCTGATCTACCTCATAACCAGAACCAGGCTCAACCATTCTTCCTTCCTTACTAGGATAGAAACATATTCATCAAGGAGACTCTCCCGAATTAATTTCAGAACTTCATCAGTTTCTTTGTCCTTACCTTAGTCCAATATTTATGTCCCCTAAGATCACCACTCTGCAGTCCTTGCAATCTCTGCAACCTCCCCGCAAACTTGCTCCTCCACCTTCCTCCCAACTGAAAATCTCTCAGTGGACTGATACCATCCTTTTCACTTATTTCAAAGAACTGATTATGTCCTTGTCCCCTTGAGGAGCCTGTCTCTATATCTCCCTTTAACAGTGATGTCAACTCATAACTTTCCTTTCCCTCCCAGTTCTGTCTGATGACCTTACAACAAGGAATACCAAGTGCCCAATTCTGTCTACTTCTGTTTTGGTTTCTGTAGCCTTTTCAATATTTCGGTAATATTTGAGTAAAATTATAAATATATTGTTTGATTAAGTGTTCTTTGTTTGCATAGTTCATCATGGGTTATATGTAAGAAATATGCGATTGGCACATGTCATTACACCACCATGTCATATTTGCACGCCTCACTAAAAAGAAATTAAGTTTACAGGTTATCCTGGCTCCTGTGTTTTTCTTTCAATTAGTTTCTGGATTTACAAAACATAACAGAGGCGATAAGGAAGTTTTAAATTGAACCTGAGGCGACTACGTACCTTCTTCACAAGGGGAAAGAATCATACAAATTTTTTAAAAGTGCAGCATCTGTTTCTTTGGAAGGGGAAAGAGACTTTCAAGTTAAAAAAAGGCAGATAGCAGATGAAACACTGATTCATAAACAGTGCATACTGGGTGATATTAACAATAATAAATATTTAAAAAGCAGAAATGGCTGGCTACATCAGAAAGATAGACATATTCGATTGCACAACAGATAACTGGATGATCTATACTGAAAAAATTGAGCGGTATTTTGAGGCAAATTAAATAGCCAATGAAAAGCGAGTGCCAATGTTACTGATTGCAATAGGTTCAAAAGCATACAGTTTGCTTAGAAGGCAACACGAGTGTATTTGCAGATGCTGGAAATAAATAAAAACACAAAATGCTGGCAGAATTCAGCAGGCCAGACAGCATCTATGGGAGGAGGCAGTGACGACGTTACGGGCCAAAACCCTTCATCAGGAGTCAAAGTTTAACGGCTCTAAAAAAAAACACAGCTGAAGTTAGCTTTGCTGATATTGTGAATGTAATGCAAGGATATTTGGAATGAAAACCATTGTTGATTGTTTAATGGAATTAAAAGGAAGCTTACATGGCTGAATTGAAGAAATTGTCTGAGCACTGTCAATTCCGGATAGAAAATTACAATGTCTAAACAGAAACCTGCCTGGCCAAACAAACTGTGTTACCATTGTGGTAGGGGCTCATATAGAGCAGAGAAATGCAAGTTTTAACATACGAGGGGTGATTGATAAGCTTGTGGCCTAGGGTAGAAGGAGTCAATTTTAGAAAACCTAGCACATTAATTTGTCCTACTTTTACACACTTAGTCCAGCGGTCGTGGAGCATATGGATCCCTTCTTTGTAGAAGTCAGCATCTTGGACCTCCAGAAGTGGTCCACAGCAGGGATGATTGATATGTTTGTGGCCTAAGGTAGGAGATGAGTTATTAACTTCAAAACTTTTTGCATTTTCACTCAGAGTTGAGCTGCACATGCATATAACAAGAGCTGTAAAACTTATCTCCTACCTTAGGCCACAAACTTATCAATCACCCCTGCTTTGGACCACCTGGAGGTCCAAGACACTCTCATTACATGCATGTGCAGTTCTCTTTGAGTTAAAATGCAGAAAGTTTTGAAGTTAATAACTCATCTCCTTCTACCTTAGGTCATGAACTTAGCAATCACCCCTGCTGTGGACCACTTCTACAAAGAGGGGATCCGTGTGCTCCACGACCACTGGACTAACTGTGTACATGTAGGAGGGGACTATGTTGAAAAATAAATGTGATAGGTTTTCTAAAATTGACTCCTTCTACCTTAGGCTATGAACATATCAATCACCCATCATAAAACTTGTCAAAAATGTAATAATGTAAGGCACATACGAACAGCATGTCCAGCAAACAAAACTAAATTGATAGCACAGGAAAGAGATAAAGTTAAAAAGTTAAGTTGTACCTTCAAAAAGAGTGCTAATCTGCATGCTATTGATGAAATCACAAACAAGAGAAAATCTGCAGATGGTGGAAATCCAAGCACGAAATGCTGGAGGAATTCAGCAGGCCAGGCAGTATCCAGAGGGGAGAAAAGCACAGTCAACGTTTTGAGCGGAAACCCTTCGGCAGGACTGGAGATAAAAAGCTGAGGAATAGATTTGACTAATTTAAATAGGTAGGAAGTTAGAGGAACAGAATATGGTAGGCATTCCAATTCCCATTTTGAAATATCCATCCACGGCCTCCTCTACTGTTGTGATAAGGCCACACTTAGGTTGGAAGAAAAGCACATTATATTCCCTTTGGGTGACCTCCAACCTGATGGCATGAACATTGATTTCTCAAACTTCCCTCCTTCACGATTTCCTATCCCCTTTTCTCTCTCTCATGTTATCTCCTTGCTCTCCCATCACCTCCTTGTGGTGATCCTTCCCATCCCCCCCCCCTTTTTTTCTTTCTTCCATGGCCTTCTGTCTCTTTCAATAAACAACTTCCCAGCTCTTTGTTTCATCCCTTCCCCCTCCAATTGCCCTTACACCTATTGCCCAGTGTTTCTCTCTCCACTCCCCTACTCCTCAGCTGTTTTTCTCCAGTCCTGCTGAAGGGTTTCGGCCGGAAACGCCAACTGTACTTTTTTCCATAGATGCTGCCTGGCCTGCTGAGTTCCTCCAGCATTCTGTGTGTTGCTGTTGATGAAAAATCTGATGATAATGAGAGTGTCGCAGGACTGAGTAGCCTTGAGATTTACTATGTGAAAACTGAGACAAGCAATATGTCTTGCACCAGAAGTGAATGGCAAATTAATGTAAAGAAATTAGACACTGGCTTGGCTGTCTCAGTCATTCCACAAAATGAGTTTGAATGGCATTTCTAAGATACTGATATTAGTTGGATATCTGCAGGGTAACTTATACTGGCAAAAAGATAAACCCTGGGCAATGGCGTTCGTAACAGTGAAATACAACAACCAACAAGCCACATTGCATTGTATGTGGTAAAAACAGGAGGCCCAGCAATTGTGGGACCATGATTAGCTAAGGCAACTACAACTTGATTGGGGATCCATCCACCATTTCTAGCAATATACCTTGCAATAGAGTCAAGTGAACTAAGGAAAGTACTGGATGAAGGATACCTTTGGACAGAAACACTTCAGCAAAGAGGAGTTAACTAGACCTGCCCACTGATGGAGATAGAAGTATCTCAACATAGACTCTTACGAAGGGCTTTATCACTATAATAGACTTACTTTTGGAGTAATATCTGTATCTGCACTCTAGTAGAAAGCTATGTGCTAGTGCTGTAAGGCTGCCCAGGCACTCAGTGCTACAGGATGGCATCATTGTTACAGATGAGGATGGCATCATCGTTACAGGTGAGGATGGCATCATCATTACGGGTGAGGATGACAAAGAACATCTCCAAGATCTCAAGATAGTTTTAAAAAGATTAGAATATTATGGGCTCGGAGCACAGCATGAGAAGTGTGAAATTTGTAAACCAAGCATCGCTTACTCTATTCACACCATTGATACACAAGGATTACACAAGTGTGCTGTGAAAATTTAAGCAGTGGTGGATGTCTCAAGGCCAAAGGACTTGCCAAGTTGTGGTTCTTCTTAGGATTTGTCAATTACTAACAGATTTCTGCCAAACCTGGTTACTGTGTTCCACCCCTTCAACTCAGTGCTACAGATCAGGAAAAATGGCAATGGACAAAGCAGAATGAGGTGGCTTTCCAAAAGACAAAGGAAATGGCGACATCACACTGTACGCGCACATTACGATCCACATCATCCTGTGAAACTTGCCTTATGGTAAAGGTAAAGTCATGTCACATGTGACAAATGATGGAAATGAACAACAGCAGAGGAAATTTACACACAGATTGACAGAGAGACCTTGTGAATGGTTTGGGACGTAAAATGTTTCGACCAGTACCTGTATGGGAGAGAGTTCACCTTCTTCACTGATCATCAACCACTGGTATCCATTTTTAATCAACAGAGGGATGTTATACTAAGAGCAAGCATCATCAATGAAGAGATGGGCTCTGTTTCTTGGAGGACACAATTACAAAATCGAATTCAAGAGGACAACCAATCATGAAAATGCTGATGGATTGTCTCATTTACCCTTAGAAAAAGAAATACCTGAAAAATTTACAAAACAGGACACACCTCTTGACATAATCTCCCTAATACAGATCGAAAGTCTCCATATTATTGCAGAGGTGATCCAAAGAGAAACCAGAAAGGTCTCCACACTCTCTCACATTTGTATAGCAATCTAAAAAGGCTGGAATATGCAGCAGAACTAGTTCCTCCATCTTTACCAGTGCTGCGATGAACATGCCCTTGATGGGAGTTGTCATGTGGGGATTGAGAGTTGTTGTATTATCTAAACTAAGAGTTAAAGTCTGGAGGAGCTACAAGCTGGTCACTTAGGCACGGTCAAAATGAAAGCGTTGGTCCGAAACGTTTATCTGGAGGCCTGGGATAGATGGGCAGATCAAGCAGCATGTCGTGCACTGTTTGGGATGTTTGCATCCAGAAGATGCAAAGAGCAGTGCCTCTCCATTCCTGGGAATAGCCCACATTGAGGATTGATGTGGATTTTGCCAGACTATTCATGGGCATAAATTTCTTGGTAGCAGTGGATGCAGCCACGAAGTGGCCAGAAATGTTCCCAAAAAGCCTTCACTTCTGCCTCGCACACTGTTGTTGTGTTGAGAGGCCTCTTCTCAAGGACTGATATTCCAGAATACTTAGTCACTGACAATGGACCACAGTTCATTGCAGAACAGTTTCATTCATTCCAGAAAATGAATAGAAAAGTCATGTAATATTTGCACCATACAGATGGCTTGCTGAAAGTTTTGTACATAGTCTAAATAACACAATAACTCAGTGTGAGCAATTTTAGCCACTGACACTAAATCAGAAACTCACCAATTCCTTCCTTGCATATCACAATGCAGCAGACTCCACAACCAACAACTCACCAGCTATGCTGTTCCTGGGTCGTCCCCTGCACTCATGCTTGGATCTGCTCAAAACTCAGTCTCAGAAGGTGTATGCAGGACAAACAGCTGAGGCAAATTGAAAGAAGGGGGTTGGTTCAATGTTTCACTCCTGAGCAAGTGCTGTGAGTAAGGGACTACAGAGGTGATCAAAAGTGGGTCATTGGGAAGATCAAGGACAGAACTGGACCACTCTCCCACACAGTGAAGATTGAGTCTGACATCATCTGGAGATGACAGATCGATCAGTTGGGGAGAGCAGAGTCAATTGCTAGAGAATTGAAGTGTCTAGAGCTCTCAGAGCCACTTCCTACAGTCTGAGAGTCAACTCCTACAACCACCATGAACCTGAGGTTGTTTCACAGCCACAAATCTCGCCAGCCCAGCCGAATGATCCCTCTTGTTAGGAAAGTTATTATCCCACAGGAGGAAGAAATCCGCAACAGCATTGAAATAATTAGGCCTGAATGGAACAAGTTTACTGTGCTGTAGGTGTCTTTATCATCATTGTATTGTATACTGTGTATATAGCTGAGATGCATTCTCTATTGAGTTGGAGTTTATAGCTAAGCAGGAAGGCGTGTAGTGTATTCAATATTTCAGTAATATTTGAGTAATATTGCGAATACATTGGTTAAGCATTCTATAGTTCACTATAGGTGTTATTCACAAAGTGCATGATTGGCATACATCATTACATCACCACGTCATATTTGAGTGCCTCACTAAAGAGAAGTTAATTAGATGAGTTATCCTAGCCTCCTATATATTTCTTTTTATTTGTTTCTGGAGTTACAATATATAACAGTTATCATCACTAGATCATTTTCTGATTTCAGTTCACTATTCACTGAAACATGCCTGCATTTTGGCTTTCTTTATCTACTCTTCCTTGTTAAAAGAAAAGGTAATATGAACAATCCTAGGAGTTATAGACCAGTGAGTCTTACGTTAGTAGAGGGCAATATTATTAGGTTCAGGATTAACGAATATTTGGAGAAGTATAGTCTGGTTAAGAATAGTTGGAGTTGCTTTCTGAAGGGTAGGTCATGCCTTGCTGATTGACATTATATAAATGTCAACACCCCCAGAGAGGAACACCAACAACCGCACACTGAGTCTCACCTTGACTGGTGACGAAACGCCTGCAAACTAACTGCCAAGCTTGATGAAAACCACAACATCAAAATTACTGCTCCATATTCTAAATTGTGTGTTCCCACCTCACAGGGTAACATTACTCTGGTGTTAGCTGAGGAGCTCAGTCATTATGAGTGCATAATTATTCTCTTTTATTGCCATATACTGCTGCCCATCCTACTGAATGGATCTACTGAAAGAAAAAAATGATTTCAGTAGAACTTTCTTTCATACATAAAAAACTGAACATTCAATCATTTATGGTACATTTAGGTAAGAAAGGAAAAGAATCAAAAATAAGTTAGCTTGGCTGATTACAGCAAGGAAGTTTATAGGGCATTTTATTTAGAACTGACTTAAAATATAAGCAAGAAGTCATTCAGCAACAGTATAGTGTTGCAAAGTAAAGGTATTTTTACAAGTTCTTCAAGCATGAACAAGGGATGAAAGAAGGAAAGGTGAGAAACTAGGAGAGAGGAGTAGAAAGACTGCAGATGTAAGTGAAAGTGTGTAACTGAACAGTTGGAACATATGGGACGTGTTTTGGCCTTGTGTGCTGAAGAGAATGTGAGTGGAAGTGTGTGCTTGCTGCGTACATCTCATCTCTTATCCATGTCATGTGAAGCACAGACAGTTCTCCTGTTCATGCTCTGTCATCCGATTAGATACAGTTCCATAGATGTTCTGCAACCCATGAAAGTCCCCTTGCTCTCTTAAAAATTTAGTAAGGCATTGACACTGTTTCTAACAATGCAGGACATGTCCATTTCGATAGTAAATTTTCACAGTGAACCATTGAAAATGTAGATTATTGTTCATATTTCAGGAGTCCCTTCTCAGTAAAGGTAGACTATGATGAAGAAATTCACCATTTCTTCCAGTATACCAGCCCCCTTCATGGGCATCTGAGGAACAGAATAATCGAACATCAAGGCTTCCAGTACTGTATAAAGCTCTGGGTCCTACAAACAAGAGAGATCCTTTCCTGCTGTGATAAAGACTACCTTTAGCAGGAATGGTGGCTAAGCTCAGAGGTGGGCCCCATTATTTGCATACCTAATATTAGACTTCTGAAACAAACACTGCATTCTAATCTATGTGAGCAAACAATGACATTCTCAAAGTTTGCTTTGAAATATGTAACAACGTTATGTAATCCCTGGACTGTGACCATTAAAAATAAACATGGAGTGTCAAGGATAGCAATGGAAACCTTGATTCCCTTTGCTGGGAACATGCATAATTCTGGTGAATACAGTGGCTGAAATGTGCCACCTACCTACGCATTGAAGGGCTGAAGAAGAAGAAGGAATTTGATCAGAGAGGACAGTCTCCCATCAGATCAGAAACCTAACAGATTCCTTTGACTTCAGCCCTTTATCTTTACCACCTATCACCTCCCAGCTTCTTACTTCATCCCTCCTCCATCTACCCACCTATCCCTCACCTGGTTTAACCAATCACCTGCCACCTTCCCCCAACCTTCTTATTCCAGCTTCTTCCCCCTTTCTTTCCAGTCCTGATTTTCAGTCCAAGACATCTAATCTTTATTCCTTTGCATAGCTGCTGTTCTCCTCCCCCTCCCCCATGCCCCAGCACTTACATGTGTAAATCCAATGAAGACACTGGCAAAAGTGTGCCACCTACCAACCCATTTGCCTAACCCCGCTCACCGCCTGCTTTACCTACGGCAGAGTCTACAAATTTCATATCAGTCTCACCAGACATTTCAGACGCCACAGAAATGGAGTGGGAGCAGTTCAACCTCCGTCATAGGGATTGGGCTAGGGGCTAAATATTCCTCTCACCCCTCGGGCAACAAATCACTCCAGTCACTGTGTTTCATTTCTATGGTGTTAGAGAAAATGAGCTTTAAAATCCATGAAATCAAACAGAAATTAAATAGCAATTAGATCAAACTTAGCACAATATTATTAATGTTTCTCATTCTATACAAAAGGTTTCTTATTATTAAGTTATCCTATTCCCACCTAACTGTTGTCTTGAAATATTTTTGCATAAGGTTGTGTTCCCCAGTGTTCCTGCATTCTGATTGACACCATATGGTCAGGCACAGTTGAACTAGAAAAACTGGTATTTGCTAAAAGGCTGTACAGGATCACCATAAGCCAGTGAACAGGCACTGCAATTAAGTTAGGAAACCAAACAGATGGTAATCTCTTATTACTGGGAGTTTGAATACAGAAAGAGGGAATTAATGCTTCAGTCCTATGGAAATTGTAGAAGTCGTATCTAGAATAAATCGTAGAGTATCGGTCTCAAAGGGTCATGGAGCACCACAGCACAGAACCAGGTCCTTCAGCCCATCTGCTCTACGCTGAACTCTTATTTTGCTTAGTCCTTTTGGCTCGCATCTGGACCATAGCCCCACCACACCCCTTCCATCCATGTCCATAACCAAACCTCTCTTAAGTGTTGCAATCAAACCCGTATCCACCACTTCCGCTGCCAGCTCATTCCACACTCGCACCGCCCTCCACGTGAAGAAGCTCCCCCTCAGGTTCCTCATAAATATTTCACCTTTCACACTTAACCTATGACCTCTAGTTCCGGTCTCACCCAAACTCAGCAGAAAAAGCCTGTTTGCATTTACCCTACCTATACCCCTCATAATTCTGTGTACTTCTATCAGATCTCCTCTCATTCTCCTATGCTCCTAGCCTATTTAGCCTTTCCCTATAACTCAGGTCCTCAAATCCCAGCAATATCCTTTGAACTTTCCTCACATCTCCTGAGAGCACTTCTTGAACAACAGAATAACGTTAGCTATCCTCCAATCCTACAGCACCTCACCCGTGGTTAAGGACATTTTCAGTAGCTCTGCCAGGGCCCCTGCAATTTCTAGACTAGCCTCCCTCAAGGTTTAAGAGGATACCTTGTCAGGCCTTGGGGACTTATCCAGCCTAGTTCACGCTAAGGATAACAGTCATTACCCTTCAGCCAGTGTGAATGACTTCACTTACTTCAACACTGAGCAGATTCCACAACCTATGGACTCACTTTCAAGTATTCTACAGCGTGTGTTCTCAGTATTATTTATTTATTTTTTGTTATTTGTTTCTTTTTTATGTTTTTTGCCATTGGTTGACAGGCTTTGTATTTTTTCATTGATTCTAATGTATTTCTTTGGTCTGTGAATGCCTGCAAGCACATGAATCTCAGGGCAGTATATGGTGACATACACTATGTGGCCACTTTATTAGGTACACCTGCTCATTAATGCCAATATCTAATCAGCCAATCATGTGGCAGCAACTCAATGCATAAAAGCATGCAGACATGGTCAAGAGGTTCAGTTGTTGTTCAGGCCAAACATCGGAATGGGAAAGAAATGTCATCCAAGTGACTTTGACTGTTGGTTCCTTACGGAGTGGTTTGAGTATCTCAGAAACTGCTGATCTCTGGGGATATTCACACTCAAGAGTCTCGAGAGTTTCCAGAGAAAGGTACGAAAAGCAAGCACAGACCGCTTGCTCAATGGTATTGACCCATGGCATGAACATGGTTGGGAACCCCCACTCTAGAGCTTACAGGGAACAATGTGAGAAACAAAGAACATTCAGTGAGAAGCAGTTCTGTTGGTAAAAATGCCTATTAATGAGAGAGGTTAGAGAACTGCCAGGTTGGTACAAGTTGACAGGAGGGTGACAGTGTGCAGAAGAACACCTCTGATTGCACAACACATCGAACCTCGAAGTGGTGGGCTACCGTAGCAGAAAACCACACCAGAGTGATAATGAATTTACTTTGAATTTTGAACTTCAAAACTAACTTTCCTCAAGACAGCAAGCACGTCCTCTTCTGCAATCCATGGCCTCACTACTGTTGAGGCTCCGTCCTATGTCCATCTCCCAAGTAAATACATATGCAAAAGATCCATTTAAGGTGTCTTTCAGCTTCATACTTTAATGACCAGCTGATCTTCAAGAGACCCAGTTTTGGCCTTTGTTTTCTTTTTGCAATTCCTAGAAGTCCTTTGGGATTCTCCTTTACCTTGTCTGCTAGAGCAACCTCATGCCTTATTTTTGCCCACCTGGTTTTCTTCTTAAGTGTTCTCTTATATTCATCACACACCTCATTTGTTCCTTGCTGCCTACACCTGCTATGTACTTCCTCCTCCTTCTTAACAAGGACATCAGTATCCCTCAGAAACCAAGGTTCCCTAAGCTTGTTAGCCTTGCTTCTTATTCTGACAGGAACATACTGTGCCATCTCTGCACTCTTACTTAAGGAAAGATGCTAGTACATTGAAAGTCATTCAAAGGAGAGTCATTAGGTAGATACTTGAGAAGGAAAGGGGTGTGCTCAGAGGTGGGGCAGTTTGCAGAATGGAGCTTACAGTCAGATCAGCCATGGTCTTACTAGATTGCGGAGCAGGCTTGATAGGTTGAGTAGCCTAACATAGTATTTTCTATGTTGCATAATGAACAGGAACCTGACACCAGGAAGCTTGATGGGATCTTGGATCAAAGTTGTGGACACCCAGGAGCACCTCCTGCTAAACATTCTGTGCAGTAATTCCCGGTCAGATTATACTTTAGGATATGATCTGGGACTGGCTGAGATGTGTTTTTGTGAGCATAGTTTCATCATTGCATGACAAGACCTATCAGTTCATTTGAAAAGGACATTGCACAATTATGATGTAAGAATATGGTGTCTTTATCAATTCAGATGTTATACTTATTACATTGAGGCTCTATAAAATGCTGGTGAGACCTCACTTGGAGAATTGTGAGCAGTTTTGGGCCCGTTATCTAAGAAAGGATCTGTTGACCGTGGAGAGGGCTCAAAGGGGGTTCACGAAAATTATTCATGGATTGAAAGGCTTATTATATGGTAAGTGTTTGATGGCTTTGGGCCTCTATTCTTTGGAATTCAGAAAAATGTTGAAAAAGCCTCAATAGAGTGGATGTAGAGAGGATGTTTCCCATGCTGCGAGAGTCTAGAACCAGAGGACACAGCCTCAGACTAGAGGGGCGTCATTTTAGAATGAAATAAAAAAGGAATTTCTTTAGTCAAAGAGTGGTGAATCTGTGAAATTTGCTACCACAGGTGGCAGGGGTGGCCAAATCTTTGGGTATATTTAAGGCAAAGTTTGATAGATTCTTGATTAGTCAGCTGTGAAGGGATACAGGGAGAAGGCAGGAATTTGCATCTCTGAGGGAAAATGGATCAGCCATGATGAAATGACGGAGCAGACTTGATGGGCCAAATGGTCTAACTCTGCTCCTTTATCTTGTGGTCTTATTATGTTTTGGTTAATCAGTCTGTACAGCTAAGTGGTTCAGTCAGCCAGCTTAGAGGAGAATTGAACATAAATTACATTTTTGTGGGTTTGGAGTCACAAATAAACAAGATCTGATAAGGGGGTGGGGACCAGGCATATATTCTTCCTAAGGATCATTAACAAATTAGATTAGATTTTCAACAATCTACTCACTTCAAGACATCTGAGGCAAGCCTTTAATTCCACATCATTTTATAATGTACAGTTATAAGGGATAGAGTTCATATCATGCTTATGGGTCATCAGTCCAGCCGTCTGCATAACAAAAGCACTGTGCTACAGTTCCCAGAATGCACTCGGTGAGTGTAACATCAGAAAGGGTAAAGATGGTATTCACACATGCACTGAACGAACCATGCACATCAGATGATTACACCTTTGATTTTACATATGAGCTGAAGGAGATCGATCTTCGTAGTCACTCCAGTTAGAGAACACACTTAAAGACACAAGTATACTGCAGCAGATGACTCATCAGGAAGCAGTTCTGTTATCCCTCAGCCCTAATGTATCGAAGTGCCTCCACCTTTTAATACACTTCCACAAGTTAATAATCGTTCAGAAAGAAACATTTCCGGGACGTCTTCAAGGAGCGATGCCTCAAAAAGGCAGCATCCGTCATTAAGAATACCCATCACCCAGGTCATGCCTTGTTCTCTTTGTTACCATCAGGAAAAAGGTATAGGTACCTGAAGGCACACACTCAATAATTCAGGAACAGCTTCTTCCCCTCTGCCATCCAATTTCTGAATGGACATTGAATCCATGAGCACTGCCTCACTATTTTTTTTATTTCTACTTTTGCACTACTTCTTTAGTTTCACAATTTTATATTTTTAATTCAGTTTTCTCTGTTATTTTGTATTGCACTGTACAGCTGCTGCAAAGACAGTAAATTTCACAACATATGCTGGTGATATTTAACCCAATTCTGATATAGAAAAGTTGGCAATTTTCACATTGCATGAAGTATTGATATCAGTGGTTCATTTTCCACATTTCCGTGTGAACATGTTTAGCTGTGTCGTCTGTGGCAACATTACTTGGCTCAATGAAGCTTAAGGCATACATCTGGGAAATGAGCAGCACACACAAAACACTGGAGGAGCCCAACAAGCCAGGCAGCGTCGACAGAAGGAAATGAAGTCAAGATTTTCGGCTGAGAACCTCATCAGGACCTGAGCCATTATAATCCTACCAGCCAACAAAGAAAGGCTGCGGGATACACAAGATTTAAGGAGGCTTGTCATTCAGAACTTTGAGTTCCATTGGATTAGCACAACATGCCTAGTGAAGGTCAAGGTGAAAGCCTGGCATAGGTCACAGGTTTAAGGTACCTCGAACCTCCAGGAGCATTCCAACAGCTGTGAAACATGAGGAAACTGCAATTGCTGGAAACCTTGAAACAACGTTAGCATGCTGACAGAAGTGCAAATATATTTCTAGTAGTATATTCTGGGGATGTAGTGTGGAAAGTGATCTCTGGAGAAAGTACTTAGAGTACATGAAAATGTATACCGAATGTCAGCAAGTCAGCCTGTTGATCAGTGAGAATCAGCATCAGTGGATTTATGGTGATGAGATGCCTGTCAGTAAAACCTCTGAAGGATTTTCTAAGGTGAGGATCCAGGTAATCATCTCAGCCACAAAGAAGACAGAACGACAGCTGAAACTGCATTCAGTCAAATGCCCAACAGCAGTTGCAAAGCTAAAGGCAAGTTGCTTTTGCTATGTCTTGTGAAAGAGTTTCAATATTAGACCCTCACTCTCCAGTTTCTGTTTGTAAGCAGGGAGAAGCAGTAAAGTGGGCAGAGGGTGAAACAGAAGGCATCTTTGATAGCTGACGTCTCCAGCTAACTTCGAGAGTGTGCTACCAAACCACTATCAACATGTCCCCTGCCCCAAAAGGAGCCCAAATAGCCCCAACCATTGCTACACAAACACTAAAGGCGCCTACTGCTCTGAACACCACCCACACCTTGGTAAGTCAAACCAGCACACTGTGCACCTTCTCTCTGCTTACAAACACGGAAACGTGCAGATCAACCACAAAAAGCTGTACAGTGCTGGTCTGAGGAAATAGATGAGCTCATACACAAATGATTTGATTCAGTGGACTGGTTCATAATCAAGGATTCAGTGGCCAAACTAAATGAATGTGACAAAGACTGCATGTCAAAAGAGTAAATCTGAGTGTCCCCAGCTGGGAACTGTGGATGGACCAAGTGATCAGCTCCTTACTGAGGTCCTGGTCTGGGGCATTCAAGCTGAGTGACACTAGCCTATATAGAATGCCTAGGTATGACCTTTGCAGAGCTATCAGGGATGCCAGGAGACAGTAGGAGTCCAAGCTAGCTGTCAACTGTGGCAAGGCTTGCACGCTATAATGGGCTACAAAACAAAACTGGGAGTTATCGTTGACAGCTCCACACTCCTCTGTGCTGAGCTCAATGCATTTACTACTCACTTCAGATAGGTCAGTGAAATGACGCTCCCCTCTGAAACCTGTGATGCTCCTGTACCCTCAGTCAGCATCACATACAGTACATGTGATCAGCCCTCCTGACAGTGAACCCACAGAAAGTGCTTGGCTCAGACGGACCACTAGGCCATGTCCTCAGATCCTTCATAGTTCAGCTTCAGTTGTATTTGCCGACATTTTTAACCTCTTCCAGCTCCCATCAGATGCTCCCACTTGCATTAAAAATCCTGCTATTGTTTCAATGCTAAATAAAACTAAGGTAACATGTCTTACTACTATCACTGGTGGCTCTAACATCCATCATCATGAAGTGTTTTGAGAGGCTGGACACGGCACACATCAACTCCAGCCGCTTATGCAACCTTGACTACAGCAATTCACCAACTACCAAAAGAGGCCCACATTGGACACCTTCTCCCTGGGCCCTATACTCATCTCTGAAGCACCTAGATAACAAAGAAATCTACAGTATGTCCAACTCCCTTTTTATTGACTATAGCTCTGCCTTCAAAACCATAACTCCAAACCAGCTCATTTCCATACTCCTCAATCTAGGGCTCTGCAACTAGATTTTTGTCTTGTTGACCACAGATTCAAAGACCAATAGATTGTAATCAATAAAAGTAGGTAACATCACTTCCTCTATAATTACCTACAACACCGGTGCCCTACAAGGCTACACCCTCAGACCCTTACCATACTGCCTGTACACTCAGAACCGCATGGCCAAATTCTGTTCTGGCTCCATTAACAAGTTTGCAAATGATACCACCATAGTGGGCAGAATCTCATACAACAATGAGACAAGGTATGGGAAGGAGATAGAGAGCCAAGTGTCATGGCATCAAGACAACAACCTTTCCCTCAGTGTCAACAAAACAAAGGAGCAAATAAAAATGATGGAGTACATGGTCCTGTCTGTACCAATGGTGCTGAGGTAGAGATGGCTGATAAATTCAAGTCCTAGGACTAAATATCACCAACAATCTGTCCTGGTCCCTCAACGGTACATGAATACAATAGGCAAAAAGCCCATGCATGCCTCTGCTTCCTCAGAAGGCAAAGGAAATTTGGCAAGTTCCTCATGATTTATAGATGCACCACAGAAAGCATTCCTTCCAGGTGCATTGCACATCGATATGGCCACTGATAGGCCCAAGACCACAAGATTGCGGAGAGTTGTGAAGGCAGCCCAGTCTTTCACATAAACCAGCCTCCCCTCCATTGACTCCCTCTACACTTCCCACTGTCCTGAAAAAGCAGCCAATTTAAATCAGGATCCCTCCTATCCTATTCATTCTCTCTCTTCGTAACTCCTGTCAGGTAGAAGATGTATATTTAATATTTCAGAAGACTAGAATATAAAAGCCAGGATGAAATGTTGAAACTTCATAAAGCACTTGTGAGGCCTCACTTGGAGTATTGTGAGCAGTTTTGGGCCCCTTATCTTAGAAAGGATGTGCTGACACTGGAGAAGGTTCAAATGAGGTTCACGAAAATGATTCCGGGATTGAACACCCAGTCATATGAAGAGTGTTTGATGGCTCTGGGCCTGTATTCATTAGAATTCTGAAGAATCAGGGGTGGCCTAATTGAAACCTATACAATGCTGGAAAGAATTGTTAGAGTGGATGTGGAGAGAATGTTTCCGAGGGTAGGATAGTCTAGGACCAGAGGACACAGCTTCAGAATAGATGGGTGTCCTTTTAGAATGGAGATGAGGAGGAGATTAGCTAGAGATTAGTGAATCAGTGGAACTCGTTGCTAAAGCCAGCTGCGGAGGCCAAGTCGTTCAGAATATTTAATGCAGAGGTTCATAGATTCTTGTTTGGTTAGGGCACACAGGGATACGAGGTGAAGGCAGGAGATTGAGGCTGAAAGAAATAATGGATCAGCCATGATGAAATGGCAAAGCAGACTCGATGGGCCAAATGGCCTAACTCTGCTCCTAGATCTTACGGTCTTATGTTCTTATGGTAATGTTCGAGAAATATTGAAGATATATTGTTTGGGGATTCTTTGCTGTTTATGTAATTCATTACAGGTTATATGACATTATGCCATCACGAAATATGTGTGCAATATTACACCACCACGTCATAAGTGCATGCCTCACTAAAGTAAAGTAAGACCACATTCTGTATTTTGCTTTCATTGTACTAGCTCAGTGTTATTCTGTATGGGACCTATGGGACAAAAAGAAACCAATCTAATTCAAGTGTTTTTGTTAAATTCCAGAGTTCCATTAGTGCAGCCTTGTTGAACTCTAAAGTAGCTAACTGCTGTAATATTTCCTTACTCATGTGAAGTTATGTGAGAATTGTGTTCTGTCCACACTCTTGTACAAGTCAGAACGCTGCCATATGACAGAGAATGACCTTGCCAAGCTGTCGTTGTTCCTCACCATGAGCCTCCGGAAGATCCTTTGTGTTTTCTGGCTTAGAAAGATCTCCCAACCATGTAACCAAGAGAGCACGGCCACAATCATCATGAGGAGGTGGACTGGGCACGTGATGAGAAGAGAAGTCAACTCCATCATCAAGACAGCACTTCATTGGACCCATGAAAGGCGGACGAAACACAGGAGACCAAAGACAACCTGGTGCCATACCACAGAGGTAAAAATGAGGACCCTGAACCACACCTGGGGCACAATAGAGAAGATGGCCAAGGACAGCCAGAGATGGAGGTCCTTCGTTGCTGCCCTGGATGCCAGCGATGTAACAGGCAATAACTAACTACTGTGTGAGGGTAGATGTGATCTGCAACACACATAGCATCATTTTAAGGCTTGTATGTGAACCTTTTGTGATTTCGTTTTCCTGCAAGCTAATTGAGATGCAGAATTGTGAAGTTCCTACTGTTGTGCTATGGATGGTAAAGATATTGATTGTCCTTCCAACAATGTCCAGCCACACTGAAATACTGCGAGATAAACCTACATCTACAAAGTTAACCGATCTTACCTCACCAGGGGATAACAGTTACAAACACCCAGATTGTTCCCTCCACATCTTTTGATCCCCCACCATATCAGATCATTGGTGCAGCTACAATTTTCCTCACAACAAAAGATGGAGGAGCGATCCCAGTGGCCATTCACTTCATTCCAGAGACCAAGGGGCAGGACATATCCGAAATAAAAAGTAGAATTTTATCACTTGCAGAATAGGCTTCTTTTTTGCTCACAAGCTATTTTGTTCAAGCACTGCTGTAGAGATGAGGACAACTTAGTGAAGTGCATTGAACCGTACATAAATCTTTGATGAGACCAGCCTTGAGCCACCTTATCTACAAATATAACTGTTGAGCATTCAAGAGTAAGTAACAGGATTTAAAGCTCTGAATTATGAAACAACCCAGAGAAAAGCATTTTGTTTTCAGTTTAGAAGTGAGGGTAGCTAAAATGGGTGATCTTATTTCAGTAACACAGTTCAGAAAATAGAGATGTTTTCCTTTGGAATAATAATTGTATAAGAAAGATTTTTTTATATGATTAAGACTCAGCAGAAGTTTTTTTCCCCACATAGTGCTAGATATTCAGAATACAATTCCCAATGTGGACACTTCCTGCTATTGAGTAAAACATCTGACTACAAAGTGACCGAATTGAGAACGGTAAATTCAAATCTATTTCAGCATTTGACGTTCCATTGGGCTGCCGACGCCTGCTTTAGCATATTTTAATGTGATTTTGCATACTTCCATTTGAAGTGCAACCTATCAGGAGAAGGGACCTGGTCTTTCTGGGTAGGATACACCCCTGTGTGAGTGTATCCCTGTATGGATGATGTGCAAAATGCTCATTACCACATGTATGACAAATATTACTGCAAAAGTGTGCAATAATTTGACTCTGTGTTCAAGAAGGAGAAAATATCACTCCATCACCAAATGTGCATGATTGAATGTGTCCCCACTGGGACTTTGATGCTTAGCCTTATTGTGCTTCAGCTGTGGCTTTGCTTTGTATGCCAGTAAACTTGCAGCCACCTTTAAAAGAGGGGTCAGTACCTCTGATTGCTTTCCAGATTACAATCCTGCAAATAACAGAAGCCTCGGGTGTTATAATACACAGAATGCATGCTTGGTTGCAATTGCGGATCAGGAAGGGCTATAGTGGTACACAATACAAACACTTGTCCTTTTCCAACCTTAACCATCCCTCACCTTGATGGCTGCCATGTAAAGTGTACCACTACTGACTCACTTCCCAGCAGTCATTGCTGGAGCACTGCAGCAACTACAAGCTCGCCTACTCTTGTCATCAGTCATTGCCCAGGCAACATTTTAATCAATGCAAGAGAGTGCAAACTACACAAATTTTTTATAAGATATATTTCACCAGGGCTGCATTTTTTTTATTGTGTCCCAAGTGGGCATTACAGCAAATGCAGAATTCATTAAGTGCATCGAAACTGGGTGAAATCTAATTTGCTGGCAATGTTTCTATATTGCTGTGACACTAAAAATGCCACATTGAGGAAGGCAGACAGGGATATGTAATATAGCTCATATCAAAGTGAAAATCAGAATCTAGCTTCTTGTCATACGCACAAAATGGTGCAATGAAAACCTGCAGCATCACAGCACATCAAGTTCCAGTTTACTGCCATTCAATCATACACATGTATACAGCTCAATTAAACATCTTTCTTTGGGGGCTATGGTGCAAAACACTGTCACGCACACAGCACATAGAATCACAAAGTCATATTAGCACAAGACCCTGAGTGACATAGACTGAAGATTGACAGGTTGACATAATGTGTGAGGTGCAGGTTTATGTAAGACGGTATAAGGTTACTGGCACAAACATAAAATAAAAGTAGTTATATAAACATGTGAAACAGCAGGTAAAAAAGACAAAAAGCGATCAGAGCAGGGTGACATAGAACTTTACAGCAGATTACAGGCCCTTCAGCCCCTAATGTTTTCCCAACCATGTAACCTACTCTAGAAGCTGCCTAGAAATTTCCTAGCACATAGCCCTCTAATTTTTTAATCTCATGTACCTCTCTAAGAGGTTCTTAAGATACCCCATTTGTATCTGCTTCCACCGCAGCTGCCGGCAGCCCATTCCATGCACCCACCACTCTCTGTGTGAAAAACTTACCCCTGACATCCCCTCGGCACCTATTTGCAAGCACTTTAAAACTCTGACAGTGTGCCTGTGAACTGGGGGATGGGGGGGGGGTGGTTTGGCAGAGCATCCAGACAGGGTGTACGTGTGTGCTGGGTGAAGCCAGGGTATTAAGAAATCTAACAGCTGGGGAAAGAAACTGATACACAGCTTGCCAGTTCTGGTTCTTGTGCTATGCTATTTCTGCCTGATGGGAGAACATCAAGGAGATTCTGGGAAGGATGGGAGAGGCCTTTGACAATGCTGTGTATATAGTCTTTCTGATATATGTCCCAAATGGGGGAGTGAGGGAGCTGATAACATTTTCAGCAGTCCTCACTATTTGTTGCAGAGTCTTGCAATCTAATGCATTGCAATTCCTATACTGGACGGTGATGCTGCTGGTCAGGATACTCTCGATGGTGATGAGAACGGGAGGGGAAGCCTCACTTGCCTCAGGAAGTGGAGTCACTGCTGTGCTCTCTTTACTGAAATGGTGACTGAGGGACCAGCTGAGATTGTAGGTAAGGTGCACACCGAGAAACTTGGGCTCCTGACTCTCTATACAGAGAAACCGATGATGTGCAGTAGGGACTGGTCAGTCTGCACCCTTCTGAAGCCCACAATCACCCTCTTTTGTCTCGTCTACATTGAGACTCAGCATCATATAAGCAGCATTCAGAAGAGAAATGTAAATTAAACATAAATTCTACACAAGTTCCTACAAGAAAACCCAATTAAAACAGAAAAGATGTCCATTTTAATGTAAGGTGGTCGAAGCGTTCATTGGTGCTAGACTGTCGTGACAGGGCTTTGCTGATTGGTTCAAGAACTGAATGGCTGAAGGGAAGTAAATATTCTTGAATTTGATGTTTCCTCGGTTCATGTTCTCTTGCACCATGTGACACAGTAACACATTATAATTTTTTAAGGTGAACTGTACCACTGAATATAAAACTAAATACTTTCTCTGTGAGTTCAAAGCCTGGCAAGAAATATAGTTACAAAAGATGCTTTTCTGAAGTCACCAGTAGTCATTGTATCATTTATACATCAGTGGCCATTTTATTAGGTATACCCTTTACACCTGCCAATCACACGGCAGCAACCCGATGCACAGAAGCATGCAGACCAAACATCAGAATGGGGAAGAAATGTGATCTGAGTGACTTTGACTGTATAATGAATGTTGGTGCCAGGATTGATGGCTTGAATATCTCAGAAACTGCTGACCTCCTGGGATTTCCATGCACAACAGTTTCTAGAGTTAACAGAGAATTGTGTAAACAATAAAGCAGAACATCCAGTGAGTGGAAGTTCTGTGAATTGATGAGAGGTCTCAGAGGAGAATGGCCAGACTGGTTCAAGCTGGCAGGAAGATGACAGTAATGCAAGTAGCTCACTGTTGCATTACAACAGTGGTGGGTAGAAGAGCATCTCTGAATACACAACACATCCAACTTTAAAGCAGATGGACTTCAAGATGCAGCAGCAGGCATGAACGTACACTCAGTGGCCACTTTATTAGTATAGGAGATATGGCATCTCATTCCACACTCCCACAACCCTCCCACAAAGAATTTCCCCCTCATGTTCCTCATAAACTCCTTGCTTTTCATCCTTAACCCATCAATCTAATCCTATCCTCCATCTCCTATTTCTTATAGGAAGGAAAATCCGATGACAGTGTATAACCTTAAAATCTTACATAAGTGAAGAAAGGATTTGAAATAGTTAAATCAGATATTGAATAAAAAGTTAGTATACATCCATATTAACCAGCTGTACCTAGAATGCAGCCAGTACATTTTGGCGTAATTCAATTGAATTAATATGTTCAGATGGATAAAATGTATACATGACACGGTCCTTGAAAGTTTCTATAATGCAAAATTATTCAGTTATTTAATAACAACTAGAAGAATTAAATACTATTTATATTTATATACAGACTTTGCTTAAGTTGAAAGCAGTATTCACTATTTGTTTTATAGATGTTCAAGCTTTTTATCAATTAATTAAAAATTTAAAAATATGCAAAAGGAATGGATGGTGAACAGGATGAAATGGATGTACATGGTACAAATATGATGGTACAAAGCAAAGAAAATTGGAATAACAATAAGAAAAAAGAAAAAAACGGGGAAAAAAATTATATATATATACACCCCCCCAAAAAACCTAATCTATCCGAAGCTAACCACTAACCAAAGGAAAAAGAAAAAGAAACATGGGCTGTTTATAATATCTAAAAAAGAAAAAGAACCGCAAGTGTCATCAACTCCGATCCTCTCTACATGTATAAAACCATGAAAAAAAAAGAAATAGGTTTGGAAAAGGTCAAATTACATCATATGAAAATATTGAATAAATGGCCTCCAAGTCTTTTCAAATTTAATAGAAGGATCATATACAATGCTTCTGATTTTTTCCAAGTTTAAACATAACATAGTTTGAGAGAACCAATGAAATGTGGTAGGGTGATTAATCTCTTTCTAATTCAACAAAACAGATCTTTTAGCCATTAATATAAGAAATGCAATCATCCGACGAGCTGAGGGAGTTAAATGAACTGGCTCTATCATTAGTAAACCAAAAATTGTGGTAATAGGATAAGGTTGTAAATCAATACTCAATACCATTGAAATAATATCGAAGATATCTTTTCAGTATTTTTCAAAGCTAGACATGACTGAAACATATGAGTCAGAGAGGCTATCTCAGAGTGACATCTGTCACATAAAGGATTTATATGAGAATAATAATGAGCTAATTTATCCTTGGACATTTGGGCCCTGTGCACAACTTTAAACTGTATCAACAAATGTTTGGAACATATAGAGGATGAATTAACTAATGGAAATTTTCTTTCCCAGTTTTCAATAGGTAAAGTAAACTTAAGTTCCCTTTCCCAATCATTCTTAATTTTATAAGATACATCTGAACATATTTTCATAATTATATTGTAAACAATTGCTATTACACCTTTCTGGAAAGGATTCTGAAATAGGTTTCATTTAATATGTGCCTTCAGTGAATGGAGCAAGGTAGAAAGGAGCAAAAATTGTACGATTTTCTTCACTAAGGTCCAAAGGATGGAAGGCTTGGGCTCGCAGAATTTTGAAGTAATTGTGTAGGACCTCTGGCCACTATCCTAGGTAGTAGTAGGGCAGACATAGATAGAAACCCTGGTCAGAGAAATAAAGGTAGAAACTCTTTTTAAAGCATCTGCATGTCTCTGCTGTTTTCTTCACTCACTCATAGTGCCTTATATCTTTGAGACTATCCCTGCAAAGTCAGGGAAGTCTACTTAATTTTTCTGACTTTACATCACTATGCTGAATCCTCCTATTCTGAACGGTGAACAACAGCTCTCTTTATACTTAGTAGGAATTAAAAATATAGACCAGGACAATTGGTGCACACAGCTGGCTAATCCTCATTATGTCTCTGGTAGCGGCATAGAAGGAAGAAATTAGTTGGTGATTTGTTTTCTGCTGTTGACTAGTGACTGCCAGGCCAGTGAGAAGCTAGCCTTCTTCAAGGAAGATGCAGATATCAGCACCCATCTGGCATAGCCATCACAGATACACTATCCCCTCAGGGAGGCACAGGCTCTTCAGAGGTTCAGCTGCTAAGCTGCCACCTTCTCCTTTAGTCATTTCTCCCTAGCACATTAACAATCTTCATTCCTAGCCTTGTCCAGATTCTACTTAAAACAATTACTGTACTAGCCCAGAAACTTAAACTGCAGCTGTTAATTCCCAGTGAGGCTTGATTTCAACACCACTAAGCAGTTACAAGTCACAATGAAAATTCATCAGCAATTGTGGTAACTCTTCATGAATTTCCATGCTAGATGTAAATAAGGTTGAAAGAGTACTGAGAAAATTTACAATTTTTCCAGGTCTGGAGGACCTGAGTTATAAGGAAAAATTAAATAGGTTAGGAAATATAGAAAATTGAGAAGAGAGTTGATAGAGATATACAAAATTATGAGGGATATAGATCAAGTAAATGCAAGCAGGCTTTTTCCACTGACATTGGGTGGGACTACAACCAGAGGTCATGGGTTAAGGGTAAAAGATGAAAAGTTTAAGGGGAACATGAGGGGAAATGTCCTCACTCAGAGGGTTATGAGAGTGTGAAATGATCTGCCAGCACATGTGATGCACGTGAGCTCAATTTCAACATTTAAGAGAAGTTTGGATAAGTATGTGGTTGGTCGGGGTGTGGAGGGCTGTGGTCCCAGTGCAGATTGATGGGAGTAGGCAGATTAAATGATTCGGCATGGACTAGATGGGCTGAAGGATCTGTTTCTGTGCTGTATTTCTCTATAACTCTACAACTCTATTTAACAAATCAGATACATTCTCCTTCAACTATGAACAACTACAGCCTGTCCATCACTCTGTTGACCCATTACCTTCTATTTCTCAATAGCTGTAAATTGGGATGTCTGAATATCCATTTTCAATCATGTTCTTTCCATTAAAAAGTAAAATTGACCTTTGTAAATTTTAATTACACAAAGTATATTAAAATGATTATGGTAATTGGACACACCAGTTTACAGTTTCTTTGCACAGTAGAAAGAAACTCCAAATGATCACAATTTATTGTTTCAAGGTTAACTGAATCTTTTGATTGAGTAAAATACTTGCACCTGGCTCCCCTTGCCACCCCTCATTTAAACTTGACTTCTGGACTTCAGGGTGTTTATATTTCCTTTAATGAATTATGCAATCAGTGATAGCTGCTGGTATTTAAAAGTAATTAGAATATAGATGAAGTGTGAACAGCAAGCTATATTTGCATTTTACAACAGAGGTGAACACAGATTTGAACCCAATTCACACAAATGAGATAATAACCTCTTTTGACAGCCATAATACTTCTATGTGAAATGCATCTAGAGAGCTGTATTTAAGGAAGGTTCCTGTTTCACTATCATGGTAACCAATCTACTTTTGTTTATGAGGGCTCCTTTTTATAAGATGTTTTGCTGTTTTGCTCCCATTTAAATTATTCACACGGCAATAAATTTTGCTAACCCGGAGTAAAGCATTTTATAAACAAGTTTATTCACACTGATTTAGTGAGCAGTAACTCCACCTGAGATGAAAGTGTAATAGGCTTTGTAGTTTATGAGGATGGCATTCCTTCATTTACAGCCAATGACATGTTGGTCAGACACAGAAATACCAGGGATATTTTGAGGAATTGTTTCAAAAGCACAGTCAATTTATTAGGTTGTAAATTGATTCTGAGTGCTTTAGAAATTGTCGAAAAGACTGACATCCATGCCAGGACCACCAAACTCGAAAGACAGGTATTTTCCCCAAGGAATAAGGCTGATTAATACCCCCACCCACTAACCAACCCCTCCACACCCCAAACCACCACTACTGTATCATTTCCTATCAATCACCCTATGTAGAAACAGTCCTGTACCTAGTGTCAATTTATGTACATACAGTACAATCAATCTATGTACAGTATATAAGCTATCGTACGCACTTATACACTCAGTAGCCACATTATTACATACACCTGTACGTTAATACAAATGTCTAATCAGCCATTCAGCAACTCATAAAACCATGCAGACATAATCAAGACGTTCAGTAGTTGTTCAGACCAAGCATCAAAATGTGTAAGAAATGTGATCTAAGTGACTTCGACTGTGGGATAATTGTTGGTGCCACATAGGATTGAATATCTCTGAAACTTTGGATCTCTTGGGATTTTTATGACCAACAGTCTCTAGAATTTACCAAGAATAGCTCAAAAACAAAAAATATCCAGTGAGTGGCAGTTTTGTGGACAAAAACACCTTGTTGATCAAAGAGGTCCGAGGAGGATGGCCAGACTGGTTGAAAGTTGAAATCTTCAAAGTAAAGTTTATTATCAGAGTAGATGCATGTCACCACATACAATGCTGAGGTTCTTTTATGTGGGCATTCTGAGCAAACCTATAGAACAGTGACTGAAATCAGGATCAATGGACAACAAACTGTGAAAATGCAAATATAAATAAACAGCAATAAAGAATGAGTATGAATAACAAGATAACGAGTCCTTAAAGTGAGGCTATTGGCTGTGTAACATCAGAAATAGAATGAGCGTAGTGAGCCACTTTTGTCAAGAGCCTGATGGTTGAGGGGTAGTAACTGTTCTAGAACCTGGTGGTGCGAGTCCTGAGGCACCAGTACCTTCTACTTGATGGCAGCAGCGCAAACAGAGCATAGGTGGGTGGTCAAGATCTTTAATAATGGATGGAAGCAACACAAGTGAATCTGTAGAAGCTGGAAATAAATAAAAAACACAAAATGCTGGCTGAACTCAGCAGGCCAGACAGCGTCTATGGGAGGAGGTAGTGACGACGTTTTGGGCCCAAACCCTTCATCAGGAGTTTCATCACCCTTCATCATCCTCCTGATGAAGGGTTTCGGCCGGAAAGGTCGTCACTACCTCCTCCCATAGATGCTGTCTGGCCTGCTGAGTTCTGCCAGCATTTTGTGTTTTTTATGGATGGAAGCAATGTTTCATGTAGATGTGCTCAGTGGTTGGGCGGGTTTTGCCCATGATGTACTGGGCTGAATCCATTACCTTCAGAAGGATTTTCCACTCAAAGGCATTGGCGTTCCCATACCAGGCTGTAACGCAGCTAGTCAGCACTCTTCCCTCCACACGTCTATTGAAGTCTGCCAAGGTTTTTGATGGCATGCCAAATCTCTGTAGACTCCTGAGGAAGTAAAGACATTGTTGTGCTTTCTTTGCAATTATCTTTATATGATTGGTCCAGGACAGGTCCTCTGAGATAGTGAGACCCACGAACTTAAAGTTACTGATCCTCTCCACCTCTGATCCTGTGATGATTACTGGCTCATTGACCTCTGGTTTCCCTCTCCTGAAGTCTACAATCAGTTCTTTGGTCTTACTGACATTGAGTGAGAGGTTGTTTTTATTACACCGCTCAGCCAAATTTTCAGTCTCCCTCCCGTATACTGATTTGATCACCCACAACAGTATATGTCATCAGCAATCTTGTATATGGTGTTGGAGCTGTACTTAACCACAAAGTCATAGGCACAAAGTGAGTTGAGCAAGGAGCTAAGCACCTGTGCTGATGGAGATTGTGGAGGGGATGTTTTCACTAACCTGAATTGACTGGGGTCTACTAGTGAGGAAATCCAGGAACCAAATGCACAAGGGGGTACTGAGACCCAGCTCTTGGAGTTTACTGATTAGTTTTGAGGGGTGATGGTATTAAATGCCAAGCTGTAATCGATAAAGAGCATCCTGATGTATGCATCTTTGCTGTCCAGATGTTCCAGGGTTGTGTGAAGAGCCAATGCGATGGCATCTGCTGTAGACCTGTTGCTTTCATAGGCAAATTGAAGTGGATCAAAGCCCCACCCACACAAGAGCTGATATGTGTCAACGCCAGCCTCTGACAAGAATTTGTCTTCTTCTTCTTCTTGTTTTATGGCAGTTGGCACCCAACTTAATGGTGCATTACCACCACCTTCCGCTCCAGAGTGTGGATCAGACGATAGACTTACATTCTAAATCCCTTCACCCATTCTTTCTCTCTCTCTCTTTCACACACAAACACGCACACACTCTCACTCATTCCCTAATCTACACTTATCTACACTTTATCCTTTTTTCTTTGGCCATCCTAGTATCCTATTCCTGCTTATCCATTATATCCTATTAAAACCCCTGAATCCCTTAAAAACCCTGACCTGTCCTCTTTCACCCATGCCCAGTAACCCTTTTAATGTGAATTCCTGCACCCCCTATTCCCTTAGGTTAATTCTCATCATCTCTCTCTGTATCCCATACTTCCTGCAACTCAGAACTACATGTTCTACTGACTCCTCTTCCTGACATTCCTCATACAATCCTGTCTGGTGTTTCCCTATCAATTTCAATGTTTTGTTTAGTGCACAGTGCCCCAGCCTTAACCTAGTCCACACAGTTTCCTCTCTTCTGTATCCACTGCCTACCTTAGTACCTGTAACATTCTTATGTATTTGATATAAATGCCTCCCTTTCCCCTCTATGCCCCATCTTTCTTGCCACATTTGGATGATTTTTCCCCTGATAACACACTTAACCTCTGCTTTGCTGATACTAATGTGCAGTTCCATATTTTCTTTCTTTAACGCCCTCTTTGCCAACTCATCCACTCTCTCATTCCCCTTCATCCCTACATGAGCTGGAACCCATAGAAATTTAACCTGACCTCCCTGATTTGCAACTCTTGTGACTGACTGAAGGACTTCATGAAGTACATTTTGCCGACTGTTTGAGCGAAAAGACATTAAACTTGCTCGAACTGAAGATGAATCTGAGCATATCAACACTGACTAGTCTAGCTTTCTCCACCCATCACAACGCACCCAACACTGACAACATCTCCACCGTATACACCACTAACTTATCAGATGTTCTTCTGCTGATTGCAATTGCTTTTGCTGGTATAGCCACCCCAAACCCTGTCACTCCTTTTTCGGGTTCCTTAGCACCATCCGTATAAATATGAGTATAATCATTATATTTTTCCATCACAGTAGGCAGCGATCACTGCCCAGTTTCATGTTCAGTGGGTGAAAGAGTTGAAGTAAGATCAGGTGGTGGAATCCCAAAGTGGGTGTTTGGAAAAGCAGATTGAGGTAAGTTCCAGAAGTTGAGTGAAGGTTTGACATTTCTGGAAATATACGTGAATTAAACAGCCAGATGACTTCAGCAATTATTATGGCAGCAGAAGTATCTATACTCAGGAGAAAAAATAGGATGAATAAAAAACTAGTTCCATGGTGGACAGAGGAAAGTTGTCAGGCTGTAAAAAACAGAAATAGAGCATTCAGGCTAGTTAAAAGAACCCATAACATACAGCATTTAATTCAATATAAGAAGGCACAGGCAGTGGTGAGAAGAACTATATGTCAAGCTAAAAGGGCAAGTTGAAGGAGTTTTTGCAACAAAATAGGAATAACAACACCAGTGGGAGAGGTATGGGGAATGATTAAGAGGATGGGGGGAGATAGAAGGGAATGGGAGTATCCAGTAATGATATCTGAAGAGGAAACAGCAGACTCCAGTAGGGATAAGGCTGAGATGATGGCCATGTCATTTGTACAGATACATAGTTCAGAAAATTTGTCTGAAGAATGGAGAAGATAAAGGACAATGAGTCAACACTCAGGTGTGTTAAACAGGAGGAAAGAAACAGATGATATAATTGATGATCCATTTACTTTGGTAGAAATGGTGGGAGCAATAAGGAGATCGAGACCAACCTCCCCAGGCAAAGATCTAATATGCTATGTTATGCTAAAAAATCTAGGAGAAGCAGCGCTCTTGAAGTTACTGCATTTTTATAACAGAGTGTGGGAGGAGGGAAGATTACCAAGTGCATGGAAAGAAGCAGTAGTAATTCCAATAAGGAAACCCGGCAAGAATCCGTCAAAACCCACTAGCTACAGACTAATAGCAGTAACATCAAATATATGCAAGATAATGGAAAGGATGATAACAGAAAGGTTAGCATATGATCTTGAGAAGAGGGGAACGCTGGCCAGTTATCAGAGTGGTTTTAGGAAGGGAAGGAATTCCATGGACTCAGTGATAAGATTAGAGACTGAAATAAGAAAGGCCCAGGCAAATAAAGTATCAGTAGTTGCAGTGTTTTTTGACATTGAAAAAGCCTATGACATGATGTGGAAGGAAGGATTGTTAATTAAACTGCACAAGATGGAGGTTGGTGGGAGAGTTATTAATTGGATAAAAGATTTTTTTTTGATAGGAAAATTCAAGTTCGGATTGGGTCTGAAAAAACTTCATCACTATGGATATAAACGCCACTGGGCAACAGTCATTGAGGCAGATTACCACACTCATCTTGGGCACCGGTACAACTGAAGCCTGCGGTGGATGGAGGTGGGGTAGCACACTCTGCCAAAGCCAGAGGGTGAAGATATCTGTGAAAACGCCAGCCGGTTGGTCAGCACAGGTCTTCAGTACTCGGCCAGGTTCTCCTTCCAGACCAGATACTTTGCTTGGATTCACTCTCTTGAAGGCAGCCCACACATTATCTTCAGATACTGAGACAAAAGGATCATCAGGAGACATGAGCGTTTGTGATGGTTCCTCTCTGTTCTGGTGGTCAAAATGAGTATAGAGGGCATTGAGGGAAGCAAAGCTCAGCTGTCTCCCATGTCACAAGATGTTACTTTGTAGGAGGCCTTGACAATCAAACACTGCCACAGCGTCGAGCATCCCTCATTGATTCCTGTCTAGTCTGGACTCTCCACTTCACCCGTGAGATGCTGACAGGAAGGCGACAGTAACTTAAATAACTACATGCTATCAAAGTGGTGTGCTAAAGAGTATCTCTGAATGCACAATGTGTCAAACCTTGAAGTGGATGGGCTACAGCCGCAGATGACCATGAACATACAGTCAGTGGCCTCTCGATTAGATGCAGGAGTTAAGTAACAAATTGGCTACTGAGTGTATTTACTGTGTTTTGTTATTTTTTTTTTATCCTGCATTGGAGTAACAGTTTTCCTTTACACATGTACTGAAAATGACATCAAACAACCTTAAATTTTGAAAATGCTCTGAATGAATAACAGAGAGGCACTCTGCTTACCACTAAGGTTGGTGTTACTGACAAACGCACATTCAATGGTATCCAGGTCGCCCCTTGGACTCCACAGAGGGACAACTGTGCCAGGACAAAGATGGCAGCAAATTAGGACACGACAATGAGTGTGACCACTCCAGCAGGCTGCGTGGGATGGAGTGACACGTCCTAGGTGTCATGACGGAGAAGTTCTATCAATAAAAAATAAAGATCTGTTATACATGCACACAGAACAAGTCGAGCAGAGGCAGGAAGAAATGAGGTGTGCCAGGTCCTGAAGACAAGGAGTAAATCAACTGTCAATAATTGAAACAGACACTATTGGCAGGGACTGGATTAGAGCATTCAAGCTAACAGATTCCGCTTCAACTCAATGTTCAGTGGAGTGGGGATGGATAAGCACGGAACAGATAGGTTTTCGCCCATCCCCAAACTTGCCACTGATTTGCCACAAGATGAAGAAGGGAAGAGACAGGTGATGCACAGATGAGCCGGTGGCAAAAACAGACTCAGGGAAATTTGAGAGGGCAGAGGATTCAGGTGTGTAACCACCAGCCAGTGTTAGGGAAGGGGTGCAGCAGTTCCGACTGTGGAAAGCAGCAGAGGGTTAGGCAGACACAGAGGAAGAGGTGTGGAGGATAAAGACAACAACTGGAGAACATGTTTAATGCAGCCAGTACATGGGCTCTGTGGGGGACACCACAGTCTGGAGTCTTACCACCTTTGAACTTTGAGAGGTTGTGCCCAGTGTAAAAAAAATCTCAATTGCTTCATGGATATGTAGGTTGCAGAATCATTAGTGGTGTTGACACATTGAAGAGAAAGGATAGAATCGATGGTATAACGAATGTAGAGAAAACAAGTAGCAATTGTATTCACCATACAAGTTACGATGTAAGTACAAACATTTGTATATGTTGAAAAATAATTTAAAAACTACAGTAAATATTCACTAAAAGCTAGAGGAACTCAATAGGTCAGGCAGCATCCATGAAAATGAATAAATAGCTGACATCTCGTGTTGAGACCCTTCTTCAGAACTGAGTAGGAAGGTGGAAGATGTACAATTAAAAAGGGGGGGGGAGGTGACAGGTGAAGCCAGGTGACTGGGAAAGGTCAAGGGCTGGAGAGGAAGGAATCTGATAGGAGAGGAGAGTGGACTGTAGGAGAAAGGGAAGCAGGAGGAGACCCCTATTTGTAGTTATAGATGCTTCCTGACCTGCTGTGTTCTTCCAGCATTTTGTGTGTGTTGCTTTAGATGTCTAGCATCTGCAGACTTCCTTTCTGTGTTTACAATAGTTACTGTTCAGAGCAGAGGAATCTAAAGGTAAATCCCTGCAGTCCAGCAAATGCGGAGGCAGAAGATTCCAGCTGCACTGGTCAACAGTGGAAGCTCTTACTGGCTTGCTGCAGAGAAAATAACACAGACAAAAAAATTGTAGGTTTTTGATTATGTTGGCCAAACACACATAAATCATTGAGAATATACTACAGGCATTAGAATAACTGCCTTTTATCTTAGATTGGGACTTTGGCAAATGCATGATGTGTGTACACTGTGAGAATGAAGTGGCTGTGGAATCAGTACTGAAGTGATCTTTGCTACAAAAGATTGATAAATAAAAATAGAAAACACTAGAACTACACATCAGGTCAAGCAGCAACAATGGAAAAAGAAACTTTCAATGTTTGTAATCAAGTATCCTTTACTAAAACTGGAAATGTGTGATAAATACAAGAGCGTTTTCAATTGTGGAGAGTGAGACCGATGAAGAAAACAAATAGAATGTATGTGATAGAATAGATATCAAAGTTGCCAAGGTAATAAATACCTTTACAATTATCAGTTAGAGATAGAAGAAGAGAAACAACTGTGGAGAGAATTGAGGCTGGTTGCTTGAAATTGTTCAATTCAGTATCAAATCCCAAGGGCTCCGTTATTTCCAAATGGATGGTGCGATGTTCTTAGGAATGAAGTTGAGCATGGTAAGGGCAATATTGGAGGCCAAATACAGTAAGGTCAGAGTGAGGGTGGGATGGAGATTAAAGTGAAAGGAGACAGGAGACTGGAAGCTCAGTATCGTCCCAGTGGATGGAATGAAGTTTCTATCAACCAATCCACTCAGTTGGAAGAAGTCAGGTAAATTGCTCCTTCATTCATGCATCCAGTACACTAGATTGCCATGCAAGTGTAGGAGGGAAAAGACAAACAAGAGGAAATCTGCAGATGCTGGAAATCCGAGTAACACACACAAAATGCTGGAGGAACTCAGCAGGCCAGGCAGCATCTATGGAAAAAAAGTACAGTTGACGTTTCAGGCTGAAACACTTGGGCAGAGCTGGAGAAAAAATGCTGAGGAGTAGATTTGAAAAGTGGGGGGAGGGGAGAGAGAAACACCAGGTGACAGGTGAAACCTGGAGGGCGAGGGATGAAGCAGAAAGGTGAAAGAGACAGAAGGCCGTAGAAGAAAGAAAAGGGGGAGGGGGAGGAGCACTAGAGGGAGGGGATGGGTGAGTAAGGGGATAACATGAGAGAGGGGAAAAAGGTGAACGGTGGGGGGAAGGGGGTGAGGCATTACTGGAAGTTTGAGAAATCAATGTTCATGCCATCAGGACGGAATATAAGGTGTTGTTCCTCCAACCTAAGTATGGCTTTATCATGACAGTGGAGGAGGCCATGGATGGACATATCGAAATAGGAAGTGGAATTAAAATGGGTCCACTGGCAAATGGAGTGTAATTGCTCAATGAAGTGTTCTCCTAATCAATGTCAGGTCTCACCGATATACAGGAGGCCACACCGGGAGCACCAAACACAGTATATGACTCCAACAGATTCACAGGTGAAGTGTTGCCTCACCTGAAAGGACTGTTTGAGGTCCTGAATGGTGGTGAGGGAGGATGTGTAGGGGCAGGTGTAGCACTTGTTCAGCTTGCAAGGATAAGTGTCAGGAGGGAGAGATGAATGGACAAGGAGGTCACACAGGGGATGATCCCTGCAGAAAGCAGAAAGTGGTGGGGAGGGAAAGGTGTGCTTGGTGGTGGGATCTCGTTGGAGATGGCAGAATTTACAGCAAATTATGTGCTGGACACACAGGATGGTGGGGTGGTAGGTGAGGACCAGAGGAACTCTATCCTTGGTAGGATGGCAAGAACATGGGGTGAGAGCAGATGTGCATGAAATGGGAGAGGTGTTGTTGAGGGCAGCTTTGACGGTGGAAACACATGTCCCTTTATCTCTTTCCATCACACAAGGGCTCTATTCTATTCACACTCTATTCAGGTGATGCAGTGATTCACTTCCCCCTTTTCTACTCTAGTATATTGTACTTGGTGCTCACCATGTGGTCTCCTCAATACTGGAGTGTGTTCAGACCTTAGGGGCAACTCTGGTGTTTGTCACTTTAATTCCTTTTCCTATCTGTCTGTGGTCTCCTGCACTGAGGCACTGGTATGGGGTCTGTCATCATGTACTGAGATAGAGTGAGAACTTTGCATACCATCTAGGCAGATCATGCCATACTTAAGTACTCTGAGGTAGTAAGAAGAAACCAGAATTCAGAATATCTTGTTGCAGCAACAGAGACATCAGAGGGCAGGTAAACAAATCAAGTTCAAGGGCCACAACAAGGTAGCTTAGGAGATCAAAATTTCATCTTTAATGTTTAGAGCTCTGTTCAAGATGTAACAATAGGATAAATGTAGTCCTTGAGCCTGATGGGGCTTGATGCTAATCTTCTGCTTGACGGTAGAGGGGAGAGGACAGAATGACTGAGGTGGGAGTGGTCTTTGATTAAGTTCTCCGCTTTCATGACAGCCAATGGAGTGAAGATTGTTTAGCATTATCTTGGGCTGCTTTTACAACTCTCTGCAATTCCTTGTGGTCTTGGGTAAAGCACTTGCAAGTGAGGTGTCAGAATAGTATAGTGGCTAGCATGGCATTATTACAAGTCAGGCCATTCTGATGTATGGAGTTCACTCAACTTCACTCGTCCCATCACTGAAATGTTCCCGCAACCTATGGACTCACTGTCAAGGTCTCTTCATTTCATGTTCTCAATCTTTATTGCTTATTTATGTTCCTTTCTTTTGCATTTGCACAATTTACTGTTTTTATTTGCCCTCTGGTTGGTATGGTCTTTCATTGATTCTTTTATGGTTTTTGGATTTATTGATTATGCCCACAAGAAAATGAATCTCAGTTGTATCTGGTGACATATATGTATTCTAACAAATATACTTTTTGACTCAAGCCTGTTTAACCCAGTTTGCACATAAAATTCATACAGCCACTTCATTACCTTGATTGCGGGATCCCACTGACATCAAACACACAAGTAATCATGCTAGTGCTTCTTCACAGTGTGTAATCTGGTGAGTTCTACACATCAGATGATGCTTAAAGTATTCCAGGATCTATCATCTTCAATTGCTGCTTCAAAACAGAAATCAGAAGGTCATAGAATCAAAATTCAAAGAAAAACCTCTTCTCCCAGAGAGTTGTGGGGGTCTGGAATGCACTGCCTCGGAAGGCAGTGGAGGCCAATTCTCTGGATGCTTTCAAGAAGGAGCTAGATAGGCATCTTATGGATAGGGGAATCAAGGGATATCGGAACAAGGCAGGAACCGGGTATTGATAGTAGATGATCAGCCATGATCTCAAAATGGCGGTGCAGGCTTGAAGGGCCGAATGGTCTACTTCTGCACCTATTGTCTATTGTCTAAAATGTCATAAAGTCATAGAAAACTACAGCACAGAAACAGGTCCTTTGGCCCATCTAGTCCATGCTAAAACATATAAACTGCCTACTCCCTTCAGCCTGCATCTGGACAATAGCCCTCCGTACCCCTTCCATCCTCGTACTGTACCTATCCAAATTTCTTTTGAATATTGAAATCGAACTCTCATCCACCACTTGTGCTGGCAGCTCATTCCACACTCCCACCACTCTCTGAGTGAAGAAGTTCTCCCTCATGTTCCCCTTAAACATCTTCTTTCACCCTTAACCCATGACCTCTAGACATAATCTCCCCTAGCCTCAGTGAAAAACGCCTGCTTGCATTTACCCTATCTATACACCTCATAATTTTATATACCTCTGTCAAATCTCCCTTCAATCTTTTATGTTCTAGGGAATAAAGTTCCAGCCTATTCAATCTTTCCTTACTACTCAACTCCTCCTGACCTGCAACATCCTTGTAAATTTTCTCTATTCTTGTTCAATCTTATTTACAGTTGAAGTCAGAAGTTTACATACACTGTAGCTAAATACATTTAAACTCAGTTTTTCACAATTCCTGAAATTTAATCCTAGAAAACATTCTCTGTCTTAGGTCAGTTTGGATCACTATATTTTAAGAATGTGAAGTGTCAGAATAATAGTAGAGACAATGATTTATTTCAGCTTTTATTTCTTTCATCACTTTCCCAGTGGGTCATAAGTTGACATACACTTTGTTAGTATTTGGTAGCATTGCCTTTAAATTGTTTAACTTGGGTCAAACTTTTTGGATAGCCACCCACAAGCTTCTCACATTAAGTTGCTGCTGATCTAGTTAACCACTTTATCATTCAAGTCGTTGATATAGACAACAAACAATATACTCGGCATCAGTCCCTGCGGCACTACACTAGTCACAGGCCTCCAGACAGAGAGGCAACCATCCACTACCACTCTCTGGCTTCTCCCACAAAGTCAATGTCTAATCCAATTTACTACCTCATCTTCAATGTCAAGTGACTGAACCTTTTTGACCAGCCTCCCATGCGTGACCTGTCAAATGCCTTGCTGAAGTCCATGTAGACAACATCCACAAACTTGTTTTCATCAACTTTCCTCGTAATTTCCTTGAAAAAATCTATAGGGTTGTTTAGACACAACCTACAATACACAAAACCACACTGACTATCCCAAATCAGCCCGTCTATCCAAATAATCATATATCCGCTCTCTCAAAATACCTTCCAATAACTTTCTCACTGCCGATGTCAGGCTCACTGAACTGTGATTTCCTGGTTTATTCTTAGAGCCTTTTTTAAACAGTGGAACAACACTGACCATCCTTGAATTCTCTGATACATCTCTTGTCGTTAAGGATAATTTAAATCTCTCTGCTACAGCCACTGCAATTATCTGCACTTGCCACCCACAGGGCCCAAGGAAGCACCTTGTCAGGCCCTGGGGATTTATCCACACTGATTTGCCTCAGGACAGCAAACACCTCCTCCTCTGTAATCTGTATGGGGTCCATGACCTCTCTGTTGCTTTGCCTCATTTCTATAGACTCTGTGTCTGTTTCCTGAGTAAGAACAGATGAAAAAAAAAATCTATTTATGATCTCCCCCATCTCTTTTGGCTCCATGCATAGATTATCATTCTGATCTTGCAGGGGATCAATTTTGTCTATTGCAATGCTTTTGCTCTTAGCATACCTGCAGAGGCCCTTACCTTGTCTGCTGGAGCAACCTCATTCCCTCTTTTAGCCCTCCTGATTTATTCCTTGTGTTCTCTTGTGATTTCTATACTCCACAAGCACCTCATTTGCTTCCTGCTGCCTATATCTACTATGCACTTCCATTTTTTCTTTACCGGGACCACAATATCTCTCAAAAACCAAGGTTCCATAAACCTGTCATCCTTGTGTTTTATTGAAACAGGCACATTCGTGCTTTGTACCTTCATAATTTCATTTTTCAAGGCCTTCTGTTTATCAAGTACACCTTTGTCAGAAAACAATCTACACTTGTCAGATCCCATCAAAATTGGCCTTTCTCCAACTTAGAACTCAGCCCAAGGACCAGACCTACCCTTTTCCATATTTAACTTGAAACTAAAAGCATTATGATCATTAGATGCAAAGAGTTCCACTACACACTTGCCCTGTCTCATTGCCTAATAGGAGAGCAAGTATTGTACACTCTTTCATTGGGAATTCTATGTAATGATTAATGAAATATTGCTGAACACATTTGACAAACTCCATTTCATCTAGTCCTTTTACAGTAAGGGAGACCCAGTCAAAATGTGGGAAGTTAAAATCATCTATTGCCTTAAGTTTCTTGAAACAGTCTGCGATTCCGTGACAAATCTGTTCTCGTTGTCTAATTATGTCTAAATGCTTCCAAACATACCTAATTGCATCATCTCTGTGAGCAGTTTGTTTCAGATAGCACCCACTCTGTGTAAAATCTTACCTTTCAGATCTTTAAAATTCCCTCCTCACTAAGCCTATACCCTCATGCTTTTTTATACCTCTGCCTTGATTTTTTGACTGTCTAGCCTACCTATGCCTCACATAATCATCCGTCAGGTCACTCCTCTGCTTCTGAGGGAGAAGAATAGCCCGGCCTTTTCAATGTCTGTCAGAAACAGAGCAAATTTTATCTACTTTTATTATATTTTTATAGAGATTTCAATATCCACACTCAATAAAAATATATATCATTATACCAGTTCTTAGAATAGTAAATACAGGGAGAGTTGTGAAGTCAGTTTGCATCCTCAGACCCATTTCAGCACTGGATGTCCTCATATTTCTTCCATTCTGATGCCAAGATCACATGATCTCTACTTCCAATTAAAAGTTGGGCCCACATTTTCAATTCTATTTGAGACTGATTGGTATAATTTTTTTTAAAAAATTATTAACTCATTGGTTAAAATAATTAAGAAGTGAATTATGCAGTTTGTTCTCAGTTACAAAATACCAGCTAGGAATAGCAGAGTGGCACAATAGTATAGCAGTTAATTTAACGTTTTCAGGCCAGCGACCAGGTTTCAATTATGCCGTTGTTCACAAGAAGGTTGTATGTTCTCCTTGTATGGCGTGGGACTCCTTTGGGTGCTCTAGTTTCCTCCCACAGTCCAAAGACGCAAGGTTAATTGGTCACATGGGTATATCTGTGCAATGTGGGTTTGCTGGGCCAGAAGGGCCCGTTACTGTGCTGTATCTCTGAAATAAATAATGGAAACTTTGAAGAGCTCCTTTACAAATGTATGGTCTGATTATTCAACTTTCTGATTAGTGTTAGGTCCAGTTGATTGTTATATCCTATCACTTTCCCCAGCTGACAACTGGGTGGGATAATGTAGATAATGTGATGGGATACTCTGTACTTGTGACTGCAACAACTCTCAAGAAACTTCACACGCTCATGGCTTCTGACCAACCCTGCTGATGGGACATTCATCTGAGATGTCAGCTGTTTCTCCTTCCACAGATGCAGTCTGATTTCTTCAGTACTTACAGCATTTTCAACCTTTTCTTCAATTGAATGTCTTATTCACCATACAAACATATGCACCACATGAATTCCTGGTAAACTGTTCTAATGGTCCCTTTAATTCTCTTTCTGAAAATGACTGCAAGGCTTTCCACTTTCCACTGCAAGATAAATGGGCGAGATGCCATTTTTCAGAATTGGGAAAAGCTCTCCTATCTAAAGGCAGGGAATATTTTTAACCTATTTACTTAAGTATGCACACAGACCGAACTGAGAAACACGTTCTTGCCTTGAGCTGCAGGTTTGAGCTGCCCTCGGGGCTTCTGCGTGTCATTTTGGGCAGCATTCTCTGGATAGCACCTAAGAAAAAATCTAGTAACTTACACCTCAGATCTTTAAAATGCATTGAAAAAGATCCCTTGTCATTTCCTGAACAGCAGGATGCTGACCTTGGCCCCGTATTTATCCTCCACTAGCATTTCCATTGATCATCTTGCTGTACACAGACTGCTATAATTTGCTACACCAGCAGCCTAATAAATACAAACTGTGATATGAGGTTGTCTGAAACTTATATAAAACTCTTTTTTCTACATTTTTCTCACTTCTTAGCAAAAAAATTTAAACAGCTCAGAAATTATGTCTACAAACATGACCCTCTTTGCAGTTCATAATTTAAAACCACATAGGAGACATTTTCATAATGAGTGGAATTGTTCTTGAGCCAAATTGGCCAATCAAAGTTAACTATGCGCAATCTTTACACCATTTATCTATACTGGGGAAAATTTGATTTAGGGTTAGTACAATACAGATGAATGCTATACTGGCTGACCATTACACACAGCCTCTTTAGTTTGGAGTATTAGTTAAATTAATAGATTAGTAATCTAGAGATGGAGTGTTTAAATTGTTTTGGCAGGAGAAAGTAACGTGGCAAAATTATCCATGATGCTGCCTGTTGATAAAACCCAAATGGTTGTCGTGAGTGAGCTTTTCTGCTTGAGGCCATATGTGAATTGAAAATCAACATCAGTGTTATTGAGTACAGTAACAAGCAAGCTATTCAGGATATCTCAGGGTAGTCAATGGATGCCCTAAACATTTTCTAGCAAGGTCCAAAGCTCACAGGAAAAGAATACCAAAGTGTAAATGCACTAGCAAAGGAAACTGAATGCTATTACTGCCGATGCTGGCTAATCCTACTGAGCTCCTCCAGCATTTTGTGTATGTTGCTATTACTACTTGTTCCTTTGTACGTTCAGATTATTTAATTACAGTAAACTTACATTGCATTATAGTTCAATTCTAACAAAAATATTTAAACTTTGTCTTCTAGTTCAGATCAATATGCGTAATTGAGAATGTCACAACTGAATTTCCCCAACTTCCAATAATTTTCCCCACTCTGAACCCCTCTTACCTCTTCTCAACTGCCTATCACCTCCCTCTGATGCCCCTCATCCTTCCCTTTCTCCCATGGTCCACTCTCCTCTTCTGTCAGATTTCTTTTATTTTTTAAACCTATCATCAGAAATGAACAATCGATGTTTTGGGCTGAGACCTTTCCTTAGGAGTGGAAAGGAAGGGGGAAGATGCCAGAATTAAAACTTGGGGGCAAAGAAGAAAGAGGTTAGCTGGAAGGCAATAGGTAAAAACAGGTGGGTAGGAAAAGATAAAGGGCTGGAGAGGAAAGAATCTAATAGCATAGGAGAGTGGACCATAGGAGAAAGGGAAGTAGGAGGGGACCCGGGTGCGGTGACAGGCAGGAGAGAAGAGCTGAAAGGCCAGAGTGGGAAACAGAAGAAGAGGGTAGGGGGAAGGAATTTTGCTTTTACTATGAACTGATATCTGTATTCATGCCATCAGGTTGGAGGCTACCCAAATGTAGTATAAGATGTTGCTCCTCCACATTGAGCGAGGCCTCATGGTAGCAAAAGAGGAGGCCATGGACCACCAGGCTAGAACATGAATGGAAATTGGAATTAAAATGTTTGGCCACTGGGAAGTTCTGCTTTTGGCAGATGGAGCAGAGGTGCTCGACGAAGCAGCCTGCCAAATCACGACAGGTCTCACCAGGGTAGGAGAGGTCACATTGGGAGCACTGGACACTGGAATTTTCAAAGCTAATCTTGCAAGAAAGGGAAATTCATAAACCATTCCCTCCTTACAAACTGTGTTCTTGTTCACAGTCTCCAACTATACCTAAATCCAGCAGCTTGTGATTGGATATGCTTACACTATAGGATTACAGAAATACTTTTCAATAGCTTAACCCACTCCCCCCATCCTCCCCATGTACAAGGAGGGTATTTGACTCGGTGAAACATGACAGTCTATCTTCAGCCAACTTCCGTTCACCCTTCCCATCGGAAGATGCAGACCAGTAATCAACTGTGGAACCACAGTTGATTTTCCAATCAAAAGCTGTTAATAGTATGCCACAAACAGGATTAGAAAAACCAGCGTAAGGAGGCAGCAAAAGCGCTAGGTAGTGAATTCAGAGTTAGCAGTCTTAAGCAAGACCTTCATTATTGGTGGAGGCATCTGAGGGCATGGAGAGAAGTAACAAGTCAAACTGGTGGGGGTTCTTTCAGGAACAACAAACAAGCTTCTGCAGGTACTCAGTTGGATAGGCAGCATCTATGGCTGAATAAGTCAGTTTCTCAAAGAATCTGGAATACCCAAAAAGCAATAATGTGTTGCAAGAGAAAATAAAAGTATGATATAAATCACCCAAATAGTAGTGGAAAGTTGACAGCAGCAAGATTTAAACATAAAATTATAAAATTGAATACTTTAAAAAGTTGAATATACTGTTGAATAAAGTTGAATATAAAGTGGAATATATAAACTTAAAGGAAGATTAAATTGCTGCATAATAAATGCCTTTGATGGTAAGTAGTCAGGATTTTTCTCAGAATTGCAGAAATGGCAATGTATTAATGCAACAACAGTTCTGAAGTGGGTTGTGGTGTTACAGCACCACCACAGCAAGGGATCAAATCTAAGATCACTTACTTCTTGTGCTGCTTCAAATTGCTAAACAGCGCACATAGCCAATGAACCTCTGGAGACTTCCTTTAAATTGCTTTTCTAGCTGTGAAGTTGATAGCCAGATTTTACTCATTTTGTCACTCATTTTGTCACCAAGTATTCTAGGCTCTGTGAAAGTACAATTATTTAGACTAGGCCAAGGTTAAATTGTTCCAGCTTTGAACGCGACTCTGAATCAATGGCTAGGAAGTGTACATTAACAAAAAAATCAATTTATTTTGGCTGAATGGTACACATTATTATTGAATACAGTTGCTTAAATTTATCCATAATCAGGCATTAGAATTACTTCCTAATGAAAAGCAAATACAAAAGATATACATCAGAATGAGGAGGTAAATTTATTGCTGTAGGATGAAGTAAATTAAAATATAAAATAAAGACATACAGGGCTTAACAAAGGTTGCAAAAATTTTAATGTTTAATTCAAATCCCTCTAAACTTGATGATGCAAAATAAAAGACTAAATAAGGATTAGGTTCACAATGTAAAAAGGTAGGTGGCCAGACTTGGTATATATTTACTTAAATATCTGCCAATTGCTTTCTCAATATTTGAGATTCATCATTCCATATTGAGGATCTAGTTACAAGTAACAGATGATAAATTTAACATCAATACCAGAACTATTGTATTTACAAAATACAGCAATACAGATATGTCCAGGTAAAATGGGGTGAAATTGCTCTTTGTCAGTTTGCACCCCACCTAAAATCTTTTACGTTGGCTTTTGTAGCAAGGAAATTCCAGTACAATGCAAAATGGGTTGCCAATTTGTTTTTGCCCATTTTGCACCACCAATAAAAGCCAATTTCAAAAAAAGGTGATTGTATGGAATAAGCAGTCCTATGTGCACATAAATATTAATATTACTTTTTCCACAACTGTTAAAAATTCAAATTCAGCCTATAATAAGGCCTACATTAGCCGATAATTTTACATTTGAGTTCAGGATTATGTTTGGATTAAAAGGCCACTGGATTAGCATAGAAAGGACTGAATGGGCTAGGGTTTATTAGCATGGAGAGGACTGAACGGGCCAGGGTTTATTACGTCATAGTGACCACATTTTGGTGCCATTCCTGTGTTAACACAATCGTATTTTGAAACAGGTACAAGGTGCATTATGTTTTCATCCTCATTTATTGAATGCAATTCAGTGCTTAAAGAATTCAGGCACAGCTTGTTGTAGTTTCCTCACTACGTGTTGCTATGGGGTGGAGGTATGTATTGGTGGCTCTAATAAGGGGGTCTAAATGGAAAGTCTGGCTGGCCTTGTTGACGTAACTGTGGTGAGAAATGAGAATTTGACATCTGTAATGAAGAATCATTGGGGAAGCAAGGAAAGGGGGAGTTTGGAAAGCAGGGAGGCCCTACATTTGATTCTGACCAACCAGTGCTCATTAAGTAAGGAGAAAAAGGAGGGGGAGGGGGAGGTGGAGGAGGAGGTGGTGGTGGTGGTGGAGGAGGATAGGATAGAAAAGGAGGTATATCACTTGATACAGGAGGCCAAAATGAAGGACCATATGGACAGGACATCATTGGATTCGACATTACTGTTTGCGAATGTATTGCGCTGTTGGTTGGATGAAACCTTGGAGGTCCAAAAGGTGACCTCTGATTAAAAGATGGACCAAAGGATCCCCTTTGCTGAGTAAATCTATAACTTGTCGAGATTTCGGACTTGACTGAGGAATAGGAACCAAATCCTTGATGAGTACTGTGCTGAAATCCTCTCCCACGCATTGATTGAACTTGTGTTTGGCGTGATGCTTGGCCATCTTCTTTTCCTAGAATGAAGATCAATGATATAATTTAACAATTACTAAATACAGCAATCCAAGCATGATAAACCAGTGGTAACAAAATAGGCAAACAGTACAAAACAGAAACCATTCTACTATCTCAGTACTTTTAATGCAAATAAATCCATTGGAGAATAAGTACAACACTAAAACAATATCTCACATTTTTCTACATTTAATTGCACAAAGCTATTTAGGCATATGTTTTTATCTTCTGATATATCACCCAATTAAAGAGCTAGAGCAACCCAACATAACTATGTGGTTTCCTCTGTCAATTGTCAAAGGATCAGCCATTAGTTATTTGTTTTAACACCAGGAACTAAGACTATTGCTACTGTATAAACCAAAGGCCAGAGTAACAACTGGACAACCATGCTAGCTGCAGCCTGCTGAATTACTGGACAGCTTTTGTTTTCAACATAATTGTATAAGGGCTAAGAGTGTTGTAAAAACAAGCCTGAAGGCTTTGTGTGTCAATGCGAGGAGCATTCGTAACAAGGTGGATGAATTAAATGTGCAGATAGTTATTAATGAATATGATATAGTTGGGATCACAGAGACATGGCTCCAGGGTGACCAAGGATGGGAGCTCAACATCCAGGGATATTCAATATTCAGGAGGGATAGACAGGAAAGAAAAGGAGGTGGGGTAGCATTGATGGTTAGAGAGGAGATTAACGCAATAGAAAGGAAGGACATTAGCCTGGAGGATGTGGAATCAATATGGGTAGAGCTGCATAACACTAAGGGGCAGAAAATGCTGGTGGGAGTTGTGTACAGGCCACCTAACAGTAGTAGTGAGGTTGGGGATGGCATTAAACAGGAAATTAGAAATGCGTGCAAAAAAGGCACAGTAGTTATAATAGGTGACTTCAATCTATATATAGATTGGGTGAACCAAATTGGTAAGGGTGCTGAGGAAGAGGGTTTCTTGGAATGTATGCGGGATGGTTTTCTGAACCAACATGTCGAGGAACCAACTAGAGAGCAGGCCATTCTAGATTGGGTATTGAGCAATGAGGAAGGGTTAGTTAGCAATCTTGTCGTGCGAGGCCCCTTGGGTAAGAGTGACCATAATATGGTGGAATTCTTCATTAAGATGGAGAGTGACATAGTTAATTCAGAAACAAAGGTTCTGAACTTAAAGAAGGGTAACTTTGAAGGTATGAGATGTGAATTAGCTAAGACATACTGGCAAATGATACTTAAAGGGTTGATGGTGGACATGCAATGGCAAGCATTTAAAGATCGCATGGATGAACTACAACAATTGTTCATTCCAGTTTGGCAAAAGAATAAACCAGGGAAGGTAGTGCACCGCTGGCTGACAAGGGAAATTAGGGATAGTATCAAGTCCAAAGAAGAAACATATAAATTAGCAAACAAAAGTGGCACACCTGAGGACTGGGAGAAATTCAGAGACCAGCAGAGGAGGACAAAGGGCTTAATTAGGAAAGGGAAAAAAGATTGAGAGAAAGCTGGCAGGGAACATAAAAACTGTCTGTAAAAGCTTTTATAGATACGTGGTCAAGACAAATGTAGGTCTTTTAGAGTCAGAAACAGGTGAATTAATCATAGGGAACAAAGACATGGCAGACCAATTGAATAACTACTTTGGTTCTGTCTTCACTAAGGAGGACATAAAAAATCTCCTGGAAATAGTAAGGGACTGAGGGTCTAGTGAGATTGAAGAACAGAGGAAAATACATGTTTGTAGGGAAGTGGTGTTAGGTAAATTGAAGGGATTAAAGGCAGATAAATCCCCAGGGCCAGATGGTCTGCATCCCAGAGTGCTTAAAGAAGTAGCCCAAGAAATAGTGGATGCATTAGTGATAATTTTTCAAAACTCCTTACATGCTGAATTAGTTCCTGAGGATTGGAGGGTGGTTAATGTAACCCCACTTTTTAAAAAAGGAGGGAGGGAGAAACCGGGGAATTATAGACCAGTTAGTCTGACATCGCTGGTGGGGAAAATGCTAGAGTCGGTTATCAAAGATGTGATAACAGCACATTTGGAAAGAGGTGAAATCATCGGCCAAAGTCAGCATGGATTTGCGAAAGGAAAATCATGTCTGACGAATCTTATACAATTTTTTGAAGATGTAACTAGTAGAGTGGATAAGGGAGAGCCAGTGGATGTGGTATATTTAGATTTTCAAAAGGCTTTTGACAAGGTCCCACACAGGAGATTAGTGTGCAAACTTAAAGCACACGGTATTGAGGGTATGGTATTGATGTGCATAGAGAATTGGTTGGCAGACAGGAAGCAAAGAGTGGGAGTAAACGGGACCTTTTCAGAATGGCAGGCAGTGACTAGTGGGGTACTGCAAGGCTCAGTGTTGGGACCCCAGTTGTTTACAAAATATATTGATGATTTAGACGAGGGAATTAAATGCAGCATCTCCAAGTTTGCGGATGACACAAAGCTGGGCGGCAGTGTTAGCTGTGAGGAGGATGCTAAGAGGATGCAGGGTGACTTGGATAGGTTAGGTGAGTGGGAAAATTCATGGCAGATACAATTTAATGTGGATAAATGTGAGATTATCCACTTTGGTTGCAAGAACAGGAAAACAGATTATTATCTGAATGGTGGCCAATTAGGAAAAGGGGAGGTGCAACGAGACCTGGGTGTCATTGTACACCAGTCATTGAAGGTGGGCATGCAGGTCCAGCAGGCGATGAAAAAGGGAAATGGTATGTTGGCATTCATAGCAAAAGGATTTGAGTACAGGAGCAGGGAGGTTCTACTGCAGTTGTACAAGGCCTTGGTGAGACCGCACCTAGAGTATTGTGTGCAGTTTTGGTCCCCTAATCTGAGGAAAGACATTCTTGCCATAGAGGGAGTACAAAGAAGGTTCACCAGATTGATTCCTGGGATGGCAGGACTTTCATATGAAGAAAGACTCGATCGACTAGGCTTATACTCACTGGAATTTAGAAGATTGAGGGGGGATCTTATTGAAACGTATAAAATTCTAAAGGGATTAGACAGGCTAGATGCAGGAAGATTGGTTCCGATGTTAGGGAAGTCCAGAATGAGGGGTCACAGTTTAAAGATAAAAGGGAAGCCTTTTAGGACCAAGATGAGGGAAAACTTCTTCACACAGAGAGTGGTGAATCTGTGGAATTCTCTGCCACAAGAAACAGTTGAGGCCAGTTCATTGGCTGTATTTAAGAGGAAGTTAGATATGGCCCTTGTGGCTAAAGGGATCAGGGGGTATGGAGAGAAAGCAGGTACAGGGTTTTGAGTTGGATGATCAGCCATGATCATACTGAATGGTGGTGCAGGCTCGAGGGGCCGAATGGCCTACTCCTGCACCTATTTTCTATGTTTCTATCCCAATGAAGAAATTAAGAAGTCAACCTCACTCATTAGGAAGTTTCTTCCCCACACAACTTTCGCTGCAAGAATAGTTGCTTTATCCTCTCCATAAGAAATGTGACAAAAAGAGTTGTATTTTAAGACTGAGAATTACTTTATCTGAATATTAATTTCCAACACCAGATTTAGTACAAATCTTGGACTGGGAAGCTATGTGGTTAACCATAGCCTTGCATGTAGATTAATCTCAACCACATCACTCTTAAGTATCTATGTGAATGACAAGCTCGACACAGCATCAGCCATATTCTCGAGCAGAAATAATGTATAATTGCCTTTGGAGACACCCTTCATTATCACAATCAGCACAACAAAAAAATGATGTTAAAGAAATGGAGCAATTAATCAGAAGCTGGAAATTATAATACAATCTGTCCATTATCCCAATCCTCTGCTTCATGCAATGTTGGTTAATACCAAGTAAGAAAAGACAGAGCCAACTTGTTGACAGAAACTCTTGGAAACCAATAGGATTCCCTCTGGGTAGCTCTTCTTATGTTGATTTACTCCTCCTAGGTGTTTCATCAGATCTAGACTCTGGACATTCAACTGAATGTAACCACACATATCATTACCAAAGCATGGAAGTCAATGGCTGATGACCAGCATTCAATATCATTCCATTGATCAATTGAAACAGCACTCAATCTCTGAGATCTTCACTTATATTTACCAGACACTGTATGCTTGGCAGCAAGATAGCCAGTATTAGGAATCAAAATCTGTGCTCTCTTAGATGAACTTTTAAGCAGCTTGGCATCCCCTCTTCTCTCTCTGGCTATCCATCCCATAGGATGATGATGGCTCCGTTCAGTCAGTTAGTGGGGTTTGATATGTGCATCCTGGAGTGGCTGTACAGGCCGATCCTTGACAGGCACTGCTTGCCACATACTTGGCAGGTGAGGCCTGGAGGGGCCGCAGGGGCAGAAGCTCTGTTGTGGCACTTCCTGTGCCTTTCCTCTGTTGCCTCTATGAGCTTGTTACCAGCAGCATCCACACCTTTTCTGATGGTGTCTCTTCTGTGAGCGATCTTGAGCCAGATCCTCCCATGTTGATGGGGCAATGTCCGCTTTCTTGAGGCTCCTGTGCAGAAAATCCTTGTACTATAGTCGCTGGCCTCCTCGTTTTTGGGTACCAATGGACCGTGGGTCATACAAGATGTCCTTGGGCAGTCTTCTGTCAGGCATTCTGACAACATGTCCAGTCTAGTGTAGTCGGGCTGACATCACCAAGGTTGAAACTGCTGGCATTCCGACTCGAGAGAGAACCTCGGTATTGGAGACCTTGTCTCGCCAAGTGATCTTCATCAGAGAACGTAGGTGATGCTGCTGCAGTTTGTCAAGCTGGTGTAAGTGACTCTGATATGGGCACCACGTCTCACATCCGTATAGCAAGGCTGATATGACAACGGCCCTGTTTACCTTGCACCTGGTGGCCAACCTGATGTTCTGTGACCAAACTCGATCATTCAGCTGATCAAAGGCAAAGCAGGCTTTTTTGGTTCTTGACTCAGTCTCTACATCCAGAGAGGCTGAGGATGTTATTATGCTGCCCAGGTAGCAAAACTTGTTGACAGCATTGAGATGAGTGTCAACAATGAGGACAGTTGGTTCTTTGTAGCTTGAGCCAGGAGCCAGATGGTACAAAACTTCCGTCTTTTTCAGGCTAATTTTCAGTCCGAAGTTTTTGGCTGCGCTGGCAAAGCGACTGGTGATCTGTAAGTCTTCGAGAGAGTGGGCAACCAGTGCACAGTCATCAGCAAACTGTAGCTCATGCTCCACAATGTCCTTGACTTTTGTTTTTGTTCTCAGTTTTGCGAGGTTGAGGAGCCCGCCATCAACCGTCATTTGTAGGAAGACCCCTGACTTCAGGTCTGATGTGGCATCCTGAAGAACAGCAGTGAAGAATAGACCAAACAGAGTAGGAGCCAAAACACAACCCTGTTTTAAGCCTTTGCTGATGGGAAATGGGTCTGACAACTCACCACACATGTTGATGCGGCCTTCCATGGCTTCGTGGAACTGACAGATGATGTTGGTTAGGCGTGGGGGGGGGGGGGCAACCAAATTTTGGTAGGAGCTTTCACTAACCATCTCTACCAACAGTGTCAAACACTTTGGTTAGATCAACAAATGTGACATAGAGACTTCTTTGCTGCTCAACACATTTCTCTTGGAGCTGTCTCAGTTCTGCCATCTTAAAGAAGAACAACCACCAGAGTTCATTCAAGTTACATCAATCCTAAGCAGCAATAGATTTTTTAATTGCACTAAAACAATGTACAGACCTTGGACATTGTTGTGGCAAACTGAAATGGGAGTATTTGATGGTTTCCATCGGTGCTGTTTGCACGAGTCGCCTTCTTGATGGTGCCACAGAAGAAAATACCTTTCATCCTCTGAGAACTGAATTGAAAATAGAGGCTCAATCAATCCTTAGTAGGAAATTGAATGGCTGTACTAAAAAGATCAAAAACTAAAATATTAATCTTCCTCATTTTCCAGATCTTAACAAATCTGTGCTATATTTGAAGTTATCTCTTAATCAGATTCAAGATCTCAACAGGACTGACCAAGAAGTTGTGAAAAGAACAGTTAGTGCAAAAATGCTGACAGGAGAGGAAAGAAGTGTCTGGTGGTGGAATTTCTTTGAGCTGGAGGCAATTTCAAGAAAATGATCTTTTGAATGCAAAAAGGCGAGGTACATGGGTACTCTGTTGCTCTATCTCAGAGCAGAGGCCTGAAAATAAAGGTGCAGGAAATGGATGAGATATGGTCAAGGGCTTTGTTAATTACAGCAGATTATGTTAATTATCCATGTTTCAGGAACAAGATATAGCAACCCCTCTCCTCCTTTCAACATTCTGCAAGGACCATTTTCCTTAGCAGCTTTCCTGGTTCACTCCTCTTTTGTCTCGCTGGGAGTGCTCTGCATTTTACACTCCTACATTCTTTTGTCTATGTTTTCATCCCTAACTGTTCCCATTTACTCAATGACCAGATATCTTTGTTTACAATCTATCCCCACTGACAATCAATACATTCACATGTGCTTAGCTCACTGCACTGCTCTACTCTACACTCCTGACTGTGTAGCCACGCACAGCTCAAATGCCATCTATAAATTTGCCTACCTATGACAACACTTTTGTTGGCAGAATGCCAGATGGCAACAAGAAGCCATATAGGAATGAGATTAATCAGTTGGTTGAGCAGCAACAACCCCACACTCAGTGTCAGCAAGACTAAGAAACCGATTGTGGACATCAGGAAGGAGAAATTGGGAGAGACTAGTCATCACTGAGGGATCAGCTGTGGAAAAGTGAGCAGATTCAAGTTCTTGGATGCCAACATTTCAGAGGCTCTATCCTGGGCCCAACACACATTGATGCAATCATGAAGGTGGTATGTCAAGTAGCCATATTCCAATAGGAGTTTGAGAAGATTTTGGTATGTCACAGATTCTTTTATTATAAATACATGGAGCTCTTTCAGACAGGTTGCATCACCATCTGGTATGGAGCCTCCAACGACCAGCATTAAACAAGGCTGAAAAGGTTAACTCCGCTAGCTCATTACAAAAACAACTCTCCCCATCGTCAAGGACATCTTCAAAAGCTGGTGCTTCAAGAAGGCAGTATCCATCGTTAAGAGCGCTCGCCATTCAAGACATGACCTCTAGTTACAACTATCACGGAGAGGTACAGGAGCCTGAAAAGCCACGCCAAACGTGTTAGGAACAGCTTCTTCCTGTCCACCATCAGATTTCTGAATAGTCCATGAATTCTAGGTGGTAGATTAAAAGCAATTTACAATTGCCAACTAATGCATAGTTAGTTGAGTGGTAGAATCTGGGAGGAATTGATGGGAATAAAATGAGATTAATAAAACATGGGTACTCGAGTTGGGGACGGTTCATTGGATTGAATTGTATGCCTCAATATCACATGATTCTGTAACTTCACCTGCTTTATACAAGTCTGCATATATTTTTCTTACCAATTACCAATTTTCTGAGCTGGTTTCCATAAATATCTAAATTATGTCTTTTTAGCCAGATCAGGTCATTTGTATTTTCTAGGGAGATACCGCTGCATACTTTCATTCATTTTTGACAATTTTTCACCACTGCATTATGTCAAGTGCACAGCACAATAGCAGACAGTTTAGCATAATTAATTTTACGTTAATGTTTATGCTTCATAAACACAACCTGCTTCCAGAATTCATTTAGCAATTAGCACCTCCTTTTATTCCCCTCACGCTCTCTAAGGATCCTAAGGGGTCCCACGGTCACTGATGAACATGGTCATTGATTAATTAAAGTGAAAAATGGTATCCTCGCGCTAGAGCTCCAGGAGTTTACTTTGTTTATGACGTCACCTATAATTGGGCAACCAACTGAGAAGATACCAGTATACCTGGGAGTATAACCCAGAAGATAAAGCACTGACTGGTAGGAGTGTTCATCTGTCCTAAATAAGGAATATAAATAGGAAGAACAGAAACCTGGTTTTGGATTGCATACAGCCAATTCTCAAACTGTTTATTATTCTTTAGTACCCTAAGTAATGTGCTATCCTTGAGAAAGGAGAGAATTCTTTAAACTTGCACTTCTGTATCACTTTAATTAGTGTGTTTCCTCTATTTCACTTCACAGTTATAGATATGAAAATCTACTTGCCAGATCTATGATCACTCCAGCCTATACTCTGTTTCTGTACGTTCTTGTACATCTGCAGTTTTTGACTTCTATTACTGTTGTGTTCTTTAGCTAACTGCATATCCAAACAGCCATTCCCCTTTTAATCAGATATGCGTTTACTCTGCTAACAATTCAACTGTAGATACTTTATCAGACTTGTGCTATGGAGTCAGGCATGATCAGGCCAGCAATTCTCTGTGTGACTGCTTCCTAGAGACACAGAAAAGTGCAGTATAGAAATAGACCCTTCAGCCATTTAGACCATGCCCAAACCATTTAAACTGCCTATTCTCATCAACCTGCACTAAAACCATAGCACTCCATACCCCTACCATCTATGTACCTACCCAAACATTTCTTAACCATTGAAATCACTTGTGCTGGCAGTTCATTCCGCACTCTCACAACCCTTTGAGTGAGGACGTTTCCCCTCATGTTCCCCTTAAACTTTTCACCTTTCACCCTTAACCCATGATCTTTCACCCTTTATGCATGTAGTTCCACCCAACCTCAATGGAAAAAGCCCGCGTCCTGGTTATTGAAAACAATTCAACTTCATGTGCCATGATTATGATCCTAAATTAGATTAAATATGCTTAATGTACAACTTCATTGAGGATTCAAGATTTTAAAGGTAACTGGTAAAGCAGAAGGAGAAACTATTTACTGGCTGCGAAGTCCTGATGAGGAGCAAGGGTAGAAACATTGTTTACAACAGCAGATCCATGCGTCCAGCAGTGAGGTTAGGATCTTCATAGTTAGTGAGGTTAAGTCTTCATAGTAAGGCTGGAACTTCTCTCTAAAAATGGAAATTATTAGCTTAATTGTTAACTGAAAAGTCCGCCGGGTTCGAGTGACTCTCCTCGGAAAGGCCGCCGGGTTCGAGTGACTCTCCTCGGAAAGGCCGCCGGGTTCGAGTGACTGTCCTCGGAAAGGCCGCCGGGTTCGAGTGACTCTCCTCGGAAAGGCCGCCGGGTTCGAGTGACTCTCCTCGGAAAGGCCGCCGGGTTCGAGTGACTCTCCTCGGAAAGGCCGCCGGGTTCGAGTGACTGTCCTCGGAAAGGCCGCCGGGTTCGAGTGACTGTCCTCGGAAAGACCGCCGGGTTCGAGTGACTCTCCTCGGAAAGGCCGCCGGGTTCGAGTGACTCTCCTCGGAAAGGCCGCCGGGTTCGAGTCTCTCTCCTCGGAAAGGCCGCCGGGTGCGAGTGACTCTCCTCGGAAAGGCCGCCGGGTTCGAGTGACTGTCCTCGGAAAGGCCGCCGGGTTCGAGTGACTCTCCTCGGAAAGGCCGCCGGGTTCGAGTGACTCTCCTCGGAAAGGCCGCCGGGTTCGAGTGGCTCTCCTCGGAAAGGCCGCCGGGTTCGAGTGGCTCTCCTCGGAAAGGCCGCCGGGTTCGAGTGACTCTCCTCGGAAAGGCCGCTGCATTTGAATGGTCACTCTCCTGGATGCTCTTGCAGATGTTATTGACACTCAGAGTTATGGATTGAACTGTAGTTCATATTGACCTCTTTCAGTTCTGTTTTTAATCCTCCTGTGTTTTCACCCATTCTTTCTTGTTGCCAGTTGGTGGGCTGAGGATTTGTGGTTTGATGTTCTCATTGCTATTTCTCTTGTGGGTGATATGTTTAGCTTTTCTGTGCAAGAGAGTGGGTTGGAGGTTTGGGGTTTGAGAGTTTTTGTTTTTTCTTTTATTTTGTCAGAGAGGGGTGATGTTTTTCTTTCAATCACTTCCATGTTCTTTTCTTTGTTTTGTGGCTATCTGGAGAATACGAATCTCTGAGTTGTATACTGCATATAGACTTTGATTTTGAACCTTTATAATTTTAAAACAAGAGTGAGACATATCTAAGGTATTGAGGATTTAGAGAATTAGATTAGAATTTACTGTTTTATTGTTAAAATTTACTTAGAAGTAAATCAAACAGATGGCATGACTTTTTCTACTGCAGGGAAACAAACCAACTATAACTGCAACTCTCAAACTAAAGCTCCTCTTATTGGCAGCTAACAAGGATTACAGCTGCTGAATGGCAAGGTTGGATGATTGGATTAAAAGCAAATTCAGCGGCCAGTTTCATTCCATAACTTTTGAACACATTATTTATCCATTCATCTTAAGGAATTTAACTTTACTTGGAACACCCAACTACCCCATTTCTCCCAAAATGTTACCATTTGAAAAATACTCCCAAACCAGCTTTTTAAGTTTAAAGTGGATAAATAGGAACATAGAAACACAGAAAACCTACAGGACAATACAGGCCCTTCGGCCCACAAAGCTGTGCTGAACTTGTCCTTAACTTAGAAATTACCTAGGGTTACCCATAGCCCTCTATTTTTCTGAGCTGCATGTACCTGTCCAGGAGTCTCTTAAAAGATCCTATCGTATCTGCCTCCACCACCGTTGCCGGCAGCCCATTCCACACACCCACCACTCTCTGCATAAGAAAACTTACCCCTGACATCTCCTCTGTACCTACTTCCAAGCACCTTAAAACTGTGCTCTCTCATGCTAGCCATTTCAACCATGGGAAAAAAGCCTCTGATTATGCACACGATCAATGTCTCTCATCAGCTTATGCACCTCTATCAGGTCACCTCTCATCCTCCATCGCTCCAAGGAAAATAAGCCAAGTTGCAGGGGGTACCTTATCAAATGCCTTGCTGAAATCCATATCGCTACATCTACTGTTCTACCTTCATCAATATGTTTAGTCACATCCTCAAAAAATTCAGTCAGGCTTGTAAGGCACAACCTGCCTTTGATAAAGCCACGTTGACTATTCCTAATCATATTCTACCTCTCCAAATGTTCATAAATCCTGCCTCTCAGGATCTTTTCCCTCAATTTACTAACCACTGAAGTAAGACTCACTGGTCTATAATTTCCTGGGCTATCTCTACTCCCTTTCTGGAATAAGGGAACAATATCAGCAACCCTCCAATCCTCTGGGACCTCTCCCATCCCCACTGATGATACAAAGATCATCACCAGAGGCTCAGCAATCTCCACCCTCGCCTCCCACAGCAGCCTGGGGTACATCTCATCCAGTCACAGTGACTTATCCAACTTGATGCCTTCTGAAAGCTCTAGCACATCCTCTTTCTTAATATCTACATGCTCAAGCTTTTCAGTCCGGTGTAACTCATCCCTACAATCGCCAAGATCCTTTTCCGTAGTAAATATTGAAGCAAAGTACTCATTAAGTACCTCTGCTATCCCCTCTGGTTCCATGCACACTTTTCCACTGTCACACTTGATTGGTCCTATTCTCTCCTATCTTATCCTCTTGCTCTTCACAAACTTTTAGGAATGCCTTGGGGTTTTCCTTAATCCTGTCCTCCAAGGCCTTCTCATGGCCCCTTCTGGCTCTCCTAATTTCTTTCTTAGAGATCTTTATCATGACCGAGTTTTTTGAACCTTCCGTAAGCACTTCTTTTCTTCTTGACTAGATTTACAACAGCCTTTGTATACCACAGTTCCTGTACCCTACCATCCTTTCCGTTTCATTGGAACATACCTATGCAGATCTCCACGCAAATATCCCCTGAGTGTTTGCCACATTTCTTCTGTACTTTTTCCTAAGAACATGTGTTCCCAATTTATGCCTCCAATTTCCTGCCTGATAGTCTCATATTTCCCCTTATTCCCAATTAAACACTTTCCTAACTTGCCTGTTCCTATCCCTCTGCAATGCTATGGTAAAGGGCATAAAATTGTGATCACTATCTCCAAAATGCTCTCTCACTAAGAGACCTGACACCTGACCAGGTTCATTTCCCAATACCAGATCAAGTACAGCCTCTCCTCTTGTAGGCTTATCTACATATTGTATCAAGAAACTTTCCTGAACGCACCTAACAAACTCCACCCCATCTAAATACCTCACTGTAGGGGCATGCATGCCAATCGATATTTGGGAAATTAAAATCTCCCACCACAACAACCCTATTACTATTACCCTTAATCGACCAGCATCTGCCATAATTGTCACTCAATTTCTCAATGTTATTTTACAAATTTGGTCAACAACTTTACTATTAAATTTGGATAAATAGTTCTCTATTCTTTCATTTAAGTCTTTTCCAAGTGTACTGGAAAACCAAGCTCTGGAAAAGATTGCTGGACACATGCAGTTCATACTGACGATATCTTTTGCTCTTAGCTTTTATCCAATTCCCTAACCAAGTTAATTGACTAATTTGTGTTACTGCATGGTGTCATCTGTTAAGTTTCTTACAAGGAACTTGTTATGTGACTTCTAGAAGTCTATATAAATAACAGCCACAGACATTCCTTCATATTCTCATGAGATGAGGCTGTTCATGAACAGCAAATATGAATTGTGAAAAAACACTTTAGAGCATTTTTTTCTTCTTTTTCAGATGCAATGCTAAAACTGAGCTGACTGTTTAGGAGGAGTGCTTCATCAACCAAAGTACAAATTGCTTTTGTTATTTTCGCTTCAAACTACAGGTGTATTTTCCAATTCTCAATTGGAAATGTAAGAAAATGCAGGTGCCTAATATTGAACATGGACCATAAAACACTTCTGTAAATTGCATAGCTAACAAGATGGAATGATTATTACTGTGACAAAATATCTGATTATGCTGTACAGCATCCTCAGGTATTTTTCATACACAAAAACTAAACAGAAAACAATATACATAGATAAAAAATGTTTATTTTACAGGCCACTGAATTGCATGTGATCAAAGTTAGGCCCCTCATAATTAAACAAAGACACTGAGTTATATCTACTGATAATGTCTCACCAGGTTGAGTGATTTTATCTCCACGATTCTGTTGTTGTTTCTTCTTCTTCTTTTGCTTGGCTTCTTTTTCTTTCTCATCATCACTGAAATCTAGAACCTATTAAAGACAGTTAATGATGAATTCTTACATTGCATGGCTTCTTATCATTCTGAGGAAGTCAGTAATCAACTAGACATGGCTTTAAGTGAAACATGTGTTACCAATAATCCTTTTTACCTCCATTTCAAGATATTACTGCCCTTCAATATCTTACTTTATTATTTCACTGAGAAACTGTGAGGAACAGGCCCTTCCAGTCCCGCCACCCCCGATTTAATCCAAGCCTAATCACAGGACAATTTACAATGACCAATTAACCTACCAACCTTTGGACAATCTTTGGACAAATCTTTGGATTGTAGGAGGAAACCTGCACAGTCACAGGGAGAACGTACAAATCCCCTACAGTCAGCGGCCTGAATTGAACCCAAGTCGCTGGCACTGTAAAGTGTCGTGCTAACCATAAGAACCTTAGTTATATGAAAGGATAATTACATAAGCAAAATTCAACATAATATATTTGAAATTATACTCAGTTATAGTGGTGCCACAATTAAATCTATTTTCTATCACCTTACACAACTCAATATGTTTATGTAGCATAAGTCAGAGTAAAAGGATAAAGCATAGATGAACACAAGTCTACAAATAAAACAGTTAAAGACTCCAAATTCAACTTCTTGACTGCATTGTCAATCATTTTTAAACTGGTCACTGGTGCACCCTAAATGACCTTAATAGCTTACCAGAAGAAAATTTAATCAAGATTTATATTCCAGTTAAATGGAGTTACTGCAGGTGAGAATATGCATCTATGAACTTATGACAGAAACAAAAAATGCACTTGGCTCAAATAAGTAAACATAACTTGGATATTTAACTACTAAAAATTAGGGAATTCCAAAGATTTACCCAAACATGTTACATTCTTTTCAAATTAAGCTGTATATGGGGAGCATAGAATCTGCAAAATAGCACTGTCATCCTCATTGTTTCTACTCAAGTATTAGAAATCCAATTATAGTTGGCACTCCTTATCTGCAGGGGATTGGTTCCAAGACCGCCCCATGGATACCAAACAATGCGGATGCTCAAGTCCCTTATTTAGCCTGTCTCAGTGCGGTGGTCTTTAGGACCCAGCGGAACCCCAGACTTTATTTCACATATTCAGTATGGTGGACATTAGGACCTGGCGGCACAGCTCTGAATCAACAGTGTTTCTGTTCACCAAAATAATCATGATCACAATTGAAAATAAGGTGGAAATAATAGAGCAATTGGAAAGAGGTGAAACGCCATCGGTCATTGGAAAAGCGTTAGGCTGCAGTCAGTCAACGATTGGAACAATTTTAATGGAGCCTGTGAAAGGCCCTCCCCCAATGAAAGCTACAATTATTACTAAGCAATGCAGTGGTTTAATTATTGAAATACATATGTTTCTTATGTGTTTTATATACATAGAAAGGTAAAATATGTACTATATACTAAGAAAAACATTTGACTGACTGACACTAAATAATACCGGGTGTACCTGTTCTAACTTCAAATCCAACTTAAAGACGGACTCAGGAATGGAACTCATTCATAATCCAGAGACTGCTTGTACTTTTAAGTCATTTCTAGATTACTTATAATACCTAATACAATGTAAATGCTATATAAATAGTTGTTATACTGCATTGTTTAGGGAATAATGACAAGAAAAAAAAATAGTCTGTATATGCTCAAACAACGAGTGATGGAGAGAGAACTTCCGGGTTTTCCCAATCTGTGGTTGGTTGAATCCACGCATGTGGAATCCGCGGATAAGGAGGGCCAACTGTATGTGCTTTGTGACCTATGTTCAATTTCTGCTGTGGTCTACAGGAGTTTGCATGTTCTCCCCGTCACCAGGTGGGTTTCTTCTTGGTGCTCTTGTTTCCTCCCACATTCTAAACACGTACAAGATAGTAAATTAATTGATCACATGGTGTAATGGGCAGCATAGTCTCATTAGGACAGTAGGGCCGTTAACTCGCTGTATCTCTAAATAAATAAAAATCTCTCTTCTGGGTTCATTTTTGCTCATTTTGTAGACATGTAGCAGGCACTGAGTTTACTGGATAGTGTTAAAAGAGCTTGAAATGGAAGGTGCTCATCAAATACACTCTGTTAAGGATCCTCCTAATTTTATGTTGTGAAGATAAAGCATTTTCCTCTTCAGGGAAAAGGTAATTTCTACAGTAATATTCAACATGCCATCATACAACACTTTGTAAACAAGGGAGGGTTACTGCAAACTGTTTCATCATAGAGCAACAGTGGAAATGACAAAACATTCCAAAGTGGAGCGTCCACAAATAATATCTCAATATTCTTAAGACTGAGATAATTTATGCTCTTTAAAGAAGATGAGGAAATAGTTTGGACTGTATTTCTCTGTAACCATATTCATCAACGAAGATTCAGACACCACTACATGCAGGCTGCATATATTAGTACCATTGAACGTAAAACATTTCAAGCAGATAAACATCTCAAGGCAAATTTGATGCATATACAACAAACCAGTTAGAACCTTGCTGCTGAAATGTTTTCCACAAGTCACTCAGCGCTTTCATGGTTAATTCCAGTCAAGACTGTAAGATGCTTTATACAATTGCTTTCAGACACAATGTTCTATCCAATCTATAATGAGCAACATTACAACAGTATCGTTAGGGGAAAACAGAATGGTAATTGGGTAATCTAAGCTGACATAGAAATGAGCAAGTATATTATTATTATTCAGGTGAGGCAAATAGCTAAGTCAAATGACAATTATTAAATGGTTATTACAGAACTTGTCAAAATGCTCGTCAAATTTTTTTCCACTGCATTGATCAACATTCAAGCGGAATTAGAATCAGGTTTAGTATCACTGACATATGTTGTTAAAGTTGTAGCACACTGCAATACAGAATAATAATAAAAAACTAAATTACGATAAATTATAATTAAGAAACATCAAGATACTGACAAGCTGCAGCACTTCAAACACTGAGAGCAATTTACAAGTAGTCTTGATGATGCACTGGCATCTCATAGGCCCCTGAATAGGAACAATATCAATGATACAAAGATAGTTGGAGGAGCGGGTAGTGTTGAGGAAACAGACAGCCTGCAGAGAGACTTAGATAGTTTAGGGGAATGGGCAAAAAAGTGGCAAATGAAATACAATGTTGGAAAGTGTACAGTCATGCACTTTGGTGGAATAAACAGACAGGCACACTATTATTTAGATGGGGAGAGAATTCAAAATGCAGAGATGCAAAGTGAGTTGGAGATCCTTGTACAAGATACCCTAAAGGTTAACCTCCAGGTTGAGTCGGTTGTGAAGGAGGGAAATGCAGTACTGGCATTCATTTCTAGAGGTATAGAATATAAGAGCAGGGATGTGATGTTGAGGCTCTATAAGGCACTCATAAGACCACACGGAGTATTGTGTGCAGTTTTGGGCTCCTTATTTTAGAAAGGAAATACTAACATTGGAGAGGGTTCAGAGAAGATTCATGAGAATGATTCCATGAATGAATGGTTACCATATGAGGAACTTCTGGCTATATTCCCTGGAGTTCAGGAGAATGAGGCGGGATCTCATAGAAACATTCCGAATGTTAAAAGGCCTGAACAGATTAGATATGGCAAAGTTATTTCCCATGATATGGGATTCTAGGACAAGAGGGCACAACTTCAGGATTGAAGAACGTCCATTTAGAACTGAGATGTGGAGAAATTACTTCAGTCATAGCGTGGTAAATCTGCGGAATTTGTTGTACCAAGCGGCTGTTGTGGCCAAGTTACTGGGTGTATTTAAGGCAGAGATAGATAGGTTCTTGATTAGTCAGGGCATCAAAGGGTATGGGGTGAAGGCGAGGGTGTGGGAATGACTGGAAGAATGGGATCAGCCCATGATTGAATGGCGGAGCAGACTCAATTGGCTGAATGGCCCACTTCTGCTCCTATACTTTATGGTCAAATACAATACACAAGCGATGAAATCAGAAATGTTAGCCCTTGAACCAAAAAAGGAGAGCTCATCAGGATTAGTTTGATGAAAATATCACCAGGATACTGGAAGAGAAGCAGACGGCATTTCTTGCATGCTAAAACGTTTCTTCCATCCCAAAACACCATCAGTTCAAGCATCTTCAGAGGCATGGCACTACACAGAATGCAGACTGAATGGTGGGAGAGAAGGGACGAGGAAATCCAGTGCTAAACTGACACCAAATATGCTAAAATGCTCTTCAGTGCCAGCAAAGCAATCTATGGTCCACACAATCCACGCACCACACGCCTTCTGTCAGCAGATGGCACAGTCCTGCTCAGAGACAGAAAGCATTAACAGCAGGTGGAGAGAACCCTTCAGCAACACTTTCAACAGGCCTTCTACTGTAGACCACGCTTCATTCAGTCAGATTTCCCCAGAAACACACAGCCATCAGCCTCGACCTCCCTCCTACAGTTGAGGTCAAACAGTTGAGGTCAAATAAACCATTGCTTGTTTAAATTCTAGAAAGGCCCCAGGGAAGGATGGAATCTCTGCCGAGATCTGCAACTTAATGGGTCTAGTTGCACTAAGGGCCTTCCATGACATTGTGATGAGCATCTGGGAAGATGAAGACATGCTCAGTGAATGCAGAGACATTGTACCTCCCTTCAAGAACAAAGGCAGCAAAGGGAACTGCGGTAACTACCATGGCATCTCGGTGCTGGCGATTGCTGGGAAGATCCTAGTCCGCATCATTTTCAACCCCCTAATCATTTCCAAGAAGGACCGGTCTGAGTCACAGTGCATGCTCCACCCTGAAAAAGCACCACTGACATACTGTTCGCAGTCCATCAGGTTCAGAAAACTGTATCGAGCAGAACCTAGATCAATACATTGTCCTCACAGATTTAATCAAGGTCTTTGGACAATTTTGTCAGAGTTGGGATGCCCACACAAGTTCATCAGTCTTACTCGCTTCCTTCACGATAAGGCTGACCACTTCCTCTCAAATGGGGAAACCTCAAAGCCCCAAATGGTGTGAAGCAAGTGTGTGTACTAGCCCCCATACTGTTCAACCTTTTTATTCCACATGTACTCCTCCACACAGTCAGGGACCTTAAACACAGGGTGTATTACAGTACAGACTTGGAAGATCATCATTTGATCTGTGTCGCTGAAAATCCAGATCTAAGACGGTTAAAAGAGTCACTCCAAAGTACTCCATGTGGATAACTGTGTTCTTGTGGCCAGCAAGGAATCTGATCTGCGACTGGCTATTAACTGGTGTTTGTTTGGCCTCACCATCAGTCTGGACAAACCAGAGGCCTTATTTCAGCCTGCTACTGTGCCACCTTCCACTACGATTGAAAGCACAATACTGAGGGTAGTAAAGTCATGTAAATACCTTGGCAGTGTCATCTCCAGTTATAGTTCCTTGAATAAAGAAATCAATGCCAGGATTTGCAAGGCTTGTCAGAGCCTCGGCTGCCTGTGATCATGTGTGTTAAGTCAGCATAATATCCAGATGTCCGCTGGCATCAATTTGTACAAGGCTGTTCTCTTCACTGGCCCCCTGTATGGTGGTGAAATGTGGACTTTATACAAAATGCAACTCAAAACTACTGGAGCGTTTTCACACACGCAGCCTGAGATCCATCATGGGAATTTGCTGGCATGAACATATCACAAACCTGGAAGTCCTCAATAGGGCAAAGACTAACAGTATTGAAGCCAAGAACCTGAAAGCACCTGATGGCTGTGGGGAAGGAGCTGTTGCTGAAACATTGAGCGTCTCCCTTCAGGCTCTTGTACTGCCTGCTTGATGGAAGCAATGAAAAGAGGGCATGTCTTGGGTGATGGAGGTCCTTAATGATGGATGCCGCCTTTTTGAAGCATTTACTTTTGAAGGCGTTGTTGAAGCTGGGGTGGCTAGTCTCCATGATGGAGTTGCTGAGTTTACAACTTTCTACACCTTTTCTCTATCCTGTGCAATGGTTCCTCCATACTAGAGAGTGATGCAATGAATTAGTATGCTCATTATGGTGATAGAGGCCCTCCGTTGGATTTGGTTGACCACAAGTCTAGTGTCCCAGCTAGGTGATATGTAAGCCAGTAAGCAAGCCAGGGCAGTACAATATGGAGAGCAAGCTGTTGTCCATATAGCAGGCTCCCCCACTCCACGCTGCTAATAAATCCAAAAGAACGCCAGAGACTAATACAGTTTGGCACCAACAGTTTCACAGGAGTTGCAAGTCAGTGTTGAACTCAACATTGGACTGCCTTAGGGTCTTCAGCTCCAGATTTTTCCTCAGGGTTTACTCCCGAAGAGTGGATATAGCCACAAGGCAACAGAGATTTGAGATCAGAGATGTCCTTCTCATAGACAAGTTGCCATCCATGGCTAACTGGTTTTAAAGTGCCAGAAATCTGCCTTTGCTCCTATCGTCAGCAGAAACAGTTCAGCCAAACTCAGTATCTAAGCCATACATAAAGGCCAGGAGTTGGACTTGGTTGTCAGAGGCTACTTGAGTCGCATATCATTGAGAGGCAGTGTGAGCTTATTCCCGCTACAACCCCTTCCAGTTATAATAACCAACCTACTCCACAATACATCTGTAGAAATTTGTGTCTTTGGTGTCATACCAATTCTCTTCAAACTCCTAATGAAATACAGGCGCTGTGAAACTTTCTTTATAATTGCATCAATATGTTGGGCCCAAGATAGATCTTCAGTGATTTTGACATTTAGGAACTGGAAACTGCTCACCCTTTCCACTTCTGATTGCTAGATGAGAACTGGTGTGTGTTCCTCGACTTCTCCTTTCTGAAGTCCACAATCAATTCCTTGGTCTTACTGATATCGAGTGCAAGGTGGTTGTTGCGACATCACTCAACTAGCTGATCTATCTGGCTCACATACACCTCCTCATCACCATCTGAAATTCTGACAATAGATGCATTGTCAACATATTTATAGATGTTGCTTGAGCTGTGGCTAACCACACAGTCATGGGCGTAGAAAGTACAGATAGTGGGCTAAGCAAAGCACACATCCTTGAGATGCGTCAGTGTTGACTGTCAGTGAAGAGATGCTATTTCTGATCTGCACAGATTGTGATCTTCCTATGAGGAAGTCAAGGATTCAGTTGCAGAGAGAGGTATACCAGGTTTTGGAACTTGTTGATTTAGACTATTGATCAACACTGTGGAAAGATCATTTGTATAGGGTGCAAACACACACAACTAACTATAACTGCCTAACATCCTGCAAAGCATTTGAAACCAGTTCACATCTGGTGAGGCATTTTAAGCTGTTTTAGACTTGATAAGACGCTATACAAATGCAAGATTTTCCTTCAAAATAAGACTTACGTCCTTGATAAATGTTTTATTTCTCTGAATAAAATTTCAGTAGGTTAATAAAAGAACTTCTTTGTTATTTTAAAATCAATCCTGATATGGCATTACCTCCAGCTTTGAAGGTTTTATGGCAGTGAATGATCAAATCACCCCATGATATTTAAATGACATAAGTAACTCAACTCATATTAGCTCATCTTGGTTTTTCTCCTCCATTTTTAACTGAACCCCTCCTCACCTCTCTGGAAGCAGAGATGTCCCCAGCCTGACCTGCCCTGACACGTCTTTCTACTCTGCATTTCACAATTACATTCTTTTGACCATGTTTTTACTCGCAAACTGTTCCCATTCACTCATGTACCAGGTGACCTTACAGATTACCCCCAATGTCACTTTGGTTTTATCTCTTAGACACATCCCCACCCTCTCTGAAGTGAAAGCTTCTTCTCTTCTCTCCTTCTGACAAAAGGCTCTTTGAACTGAAACAGCATCTCTGTTTTACTTCTCACAGAGGTGGTCTAATCTGAGCATTTTTGGTCTTCAGATTGGTTCCATTTCACATACTGCAAGTAAACAACTAGTAATCTCCAGTGTAGAGGTTCCCAACATTTTTTATGCCATGGACCAATACCATTAAGCAAGGGGTCTGCAAGCCTCAGGTTGGGAACCTCTGCTCTAGGGAAACAGCCGGCATTGCTCCTCTATGGAGGATTTTGGGCCTGCAATCTTACACTATGCAGATGATTCTTAAAGATTAGGAGGAATTTATTTAGCCAGAGGGTGGTGAAATTGCCACAGACAGCTATGGAGGCCAAGTCATTCGGTATATTTAAAACTGAGGTTGACAGTTCCTTGATTAGGAAGGTTGTCAGAAGTATTGGAAGAGAAGGCAGGAGAATGAGATTTAGTGTGCTAAAAATCAGCCATGATAGAACGGCGGAACAGACTCAATGAGCCAAAGGCCTAATTCTACTCTTGTGTCTTGTGGCCTTGTGTCTTTCAGTTTTGATCGGCTTTGACATGGGACAAAGATTTGTTGATGCTTGCTTAAGCATCGGGTGGATACTTGTTCCATGTTTAATTTTACAAATGTAACTCCACTCGTGCAATGTCCAAGAGAGAAAGTCCATAACTTTCCTTTCAGAAAAGAAACAGCATTGAAATCCCTAACAAACAAAGGCAGGGCCAAATTTAAAACTGTCACTTGACAATGTAGTTTCCTCCCATATCCCAAAAATTCGTGGCTTTGGAGGTTAAATGACCGCTGTAAATTGGCATTGATTGTGAAGGGAAATGATGAGAATGTGCAGAGAATTACAGTTACAAGAAAAAGTTTGTGAATCCTCTCCAATTACCTGGTTTTCTTCATTAATTACTCATAAAATGTGGTCTGATCTTCATCCAAGTCATAATAATAGACAAGCATATTCTGCCTAAACTAATATCACACAAGCAATAGTACTTTTCATGTCTTTATTGAACATATTATTTAATTATTCATAGTCCAGTCTGGAGAAAAGTATGTGGACCTTTGTATTTAATAATTGGTAGAAGCTCCTTTAGAAACAATAACCTCCAGCATACATTTCTTTAACTACTGATCAGACCTGCACAATGGCGAGGAGGAATTTTAGACCATTCCTCCATATAACAGTTTCAGTTCATCAATATTTTCGGGTACCTTGAATGAACAACCCTCTTCAACTCATGCCACAGCACATCAATTGAGTTAAGTTCTCGACTCTGACTTGGCTATTTCAAGACACAAATTTTTATATTTTTTTAAACCATTCTGTTGTTGATTCACTTGTGTTTTGGATCATTGTCTTGTTGCATCATCTAACTTCTATTAAGTTTCAGGTGAAGGCTCCCTACCCTGACATTCTCCTGTAAAATGTCTTTGAATTCATTGTTCCCTTAAAGACTGCAAGCTGCCCAGGCCCTGAGGCAGCAAAGCAGCCCCAAACAATGATGCTCCTTTCACCATGCTTCATAGATGGGATGAGATTTTGGTCTAGGAGTGCAGTGCCCTTTTTCCTCCAAAAGCTCAACTTTTGTCTCATCTGTCCACAGAACATAGTCCCATAAGCATTGTGGAGCATCCAGGTGGTCTTTTGGAAATTTGAGACATGCAGCAATTTATTTTTGGAGAGCAGTAGTTTCCTCCGCTGTGTCCTTCTATGAACACCATTTTTGTTCAGCATTTTATTTTGCAGTGGACACATGAGCAGAGACTTCAGCAAGTTTTAGACATTTCTGCAGGTCAATTGCTGTTACTTGGGATCTTTATCACCTCCTTCAGCATTGCACATTGTTGGCAGTGTATTCAGTACTGACAAGAAGTGGTACAATTGTTTGTGTGTTACTAGCTTAGGCAGATTGTGTTTGTCTATTATTGTGCCTTATTACACTTTATAAGTAACTAATGCAGAAAACCAGGGTTCACAAACTTTTTCTTGCAATTATAAGAAAGGCATCAATGAGGGATTAGTGTAATTAGGTGGTTGACGGTTGACATGGACTCAGTGAGGAAAGGGCCTTTTTCCATGCTGTGAACTCTATTCACCAGATAAAATTAAAAAGCAGCAAACCAAAGATCAACTGGGAGATTGAGAAGGAACTTCAGTGTTTCAACTAATTCTTCTCGACTGATATAAAAGTACTTGGTTTTAACACTGAGATTTCTACCTGTTTGCATTAATTCCCTTTATGAAATTACACTGGATTACTAACACCCAGAAACAGAAAATTAGCTGTGAAATCACACAGGTCAAATTCACAACTGCAATACTAAATGAATAATTAGCACACAAACCTGATAGCAGAGTTGGCATAATGCACAGTCACTGAACAAACCTTACAACTATCAGCACATTTAACATTAAAGTGGTCAGTAGGAACACCAGAGGGCTTTTTCAAACAAGGGAACTATAATATCTATTTCACGAAGACAAAAGGTTGCTTCTTTTCCATGTAGTGTTTGACTGGCAGAGGAATCAAAAGCTGTCAATATCTGGATTCTGGTGAGGGATCATTAAAACTTCAAACAGTTATAATGGGAAATGACTACCTTAACGTTCCATGTCAGTTAATACTCTGCTGACACGTAAAGAAAATTAGATCAAAAATAGCATTTTTTTTCCACTAGTACCTGGGGAAAAAAGGTATAATTTTGTAATAGGATTCAATTTGAATGATCCAAGTAATAAAAAAAGGTTTAAAATACCTACCTCATCAAGCTTGACTGAGTAAAATGGTATAATTTCCATTGAGACCCTGCCTTCACCATTATGTAATTTCTTGGCAAATCCAAAAATATAGATACTAATATCAGACAAACTGAAAAGAACACTGAGAAATCCAACTGTCATGTTTCTAGAAAACTGTAGTAACTGGAGCGTACATAATTATATGCACCTGTTTGATTTCCATAACATTTAACTCCATTAATTACTCTGGAATTAATTCAGGCCCCCTTAAATGCTTATAGAAATTCATATTCATTCCATACTCTGACAATTTGTTACAGAAAATTACAACTGGGTATTATGCCCCAACATCCTCTCTAGTCTATCCAATTAAAAGCTGCACTTTGATTGCATCCCATTCTTTCATTACTTTGAAATTGGCCCCAAGTTCCTTGTTTATCTCAAAGCCTCAGGTAATGCAACTATAACTTTGTTTTATTTAAAAACAAAAGCCTTGAGACCCTGGACACTGACCCTACACATTACCAGGCAGTTCTCTCTCTCAACAAGGAGCCTTGAGCAGTCAGTCTCTGTGCACTGGAGGTGCCCAAGGTGAAGTATCTAAGTAAAAGACGACACACAAGACCCAAATCCTTCTTAGCATTAATTTTCTTATTGACTGGGATCTTACAGGTAATCTCTAAAACTATTCTAAAAGTTGCCATACAACCTTAATGTCAGTATTTAGTGAACAATAACAGATCTCCATGCAGAACTGCACTTATAATAATAATTACATTTCAGGATAAGGCATTATCAACCTAAAATCCTACAAGTAACAAACCTATCACTTGTGTGGGAGTTTGATGAAATTCCCAGTATTTCTTTAAATGTCAACATACAGTGCCTTGAAAAGTATTCAGCCCCACCACTAATTTCACATTTTACTGTCTCATTTTCCAAATTTAAAATATATTCAAGTAGGATTTTTGAGCTAATCTACAAAATATTGTACATCATGTCAAATCTAAAGAAACATTTTTAAAACCTGTCAGGAATTTACTAAAAATTAAAAACCAAAATTGTGAGACTGAAAAAGTATCCATCCCCTTTGTAATTATTATGCTAAATTTCCTCAGGTACAATATACTGTATTATCTTACCAACTCTTCCAATTTGTTGACGTAGAAAATTGGAGGATCACCTGTTTTCAATGAATTCATAAGAATCAACACCCCTCGCTCAGTAAGGTCCAACAATATAGTATATTTTCAACAGACAAACCAAAATAAAATCTTGAATGTTCTTTTGTCCAGTCAGAAAAATGATAACAGAGAAGCACAAAACTGGGAAACGGTACAAGACCTTCTCAAAGGCACCGAACGTATCTCGGAACTCAGTGCAGTCCATCATGAAAAAGTGGAAAAGATATGAAATCACAGCTATCCACCCTAGGTCATGGCACCCCTCTAAACTTATTCACCAGAAGAGAATGACACTTTTATGAGAGGTTACTGTGTGATGCCAATGATCACTCTGAGTGAACTGCAAAAGTCAGTGGCTGTAACTGGAAATGAAGTTCATGGCTCCACAATCTCTAAAGGCCTTGCACAAAAGGGGTATTTATGGAAGAGTGGCAAGGAAGAAGCTCTGGTCAAAAAAAAAAGCATATTCTTGCCCATAAAGACTTTGCAAAGCAACACTTGAAGATACTGTAAAGACGTGGAAGAAGGTCTTGTGGTCAGATGAGAAAGGGGAATATTTTGGTCTCTACACTAGTGGTACATGTGGGTTAAGTCTAATACAGTTGGCCCTCCTTATCTGCGAGGGATTGGTTCCAGGACCCCCTGCAGATACCAAAATTCATGGATGCTCAAGTCCCTTATTTAACCTGACTTAGTGCAGTAGTCTTTAAGACCCAGCGGAACCCCGGACTTAATTTAATATGTCTCCAGGCAGTGGACATTAGAACCTGGTGGCACAGCTCTGAATCCGCAGTGTTTCTGTTCATGAAAATAATCACGATCGCGATCAAAAATAAGGTAGAAATAATAAAGCGATCGGAAAGAAGTGAAACGCCATCGGCCATTGGAAAAGCTTTAGGCTACAGTCGGTTAGCGATCGGAACAATTTTAATGGAGCATTTGAAAGGCCCTGCCCCGATGAAAGCTACAATTATTACTAGCAATGCAGTGGTTATATTATTGAAATACATATGTTTCTTAAGTGTTTTATATGCATAGAAAGAAAACTTTTGACTAACTGACGCTAAATAATACCGGATGTACCTGTTTCGACTTCAAATCCAACTTAAAGACGGACTCGGGAACGGAATTCATTCATAACCCGGGGACTGCCTGTACTTTTAAGTCATTTCTTGATTACTCATAATACCTAATACAGTGTAAATGCTATGTAAATAGTTGTTATACTGTATTGTTTAGGGAGTAATGACAAGAAAAAATAGTCTGTACAAGCTCTAACAGAGTGCTGGAGAGAGAACTTCCGGGTTTTCCCGATCCGCGGTTGGTTGAATCCGCACATACGGAATCCGCGGATAAGAAGGGCCGACTGTACTGCACTTCAGCCAGTGCACACCCCTACTGTAAAGTATGATGGAGGTAGCATCATGCTATGGGGATGCTTTTCAGCAGCAGGAACTGGAAATCTGGTCAACGTTGATGGGAAGATGAATGCTGCTAAATACAGAGAGATCCTGAATAAAAACCTGCGAGTCTCTGTCAGAAAGCTTAAACTGGGGAGTAAATTCATCTTTCAGCAGGACAACAACCCAGAGCAACAATGAAAAAAACTAATGTCATTGAGCGGCCCAGTCAGAATCCTAGCCTTAACCTGATCGAATATCTTTCAGAAGACGTCAAGATTGCTGTACACCGCCACTCCCCAACTAACCTGGCACAGCTTGAACAGTCTTGCAAGGAGGAAAAGAAACATAGAAAACCTACAGCACAATACAGGCCCTTCGACCCACAAATCTGTGCCGAACATGTCCTTACCTTAGAAATTAGCTAGGGTTACCCAAAGCCCTCTATTTTTCTAAGCTCCATTTACCTATCCAGGAGTTTCTTAAAAGACCCTATCTTATCTGCCTCCATCACCGGCACCGCCAACCCATTTCACACACTCACCACTCTCTGCGTAAAAAACTTACCCCTGACATCTTCTCTATACCTACTTCCAAGCACCTTAAAACTGTGCACTCTCATGCAAGCCATTTCAGCCCTGGTAAAAAGCCTCTTGACTATCCACACAAACAATTCCTCTCATTACCTTATACACCTCTATCAGGTCACCTCTCATCCTCCATCACTCCAAGGAGAAAAGGCTGAGCTCACTCAACCTATTCTCATAAGGCATGCTCCCCAATCCAGGCAACATCCTTGTAAATCTCCTCTGCACCTTTCCTATGGTTTCCACATCCTTCCTGTAGTGAGGAGATCAGAACTGAGCACAGTACAAGTGGGGTCTGACCAGGGTCCTATATAGCTGCAACATTACCTCTCGGCTCCTAAACTCAATCCCACAATTGAAGGCCAATGCACCGTATGCCTTCTTAACTACAGAGTCAACCTGCTCAGCAGTTTTGAGTGCCCTATGTACTTGGACCCCAAGATCCCTCTGATCTTCAACACTGCCAAGAGTCTTACCACTAATACTATATTCTGCCTCATATTTGATCTACCAAAATGAACCACTTCACACTTATCTGGGTTGAACTCCATTTGCCACTTCTCAGCCCAGTTTTGCATCCTATCAATGTCCTGCTGTAACCTCTGACAGCCCTCCACACTATTCACAACACCTCCAACCTTGGTGTCATCAGCAAATTTACTAACCCATCCCTTCGCTTCCTCATCCAGGTCATTTATAAAAATCACAAAGAGTAGGGGTCCCAGAACAGACCCCTGAGGCACTCCACTAGTGACCAAACTCCATGCAGAATTTGACCCGTCTACAACCAATCTTTGCCTTCTGCGGGCAAGCCATTCCTGGATCCACAAAGCAATGTCCCCTTGGATCCCATGCCTGCTTACTTTCTCAATAAGCCTTGCATGGGCTACCTTGTCAAATGCCTTGCTGAAATCCATATACATTATATCTACCGCTCTACCTTCATCAATGTGTTTAATCACATCCTCACAAAATTCAATCAGGTTCATAAGGCACAACCTGCCTTTGACAAAGCCATGCTGACTATTCCTAATCATACTATGCTTCTCAAAATGTTCATAAATCCTACCTCTCAGGATCTTTTCCATCAACTTATCAACCACTGAAGTAAAACTCTCTACATCTGTAACCTTCCAGTCCTCTGGGACCTCTCCCATCCCCATTGATGATGCAAAGATCATCGCCAGATGCTCATTTTGCTCCATCACATTGTGCAAAGCTAATAGAGAACTATCCAAAAAGACTGCTGCCTGTAGTAGCTGCAAATCATGGCCTAACTAAGTATTAAGCAAAGGGGAATGAATACTTTTGAAATGCTGATTTTTTTTTTACTGTGAAAAAAGGAACACGTTATTCACAAATAAAAATTCTCAATTAAATTGATCAAAATCCCTAGTTATAATAGTCATTTATGTGAACAAAGGCACTGTATACCATGCTAACTGGACTTTAGCAAAAGAATGGAACTCTGTTTGTAGAAGAGGGTATACTTTTCCAGAGATCACAACGTATCCTGTGCATATTGATCAAGACTGCAACTTCTTATATCCTGCCTCTAAATTCAGTCAAACAAACAAGTCAGTAATATTCCAATCCTGTCACATTAGAAGTCATCACAGAAGCGGTTATTTACTACATCCAATTAATTTACCAGCATGTATTTGAGATATGGAAGGAAACTGGAGCAGCCAGAGGAAACTTGGATGGTCACAGAGAGAATGTGCAAACTTCACAATCCTGTCAATACCAGGATCGAACACAGATCCCTGGAACTGTGAGGCAGCAACACTAACAGCTGCATCAATGCGCTGCATTAGCAGCCAATATTTTTGTTTTAAATGTGTTCCTCCATTAGCCCTGGGGGAATAACTGTCTTACACAGAAGAGATAAATAGATGCTGCCTGGCCTGCTGAGTTCCTCTGTCATTGTGTGTGTTGCTTCAAAGGGTTCTGTTTTGCCGTTAGAATTTGCAGCCACTACTACAGTCAAGGAAAATTCCAGAAGTCATAAGTAAGTCAAGGATCACAGAATTAATGATATAATAGATAGCCTATCCTTGGAATCGGATCCATAAAGGATCTGCACTCTGTGGGATTCTAAACAAAAGCTTCAATTCGATGCACATAGCAATTTTTTTAAAATTGATTTTTTTATGCATTTTCTACAACACTACAGAAAGGAAAAAACCCCAAACCAAAATGAATAAAATTAATAGTGCAAAAATAAACATACAATAATAATATAATACAAAAAAGATAATTGAGAAAGCACCCAAATTGAAGTCATGTAAAGTTAGTATCCTCCCCAAGCCCCACAACAAAAAAAAACTCCAGACCAACCACAAAGCAATATAGAGAATATAAACCAAGACATTCAAACCCCCAAAACTGTAAATACACTTGAAAACAGAAGTTAATAATGCCTACTACCAAAAAAAAAAAGAGCTGAAAGCAAGGGACCGAAAAAAAAACCTTAATTAAGAGGAAGCATAGCAATTTTTGATTGGAGTACAAAAAGCTTTAGCATTGCATCCTCTCATCAAGGTAAAGCATTTATATATTGGAAAACTAACTGATGAAGCTCATCTTACCTTGCTAAAAAATGTCAGATGATACTTAGTGTATTTCAATGTACAGTGTTTCATAATTGGAAATCAATTGACTCCACTAGTGCCCAAAATTAATTTTTTAAAAACAACAGTGTACATAAAAATATTGATCTGTATAAGAAAGGTCATTGACATTCAAGCCACATTGTTATTCCTTTTATTGAAGTGAGACACAGGAATCTAAATCTTTTTATACTGCAAATGGAAGTTGTAAATTCAAAACATTCCATTAAGCTTAAAGGAGTACTCTATTCTATTCTGAAGGAAAAAGATGAAAGCATTTAACTTAAAATAAAATGCACAGCATGTTAGTTTCTGCAAATGTTTCTTGTGTAATGGTTCAAGCAGAATTTAATTTTGAAGCCATATCATGCATGTACCGAGTTTTCTAAATTTCCATACAAGAGATCATTAGATGAAGCCAGGGCAATAATTTTGAATGATAGAAATCACATACTTATAATGAAGAGTTATGAAGAGGAAGAATTCCTTAATATTTATCGGGGCCTCATGCTGAAACTATTGCTATATTGAACATTTATTGCTTTAAAAAGCAGTTGGTAAAAATAGAATTCCTGTGTGGTTCAGAGACATGGACTAGCTACAGTAGATGTAACAAGTGCCAGAGAGATACCAGCATGCTGCCTTTGCAAAATCTTCTGGCATATGAGTGAATTAATGTCAGTACTCTCGTCTCAGCTGAACATTCCCAGCACTGGGGCAGTTCACACCTGAAGAAAAACATCAATTGCAAACCCAACTGAAGGAGCAGGCATTTTTTTTTGGATGAGATACACCAGGATGGCACTGCAACTTGAGTCTTTCTATCAGGACAAGGCCATTGAAAATTGCAGATGAAGCAGTCTACTGCCATTACCGATTCATTTGCTTCATCAAGCTCCAGTGGCAGAATCCGTGGAAACCACACTGGCCTCATCAGGCACTTCAGAATTTATAAAACTCAGGTGGAAGCAAGTAATACTCAAAACCGAAGAAATGCCTAAGAATAGCCAAACTTTGTGGTACCCTTATCTTTTTTGCTACCTCAGTTTTGTTACTCCAATACACTGAAGGAACAAAAATGTTTTTGCATAAAGTTCTACAGCATAGAAATGGCATTCGGCCCAACTTGCCCATGCAAACCAAGAGGCCTATCTAGGCTAACCACTGCATTTGGTCCACGTCCTTCTAAACCTTTCTACCCATGCATCTATCTAAATGCTTTCTGAAATTTATAATCATATTTGCCTCCACCAGCCCCTTTGGCAGATTGTTCCATATACCCACCACCCTCTGTGTGAAACACTTTCCCCTTAGATCTCCTACAAACCTATTCTATTTGACCTTAACCTACCCCCCCCCCCCACCTTGGGAAAAGCCTGACTATTGCCCTACCTATGACTCTCAAGATTTTATCTAGCTGAATTATGATCTGACTGCAAGGAAAGAATGGGGAAACTTGAGCTGTTGTAAACAGGGGGAAAAAAAGCCAGGTGTAAGATCTTACAGGTGTGTAAAAGACTAGTACAACAAGATTTATAAATTTAGAAAATATAACTTTGGTAGAGATAACATGAAATTCTAAACAGAATAACCAAACTAGGAGACGAGTGAGTAGTTGAGACGAGTGAGTAGTTGAGACAAAACGTCTGAACAAATTAAGAAAAGAATTAGCGATTTTCACGTGGATGAATTAAAATTGGTTCTTCCTTTCAGGTAGCAAGTAGCTCAAGAAATAGTTTCCGATCACTTTTTTAGATTTTTTTTCAGCCTTTCTAGATCTTTCACTGAAAATAAACATGGACATGATCTCTCCTCAATTATTACACATTTGGAAAATAATAGCTTTTCCAGATATATCAAGCCTATAACATTTACCTGAAACAACATGCTTCATGCTGTCATCATGTTGAACACTTCAAATATGATCACATTATTCTGGTCACTAAATTAAATTATTGATACTAGATTACTTTTTTTAAGGCCGGCTAGTGGCACAGAGACATCAGTGCTGAACTCCGGAGTGAAGGTTCCTGAGTTCGAATCCAGTTGGGCCACTGCCGGGCATGCTTTCTATCCGTTCTCAGCCTTGTAAAAACAAACTGCGCTGTGAGGAGGACGTGGGGGACCACTCACAAAATCTTTCCTCCAAGACAACCACTTGAAAAAAAGTGGTCACCGAGGCTCTGGCAGAGTGTGGCACACAAAAAAATAGATTACTTTTTGTTGCTCGTTCCTATTGTCACAGGAGCAATAATGATGTTTAATTATTGCTTTGTCATGTAAAATCACTAAATACAGAATTGCTAAGGCAGGCTGGCCCATGATTCCCCTTGATAATCCCACTTCAGATTGAAATAAACTTGGTACTTCCTCAAAAAGGAAAGAGATACAGGACAATGCAGAAGTTATCGGCACATATACATCACTACTATACAGTTTCAGGAGCAAAAGATGTTGGGAATGGCAAGGGTGGAGCGCTGTGGGGAGGTTGTGGGATAGGTGGCATGGAAGAAGTGATAATACAGGGGGTTGGCACATGTGCAGACACACCCAGTCCTGAGACACCAGACAAGGTCATATGATTCCAAACAATTGTTTTATTGATCATTACAGAATGCCCCAATCTCTTCCTTCTCCTTCACATTTGCTCAACAATGATCCCCCTCTCCCTGCCCCTTCTCTCTCTGTCTCACAATAGAAGTCCATATCAAAAATCAGATTTAACATCATTCACACCTGTCATGACATTTCAGCCAGCATCTATAGGAAGGAGCACTGTTGACGTTTCGGGCCGAGACCCTTCATCAGGATGTCAGGTACAATTTCACGTGGTGATGAAGAGCGTACAGGACTGAGATTGTTTGGCAACAACCTTGCATCCAATATTAGATTTCGGGATGGGGAATCAGGATTGCAAACGCACACTAACCCTCATTGAGGGATCAGTGGTGAAAAGGCTGCGCACTTCAAGTTCCTGGATGCCAATACCTCAAGAAGATCTACTCTGGGCTCAACATATTGATATAATCATCATAAGGAGCTTGAGGAGATTTGGCATGTAAGCAAAGAGTCTTTACAGTGAGCATTCTGGTTCCAATGCACAGCATCAGAAGAGGCTGCAGGGGTTGCAGACTCAGCCAGCTCCTTAACAGACACAACTTTTCACACCCTTGTGGATATCTTCAAAAGGTAGTGCCTCAATAAGATGCTATCCATCATTAAGGACCCACACTATCCAGCGCAAGGCCCCTTCTCATCAGGGAGGAGGTACATGAGCCTGAAGACTCATACTCAAAAGCTTAGGAACAGCTTCTTCCCCTATGCCATTAGCTTTCTGACCAGCCCATGAATCCTTCATTATTTCACTTTTGCACTCTATTTTTTTTTGTGACTTGTAGTCAATTTTATGTCTTGCACTATAATGCTGCCACACACAGCAAATTTCATGATAGACTTCAGTGATTATAAACCTGATTCTGAAGCAGCATCCACGCAGTAATGGAAGCAGGCGCTTTCAAGATAATCCAGTCATTGATTTATTCAGCACAGAAACAGGTCAACTTCAGCGCAACTCACTCACTCTTCCCCAACTGAACTGCTACCTAAAGCCAGTCCCACTTGTTTGTGTTTGGCTGACACGTCTCTGAACATTTCAGATTCATATATCTTGGCCAAATGCCTTTTAAAAGTTATAACTGTACATTAATCTACCACTTTCCTTGGAAGCTTAATCCATATATCCATGATCATATATCCACATATCCTTTTCCCCTCATGTCCTGTTTAAAGTTTTCCCCTCTCCCTTGACTCATAAAGGTAAGCACCCACCCTTCACTGCTTTCAGGGAACAATGTACTTGTACTCTGATCTACAGCTCTCTGCACAGTCCTGCAATTTACTCAGCAAGTACTGCCCTGGTTTAACTTCCCAATATACAATATGTTACACATGTCCAAGTTAAATTGCACCTGTCATTTCTTGGCTCAATTGTTCTTAATCTTGTTGTAACCTTAAATAACCTTCTTCACTGATATTTGATTTAGTTACGGCCTCAGTGCAACTTCCTGAAAAAAATAAGCAAATTACTTTGAACTGACTACAAGCAAGAACATAAGAAAAGGAGCAGGAGTAGAAGTACCTTCTACCATGACATTTGGGCATCGTGGTAGCACAGTCAGTGAAGCTGCTGCCTCACTTCTACCGCAGCCCGAGTTTGATTCTGACCAGTGGTGAACCCCATGTAGAGCTTACATATTCCCACTGTGACCATCTGGTTTTCTTGTTATACCAAGGGCATGCAGATTGGTAGGTTAAATGGCCAATGTAAATTATCGCCAGCATGAAGATGAGGAGTACAACCTGTGCAGAACTGATGGGTATAAGAAGATAATAGATTACAGGGAAAAAGCTGAGTGTGTTGGGAATGGGTCTGCAATTGCCCTGTGCCAGCATAAACATGATGGTTCAAAACGGTCTCCCATATTGTAAGAATAATATGGAAATATAGTAGGATGACTGGCCTCAAGTATGCTTTGTAATTTAGTAAGATCATGGCTGATTTTATACTGCCCTCAGCAATAATTTTCCATTCAATCCACAAACCTCCTCAAATGCCTCGTGGTCTAAACGTCTGTCAACCTACAGCTGGAGTCAATCCAGAGTCTGACTCCTCAACTCTCTGAGGTACAGAAATCAAATAATTGATTTGATGCACCCTCGGGTTCTGAAGGAAGTAGCTGGAGGGATTGCGGAGGCATTAACAATGATCTTTCAAGAATCAATAGATTCTGGCATTGTACCAGATGATTGGAAAATTGCAAATGTTACTCCACTATTTAAGAAGGGTAGGAGACAGCAGAAAGGAAACTATAGACCTGTTAGTCTGACATCAGTGGTTGGGAAGTTGTTGGAATCGATGGTTAGGGATGAGATTATGGAGTGCCTGGAGGCTCATGACAAGTTAGGCCAAAGTCAGCATGGTTTCCTGAAAGGAAAAACCTGCCTGACAAACCTATTGCAATTTTTTGAGGAAATTACAAGCAGGGTAGACAAAGGAGATGCAGTAGACATGGTGTACTTGGATTTTCAGAAGGCCTTTGACGAGGTGCCGCACATGAAGCTGCTTAGCAAAATAAGAGCCTATGGAATAACAGGGGTTACTATCATGGGTGGAGCATTGGCTGATGGGCAGGAAACAGAATGGGAATAAAAAGATCCTATTCTGTCTGGCTGCCGGTTATCAGTGGTGTTCCACAGGGGTCGGTGTTGGGACTGCTGCTTTTTACAATGTATGCCAATGATTTGGACTATGGTGTTAATGAATTTGTGGCTAAATCTGCCGATGATACAAGGATAGGTGGAGGAGCAGACAGTGTTGAGGAAACAGAGAGCCTGAAGAGAGACTTAGATAGTTTAGGAGAATGGGCAAAGAAGTGGCAAATGAAATACAATGTTGGAAAGTGTACGATCATGCACTTTGGAGGAAGAAATAAATGTGCAGACTATTATTTAGATGGGGAGAGAATTCAAAATATAAAGATGCAAAGGAACTTGGGAGTCCTTGTGCAGGATACCCTAAAGGTTAACCTCCAGCTCGAGTCGGTGGTGAAGAAGGTGAATGCAACATTGGCATTCATTTCTAGGGGTATAGAATATAACAGCACGGATGTGATGTTGAGGCTCTGAAAGGCACTGGTGAGATCACACGGAGTATTGTGTGCAGTTTTTGCCTCCTTATTTTAGAAAGGATATACTGACATTGGAGAGGTTCAGAGAAGGTTCACGAGAATGATTCCAGGAATGAAATGGTTATGATATGAGGAACATCTGGCAGCTCTTGGGCTGTATTCCCTGGAGTTCAAGAGAATGAGAGGGGAACTCACAGAAACATTCCGAATGTTAAAAGGCCTGAACAGATTAGATACGGCAAAGTTATTGCCCATGGTAGAGGAGTCTAGGATTGAAGGACATCCTTTTAAAACTGAGATGTGGAGAAATTACTTTAGTTAGAGGATGGTAAATCTGTGGAAATTGTTGCCACGAGTGGCTGTGGAGGCCAAGTCACTGGGTGCATTTAAGGCGTAGATAGGTAGATACTTGATTAGCCAGGGCATCAAAAACTATGGGGAGAAGGAAGGGAGTGGGGATGACTGGAAGAATTGAATCAGCCCATGACTGAATAGCTGAGCAGACTCGATAGGCCAAATGGCCTACTTCTGCTCCTGCATCTTATGGTTTTATGCTCTAATTTATAACCAGAGAAGAAATTTCCTCTGATCTCTATATAAATGAGCAACTCCTTATTTGAAATCTATACCCCTCTATTTTTAGATACTCCCAGCACAGGAAACATCCTCTCAGCATTCACCATGTTAATCCCCCTCAGATTTCTGTACATTTACCTCTCATCCTTCTATACTGAAATGAGCATGACCCCAATTTCCTCAACCTTTCATCACATACCAGCCCTTTGATACCATGAATATACTGTGGCTGCCGCCAATGAAACATCCTCCATATAACAGGGAAAACCAAACTGCACACAATAATCAAAGAGGGTCATCATAAGTGCACTCTGTAATTGTACTGAGACTACTTTTATGGAAAATATCACTTGCAATAAAAGCCAGCAAATATTTGAGTGATTAGTTACAATCAAACCTGGTGATAAGTAGAGTAATCTCTTGCCTCTGTTGTTTGGCTCATACTGAAGAACCTACAGGAAATGTTCATGTTTTTTCAGGGCAGGGTCTAGCAATAGTATAAGAATGTATAATAAACTCACTGAATGTTTACTTAGTTGGACTCCCTCATAACAGCTGTTCTAAGCTTACAGACGATGGAATCTGGGCAAACAAAGCAAAGTACAAGGTGGCATTTTCATTTGTTCAGTTTGAGCATGTACGGTATTCAATGAACTGAAAATACATTGCTCTGCAACTATGGAGAAAAACTAACAACTGGAATCAACTCACCTCAGGTGGGGGCTCCTGGTCATTTCTCCACGATGCATCTGAACCTTTCTGTCTGTTTTTAAAAAATGAATACAGTCAATTAAAATGCTCAACATAGCTATTCATACAAGACCATAAACTGTAGGAGCAGAATTAGGCCATCTGGCCCATAGAGCCTGCTCCGCCATTGCATCATGGCCGATCCATTTTCCCTCTCAGCCCCAATGTCCTGCCTTCTCCATGTATCCCTTCACACCCTCAATAATCGAAGACTCTATCAACCTCTGCCTTAAATATACCCAATGATTTAGCCTCGACAGTCACCTGTAGCAATGAACTCCACAGATTAACCATTCTCTGACGAAAGAAATTCCTCCTCATCTCTGGTTGAAATGGACATCCCTCTATTCTAAGGCTATGTCCTATGGCAGGCATGGGCAAACTACGGCCCGGGGGCCATATGCGGCCCGTTAAGCTTTTTAATCCGGCCCGCAGAACTTGATGAAATTATATTAATAAACCTTGTTAACATTTTTTCCCCACAATTCTGGTGTTTTCCCAATAGATGACGCACTCTATATACATTGACCTTTGTTGAGGTGCAGCGTATTACTCCACATTTGCGCTTTACTCTTTGTTCGGCTCAACCTATTTGTGTGAACAGGCGTTCAGCGTCATGAACATCAACAAAGCCAGCCACAGATCCAAGTTAACTGACCAACACCTCAGATCCATCCTGAGAATCGCCACAACAAAACTAAATCCAGACTTTGATGCGCTGGCTAAAAAGGGAGACCAACAACACTGTTCCCACTGAAATTAAAAATAAGTTTCTTCGTTGTGTTATGTAAAAAATGCATTTGAAAATATTTTTTTCAATTAGCCTTACATGTTACATGTCATTTCTGTTAAGTGATGGACATGAGTAGTGCGCAGGTGCACATACGTTCTCAAAATAAAAAATGCGCTCCAGATCAAATAACGCGCTCCGCATACTGGCGCGCTGTCACTGTTCTGTCCTTGTGCTGGTCGTTGTTGAGTTTTGGCACAGGGGACAATTGAATAAGAAGGAGCAGGACAAGTAGACCTGCATCTCCTACCGTTTTTGAAATAAAGACAGTCAGGAGGAGAGTGATGATGATAATATCTTGAAGGATAACAGAATTTTCAATGCTTTAAAATAATAACCGTTACTATTAAAAAAAGCTGTATTTTATTCATTTAATTTTCAGTGTTTTAAAAGTCATTTCAATAAATAGCTAAATACCATGGGACTTCAAAGACAGATATTTTGTTGTAATGCATTTGTTCATTTTCAATTGAAATTAAAGCACATGTTTTCTACATATCCCATGATATTTTATTTTCTCTTATGAGGTGTATTACCAAAACACTCCGTCCAACTGCTCCTGGTCCGGCCCCCCTGTCAAACTTTAGAACCCTTTGTGGCCCACAAGTCAAAAAGTTTGTCCACCCCTGTCCTATGGTCTTAGACTCCACCACCATAGGAAAGATCCTCTCCACATCCACTCTATCAAGGCCTTTCAACATTCGACATAATCTTTGACAACTGTCCACTATAGAGATGAACTTAAATAAAGGTTGGTATTTATAAAGTGCCTATGCAAACCTCAAGACAAGATCAGGAAACCAACATGTATGGGAAATTTCAAAAGAACTCACCATGTTCTACCACAAGACTTGATGGATTAAGAGTTCACAATTCTTTAGAGAATTGCTTGTTAGAAAGGGGCACGGAATCAGAACTACAAGCATGAAGAAACAAGCACATCTACAATAAACCAAGAGCCTGCTTCCATGGTGAAAGATTTAATTAAACTCCTTTGGGGACATATTGTTTCAACACCTTAATTTCCCTTCAAACACAGAACTGATTAAAAACTCATAAAATATTCATTCCAAACAGAAATTTGGAAGAAAAAAATTCTTGTTTGTTATGAAGATATTAGCCATGCGTAACAATTAATATTGATAATATAAAGTTGCACTCATGCTCATTTCCAAGTATATTTAAGTGAACTTTTAGTTTTGGAGAAAGAAAACTAGTTATAAGATTTGCATAAATTAAATAGTATTTATTCTAAGAAATTTGTTCAGGATTTTAAGATCTGAAGTGCAAAGTAGTCATGATACAATCTCATTTCTATTATGGTCTATAAACTTGCAAAGAAGGGGAACCAAATCTACTGTACACCATAAAATTTGAAATCACTAATACAGCTGCTTTCTAGAATGATACAGGTTACAGCACCAAGAGATTATTTGGTCCGTCACATGTATGTCATCCGTATACACAATCTTGCACTCTTCCCAAAACATTGTAAAAAATATAGTCTTCCCTTCTTCTCCTCATTAGTTTTATCAGGAAGTAGCTACTGTTTCTGCTTCTTGTGACAGCAAATGTGATGCAGACTTGCCAATCCAAAGTTTGTGCATAAAACTTTTAATTTAATCTGCACAGAATTTATAGCACACTTCATTTACTCTAAGCCAAACTTTAAACCCAACCACTACTCTCTTCTCTCCTTCCTATTCGTCCTTGTCTAGTAATCTCCTCAACCATATCCATTTTATTTCCTCCAGTTATCCCCAAGGCAGCACAGATTACATTCTTACCATTCTTTAAGTAGTTAAAGCTGTGCAGCCAACTGCAAGCAAATAGTCAAAAGAATAAAAGCAGATTTACACTGCTTTTCTTTTCTCTCTCAAGGGCAAAAGTATCTTTCCATGCATGGGGGTTACAGCTTTCCAAGTGCTGTCACCTGGAACTAAATATAAAATAATAATGCAAGGAAGAAATAGGTTAGCTACTTTTCTTCAGGCTGATTGGCACTAAGTCACTGGTGGCAGGTAACAGCTCTTTAAATACCCCAGCACAAAAGAAGCTATTAAGTGTTGTCTGCTATGCTAGGGTGGTCACAGGTCAGATGCCACTTCAAAACTGCGATAAATGTAAAAATATGATTATGGAGGATTAAACAGTAAGTTTTTAAAACAACTTTAGAAAACCATCTAAACAGTTACCACTACCCCTTTAGGTACCACGGCCCTATAAACAAGTAGAACAGTAGTTTTCTGGATGACTTCTCTTCTGATAATGCCACAATGAACAATTTACAATTTCAATTTTGCTCTCCAATTTTGTTATTTTAAAACCAGCAGTTATCTAGATTGGATGCCAGGTAGTGATTTCCAGAAACCTTGCCTGCAGCTTCTATATGGCTAAGTTCATCTTCTTCCTCTCTTTGGCAGAATTGTAAACCATTTTATTTTTAAATAGGTTATCTTACTTTTCCAAGAACAACTTGAATTTCCTCCATATGTTACTGGATTGAAATTAAACCTAACAACTGTTCTCATAAGACTGATGTTTGTTCCTGTCGCCACCCTTACTAAGGACTCTTGCATTAGTGCTAGAAGGATTATCATGAGCATATTTAAATAGAGGTTGTTAAATTAATACTGAAACTAAATTATTTGTTCAGTCTCTGCTGTGAAGCAAGTTTCACATTGGACATGTGTGTTTTACAGACTTTTCAAAGTGAAAATGCGTAAGCCCAATTTGCAGATAGCACAACCAGAAACTAAACAACAAAATACATCTGGTCTAATCAGATTTGGCACAATATCATCTGGTTCTCCCTCCATGCCATCACCTGTTACTTCGGACCCCACCTCCTCCCTGTCTTCTATAGGAATCAATCATTATCATCATCAGTTTATTTTAATGTCAAGTCTTTAGATTAATTTTCAATGTATGATTTTAGTGTGATATATCTCTTTAATTTCAAGTGTTATTTCAATCTGGCCTACTGAATTTAATTACAGTTATCACCTATTGCTAGTAAAATTACTCTTATTAATGCAGCAAAATTTTGATCACTGCAAATTAAATATATTTTGAGAGGTTTTTGAATGTTGGGACAGTCATGTTTGTATAATGAAGTGGACACCCTCAAGATATTTTGAAGCACTGATGCTTCTACTAGAACTTATGAAAGTTGCACTTCTTACAGAAAGAACCAATGAATTATTCACTTCTTGACAAAAACCCTTAAGACTTTAAAAGAAAATGAATATTCAATTATTATAAAAGCTTTAATTATTTACATTTCATCAACAAATGTTGTTTCTTGTGCATACCTTAGCAATTCAATAATCCTCTCCAATTAGTTATTATGGTTAGAGACAAGAGACCGCAGCTGCTGGAATTTTGGGCAAAAAGTAAACTGCTGGAAGAACTCAGCAGGTTAAGCAGCATTTGGGAAAGCAAGGAGGTAGTAAACATTTCAGGCCAAGATCCTGCACCAGTAGAGGAATGATAGCCAGTATTTAGACTACGTCACGTCATCCCTGAGGCATGACGTGGTCATTCTGTCAGAAACCTCTAAGTGGGTGATCACGGTAGAACTGCCAGTTCCATAGGAAGACCAGATTGAGGAGACATTTTAAAGTAAGAAAGCCAAGTACCAGGTGGTGGTAGAGCAGTGTCAGAGACAGGGGTGAAGGGCACGATGCGAGCCTATAGAGGTGGGTTGTAGAGGTTTTGCTGGCTGCTTGCTATGCAGAACCTACTCCCTCCTAGGCATTACGGGGGCTTGCAAATCCAGGAGACACCAGGACTGTCACAGAGGTTGCTGAGCAAGCCTCCAGATGGCTATGGATCAAAAGGATCTTTATGCAGTCCTGTGTAGGTCTGTAGTCTAGTGCAGCTTTCTCTGTGTTGTTTTTTTACGTAGTTCAGTCTAGTTTTTGTACTGTGTCATGTAACACCATGGTCCTGAAAAACATTGTCTCATTTTTACTATATACTGTACCAGCAGTTATGGTCGAAATGACAATAAAAGTGACTTGACTTGAAGAGGTGTGACCCATGGACCAATGCTGCTGGGAGACAAGCCAGGGCCTGATCAACCATGGCTGGATCACCTGCGTGAGAATGTCTGATGTTGCAAGACCCCAGGTTACATCACTGATGATGGTCCCAGTGCACGCTAGGATGTATATTAGCATTAGTTAAGTAGTGCTATTTGAAATTTAAAATAGATCGGCATGAGGATGGGAAACAAAGCTCTAGATCAGAAAGCAGATTGATTCAGAGGAAAGTAGATGTCATAACCAGTACGAACAGGCAGGACAAGGTTATAGACCTTGTTCAACCGGGGTTGAAGTGTGTCTATTTTAATGCTAAGAATATTAAGGGTAAGAATGATGAATTTGAAACATAGACTGGTAGGTGAAACTATGATGTTGCAATCATAACAGAGACTTGGCTGAGAGAGGGACAGGAATGTATGTTTAATGTTCCAGACTTTTAACATCTTTAGAAAAGATAGAGGAGGCAAGGTGTGCAGTGGGAGAGAGGACACTGCACTATTAAGCAGGGACAATCTCACTGTTGCACCTGGAAGGCGTGTAATGGAGGACACATCCACTGAGTGTATATGGGTACAGATCAAAAAAAAGGTACAATTACATTCTGATGGAATAAAATTAGTGACACCCTCCAAAAGGACATGGAGGCAGATTAAGGGACAGTATTTAAACAATGGGTTTGTTGTAGTGGGTGACTTCAAACTATGCAGACTGGGACCTTCTTAATTAAAGAGTTTTATATGGGGCACAATTTGTCAGATAAACATAGGAAAGATCCATAAGTCAATATGTAGATAGTCCAGAACAGAAAGGGCTATACTGGACCTGATGTTGGATAATGAACCTTGCCAGGTGACAGGCGTTCATTCAGTGGGAGAGCAATTTGAAAGTTATCACAACTCCTTAAGACAGCTATAGATAAGGATAAGCATAAACCTGTGGGAGAGTATTAAATTGGAGTTATGTAAATTACAAGAATATTAAGCAATAATTAGGGAGATTTAAATGGGAACAGACGTTTTTGGGTAAACCCACATCTGACATATGGAGGGCACTTAAAGATCGACTGCACAGAGTACAGGACAGCAACGGTGGTGCGAGAAAGTTTGTGAACCATGTAGAATTTTCTCTATTTCTGCATAAGTGTGACCTAAAGTATCAGATCTTCACGCAAGTCCTAAAACTAGATAAAGGTAACCCAATTAAATAAATAACACAAAAATATTATACTTGTTCATTCATTTATTGTGAAAAGTTATCCAATATTACATGTATTTATTGGAAAAGGTATGTGAACTTTGCTTTCAGTAACTGGTGTGACCCCTCCCTTTTACAGCAATAACTTTAGCCACATGTTTCTGGTAAATGTGGATCAGTCCAGCTCATTGGATCGGAGCAATGTTAGGCCATTCCTCCTTGAAAACTCATTCAACTCTGGGATGTTGGTGGGCTTCCTTACATGAACTGCTTGCTTCAACTACTTCCACAATATTTCTATAAGATTAAGGTCAGGATTTTAACTCGGCCATTCCAAAACATGTATTTTCTTCTTTTTAAACATTCTGGTGTTGATTTACTTTTGTCTTCCGGATCATTGTTTTGTTACATTATTCAACTACTATTATGCCTCAGGTGATGGACTGCTACCCTAACATTCTCCTATAAAATGTCTTGATACAATTTGGAATTCATTGTTCACTCAACGACTGCAAGCTGTCCAGGCCCTGAGGCAGCAAAGCAGCCCCAAACCATGATGCTCCTTCCACCATGCTTCATAGTTGGGATGAGGTTTTGGTGGCGGTGTGCAGTGCCCTTTCCCCTCCAAACATAGCAATATGTATTTCTGCCAAAAAGTTCATCTTTTGTCTCATCAGTCCACAGAATGTTGTACCAGAAGAGTTGTAGAACATCTGATCAGGTCTTCTGCAAACTTGAAATGTGCTGCAATGGTTTTTGGAGAGGAGAGGTTTCCTATGTGATGTCCTTTCATGAACACAATTCTTGTTCAGGGTTTTTCTTATCGTGGACACATGAACAGAGACTTTAGCAAGTTCTAAAGATTTCTGCAGGTCATTTGCTGTTACCCTTCTTCAGCCTTGCATGTTGTGCTCTTGGTGTGATTTTTGCAGGATGCCCACTCCTGGAGAGAGCAGCAACAGTACTGAATTTTCTCCATTTGCAGACAATTTCTCTTAGTGTGAACAGATGAAAACTCAGGTCTTGAGAATTGCTTTTGTAGCCTTTCCCAGCTTCACCTATCTTCACAATTCTTCTCTAAAGTTCTCTGAAAGTTGTTTTGATCGAGGCATGGTGCACACAAACAGATCTTTCTTGAGAAGAGCAGATTCTGACTTTGTGTCTTTTTTTTATAGGACAGCGCACTTCTACAACCCACACTTCCACTCTCATCTTATTGATTGGAACACCTGACTCCAAATAGCTTTTGTAGAAGGCATTACCCCTGAGGATCATATACTTTTTCCAACAAATACATGTAATATTGAATCTGTTTTCTCAATACGTAAATAAACAAATATGATGCTTTTTGTATTATTTATTTAATTGGGTTCTCTTTATCTAGTTTTACAAGTTACGTGAAGATCTGATCACATTTTAGGTCATATTTCTGGAAGCTATAGACCAGTCAGTGGTAGGGAAATTACTTGAGAGGATTCTTAGGGATTGGATTTACAGTATTTGGAAATCCTTTGTTAATTAGAGATAGCATCACAGCTACAGAAAGGGAGGACATCGCTGAGGGATCATCTACTGAGTCAGCGTAGGTGAAAAGTCAGAACTGGAAGGGAGCAAACACTCCACTGGGAGCATTCTATAGATGCCAACAGCAACAGTGATATTGAGAAGTAAACCACGAGGCAAATTTTGGAAAGGTACAAAAATAACAGGATTGTTATCATAAGTGATTTCAACTTCTCTAATATTGATTGGAAAAGGTTTGGAGAGAGTGACTGTACCTCCCTGACCTTTACCATAGCTTCTGGCAGGGATAAGTATTTAACTGGAGGAAGGTAAACTTGGGACCATAAATTGGGAAGAGCCATACTCAGGGACATGCACGATGGAAATGTGGAGGTTGTTTAGGGAGATCAAGGAGTTCTGGACAGGTTTGTCTTATCCAGTCAGGGAAAGGATGGTAGGGTGAAGCAATCAAGTTTGATAGGAGATGTGGACCATCTCGACAAGAGGAAGAAAGAAGCATAATTCACTAGGTTTAGGAAGCAATGATCAAACAGGAATCTTGAGAATTGTAAGGTAGCCAGGAAGAAACTTAAGAAGGGACTTGGGAGAGCTAGAAGGGGAAATGAGAAGCCTTGGCGAATTGAATTAAGGAAAACTCAAAGGAGTTCTACAAGAATGACTGGACTGACGGTAGAACTGATCAGTGATAAAACAGGAAACGTGACTACTTTCCTGTAGTCGGAAAGTAGGGGAGTCCTTAATAAATACTTTGCATCCCTATTCAGCAGCGAGAAGACCTTGGTGAATAAAAGGCTGATATGCTAGAACATGTTGATGTTAAGAAAGAGGATGTGCTGGAACTTTTGACAAACATCAGGATAGATGGCGATGATCGTTGAGTCCTCACTGGCCACACAAATAATACCAGATATTGGTGGGTAACAAATGTCGTTCCTTTGTTCAAGAAACGTAACAGGGATAATCCTGGGAATAACAGACCACTAAGTCTTACACCAGTGGCTGGAAAATTATTGAAGAAAATTCTTAGGGACAGGATTTATGAGCAGTTGGAGAAGCATGGTCAGTTTAGGAACAGTCAGTATGGTTTTGTGAGAAGGTCATGCTTGTGAGCCTGAACTAATTCTTTGAGGATATGACAAAGCACATTGAGGAAGGTAAGGCAGTGGATTGATATATATCAGTAAGGTGTTTGATTAGGTTCCACATGTTAAGTTCTTTCAGAAAGTCAGGAGGAATGGGATCCACAAAAGCTTTGCTGTATGGATACAGAACTCTTTGGCTACATAATGCAGAAGATGGTAGAAGATCTATACTGTCTGGAGGTCATGAGCAGTGATGTTCTGCATGGATCTGTTTTTTGTTATTTTTATAAATGACTTGGGTGAGGAAATGGAAGGGTGGGTTAGTAAGTTTGCAGATGACATGAAGGTTGGTGGATTTGTGGATAGTATGGAAGATTGTTGTATATTAGGCAGGATATTGATAGGAAGCAGATCTGGGCTGAGAAGTGGCAGATGGAGATCAATCCAGAAAAGTGAGAAGTGATACACTTTGGAAGGTCAAACTTGGTCGCAAAGTACAGGGCTAATGGCAGAATTCTTAGCTGTGTGGAGGAACAGTGAGATCTTGGGGTTCAAGTCTATAAATCCCTCAAAGTTACCATGCAAGTTGATGGCGTGGTTAAGAAAGGGTATAGTGTGCTGTCCTTCATTAGTCAGATTAACTTATTTTATTTATTTATTAGGATACAGTGCAATAGGCCCTTCTGGCCCTTCGAGCCATGCCACTCAGCAATCCCCCAATTTAACCCTAGCCTAATCATGGGACAATTTATGATGACCAAGTACCCTACCAACAGATACATCTTTGGACTGTAGGAGGAAACTGGAGAAAGTTCAAGAGTCATGAAGCAACATTGCAGCTCCATTAAACTCTGTTTAGACCACACTTCTATTCAGTTCAGTTCTGGTCGCTTTATTATAGGAAGGACGTGGAAGCTTTAGAGAGGGGGCAGAGGAGATTTGCCACAATGCTGCCTGGATTAAAGGGCATGTATCATGAGGAAAGGTTGAATGAGCCAAGGGCTATTCTCTTTGGAGTAAAGGAGGAAGAGAGGTGACTTGATAGTGGTGTGTAAGATGCAAAGGGGCATAGATGGAATGGATAGCTTGTGGCGGCTCATTTCCTAGCGTATGCGAACCGACTCACAATTAGATAGCCTACGGGGGTTTGCGAGCACAGAGCTTTGGAGCCTCTTCGCCATGGGGGGCCGGTTGACAGAGGCTTAAAAGTGAGGCTGAAGTTTTCGAATAAAGTTTTTCCTTCGACTGCAGTTACCGACTCCGTGTCGTAATTTTAGCGCTGCTTGTAGCACACCGCTACAATTGGTGACCCCGACGGTCCAAACGATTTTTGGACCAGAAATGACCGACGCCGCCTCTGTTCATGCGGTTTCGTTGAAACTGCCGGGTTTCTGGACACAGCGCCCGGACCTATGGTTCCAGCAAGCCGAAGCCCAATTCCACGTTCGCCGGATCACCTCAGAAGACACCCGCTACTACTACGTGGTGAGCTCCCTCGACCAGGACACAGCTGCCCAGGTCGCGGAGTTCGTACAGTCGCCCCCGGCAGACGGCAAGTACACAGAATTCAAAGCCCTGCTCCTCAGGACTTTCGGACTCTCACGGCGCGAGCGGGCTGCCCGTTTACTGCACCTGGATGGCTTGGGCGACAGACCTCCCAATTAGATAGCCTACGGGGGTTTGCGAGCACAGAGCTTTGGAGCCTCTTCGCCATGGGGGGCCGGTTGACAGAGGCTTAAAAGTGAGGCTGAAGTTTTCGAATAAAGTTTTTCCTTCGACTGCAGTTACCGACTCCGTGTCGTAATTTTAGCGCTGCTTGTAGCACACCGCTACAAGCTGATGAATTTTACTCAGGGACAATATGAAAGGGCACAATTTTAAAGTGATTGGAGGAAAGTATAGGGAGTATGACAGATATATTTTTTTTACACTGTGATGGACGCATTGCAGGTTTGGTGGTAGAGGCATAATACATTAGGGACTTTTAAGAGACTTCGATAGACACATGGATGAAAAGAATAATGAAGGATTATAAGGGAGGGGAGCATTAGATTGATCTTTGAGTAGGTTAAAGGGCTGGCACAAAATTATGGGCTGAAGGGCCTTTATTGTGCTGTAATATTCTATGTACTCTGTTCTAAAATTCAGGCTTGAGTTGATAAATGGAAAATAACAATCTTAAGTGACAGACAATAAACATCTCCAACAAGAGAGCCTAACCCCCTGGGGGCTGTCACAGATAAGCAACTGTCCAACCACATTAAGTACAGTGAAGAGCCACAAACTCAAGAGGCTGAGCAATCTGCAAGGAGTGACTCACCTTTTGACTCTCAAAGTTTTTACAGTACCTGCAGGTTTTATTAAATCCTGTTCACTTGCCAGGATGAGGCAAGTTACACCGTGCTTATAGCAAACAGTTTTTAAATAGCGTTGGTTGCACCAGTGTGTGTGTTCAAAAGGCAGTGATATTTGTCACTGATAGTTGGCAAGAAATAAGCAGTATGTCAATTCAGAAATGCCTTGCTCACTGTGCTTCCAAGCATTCAGGCTAGGAATGCCAGAAATGGCCAGAGGGAAAATGAAATGATTTCACTACTGCAACAAGTTAGGAACTATGAAGAATTAAGGTTTTGACAAACATCTCGAATGATACAATGAAATTGAAGATTTGTAAGATGCAATAGTAAAAAGCATTGTATGAAGGCACTCCATTATCTTCACTAGGTGCCTGCGATGAGTTTGTTCATTTACAAATCAAAACAACAATCAAAACCTAAAGCACAATACAGGCCCTTCGGCTCAAGATGCTGTGCCAAACATGTACTCACTTTAGAAATTACCTAGGCTTACCCATAGCCCTCTATTTTTCTAAGCTCCATGTACCTATCCAGTAGTCTCTTAAAAGACCCTATCATATCCGCCTCCACTACAATCACAGGCAGCCCATTCCAAGCACTCACCACTCTCTGTGTAACAAAACATTACCACTTAGGTCTTGAAATCAATCCCTCAGTTGATGAAGGCCAATACACCGTATGCCTTCTTAACCACAGAGTCAACCTGTGCAGCAGCTGTGAGTGTCCTATGGACTCGGACCCCAAGATCACTCTGTTCCTCCACACTGCCGAGAGTGTTGCCATTAATATTATATTCTGCCATCATATTTGACCCACCAAAAATGAATCACTTTACAGTTACCTGGATTGAACGCCATCTGCCACTTCTCAGCCCAGTTATGCATCCTATCCATGTGTCATTGTAACCTCTGACAACCCTCCACACTATCCACAATACCTCCAACCTCTGTGTCATCAGCAGATTTACTAACCCATCCCTCCACTTCTTCATCCAGGTCATTTATAAAAATCACGAAGAGTAGGGGTCCCAGAAAGATCCCTGAGGCACTCCACTGGTCACCAACTTCCATGCAGAATATGACCCATCTACAACCACTCTTTGCCTTCCGTGGGAAGCCAATTCTGGATCCACAAAGCAAGATCTCCTTGGATCCCATGCCTCCTTACTTTCTCAATAATGCTTGCATGGTGTACCTTGTCAAATGCCTTGCTGAAATCCATATACACTACATCTACTGCTCTTCCTTCATTAATGTGTTTAGTGACATCTCCAAAAAATTCAATCAGACTCATAACACATGACCTGCCTTTCACAAAGCCATGCTGACTATTCCTAACCATATTATGTCTCTCCAAATGTTCATAAATCCTGCCTCTCAGGATCTTCTCCGTCAACTTACCAACCACTGAAGTAAGACTCACTGGTCTATAATTTCCTGGGCTATCTCTACTCTCTTTCTTGAATAAGGGAACAATATCTGCAACCTTCCAATCCTCCGGAACCTCTCCCATCCCCAGTGATGATGCAAAGATCACTGCCAGAGGCTCAGCAATCTCCTCCCTCGCCTCCCACAGTAACCTTGGGTATATCTCGTCTGGTCCTGGGTGAGAAAAAAAAGCAAATTAGTTTGTTTTTTTTCCTACCATTTTAACTATTTCCATGAAACTTTGGCTAATTACGGCAGCTGCTTGATTGGGCCAAAATGTACTGGTTGTGATGTGTCCCAGTCAATCAGAATCCACTGCAATTTACATCCTGCCCTGCTATGGCAAGTTATGTCACAACATTTCATTGTAATGTTAACAAAATGCAATAATTATACATTAATTGTCAAGAATAGATAACTTAAATGCCAAACTGGTATGGAGAACTGCACATTAAACAATTACTTTACTTATAAAGAGCATATACTTCACACTACCATGACAACAAATGATTTTGTCTCAAGCTATGTAAAATCAAGCTTATCATTTCCATAGTGGAGAAATGCAGCTAGTAATAAAAAAAACCATAGCACCTCTTTTTAGATACTGGTCAACAGTCCTGCAATAATTGTTCTCCAAGGCATTTTGTATCCAAAACATAAAGAGGGAAGGACTTAACATTTCAGGTCAATGATCTTACATTACTATTGAGTAAAGTTAAAAATAAAATATGTTAAATTGCGGAGAAGGGGGAAGGATATTGAGAATAAAGGGGAAGACTGTGAGGGAATGAGTGTTGGATGAGGAAGAATGGTGAAAGCTTGCTGGCAATGTTGATCTTGTTTCAAGACCTTGGCTGTCAAGATCTCTGAGGACCTAACCTAGTCCCAACGTATCGATGCAGTTATAAAGAAGGCAAGACAGCAACTATACTTCACTAGGAGTTTGAAGAAATTTGGTATGTTAACAAATATACTCAAAAACCTCTACAGATGTACCATAAGAGCATTCTGACAGGCTGCATCACTGTCCGGTATGGCAGGGTTGGGGGCTACTGCACAGGACCATAAGAAGCTGCAGAGGGTTGTAAATTTAGTCGACTCCATCTTAGGTACTAATCTACAAAGTACCTAGGACAGCTGAGTGGTGTCTCAGAAAGGCAGCGTCCATTACTAAGGACCTCCAGCACCCAGGGCATGCCCTTTCCTCACTATTACCATCAGGTAGGAGATACAGAAGCCTGAAGGCACACACTCAGCTATTCAGGAACAGCTTCTCCCCCTCTGACATCCAATTCCTAAATGGACATTGAACCCGTGAATACCACTTCACTTTTTTAATGTACAATATTTTTCTGTTTTTTGCATGATTTTAATCTATTCAATATACATATACTGTAAATCGATTTACTTATTTATTATTATTTTTTCTTCTATATTATGCATTGCATTGAACTGCTGCTGCTAAGTTAACAAATTTCACGACACATGCCAGTGATAATAAACCCGATTCTGATTCTGCCAGGAAACAAATACAAGACGGATGAAAACCAAGCAGGACAGAGAAACAAAAGATCCCCAAAACTCTGAAAGATAGAACACCACAGATACAGAAAGTCAAATAAACAAACAGAGAATACTGGAAACACTGAACAGGTGTGGAGAGAGAAAAAGAGCAAATGTTACGGGTCAATGATTTTTTCGTCAGAACCAACCCATTCCAAAATAAATTGGAAGTGCAAATCATCTGAAATTTTTGAATTCAACATCAAGTCCCAAGGACTAAAATATGTCAAGTCAGATGATGGAATAATCAAAGATGATTAAAGGGACGGGTTACACCTGAACCCAAAAAGGGCCAATACCCTTGCGGACAAGTTTGCTAGATCTGTTGGGGACGGTTAAACAAAGTTCGCATGGGGATGGGAATTGGAGTGATGGAGCAGAGGGTGGGGCAGTTGGTATACAAGTCAATGCAGTGTGCAGTGAGACTGTGAGGATGGATAGATCATAGGGCAAAATTACATTCAGTAGGATGAGGCAAAGTGTTACATGGGAGCAAAATCAGAGAGATTTATGAATATAGAACTTAAAGGTGTTATACTTCAATGCACGCAACAGACAGAATAAAGTAGATTACCTTCTAGTGCAGTTATTGATTGGCAGATATGACTTTGTGGGCATCACTGAGATGAGGCTGAAAGAAGATTATAGTTGGGAGCTTGATATCCAAGGATTCATCTTGTATTGAAAAGACAGGTAAGTAGGTAGAGGGGGTGGGGTGATTCTTCCGGTAAATAATAATATTTCATCCTAAGAGAGAGGTAACATAGAGAGGAAGAAATAGAATCCTTGTGGACAGAGTTAAGAAACTACACGTAAAAAAGGCCCTGATAGGAATTACTATATATACAGTATAGGCCCACAGACAGTAACCAGGATGTGGGATATAAATTTCAAAGGGAAATAGAAAAAGCATGTAATAAGGGCAATGTTCTGATAGTCATGGGGGATTACAATATGCAGGTAGCTTGGGAAAATCAGTTTGGTGCTGGATACCAAGGCAGGGAATTTGTAGAATGCCAACGAGATGGCTTTTTAAAGCAGCTTGTGGTTGAGCCCACTAGGGGAAAGACAATTCTGGATTGGGTGTTTTGTAATGAATCAGATTTGATGTGGGAGCTTAAGATAAAGGAACCCTTAAAGGACAGTGATCATAATATGATCTAATTCACCCTGCATTTCAGAGGGAGAAGCTAAAGTCAGAGATATCATTATTACAGTAAAGGGAACTACAGAGGCATGAGTCAGGAGCTGGCTAAAGTTGATTGAAAGGGGACAATAGTAGGGATGATGGCAGAACAGCAATGACTGGAGTTTTTGAAGGCAACTTAGAAGGAGCAGGATAGATACTTCCCAAAGATGAAGTAATATTCTAAAGGGAGGATTAGGCAACTATGGGTGATAAAGAAGTCAATGTTAGCATAAAAGCTAAAAAGAGGTGTATAAATTAGTTGGAAGTTAGAGGATTACGAAAACAGAAAGCAACTAAGATAAAAATCATTAAAAGAGAATTGGACTGCTGGAAAATGAGACTGGAGAAGTAGTAACAGGGGACAAAGAAATGGCAGACAAACATATTAAGTATTTCGTGAGTCTTCACTATGACAGAATGCCACAATTCGACAGCATCAGGGGGCAGAAGTAAGTGTAGTCACTACTACTAAGATGAAGGTGCTCGGGAAGCTGAAAGGTCTGAAGATAGTTAAGTCACTTGGACCAGAGAGACCATACCCAGGTTTCTCAAAGAGGTAGCTAATGAAATTCTAGAGGCACTAGTAATGTTCTTTCAAGAATCACTAGATCCTGGAACAGGTCCAGAGGACTGGAAAATTGCAAATATCACTCCACTCTTTAAAAAGAGTGTGAGGCAAAAGAAAGGAAATTATAGGCCAGTTTAGCCTGACTTCAGTGGTTGGAAAGATGTTGAAGTCCATAATTAAGAATCAGGTACTTGAAGGCACATGATAAAGTAGGCCAAAATCAACACAGTTTCGTTACGGGGAAATCTTACCTGACAAATCTGTTGGAAATTTTTGAGGAAATAACAGCCAGCACATACAAAGGAGAGTCGGTGGTTGGTGTTTACGTGGATTTTCAGAAAACCTTTGACAAGGCACCACATGTGAGGTTGCTTAACAATATAAGATCTCATGGTTTTTCAGGAAGAATCGCTGATTGGCAGGAGACAAAGAGTCGGAATAAAGGAGACCTATTCCATTTGGCTGCCAGTGTCAAGTGGTGCTCACAGGTATTGGAACCATTTCTTTACATGTTATATGTCATTGATTGGGATGAGGGAACTGAGGGCAGGGAGTGGAGAGCAACCACAGAGTATGCAGAGGATTTGGACAGATTCGAAAAATGGGTAAAGAAGGGGCAGATGAAATATAGTGTAGGGAAGTGTATGATCATTCACTTTGATAGAAGGAATAAAGGCATGGACTTTCTTCTAAACGGGAAGTTCAAAATTTAAAGGTGCAAAGGGACTTGGGAGTTCTTGTGCAGGATTCGCTAAAGGTTAACTTGTAGACTCAGTCAGTAATAACAAAAGCAAATGCAATGTCAGCATTCTGTTTGAGAGGACTAGAGTAAAAGACCAAGGATGTGATGTTGATATTTTATAAGGCATTGATCAGAATGCATTTGAAGTATTGTGAACAGTGTTGGGCTACTTACCTAAAAATGTGCTGGCATTGGAGAGGGTCCAGAGGATGTTCATGAAACAAAAAAATGTAATACAATACGCTCCTATCATGTTAAGCAGCCTCATGTGTGAGACATTGTCAAAGGCTTTCTGAAAATCCAAGTAAACAACATGCTTGACTCCCCTTCGTCTATCCTGCCTGTTATTTCCTCAATAAATTCCAACACATCTGTCAGGCAAGATTTCCCCTAAAGAAAACTATGCTGACATTGGCCTACTTTATCATGTGCCCCCAAATACCCTGAAACCTCATCCATAATAATGGACCCCAACATCTTCCCAACCACTGAAGTCAAGCTGAATGGTTTATAATTTCCTTTCTTCAAACATCATTTATGGTGTTACTATTGGAGTCATTTTTCTCTTTTAATCTTTGGTCAATGGGAAGTCAATACCTACCATAAGGCAATAAAGCACCATATTTTGTACAATTATGATTTTAACTGGGTTAGTACTTGGTATGAATAATTTGTTCTTCTTTGGAAAAGACCAAATAAAGATGCTAAATGTGTTGGTGGTGCAAGGATAAGAGAAAGGAATGTGAAATGCAAGTTAATAGTCTCTGAAGACAAAAGTTACAAACATAAGTTATATAATAATGGGAGTTGAAAGTAGAATAGTTCCTGTGGCAAGAAAGCAAATAACAAGGCAGGATTCCAAATTCAAATTCCTTCATGGTAATTGGAAAATTTGAATACAGCATTGAAAGCTAGTACCTAAGCCGAACAATAATGCTGCCAGATTAGAATTTCAGATTAAAATGATTAGTTATGCCTCAGACACTGGCAATCTTAGTTCAGAGGCAAGAAATCCTACTCTAGAACCATAAGCACAATAGATTACCATCAATGCTACACTGAGGGAATGCTGCACTATCAGTGCTGCTGTTTTTTTTAAGGTACGGCCTTGATCTATTGTCCCACATGCTCTCTTAGGTTGACATAAAAATCCCATAGCTAATTTCGAGGAACACAAGAACTAACCCTGAGTTCTTACTTGCATTTATGCTTTAGTTGACATCAGTGAGAAACAGATTTTCTGATCATAATCACAATTCTGCTTGTGAAATGTAGTCAAAAAGATAGTAGGTTGACTGTAAAATGATTTGGAATGTCTTGAGGCTATTAAAGGCAGTAGGTACATGGATATTTTTCGCCCTGCCTTGTTAACTCCTGGCTCACATCGCTGTTAACTCTTGATGGTGATCAATTAAGCTAACGTGTATTATCTTTAATGAATTAACTGCACCAAAGAATAGTATTCAGTTGTAGTGGTTTATAAAGGTAGAGTTACATTCTCTTTTTAGTTCAGCCTTCAATGACAACCATATCTCAAGATTGAAATATAACAGCAGAGAAACATAGATCATAGGACACCTAAAGGCAACAACACAACTAGGAAGATTTGATCAAGAATGAAAAACGGAAATCACAGTAACTCGGGTGGGACTTTAATCTTTGTGTAAAATAGCCACATCAAAATGCCTAAAGTAGTTTGTAGGATGAATTCATAAAATGTATTTAGTGAAACAATATATCAAGGAACCAACTAAGCAACCTTGACCTTGTTTGATATTATGAGATGAATTTAATTAGTAATCACATAGAAAACATTTTAGAAAAATGATAGGCTTTTTGTTTCTCAGTTCAAGAGAGAATAGATTAAGACCATAAGACATAGGAGCACAATTAGTTCATTTGGCCCATCGAGTCTGCTGCACCATTTCCTCACCGCTGATCCATTTTCCCTCTCAGCCCCAATGTCCTGCCTTTCGTGCCATGAATAATCAAGAGTCTATCAACCTCTGCTTTAAGTATACACAATGCCTTAATATACCCAATTAAAGACAACATGTTAAAGTATAATATGAAAATAGATTAAAAGGTTTGCCAGTAAATAAAGACATATTTCTAAGTTATCAGCCAATGTATATTCCACTGATGTTTAAAAAATCATAAAAAAATAAGGCTAAAGACAAATTTTGATACTTGTTTTTTAAATGAAACCTAATATTTCCAGAAATACCAAGCTTGAAGCCTGGGAAATATTTGGTGACTATCAAGAAATGACCAAGAAAAATTGAGAAGATAAATGGTATGTGAAATATATAAACACACACACACACACACACACCACACACCACACACCACACACACACGTACTATTAGAGCGATTTTTGGGATTAGCACATTTACATTTAGCAAATGACTCCGGCCACCAGTCTTCATATCTGAATATGTATTGTGGATTTGATTTTTTAATGCAGGTCTGAACAATAGGTTCACAGACCACGCAGACCAGGAAACAGACACTTAGCTGACTGTATATGTACGTGTTCAATCACCATTCCAATGCATGTTTGCAACAGTGATTAACACTTGTTTTGGGCATGATGCTGGGAAGATCGGAAATATGGACTTGCTTGAACCATCCTGAATTTTCTTTGTTCTTTAGCACATAAAATGTGTGTAGTGCCGTCACAGGCAGACCTTTCGACCAAAGGCATCTCAGTATGATGCCCGCTGTACCTTGTTTTGTCAAATAAAGAAGCTGTTTCGTATCTATCAGTACTTTTCTCTGGTGACTTCATTCATGCAACAAGAACAACAAAAGTAAATATGGGTCTCATGAGATAATAATAATAGAAATTTTAACAAGCAATAAATAGCTGGATGAGTGAGCAAGTTATTTGTATCTGTGTTCATTGCAGGAGATACAATAAGAACAGAGAAAAAAAATGGTTCGATCTAATGATAGTGAGGAAATTAAAGTCATTAATATCACTGGAGAAAAAGTACTGAATAAACATCATGTAAACCAGACAACCTCCAGGATCTAGCAGGCAGTATCCCGGTGAGGTGGATGTGGAGATGTAAGCTACATTAATAATTAGCTTGTGAAACGTCTTAAATTCTGGGACATCTCCAACAGATTAGAAACTAAAAATACTATTTTAAAAGTGAGGGTTTAAAAAATATATAGACCAATTACCTAACATCTATACAGGAAACCAAAGCTAAAGCAGTGGCAACAAAATTCCTAGAAAATCATAACATGAAGCAACCAACCTACTTTTTATGAAGGCAAGATGGTTTTTGACAACTTTGATAGTTTTTGCTCATGAAACTAGCAGGGTAGATGAATGCTGATAGTTGATGAAGTGCATTTGGATTTTAAAATGCCATTTGATAAAGTGTCTGAAAGAGATTGTAATGTAAATACATACTCATAAGATGGTGGGAAATAAACATCAGATGCTGCCTGTGTCCAGTTAGCATGCTTCTCCTGTGACCACTTGTGCTTCTTTCCACATCCCAAAGATCTACTGGTATGTTAACCCAGATCTTACCCTGATGTAGGTAACTAGCTAAAGAATCTAGGGGCAGTTCTGGGCATGTGACCAGGAATAAGAGGCAAGAGGGGAAACAAGAAAAGATAGAATTGAACTATTTAGAGCAGAAATGAACCCGAGGGGCTGAAAAGATTCTTCTACTTCAAAGGAAGTAACAACACAAATTAGCATGGATGGACAATTGATTAAAATTCAATCAAGGAATAAGTGGAAGATTTTCAGTTTGGCAGATTGTTACCATCTGGGTCTCATTGCTAGGTCTTCAATTATTCATAATTTATATCAATGACCCAGATGACATGAAGTATAACAATTTGTGTTGATGCAGTACTGGCAATGAATGTCAACAGAATACAAAGAGTCTGCAAAGATATAAAGACAGTTGAGCACATGGCAAGATGGTGGCAGATGGTGTAATGCAGGGAAATGCAATGATATATTTCAATAGAGAGAATAAGTTATATTTTTAATATGGTTAGAAAATAATAAGTGTTGATGAATGAGAGAAGTTTAATTTTCTGATTCATATGTCACTAAGTAAAAATGCAGGATACAACAAATAAATGGGTGGAAAATTGAATGTTGGACTAAAATTGGTGTTCGTCCTTTATTGCTAGGGCACTGAAATGGAAAATAAAATTTTAAGACTGTGCAGGATGTTGATTAGATTTCTTTTGTACTATATGTGCAATTCCGGTCTCTATATCATAAAGCTACCAGACTGGAGTTAGTTCTACAAAGACTCCCTTCATCGGTATTGGTTTATTATTGTTACATATACCAAGATAAAATGAACAGCTTGTTTTGCATACTGTTCATGCAGATCAAATTATTCGACAATGCAATAATTGTCGAATAATTGTTTCAGGTCACACCTACAGAGAAAACACAGTGCAGGCTAACAATAAAGAGCAAGATCATAATGAGGTGGACTGAGAAGTCGAGAGTCCATCATATCATAAAAATGGTCTGCTCAAGAATTTGATAACAGCAGGATAGAAGCTGTCCTTGAACCTGGTAGCTTTTGTATCTTCTGTCCAATGAGAGAAGGAGAAGGGAGAAGAGAGGATGTGGTAGGTGGGGCCTCTGATTCTGCTGACTGAAGCAATGAGAAGTATAGACAGAATCCATGGAAGGGAGGCTGTTTTCTTTAATATGCTGAGCTATGTCGAACAGCTCTCTGTACCTTCTTGCAGTTCAATGTAAGAGCAGTGGCTATACCAAATCATTAATCATCCAAATAGAATGCTTTCTATGGTGCATCAATAAATACTAGTTAGAGTCGACAGGGACATGTCAGATTTCTTAAGCCTCTAGAGGCAGTAGAAGCATTGGTGAGCCTTCTTAGCCATGACATCAACTTGGCTGGACCAGGGAAGTCCACTGGTTACGTTCACATCTAGGATCCTGAGCTCTCAACCCCTCAAACTCAACACCATTGATGTTGAGACAGGAACATGTGCACCACCCACACCACCCTTCCCGAAGCCAATAACCAGCTCTTTTATTTTGTTGACATGAGGGAAACTTTGTTGACGTGACACCATGTCACTAAACTCTCCATCTCCTTCCTGTACTCTGGCTCATTATCATTTGATATATGGCCCACTGCAATGCTATCATCTGCAAACTTATAGACAGTTAGAGGAGAATCTAACCACGCAGACATCAGTATACTGGGAGTAGATAAGGATGAGCATCAGTGTTTAGAATACCAGAGGTGTTGCTGCCTGATCTTTTAAAGAGTGAGGCACTGACTCATAGTTTGGCGATGAATTTATTTGGAATAACAGTACTGAAGGCAGAAAAGTAATCAATGTTTTTACTGTCCAGATGCTTCAGAGATGACTAAGGCCAAGGAGATGGCATCTGCCAAAGACTTTCAGCTGTAGGCAAATTGTAGTAGGTCAAGGATGCAAGGCTGGAAATGAAGTGTGCCATGACCAGCCTCTCCAAGCAGTTCATGATGGTAAATATTAGAACCACTAGGCAGTACTCATTAAGGTGTGATACCTCGTTTTTCCTTGGGAACCAGGATGATGTATTTTTCAAATCAGGAGGGAACCATAGGAAGAAGTTAACAATGACTGCCAAAACCCCTGCTATCTGATCTGCATTGGATCAATGGACACAGACAAGAGACACCATCCAGGCCCAATGCTTTCCATGAGTTTACCCTTCAGAAGACTGATTTACAGTTACAGTGACTGTAGGGGCTCAGGTGAATTGGAGCTATTGGGGTAGGGGGTGACAAAACATGCATAAAATGTGTTTGGCTGCTTGGGAATGAAACTGTTGTTGCCAGCAATGCTGCCCAACTTCACTTAGTAACCTGTTTTAGTATGTAAACTCTGTCACAGCTGATGGCTGGCTAGACTGGAATTTGATTTTGGATTGGTACTGTTTGTTAGCATCTCTGATAGCTTTATGGCTCTTGATTTCTTGTAAAGAGTGGATTTCCCTGTTATATATATTTATTTGTTTGCAGGATGCAGATAACATTGATAAAATCAGCATTAATTTCCCATCACACACAAAGTCCTGAAGCAACTCACCATCTAAAGTAGCATCTATGGAGAGAAATAAACAGTGTGCATTTCGGGTCAGGACAAACAGATCTAATGTTTATTTCCCTCCATAGATACTGTGACTTGCTGAGCTCCTCCAGCACTATGAGTGTGTGAGTGTGCATGCGTGTGTGAGTGAGATTGAGTGTTAGGGTAATACAGCATAGAAACAACGTTGTTCAAGATTTCCAGCACCTGCAGAATCTCTTGTGTACCTGTCTATTAATTGTCCATCCCTTATTGTGCCTTAAGGCCATTTCAAAGGCAGTAATATTTATCCACCAGACTGTTAAATAGTAGCTCATTCCTCTTCTTTGAATGACATTTTGTGATAATTCAACTGCCACAGTGGTTTAAGTTGGGCTTAAAACACAAGATCAATCAAGATCTTGTTGATAACCCATATTCTAGAGGTCACATTGGCCTTGTCTTGTTTGCATTTCTTACACTGCACTTTTATCACCAGGCCATTAACCATACTCAGTTTTATCATGGCTGGTCCACACTCTCATGCATTTACTTGGCTAAGTTTTCTCTTTAAAACCACTTCTGAATAAAAAGCTTACCAATTGTCTATACACAGTCACAGATTTTTAGGAGACGCTTTTAGATCCTGAATAGAGTCACACAAAAAGATACTCTAATATCATCCCTCAACACCCCAACTCTACTAATAAATAATTTAAATCATTGTAGTTGAAAAGGGCAAATTTGGTCTCCCAAGATCTTTCAATGCTGCTTTCCCTGGGACACTACCTATACGGAATCTGTACATTCTCCCCATGACTGCATGGGTTTTCACCAGCTGTTCCAGTTTCTTCCCATTGTCCAAAGATGTACCAGTTGGTAGGTTAATTGGTCATTGTAAATTGTCCTGTGATCAGGCTAGGATTAAATAGGGGGATTGCTGGGTGGTGTGACTCAAAGCGACAGAATAGCCTGTTCTGCACTGTATATCAATGAATTTAAATTTTAAAAACACCTATCAAGTTATCTAATGCTTTTGATTACTGACCAGCAGAATCCCATTCTCCACAACAAAAATGTATCCAGGAACTGGACTATCATCCTCCTGACTAACAAATTCAGCAATTTGATAAAGGTTGGGAGCTCACTTAAATACAGCCCATGACTGGCAAAGATAATAAATGAATTCACGTTGTTAGCGCAATGCATTATCACCTCTATAAAGCACGCAATAAATGTGGGAATGCATTACAAAAATCTCACTCAAACACCCAGATGGAACAGCAAACATAAATGTTAAGAACATTGGTTATAACTTCTCAAAGATCACCTGCGTCATTCACAAGGCAGAGAAATAATTGCCTAGCTAACATCAGTTGCAGGAGGCTCCTCTTCAACATAATTGGATTTTCCAAGAAGCCTCCTGTGGTGATATCACGTGCAATGATGTGCCAGTACATGATTGGACAGAGCACTGAGCATGCACAGGATTGCTAGAATGTTCCAGCACGTGGCTGGCTTAAGACGTGTTTGTTTATTACTGTAAATAAAAGTTCTCTAATTCTTCCAGAATATGATTCTTCATTGTTAATGCATGGTACGTTTAAACAGAAATAACATAACATGGTGTCAGAAGTGGTTCTGGAAGAATAATGCAGGAGAATCGAGAATTGAAGATAATCGGAAAAAAAAGAGAAAAAAAAAAGTTTGAAATATAAACGGTAAAATGGAAGGTTTACAACCCCCATCAAAACTTCAGCTGACTGGCAATGTAGCTGAGAATTGGAGGATAACCAAGCAACAGTTTGAATGTACTTATTGGCGATCAATTATGAAGAAAAATCAGAAAAAAACGAAGCTGGCTTCTGCTCCATGTAATCGGGAATGATGCAGTAGAGGTATATAATAAATTTGTCTTTGAAGATGGAGATAATTTCAATTTAAAGTCAATAATGGACAGATTTGAAGTATTTTGAATACCTAAGTGTAATTTAACATATGAGCGATACAAGTTCTTCATATGCGCGCAGAAAGCTGCTGAAACAATTGATCAGTATGTTACTGAGTTAAGAAAGCGTAGTAGAACATTTGAGTTTGGATTGCTCACAGATTCTCTCATTAAAATAGAATTGTTTGTGGCATTCAAGATAATGCTCTGAGAGAAAGGCTGTTGAGAGAGCAAGATTTAAATTTTGAAAAAGCTTTGGCACTTTGCAAAGCTTCTGAGACCGTGATGTTGCAGGCAGAAGAGGTTTTTGTCGAAAACTGGTATGTAAACACTGTAAAAAAAAAGTGCAAATATATTACGAAATATAATAATACGTCGACAAAACCAACAGAGAACAAGATGGCATTGGAAAGAAAAAAGTCACGTGATCATGTTGTGCTGGAACATCATCCAAATCAGTGTCCCACATATGGCAAAATTTGCAATGGCTGCAGTAAGATATAGAAAGAAAGAAAATAAAATAAAACAAGTAAATCCTGTGCTTGAAGATGAATGTGAAGAATTTTATATAGATGTGCTTTGTGAAAATAAACAAAGAATGACTGGACTATTCCGTTGCAAGCGAATCAAAACAATATTCTGTTTAATCTTAATACTGGAGCACAAGTAAATGTTTTTGCAGAATCTAAGTTTAATGCTTTAAAGCCAAGACCAAAGTTAAATAAGCTGAATATAAAAGTGACTGGGTATTCAGGTGCAGACAATCCAGTTAAAGGAACATGTGTGGCAAAGGTATCACACAAAAGTATTGTGCATACACTTTCATTTGTGGTTGTGCCAAAAAACGTAGTCAATTCTGGGTTTATCTGCCTGTGGAAGACTTATCTTGGTGAAAAGAATTTTAGTCCTGGATAGCGACACAGAGTCAGAATACAATGACTTGATGAAAGAGTATGAAGACTTGTTTAAAAGACTTGGTTGTCTTCCAGGAGAGCACTCGATTAAAATTGACATCACAGTGCAACCCGTAGTACATCCATGCAGAAAAGTACCTTTTGCATTACATGAACAACTGAAAACAGAGCTAGACAGAATGGAAAGGCTAGGAGTCATAAAAAAAATTGATGAACCAACTGAATGGGTCAATTCGCTTGTCATTGTTGATAAGAAAAATGGAAAACTGAGGATTTGTTTAGATCCAAGAGACTTGAATCAGGCCGTTAAAAGAGAGCATTTTAAATAGCCCACTTGTGAAGAAATTATGTCACAGTTTGCTAATGCAAAGTATTTTAGTAAATTAGATGCATCGTCCGGATTCTGGCAACTCAAATTAGATGAACCGAGTTCAAAATTGTGTACCTTTAATACTCCTTTTGCCAAGATACTGTTTTCTTATGCAATTCCAAAAGGAAGCCTCAGCTCCTGAAGTGTACCATAAAACCATTGACATGTTATATGAACACATTGAGGGCGTAGATACATCTATGGATGATATTATTGTTTGGGGATCGACTAAACAAGAGCATGTCGCCAGGCTCAGACAAGTCTTTGTGGTAAGACGCAAGGCTAACCTGAAATTGAATCAAGAAAAATGTCAGCTAGGAGTGACTGAACTTACATTTGTGGGTGATATCATCAGCAAAGAGGGTGTGTGTCCTGATCCATTGAAGGTTTCTGCTATTGAGAACATGCCAAGACCGTAATGTAAAAAGGATGTTCAGAGGTTTATGGAAATGGTTAACTATATGGGAAAATTTATACCCAATCTCTCGAAACAGCTTGCTCCATTGAGGCAGCTAACAGAAAAGAGAAATGAATGGAGCCGGAACCATGAACAAGAGAAGGCATGGCAAAATCTCAAGAAAGTACTCTCTGAAGAACCTGTTGAAATTTTATGATGCTGAGAGACCCGCCAAAATCTCATGTGATGCATTTCAAGCGGGCTTAGGGGCAGTATTACTCCAAAAACATGAGGAACGGCTACCAGTGGCATATGCATCTCATTTATTATCTGATCCAGAAACAATGTATACCCAAATTGGAAAAGAATTGCTCAGCATTATGTTTGCTTGCGAGAGATTTCATCAGTTTGTGTCAGGGCAGTCAATTGATGTTGAAACTGATCATAAGCCATTGATTGCATTAACATACCTTTAAGCGACTGTCCTTTGCGAATTCAGCAAATGATGATCAAATTGCTAAGATATGCGTCAAATATGTCATACTCACCTGGAAAATTCATGTACACGGCTGAAGCACTTTCCAGAGCTGTAATATACATTGATATGGTCATAGAAACTGTACCTGTTGCTCCCAAAAAGTTGGAACTGTTGTGTCTTGAGACAGAAAAGGACAAAATTCTCAATCAGGTAATGTAAGTGGTGTTGGATGGATGGTCAGATAATAGGCAAGACTGTATCTCAGTAGTACAAGGTTATTGGAACCACAGATCAGAACTGTCTGTTGTGGATGGGATATTGTACGAAGGTAGTAGAATTGTTATACCTAAAAGTCTCTGTAAAGAAAATGCTTGATAAAGTTCGTGAAGGCCACCTAGGCGTTGAAAAATGTAAGAGAAGGGCATGGGAAGTGATGTTTTGGCCCAGGATGAATCAAGAGATTGCAGATTTGGTGTCTTCTTGTCAAATATGCCTTAAATACCAACCTAGCAACCCTAAGGAGCCACTGCATCCATATCCGAATCCTCATAGACTTTACCAGAAGGTAGGTGTTGATCTTTTTATAACTAACAACAAGGACCATCTATTAATAACAGATTACTACTCATTGTATCCTGAAGTGTGCTGTCTAGGCAGAATGACTGCAGAAAATGTAATTACATGCATGAAATCAGTTTTTTCAAGACATGGTGTACCTGATGAAGTTTTCACAGACAATGGTCCACAATTTAGTAGTGAATGCATGAAACATTTTGCTCGTGAATGGGGCTTTGTTCATACAACATTTAGTCCATTTTTCCCCTCAGTCTAATAATTAGTTGAGAAATTGGTAGGAATTGTCAAGAAACTGATGCACAAAGCAAAAGATAGTGGAAGTTATTTTTATAAAGCCTTGTTACCCTACCGAAGTACTCCACTTGAATGTGGATTTTTGCCTGCTCAGCTCATGATGGGGCGATGTTTGAGATCTAATCTGCCAATAGATGAGAGCCTTCTGAGAACAGAAGGAAGGTGAACAAGTGAAAAGATGGAAGGATGAACACAAAGCAAAGCAGAAAATATACTTTGATAGATGTTCTCCTCCATTACCTGAACTGCATCAGGGAGATGAAGAATACAAGACAAAGTGAACACATGGACACAGAAAGCTACAGTACTTAAAGAAGTACAACCCAGATCATACATGGTCCAAACAGAGGAGGGAGCAGTGGTAAGAAGAAATCACAAAGACCTCAAGAAAGAGCCTACTTCAGAGATTCAGTTAACGGATGCAGACGAGACAAAACATGTAAATAATAACAAGGAAACACAAAATCTGTGTATAGCACTTAGGAGGTCTACTCGTGTTCATAAACCCACAGAGAGATCGATAGAGACCTGTTGAATTATGTATTTGCTTTGATTAACATTGTTAATTGTTTTTTCTTTTTAAGGAAATGAAGATGTGGTGATATAACATGCAATAATGTGCCAGTAGCTGATTGGAGAGAGCACTGAGCATGCACAGGATTGCTAGAATGTTCCAGCACGTGGCTGGCTTAAGACGTGTTTGCTTATTACTGTAAATAAAAGTTCTCTAATTCTTCCAGAATATGATTCTTCATTGTTAATCCATGGTATGTTTAAACAGGAGTAACGTAACACCTCCTTTAATCATTCTCATCAATCAATCAATCTCAAACAATGCACTGAATTGAAAACCTATAATTTCAATTCAATTATAACAATTATGATGTTACAGAGCTAGGCAGTTAAAAAAAACACTAATGGAATAGACAAAGCTTGACATTTCATACGGAAATGAAAAAAACAGTCAACGCTTTTGTCCAAGATCCTTCCTCAGGATGCACTTTCATTTCTGTCAATGCCACCTGACCTGCTGAATTCCTCTAACATGTTGTGTGTGTTGCTGCAGAATCTCTTGTGTTTTTGACATTTCCTACGTGCATTCTCGTTGGGCTAGCTTAGTGCAGGCAATTTGTTTGAACTACATAATTTTCAACATTCAACACCAGTACATAGTCATATATGGAATCTGCTAAATCCATTGCCTTTCTTTGTGAACAGAGAAAGGTTAACATCTGGGCAGATGCAAAATACCACCAAGCTCCACAATCATCCTCAATATCTCACCTCAGATCTACTTTCTGATCTTTTAGTTCTTTGGTTAAATGTTAGCTCTTTCTGGCCTATACGTTACAATACTATTCACTTTTCTGCCCATCATCTCATTTATATCAAAGACCACTGGTTTAGTCTATTTGAATACTCAGATATGTAATTCAGATAATTTGTAAATTGTTGAATTATCAGAATACTTAATGTCTTTCATGTAATCACACTTAGTTCTTGTTCATAATGCTCATAATTATGCACATTGCCATCAAATAATTGGCAAAATAAGACAAAACCATCATATTATAACTTGCAGAAATCAGAAATAAAGTAAGAAAATGTTGAAAATATTCAAGTCAGTCAATATCCCTAAAGAGACAATTAACCATTCAGGTTGATAACCTTTCAACAGAACTATGATCATTCACTACTTTTGAAGAAAATGACTAAACTCAAGAACCAACGTTTTTCTCTCCTGCACATGTGTTACCTGACATGAACACCTCCAGCATTGGTTACCGTACATTCTGCTGAAATAACTCATTTTTAAACCTTGTTTTCACATTTTTCCACATAAACAAACCCAAGAACTTCCAATCATGAGTATGTGCCCACTTTCTGTTCTTCCGTCAGTATTGGCAAAAATAAACAGCGATAGCACTCAAACACAAGTCTACAGATGCTGGAAATCCAAAACAATGCACACAAAATGCTGGAGGAACTCAGCAGGTTGGGCAGCATCTACGGAAAAGTGTAAACAGTCGACGTTTCATGCTGAGATCCTTCATCAGGACTGAGAAGGGGGTAAGACGATAGAATAAAAAATGGTGGGAGGGGAAGGAGACTAGCTGGAAGGCGATAGGTGAAGCCAGGTTGGTAGAAAAGGTCAAGAGCTGAAGGAGGAGGAATCTGATAGGGGAGGAGAGGAAAGTGGACCACAGGAGAAAGGCCATTGCCAAATTCTGAACATTCTGCAAATGAAGTCAGAAATCTAAAGCAGTAAACACAGCTACCTGACCAAATTTTTTCCCCAGTATATTTAACTGAATCCAGGTAGACTATGTTGAACTTTTCAAACAAACTGAAAGATGAGTGGAAATACTGAAGAATTTGCTTCACCAAACTCAACTGTGATATTTTGGGCATTAAATTCCAGATGCCATTAGAAATGTACAAGTCAGCGTACAACCTCCAGATAGCTTGGATGCCTTCGAGTGTGGTAAATCCATAGAACTGACTGAATGTAATTAGGGCCTCAACGTTGAGGACGGCAAACAGAGAAGAAGCTGACACAGGTTTACCTATCTTGCCAATCGACTTGTAGAGTTAGGTACATAGCATTGAACATACCCTTCCAATACTTTGAGGTGTTTGTTATAAGTCAGTCAGGGTACAGAAGTGTATAAAAAGGCACGGAACACAGTTGCCTGGTAGGGTATGAGAAACTCACACAATCATCTTGAAGATTAATGCAGAGAGTGGCATCAACTAACACACAAGAGGGAGATTGAAATTCTGGTTGAGTGGTGCAACAACAACTATCTCTAACAACCTGGAACTGTTTTTTAAGGATGGAATCATCGCCACTGTGGCCTAATTTACATTTTTAAACTTACACATTGTACAGTACTGTGCAAAAGTCTTAGGTACACATATATAGCAAGGGTAGCTACGAATTTTGCACAGTACTGTATTTGTCAGCATGGAGTGGAGAACGAGTTTGTAAATCTGGCAGGAGCAAAGTATGTTGGGAATGGCAAGGGTGGAGCACCACGGGAGGAGTGTGGCATAAGTGGCAGAGGAGTGCCAGGAGCAGGGTGGTGGCGTGGGTACAGACATGCCCAGCCCTGAGACACCAGGCAAGGCGTCTCATAAATGCCCAAGGCTTTTGCACAGTACTGTAAATTGCTTGCCAGCTGTATATCCTGGAATTTGGGACCACCACTTGCAAGTTGGCTTCAACTAGAAATCTCCACAAGTGTGGGAACACAATGACATAGATAGCAGCGTTTCAAGACAATGTCTTTAATAGACATTTAGGAACGAAATGAAATGCTGCACTTGTCAGTTATAATCTAAATAAAGTATAATTCATTTTAGAAAAGCTAGAAAACATCAGTTTATTTCAGAGCCTGACACCATGCACATGACCATATCTCATGCCATCAATTCATTCTATTAAGTGTCTGTGCATTTTTTTTGGTTAAGTGAGCTGCAGACCTCTTGTCATAACCTCTGAGGCAATTGTTTTGTTCACATTTTATTCTGGTTATACCATGCCATTATAAGTACTTACACAACCTCATTAAATCTCTCAAGGACTATTACTTCTATTTACAATAAAAAATTAAACAACACCATTTTCTACCCTGTCATTTCTGAGTACAGTAATTGTTTATAAATGATGTGAATGCAAATGACAATGACAAATGACACAATTTATCAAAATAAAAAGCTGGATTATTATATGTTGCATCATTACAATTTGGTTAAATCAGCATCACTACTTTTAGAACCCGAGTATCCTTACACATAAATTATTGTTCATTAACATCCAAGAACAGGAAGCAATCGGGAAGGCAAGGTATATTGGCTTTTATTGCAAAAGGATTGAAGCACAAAATTAAAAACACCACATGCAATTATAATGCCCTGGTAGAGTAACGAGTACCAGCCTCATCTCCAACTCAAGGAAGAATATCATTTACTATAGAAAGGATGAACCAAAGATTCACCACGACCCATTTCTGGGTTGATGGGTGGGGTGTGGTTGATACCATTCTGACAGTCTGCTTCAAAGTGTTTTATATATATTTATGTAAACTGAATAGAAATAAATGCCGGTGGATGCAGACAAATAGATGGGATAGATGGAGGAAATAGGACAGTGTTTGACAGCAGGATGAAAATAAAATTGAGAGAACACAGCCTTAGGGAATCCATTAATTAAATGAAGAACTAGGCCAATCCATGTACTACACATATATTGAACAAAGTAGAAGAATTATGAGACTATTAAAATTATATATGAAAATTTAAAGCACTAAGGGAAAACGTGCATGAATTCTGGGAATTGCAAAGAAAAACAAAAGTTGGTGAAAGAATCATTAATGGAACTAGAATGGACAACTATTTCAGGTAATAAATCACAACCCCAAATTAACGTCTCCTTTATCATATCAGACAAAAATTCACACTCAGCGATTTCAATCACAAGTGCGAGCAGCTCATCAAACTAAAACAACTTCCTTAAGGCATTTCTATGCAGTCTGACAGGACTAAGACAAAACAGAAAGCGAATCTTCCTCTAGTGCTGGTCAAGCAAATAGTTTTATTTAATCTCAAATGCTGTAAAGTATCTTTATTTAAATGTCCTAAGGACGGACACACTAAACACCTACAATAACAAAATAAGTACATAGAACTTTCTCTCAATTCCTTCAAACATTTAACTGCAGATTAAAATACTGGCATCAAAAGCATTATACCATATTGCAAGCAAGGAAAGTCACCTCTTTCTCTGCATGAAGAATTTAATGGTACTGTGAAAATAGGTTGCAGGTTTCAATGACTGGCACCTTTATTCAATGCAAAATTAATAATTCCAAATGCAGGTTCAGCACCAAATACTCTGGCAGCTATTGGCATAGTCAACTTTGATGTAGATAAAATATTTCTATTATCTCTTTCAAAAATAAATCTGTGGTCTTTAGCATTACAGAGGCATATTCAAAATAAAAGATTGCAAAATTGAAAAAGAAAGTAAGAACAAAGGTTGAGTAAAAAGTTTTATTGTAGATGACAATTTTAATGAGAAGTTGCAGGGTTTCAAACTTGTGTAGGGAGAAAATAAAAATACAAGACTAAAGTTTGTAAATTGAAAATTTATCTACCCATTTGGATCTCATTGCATTTTACTTCCCTCTCCTCCTGTTGACAACGTAAGCCTCACACATGGTCCCATCTCATGCCATTAATTCATTAGTTTCAGTGCCGGTGGATTTTTTTTGGGTTAAGTGAAGGTGTGAAGAAACTTAAACACAAGAATGTAAACATGAAATTGTAAACATTAGGTCAAACTAGACAGAAGGAGTACATGAAACAGGATCTGGTGTGCAATAGGGTGCAAATCATAACACTTCAAAGAGTTTTATGAAGATTGATGAGCGGGACATGAAAAGGAAGCCTGAAGCTGACTATACTAAGATTTCAGCTCGAGAGACTGGAATTCAAAATGTCTGGTTTGATCATCAGCAGCAGTTGCATTGTCAGAGGTGAAGTCCTTTTAAAGGCGCTTCAAACTAAAGTCGAGATGTAGTGGCCAATGTTTGCAGTGTGAAAAAAAACTGAAGAGAGTCTTCTCAATATTGAATTGTATAGGGTTCATACACAACTGAACTTTGAAGAAGAAATGTGATAATCACAGAAAGATCAAAGATCTGAGTGCTGGCAGCCTACAAAGGGAAGATGATCCCTTGTCAGTGGAGTAAGGCTATAGCAGTGACACACCTGTTGAAGACAAGTAATCTAAAGGCCTGAATTAGCAACTCAGAGACCCAGTTTTAATAGCATGATGGTGCTAAAAGAATTCAAATTCAGTTAACAATTTGAAGTGAGAAAAAGAAATCACTAGAAGAGAGCAGAACATGTTCTCGTCTCATTGTTGCCATCAGATCGAAGGTACAGGAGGGTCAGAACTCATATACCAGGGTTAGGAACAGTTACTACCCCTCAACTACCCCTGCTATGGAACAAAGGGGATAACTTCACTCAACTTCACTTGCTCCATCGTTAAAATGCTCCCACAATGAATGGAATCACTTTCAAGGACTCCTCATCTCTGGTTCTCAATATTGTTTATTTATTTATTTTGTGTTTCTTCTTCTTGCATTTACTCAGTTTGTTGTCTTCTGCACTTCAGTTGAATGCCCCATTTGGGCAGTCTTTCACTGGTTCTGTTATAGTTACTAATCTATAGATTTGTTAAGTATACCCACAAGAAAATAAATCTCAGGGTTGTATATGGTGACATATATGCACATATATTCATGATAGAATTTACTTCGAACTTCAAACAGAACATGTAGATTGTTGGGCAATGCTCTTAATTTACAAGATTCATGAGAATAAAAATGTGACATCTTTATCCGATGTGGCCATTTAGTTCCAACCAACAGATGCAGTTATTTTTAAGTGCATTAAAGCAGCACAACAGGAGGACATTTGGTCTACGATGTCTCTGCCAGCAATGATGCCAATCCAATCTAATCCTATCTGCCTGGACGTGGTCTAAAAACTTTCCCTTTCCTACTTCATAGCCACACTCACTAATATTGACATTTTCATGATGAGAAAAAGATTCTGACCAACTATATTGCCCAAACCTCCTCGCAACTTTATATGTGTGTATCAGGTCACCCTTCAGCATCCTGACTGGTTGCATCACTGTCTGATGCAAAAGCACAGGAAGGTAAGAAGCTGCAGAGTAGTGGACTCAAACCAACACAACACTAATAAATCCTTCCCAACCATCTGTAGTATCTACAAGAGTACTGCTTCATAAGGCGCCATCCTTCATCAAAGATGCACACCATCTGGGCCATGTACTAAATACCTTGCCCACTTCCTCTGCCTCCAGGTGGACATTCTTTTCCATTCCTTCCTTTCTCCTTGAGTGATCCTACCTACTCCCTTGTTACCACCATTTTTAATGCAAATATAAAGTTCTTTGGAATTCTGGTTTATGTGTGCATACGGCAAGACTTATAAACATTTAGGGAAGGGGTTTTGAATGGCAAGCAACAGCCAGTAAAGTGTCGTGCATTGGCCAGCTCAACAAGAGGGTGTTGAATAAGGTTAGTATCATCAATCCACTACCATTAACATTCTGTGGGTCGCAGGTCAAAAGGTCAAAGTCAAGTTTATTTTCAGTTGCAGAAGAGCATGCATAAAATAGCAATGGAAATCTTCTTGCAACATCATCACAGGTACATAGCATCATATGAGCAACACTCGCAAGGAAAAATTGAGCTGTAGTGTTTTATGACTCTACACATTTTTTTAAAATTCAGAACAAAACTAGAACAAAAATGTCCCTCGTAGTGCAAGGTGATAAAAGTGATATTTAGTGTCAAAGTATGCATATGTCACTATAAACAACCTTGAGATTCATTTTCTTGCAGGCATTCACACTAGAACAAAGAAATACAACACAATTAATGAGAAACTACACACAAAGACTGACAAACCACCGAAGTGCAGAAGTTGAACTGTGCAAATACACTGGATTCTGGTTAATCCAGGCAGCACTTAGGTGCGACAACGCTTAAAGAACAAAAGCTCATTTTGAAAATTGTTAGGATTTCCTTAATTTATTTGGTACACTATGCAGCTTAATCAGGGTGGGAGATCATTGATGAACAGGTTCTTACTAGAATCTGATTTTTAGCTGTTAGACGCCACTGTGCTTCAAGCATACAGTTTTTAAATAGCATGTTATTGTGTTCAAAAAGCAGTGATTTTTGTCACTGACTGTTGGTGAGAAATAAACAGCAAGACAATTCCGAGTTGTCTTGCTCACTGTGGTTTCAAGCTTCGAGACTTGGAGATGCTCGAAAGAGCCAGGAGTGAAAATGAAATGGTCATCTTGAATGTTACAATGAAAACGAAGATTTAGAGGATGTAATTGCCAATAGCTTTGTAAGAAGGTAGTCCATTATCTACGCAAGTCTGCACTGATTTTGTTCACTCCATACGCTGGATGAATTCCTCCGTTGATAACTATTAGGAACTAATACAGCTTTATATTGTGGAAGTAATATTGGTAACGTATTAATTTGTTCCGTATTTCATTTAAATAAATAATTTGTTATTTAGTTTCTTTTTTTAAAATATAGCATTTTAACTATATCCATGTAATTTTGGTTAATTGGGGCAGCAATTTAATTGGGCCAAAATGTACTGGTCCCAATATACCCCAAATAATCAATTTACTGTACAATAAATAAATAATACTGAAGACATGAATTGTAGAGTCCAGATGAGTAAAGTTGTCCACATAAGTTCAGGAGCCTGAAAGTTGAAAGGCAATAACTATTCTTGAACCTGGTAGTATGGGATCTAAGGCTCCTGTACCTCCTTCTCAATGGTAGTAGTGAGAAGAGAGCATGGCCTGGATGGTGGGGGTCAATGACCAGGCTTCTATTCCTCTTAGTTCAGAGACACAGCAATTACAACTCTTTGGGTAGAGTATTGCACGTTTACAGAAGACAGAAGAAGTTCCTCATTTCAGCCTTAACTGATCGATTCATTACCCTGAGACCATTGCCACCTTGTGCAAGATTCTTTCTCCATGGAAACATCCCTTCTCGACTTCTCTTGTTGGTCTGGCAGAAACTTGTCTGTTTCAAAATAGCACTTCTTATTCCTCTAAGCAAAGGATATTAGCCATTTTCTGTCAAACCTTCTTTGTAGGATAACTCTATCATCACAATCCATCAATATTCCTCATCTTCCTGTGTTTTCTTGGCAGTCCTTCTGATAAAAGTGATCCCACAATGTTCTCGGAGAAGGAGCTTCAAGGAATAGCCATAGATCAACGGTGTGTAACAACTCAGAGAATGGACAGACGGCTGTTGTTCATCAAATACAGTGTGGTGTACGGCACAAACATCCCACCTTTCTATTATATAACTATCCTATTCTTTTCAAGAGCTTGGTTGCAAAAGTTTTTTTTAAATAAAGGTGCAAAGAGAGAGAGCTGCAGGGAGTTATACAGATCAACTTAAGAACCCAGGATTATTTTCCTTACAGTAAAAATCATGCAGTGTTATGTTGATATGTATGAACAAGAAGCTGTCAACAATGGCACTCTGGCGCAGGGTGTATTCAAAGCCAAGTACTAAAGATAAGAGCGTAATGGCCTTGATATTTGATTATGCAACACTGTTTACTTCAGTGCTACGCAAACGAAAGATTTTCTTTCCCCAGTGAAAATTGATAATGACAATTTCCAGGTCACTTGTAGAAATTTAATCAGGCATTTTCTAATTCATGCGGTGCAATCATCATGATGTAACAGAAGCTTTCAGCCAACTGAGGCCATATCAGATCACTCAGAGTAATCCAGTCAGTCTCATTCCTTCACTATGTCCACATACCTTCAGCAAATCCATTTCCCTCTAGTTGCTATCAATTTCCTTCAATACAGCACAGGAACAGACCCTCAGGCCCACCAGGTCTGTTCCAACCACAGTCTGAACTAATCCTGTATCTGCCTGCAAATGGTCTGTGTCCTTCCTTCCTGCTTGTTCCTGTGCCTGTCTAAATACCTCTTAATTCCAGCACTTCCTATGACAAGGTGTTCCATGTACCACCAATCTAAGACTTGCATTTAAAATTTCCTCCTCTATTATTAAAGCCTTACCCTCCAGAACTAGATATTCTCACCCTGCAAGAAAGACCACCTACCCTATCTTTGCCTCTCATGAATTTATATACTTGTGTCGGTTGCTACTCAGCCTTCAATGCTCCAGAAGAAAGTACAGATTAGTAATCATCTCTCCTTTCACCACCCATGTGGGCGGTGAGCTCCTGATCAATTCCACTCAATGCATATAAAAGCTGTCATGTTCACATCACTCATTATGTCTTATCCATAATATCGTCTCTCTTAGCCCTGGCACTATCAATTGACTTTTGCTATTCTACTTTAATGTAAATCTGTCATAATCTTTAATCCACCCCCCCCCCTCCATTAGCATACATTCTGGAAAATAGTAAATAATAATTTCAATAGCAACCAGTCTTCAGATCTGAATGTGGATTGCAGATTAAATTTAAGATGCAGCTCAAAACAATGGTCTTCCTGGAGCTGCAGATTGGGGTTGACTAGAAACCTGCAAGCACCCCATTCACATGAGATGTCTGTGTATGCATGACTAGCACGCATGTTGTGTGTGCTGGTGCGAAGATTTAGGTATTTAAAAAATTATGTGTAACTCAATAGAATTATGAATGCATTGTTTTTATAGAAATTATCCTGTTGTTACCTTTATTATGTAATGTTGGATCCAAGAGCCTCTCTCACACGACTGACTCCAAATACTGTTAAGCTTGTGAGTGCCAAAAAAAGACTTTTACACCTACCAACTGCACATCTCCAATCGCTTCTTTCAGTCCTGTGCAGTGCCCCCCCACCCCACCAGACAGTGATGCAGCCTGTCAGAATGCTCTCCACAGTACATCTATAGAAGGTTTTTAAACACAGAGTAGACACTTATGGCCCTTCAAGCTGCACAGCCCAGCAGTTCCCCGATTTAACCCTGGCTTAATCATGGGACAAATTACAATGACTAATTAACCTACCAACCGGTATGCCTTTGGACTATGGGAGGAAACTGGAGCACCCGGAGAAAACCCACACAGTCACAGGGAGAACGTACCAACTCCTTACAAGTAGCAGCAGGAACTGAACCCGTGTCGCCTGTACTTTAAAGTGCTGTGCTAACCACTACACTACCATGCTGCTCTGTCTTATGGAACATCAATGCTACAAAATGCAGAGCTGTCAGAGATGTCCAACAGATTAGGTTTTGTCAATGACAGCCAAAAAACTGAGCCAATTTTGCAGATGGGTGATCTACAGAACTGGCCAGAAATGAAATAGAAGAAAGCAAGTCCCTGTAGCAGTAGAATTTGACTAGTCCGAAAAGCCCACATGGAAATAACTGCACCTCGTACTGACAACTATCTATCATTAATAGTTACTGGGTTCTGCATTCTCCATTGACAGATACTCCATGAGCTGCTCCATGTTTCCAACAGCTCTGACAGTTCACAGCATGCAAATGCCGATTTCAACCTACACTCACACACACACACACACACACACACACACACACACACGTCTTAGTTTAAATACCCTCATTCAATCTACCAAATGGCTTTAACAACAGCTTATCAACAGTGCAACACTGGTTCGCGCTATTAGAGATACTCATCCCATCTCATCTAAACCTCTCCCCACCCTCTCTACAACCTGAAACTAGTCATTTATAGAGGTGACTAGTGAAGAAGAGAAACTGTGGATATAGTGGATATGGATTTTTGGAAGGATTTCAGTAAGGTCCTGTACTGTGGGTTGTTCAATATGATTAGACCATGTGGAACAGGTGTGATGTCATGACATCAATTGAGACTTGGCTATTGAACACAAAGCAAAGAGTGGAATGGGAATAAACAGATTATTTTCAAGTTGGCAAGCTTTTCCTATTTGGGTACTACAGGGACAATTTTTGAGTCCCAGCTTAATACAATATGTATAAACAATGCTGAGGGGAAGAAATATCATTTTTCCAAGTTTTCTGACATTATTAAACCAGGTGGGGTAAGTAGAGGAGCCTCATGGATACAGGGGAAAGTGATTGAGAATACACCAGATAGAATACAATGTAGAAAAACATAAGGCACTTCATTTTAGGGCAATTAACAAAAAAATGAATTATTTCTGGTCACCATCATTAAACAGTAACTGATTAGGTAATTTTAATGTTCAAAGGGGCTCCAGTGTGTTTGTGTCCACAAGTCATTAAAGACCAACATGCAAGATGTAGAAAATGATTCAATGGGTAAATAGTATGTTCTCCTTTATCGTGAGAGGATTTGAATACAGGGTAAATAAGACTTATTGCAATTGCATAGGACATTGCAAGACTGCGCCTATAGAACTATGTGCAGTTTTGGTTTCCTTATCCAAAAAACAGATGTACCTTGGCTACTGGGAATGTAACAAAGATTCACTTATCTGGTTCAGAGTACTGTGGGATTTCCATACGAGAAGAGATTAAGGAGCTGAAACTACTTCTCCAGTTTAAGAATAAGAGAACAACTCATCAAAATGTATGAAATTAATTGTGTTTGACAGGCTAAATATAGTAAAGCTTTTTTCCCTGCCCATCCAGGACCTGGGGCACTGTTTCAAAATATGAGGGTGGTTAAGATGAGATGAAATCTCTTCAATCAGAGATTGGTGAACTTTAAAGCTCTCTACCTGAAGCTCCCTAGATTCAGTGTCATTGTGTTCATTCAAAAACAGATTGATGGATGACTTATTCTTACTTCTGGCCCTTATAATCTTAAGAAGAGTTTATTTATCTCTAGTGACTTCTGCTCTGGAATTTTCAACTCAACAGTACTGAGTAGTTCAAGATAGAAACCTTCTTGAAAACTTCTCAGAGGCAGTAAGAGAAGGGGAGGACAAACACAGTAATTGTTGTGGGTGCTCATATCTCTCTAAATGGAACAAAGAAGCATTCACTGAACATCTACTTTGAACCTCAAAGTTCATCAACAACAATATATTTATTCAGGTACCCAAAATTAGCCTTCCAACGTATAGTAATCAGTCTAGAAATCTGCTGAGAGAGAATGTATCAAAACATGCTGCAAGCAAAATAATGCTCAATATACAGTCAGCCAGAAGATAACCTTTAAATCAATGGAAACTTTTAGCATTGGATCATATGTTACTTCATACAAAGGTTAAATAAACTTGGAAGAGGAATCCCATGCATAAGTTTCAAATTGTCAGTAAACTATCTGGGTCATTTTTTTATTTAAAGAAGTTAATTTATTTTTTCAATTTGTCTCATAAATATTGTAGAAACAATTTTGTCAGCTAAATAGCATTCTTCACCTTTAAATAATTACAGCTGGACATTATCAAACACCTAGAAAGATACAAAATGAACTGGAAAACAATACTGGTCAGTGGTATTTCCTGCTTTTACCAATTAAGTTCTAAATTGCAAAATGTTTGGTAATTAACTTACTGCTTCAGTTGCTCTGTGAAAACGTACTGTGTGAAGTCTTTCACCATGGGAGCGAAATACAACAAGTCCTTCAGCTCAATCCCCTTTGCAACAATATCTTCAACAGAATTGAATCGTAGAACATAGAACGGATGACAAACTGGACCAAACACTTCAAACACCTGTTAATTAAAAGAAAAACGAAACAAGCTTGTTGTGTTCTTTACAATCCAAACAACAAGTACATGACTAGTGTTAGAGGGAATTATTCAAACAAAAGTTTGTGGGATTGTGGTGGATGAAACATGCAGAAAAATGCAGTAGAATAGCTTCACTTCAAGATATTTTCCCAGCGAGAAAATCAAGACACATTCACATTTCATACCAAACAGATGAAACTTTGAGGTCTTCTTTTCCAAAGTACAAACATATGAATTAAAATTGGAATTGGCCACTTGGTCCTTTGCCATTTAATATGATCATGTGAATATATTAACATAATGCTGTCCAGCACAATCACCTTTCACCCCTTACTTATCAGTATTCTATCCTTAGTTGAAAAATATGTAAAGACTGCATGCTTCAATCAATTTCTCTTCCTCTTCTAAATTCTTAATGAAAACAGCTGAGCTGTCCAACCTTTAGAGAAATTTTTACCCATAAATATTATTCCAATAAATTATCTCAGAATTGCTCACAAAGTATATACATTGTTTCTTAAACATGGTCTCACTGCTGAAATAGAAGCATAATCACTCTTCTTTTGCATAACCACTTGGCAATAAGTGATTACATTTTATTAGTGTTTCTAATTACAATACCTTCACAGTAGCTTTTTGTATATTATGCACAAGGATACCAAACCCCTCTGTATCTCAGAACTATGCAATCTCTCACCATTTAGAGAATATACATTTAAAAATTTTTCCCTTTGCAAAGGAATTTTCCCACATTATACACTGTTTGTCAGTTCTTTGCCCATTCACTCATCCTATGTGTCTTCCTTCATATCCTCCTTGTCCTCTTCATAAATATTTGACTTAAACCCATCTTACAGACCTGCCAATGAGTCTGTTTGCTTCTGCTCACAACGTTTAGGTGTCCAAAGTACAAATAAGCTTGTGGACGGCACTCATAAAAAAGCTCTGTCCTACCTGAAGTACAGCTGTCTGCCACATAACTAATAAATCAATGAAGAACACTAGAACAAAAACACTATCGGTGACATCATAAACAACATTATATAAAATGTGCTAGAAACGGACCTTTTTGGCATTAAATGATTGAAAAAATGACTTAGACCAGGGCAAGACACATTTGTAATCATTTCTTAGCCATATCCGGAATTAGCTGAGAGCCAGATCAGAGGCATTCAGGTCAGGAGATCAAGAATGCAACGAGAGGAGCAGTAATGATCTCCTGAAAGCCATCTCTGGGGCAAAGTGGAGATTCCAGACTAGACTGGAAACATCAAGTGATGCTTGAAAGCCAGAACAAAGTTAAATCTTACAACATAGGGGACAGCAGAGCTTCATTTCCAGATGAGCTCAATGCCTTCTATGCCAGCTTTGATCACCAGAACAGGAAGGAACTATTGCACACCTCAAAGCCTCTTGATGATCCTTCGGTCTCAGTATCTGAAGGTGATGTGCAGGATGCCTTCAAGAGAGTGAATCCCAGGAAACCACCTGGTCCAGACAGAATACTAGACAGAGTACTTGGCTGAGTACTGAAGACCTGCTGACCAAATGGCCGGTCTATTCACAGGTATCTTCAACCTCTCACTCCAGAGGTGTGCGGTACCCAACGTTTCAAGCAAGCTTCAACAGTACCAGTGCCCAATGTCTAAATGACATTCGCCCAGTGGTACTTACATCCACAGTGATCAAATGTTTTGAGATGATGGTGTTGAAGTATATCAGCTCCTGTCTGAGAGGCAACTTGAATGAGCTCCAATTTGCCTACCAAAGCAACAGGTCTGCAGCAGATGCCATCTCATTGGCTCTACACACAACCCTGGAACATCTGGACAGCAAAGATGCATACGTCAGGATGCTCTTCATCGACATTTAACACCATCATCCCCTCTAAGCTAATCGCTAAGTTTCAAGACTTGGATCTCCATACCCCCACATGCAATTGGATCCTGGATTTCCTCACTTGTAAATCACATTCAGTTTCAATTGGCAAAAACACCTCCTCCACAATCCCCATCAGCATGTGTACTTAGACCCTGCTCTACTCGCTTTACACCTGTGACTATGTGGCTAAGTACAACTCCAACACCATATACTAGTTTGCTGATGACACCACCGTTTTGTGTTGTACTTGAGGTGGTGATGGATCAGCCTACAGGAGGGAGACTGAAAATTTAGCTGAGTGGTGTAATAACAACTTCTCACTCAATGTCAATAAGACCAAGGAACTGATTGTAGACCAGGAGAGGAAAACCAGAGGTCCATGAGCCAGAAATCATCTAAGGATCAGAGGTGGAGAGAGTCAGTAATTTTTAATTCCAGGGTGTCACTACCTCAGAGGACTGTTTTGGACCCATCATATACTGTACTGTAAATATAATCCTGAAAAAAGCATGGCAGCGCCTCTATTTCCTCAGGAGTCTGCAGAGATTTGGCATTTCGTCATAAACCTCAGCAATCTTCTATAGATGTGTGGTGGAAAGTGGCTGCATTATGGCCTGGTATGGGAACACTAATGTCTCTGAGCAGAAAATCCTACAAAAGGTTGTGGATTCGGCCCAGTACATCATGGGTAAAACCCTCCCAACCATTGAACACATCTACATGAAAGATTGCTGCAGAAAAGCAGCATCCATCATCAAAGATCCTCACCACCCAGGCCATGCTCTTTTCTCACTGCTGCCATCAGGTAGAAGGTAATGGAGTCTCAGGACTCGCACCAAAAGGTTCAAGATGAGTTACGACCCCTCAACCATCAGGCTCTTGAACAAAATGGGATAACTACACTCATTTTAGGACTCTTTTATAATGTTATTTCATGCTCGTTATTTATTATCTGCACTTGCAGAGTTTGTTTACAGTTCCCGATGTTTACAGTTACTGTTCTATAGATTTGCTAAGTATGCCGACATAAAAAAGAATCTCGGAGTTGTACGTGGTGACATGTATGTACTCTGATAATAAATTTTACTTTGAACTTTGAAATGACATCAATAAGTGAATTTGACTGGAAAGTTCCCATAACTGGGTATCATTCTGTAATCTATCTTAATTGTCCAATTTCGGATAAGGAGTCATGCAATTTCTAGAAAATTAACCAATAGCTGCATTCATTGGAAGAAAGTACTGAAAATTCTTTCATCTATCTCATTTCCATTCTAATTACCATTGATTATCCATTGCTTGTTTAATTACTGCAGGATAATAAGTTGAGTATCTTTGTACTGAACAATAATATAGTTCACATAAAAGTATTATTTACAGTTCAAGAAAGAAAAATGATCTGTAGCAGTAACCAACTTCCAAGACTTTGTTAATCATATGTTTTTTTAAAATGGAAATGTTCAGTATTGGTCTTGCGTCACAATGATTTTAACAGGTAAAGAAAATTCCCTGTGCTGGGCATTGAGATGTGCTGCTTTCTGAATAAAGTTATGCACCTAGAGGTAATAAATGACAAACTTAATAGATATGCTGACTTGACTTGTAACTGAAGGCATCAAGAGATTCATAGCAACATTTTTAATGGATTATTTCATGCACATTCCCTGCCTAGCAGCTTTAAATGGCCACAGAAAGAGATATAGAAATTGACATAAAAGAATTCAGGATTCCTGGAAAAGAATAGTACTGATCACCATGCTCACAAATCATTAAAGAATACATTATATTCCTCAGAGACTCTGCCAAAAACACATAGAACTATGGACGGTAAAAGATAATCCGAAACATTGAGCCCAGCAACAACATATCTAGAGTTCCATTACTTGAGCACATAACCTAAGAAAGGGGGGAATAGGGAAATCACGTTAAAAAAAACTACAGAGCATTTCAAGAGAGGGGGCACCCTGGTAGCACAGTGATTAGAGTGGCACTATTACAACTCGGAGTTCAGTATTCAATTCCAGCATTCTCTGTAAGGAGTATATACATCCTCTCCATGGAATGCATGGGTTTCCTCCGAGTGCTCCGGTTTCCTCCCACAGCCCAAAGAAGTACCGGTTAGTAGGTTAATTAATCATTGCAAGGTAGGCTAGGGTTAAAGTGGTGGGTTGCTGACGATATGGCCCAAAAAGCCGTAAGTGTCTATTCTGCACTGTATCTCAAAAGTGTGTGTGTGTGTGTATGTGTGTGTGTGTTTGTTTGTTTTGCTCGAACTTCCAGCATCTGCAGATTTTCTCTTGTTTATAGTTGATTAGCAAAGTCATTCTCAGGTGTTTTATCATCTCCTGCTTTCTGACTTCTGCAAATACACCTACATTAGCTACATATCAATATTTACTCCATAAAGGAAAAACCCTTAACATCTGCCACATTTCTCATGATTCACACAGAGCATCCTATCTCTTTGTGTCAATTATTTCAATTTATTCCAACATTTACATTTCTATAGAGCAAACAAAAAACATTTCTCAACGCCTTCTGTGGCAGCCAGATATTTTAAAGAATCAAAGTAACAGGGCACCTTTGAAGAGGTATCATATTGCTTATAAAAAGGAATTGATGCTCAGTGGTATTCCTTGTAAACTTTTGTACAAGAACGCAGAGATTCTTTAGGTTTTCCACCAAATTATCTTTGCTATACATCCTGGTAGCTGAGTGTGTTATTATTGTCTTCACTGAATGCCAGATCTCGTATCATTGAATTCAACCCTCAATAAGCATCTGATTCACATTTATCCCTTAAATAGTATACTGTACTACATATACAGGTAGTCCCCGAGTTACGAACGTCCAACTTACGGACAACTCGTACTTATGAACCGAGGAAGGAGAACGCTGTCCGCCATTTTAAGTCGTTGCCATTGACACTGTATTGAGTGCTTAACTTTGTATTTTTGGCTTAAATTTTTCTTAGTAAGATTCACTCTGACCCCACCCCCACCTCCCGTTCCGGTTGGCTGGTGGCGCAGTGAGATCAGCGACTCCGATTCAGTGACAGACTGCTCCCGTGCCAGGTTGATGTCAATAGACAATAGGTGCAGGAGTAGGCCATTCGGCCCTTCTAGCCAGCACCGCCATTCACTGTGATCATGGCTGATCATACACAATCAGTACCCCGTTCCTGCCCTCTCCCCATATCCCTTGACCCCACTATCTATAAGAGCTCTATCTAACTCTCTTGAATGCATCCAGAGATTTGGCCTCCACTGCCTTCTGGGGCAGAGCATTCCACATATCCACCACTCTCTAGGTGAAAAAGTTTTTCCGCATCTCTGTTCTAAATGGCCTACCTCTTATTCTTAAACTGTGGCCTCTAGTTCTGGACTCACCCATCAGTGGGAACATGCTTCCTGCCTCCAGCGTGTCCAATCCTTTAATAATCTTATATGTCTCAATCAGATCCCCTCTCATCCTTCTAAATTCCAGTTTATACAGGCCCAGTCACTCCAATCTTTCAACATATGACAGTACCGCCATTCCGGGAATTAACCTTGTGAACCTACACTGAACTCCCTCAATAGCAAGAATGTCCTTCCTCAAATTTGGAGACCAAAACTGCACACAATACTCCAGGTGGTGTCTCACCAGGGCCCTGTACAGCTGCAGAGGACCTCTTTACTCCTATACTCAATTCCTCTTGTTATAAAGGCCAGCATGCCATTAGCTTTCTTCACTGCCTGCTGTACCTGCATGCTTGCTTTCACTGACTGATGTACAAGAACACCTAGATCTCTTTGTACTTCCCCTTTTCCTAACTTGACTCCATTTAGATAGTAATCTGCCTTCCTGTTCTTGCCACCGAAGTGGATAACCTCACATTTATCCACATTAAACTGCAGCTGCCATACATTTGCCCACTCACCCAACCTGTCCAAGTCACCCTGCATTCTCATAACATCTTCCTGACATTTCACACTGCCACCCAGCTTTGTGTCATCAGCAAATTTGCTAATGTTACTTTTAATCCCTTCACCTAAATCATTAATGTATATTGTAAACAGCTGTGGTCCCAGCACCGAACCTTGTGGTACCCCACTAGTCACAGCCTGCCATTCTGAAAGGGACCCGTTAATCACTACTCTTTGCTTCCTGTCAGCCAGCCAATTCCTGTCGATCCAGTGACTTCTGTACCATCCGTGCCGGGTTGATGTCGCAACTGGACTTCGTAAAAAAAACACTGCCATCTCCAGTTTAAATACCCATGCGGAATATCGTAGAGGATCAAATACCCAAATCCAGCACAGCCCCCACTTGTCCCATTTAGCCTGTCTTAGTGGGGATCCAGGGAATTCAGTGCAGTGGTCCTTAGGACCCAGCAGACCTGAGGAGCTGGCGGAGCTCGGGACCCACCACCCACAGTGTTTCTGTTCCATTGACGAGAAGTAATCGCGATTGAAAATAAAGTGGAAATAATAAAGCATTTGGAAAGAAGTGAAATGCCATTGCTCATTGGAAAAGCGTTAGGCTATAGTCAGTCAACGATCAGAACAATTTTAAAGGATAAAGTGAGAATAATGGAGCATGTGAAACATCCTGCCCTGATGAAAACTACAATTATGACTAAGCAACGCAGTGGTTTAATTATTGGAATACATACATCTGTTAAGTGTTTTATGTGCATAGAAAGGTAAAATATATACTATATACTAAGACAAACGTTTGACGAACTGACGCTAAATAATACCGGATGTACTTGTTCCGGCTTAAGTACAAATCCAACTTAAAGACAGATTCAGGAACGGAACTCGTACGTAACCCAGGGACCGCCTGTAGTTCATATTGACTATAAGCTTTACTGAACTTAGTTACACCTCATTGGACACAATGATGAATCTCACTTGTTTCAGTATTTTCAGTAACAAAAAAGGGTTTCAACAGCTCATTGTAAACTGCATCTAACATTACCATTACACATCCAGTGCTTTATTTTTATTGCCACTCAAGTACCTACTTCCTTCTAATCCACCACTGGCTCTAATCCACTTTGCTATATTAAGCAGCAATTGAAGAACTATACCCACCTCTGACCATGCTGTAGTCAACACTTTCATTCATTATTGCTGACAGTTCTTAACTATCTAACAGTATTGAATAATGACTAGTATCATTACTTAATCAGCTGCATTCAGCATAAAATACGAGTAGGAAATAAACAGGACATAATAACCCTCACTTTATCATACTCAATTCAGCAATAAATGAATGAAGTCAGCCTAGAATCCAACCTTTCAAGTCACCAAGATAAATAGCATTTTCAAACCTTTGTTCTGGTAGTGTTGCCTTAACCAAGGCAAAGAAAAAAAAAATTGATCAGCAACAATCATCCTTAAATTTAAATTAAGCTTCTGGTGACTGCAGCTTCTACTTCTGACAAATTCAATGTGAGATTCTTTTCCTCAGCAAAATTTAAGGAATTGTATAATTGAAACATTTGAAAATCCAGAAACAGTTTCATAAATTGTCATGCCTTATCAAATGTTAATTATTCTTATGTGAATTACCTGCCCAACTGAATTCCTGTTCTTTCTGAAAAGGATAGTTTCTTCATTCACTGGTGGCACATCCTTTAATGATTCCACAATTACTGTAAATAAAAAGACATATCCAGGACCAACATTAAAATTTTCACATACAAAATAAATTCCACATTACAATGCACTTGGAAGCAAAACACACTTGAGAATTTCAACATATAGAAGCTTTTTTAAACTGAATTTTTATTATAAATAAAATCTGAAATCTTAAAAGATCAAGTTTGTTTCTCTCTGCAAAGATTGTGCCTGACCTGCTAAGTACTTTTAGGAAGTTCTGTTTTTATTTCCAGGTTTCCGCTTGAAAATCTGTCTGTGGCAGCAATAAAATCAGCAAATGGCTCAGTAAGGAACCTTAGTACTAACATGTATCTGATTATTCACTAGTATCAGTGTGTTCCAGATATTAGGCAGTGACATCAGTGGAATGGAAATTTCATGCCATAAGGTTTATTTGATACATTCTGTTCAAATATTCCATAAGTTAAAATTAGATGAGTAAATGGATTGGATTTTATCAACAGTGGTTTTGATCTTATGTAATTGAAATAACCAAGGCAAGGACTGCTCTAGTTTGATGATGGTTTTAATACTTTGGTGTGCAATTACTGAAGGAAAAAATAATTCTAAGAATTAGACACAAGGCAAAAATCTTGCCATGATATACAATATTGTCCCAATATAATGGGATAATTCAGCACATAGCATAATATCAAAGAAGTAAATTTCAGAAGTCTTAGCAAAATTTTAACGATTGTACAAATTTCATTCAATATACCTTTTAACAGTGGTTCAACTATTAATCTTAATGGTCCTGAAGAACCATCCTGAAGATGGGTGAGGGAAAATCATTCGATAGTAACATAAGACCTAAATGTGTTTCAACATTAAATTCAACTTTTACAAACCAGTAGCATATCCAGTATCCCTGCCTTGATTTCTGCAAGAATATCTGCACCTAATCAATAGCCATCAACATCTTTTCATTAATCTTAAAACACCCTTGCTTTAATAGTGCTTTGGGTGAGAGGCAGCTGCTCCAGATTTAGACAAAACTCTTTCAGAATCAACCCAGGAAAGGCAAGAATCACTTTGTGGAAATAGCAATGATGTTAAGTCACTCTTGGGTAAATAGATTTGTGCAACTTCTTTGATCAATGCTACTGCTGATGTAACTGGGCCGCCAAAATGGAGACCTGGGCACAATGGATTGACTGAGAATATTAATCAACAATAAAAATGCGACCAGTTACAAAAGTATATGCCAAGCTATTTGACTGTACTAAAATCCTTCTGAGAAAGAATTCTACTGCTTTAACTAATCTGGCCTATGTGTTACTCCCAGCTCCCCAATGAGTAAGTCTTATCTGGTCTCTTAACTACTATAAGCTATCCTGCAGATAGCAGCAATAAATAACCACCTTAAAGACAACTGTGAACAGCAATAATGTTAGCCTTGCTGAGAACACAGTTTCTGTAACCAAGCTTGTCAACATCAGCTTTTTTAAAAAAAATCAATATAAATAGCAATCTGTGTGAAATGTTTACAACACGTGGGCCAAAACAGCAGGATACTTGATTTAACTTGATAAAAACAAAAGCAAATTTTGGCATTCAATTCCTTGAAATTTTCTTTGAAATATTTTCCAGTTACACTACAACTCCTGGCTTCTTTTCAACTTCAGGTCCAGACATGATTCTTACAATTTTTAATCACAAGTATTTTTTTATTGTTTGCCTCTACCTATTGCTTTTCATTCAGATTTTCTTCATTTTTTTAAAATATCACTGTATAATTTTATATTGTTGTGAAGTAACTTTTTATTTATTGTCTAAATGATATGATGGTGAGAAAAAATACAGTGTGCCAGATATTATTGAAATAATGTATTTTTGAGCCTATTCAAAAGAAACAGTGCAGGGTTAAATAAACAAAGCAAAATAAACAATAAAAAATGAGTCTGCCACTCATTGAAACACCATCAGAATAAAGACTTCAAAACTAGTATGTCAAAAGGAAAGTCCATATTTGTGCATTTTAAGTAAAACTGATGTTTAAAAGAAAAAGAATTCAACCCTACAGAAGTGATGTATTTTAATGAATGACATTGGCATTTTAGTATTAATCTTCAATAAAACACCCTCTTATTTATGTTGCATTACTGACCCAGACTGCTGTGTTGGCTGGAGTCAGGGTTTATACTTTGGCTTTTGGTTGGATCACTCAAGACAAACAGGTCAAATGGTAGAGGCCAGACCAAGAGTGGTCCACCAGTCCTCCAAGTTTGGGGGTTCAGCTCAGGGCTAACAGCTCTGACTGGCAACACAAAATTGTTACAGGAACAGCAATTAAGAAACCTTTTACATCTGAGTGTGACGGTATTACTAAATCTCCCCCAGGAACTTGCATAGCTGACAGTAGTGAAAAACGAGAGGAAGCTATTGCCACGCTGAAGGAAGCCCTGAGCACTGCCAGAGATGGACCTTCATTACTGCCCCAAATACCAGCAGCATAACATGAAGTATGACTCATTTTGAAAGCCTACTGAATTGCAAGATAACTGTGAAGGATACCCATGAGCTTAAGTAAATGGAATCAGAATGGCGGTAAGTTCAGGAATAGTGTGTCATTCCTGCAGATGTCCATGCATCTCTGTCTACACATCACCGAAGATCTCACCTGGACTGTACAGACTGGCTGTGTGGCAAAAAAAGCACAACAGCGTCTCTTCCACCTCAAGTTCGGCATGAGCCAACAAATCCTCAAGACCTTCTACAGGGGTACCATTGAGGGCATCCTGATTGGTTGTATTGCTGCCTGGTATGGACAGCCCAGAACATCTTTGAATGTGAACTTCCCTCCACTGAGGACATTTACAGCAATAGGGTGTGTAAAGAACGCCTGGAAGATCATCGGAAACACCAGTCACCCCAACTATAAACTATCACAGATGCTTCCATATGGCAAACGGTACCACAGCATTAAAGACAGGACCAACAGGCTATGGGACAGCTTTGTTCTAAAAGCCATTAAACTTTTAAATTCACGTCTGTACATTGTGACGATGTCATAACGCAAAGATGCTTACTCCCTCATGTTGCGAGTTGGATGTATGATTTAAATAAATTCAAATGCCATGCTTGCCCTATGAGTTCACATTGCAGTGGACAAATAAAAGCAAATCGCAGCCCATCTAAACAAGTAGTAGATTTTTCAAGCTCAGTATCATGCTGAAAATGCAACTATTCAACAGAGTGCACTGTACTCAAACTGCCCCTGATAGATCTGTGGTTTGCAAATACATAGAGTCGTATTTAAATTTCTGTTATATGTCAGTGCTCATTACCATCTGGAAAACAAAGTAAAATGTAATAACTATAAATAAGTAACAGCTGACATATGGCAGTGCAGATAATGTACCTAAGGGCCTAAATGCCCTTGTCATTGAAAAGCAACATGGAGGTGCAGCAAGCAATTAAGATAGCCATTGTATGTTGCTTCTATTACAAGAGGATTGAATAAAGGAGTGCCACTGTTTTACTGAAATTATACAGGGCTTCTTGTGACCAAAGATCAAAAAAGCTGTATTTACCAGAGTGCAGAAAGCATTCCCAAGACTGGATGCGGGTATGGAAAGTTTGCTGTAATGACTAAGAATACTAGGCCTATAGTTATAGAGTTATAGAAAAGTACAGCACAGAAACAGGCCTTTTGGCCCATCAAGTCCATGCGAAACTATGTTCTCCACATTTTAGAAGCGATCTCATTGAAACCTTCTTTCAAAGAACAAGAACTCCACCAAAGAAGTTTACAATAAGAGCCACAATCTCAGAATAAAGGGTATGATTTTTAAGAATGAGATTTGAAGTAATGTCTTCATGCATAGAGTGCTGACACTTTGGTTCTCCCAGCCCCCGAGGGCCACAGGAGACTTTGTTCAAAAGACAGACTAATGGATTTTCGGTTATTAAGGAATATCATCAACAAGGACAGTGCAGGAAAAAGGGGCATCAGATACAAGAAAGGCATAAACAGCAACCCACCATTTAACTGCATGAATTCAAACTCAAGGCCCTTCGGTGCTGCTTAATACATTAGACCAGGATTTCTCAACCGGGATTCTGCGGAACCCTAGGGTACCAGGTGAGGTCACTAGGGGTTCCACAAGAAATCGAGATTCAAAAAAAAAACATCTTTTTTTGAATTGAGTGCAAGTGAGCGCTCGTAGTGGTGGGTAGTGACCAAGCAGCCCCGTTAGCAATCTCAGCCCATTATGGCAGTGCACAGTAGGACCATGTTTATTCTCAGTTTTTGACGTGAGGTAGGGGAGGCCATTGATAACTGGTGAGCACTGTATTGCATGGAGGGGAAGACGGTACACTGATGAGGAGCACAGTATTGCTCGGAGAGCAGGATAGTAGACTGATGAGGAGCATGAAAAGCTTTTTCTGAGTATTGAATAGACTCACCCAACTTGGGATGTGATATCAGCCTTTCTCTCAAGAATTACCTCCCCCAACTTTCCCTTTCGCGCCATTAACTGACTCACAGCAGCAAACAAACTCTACAGGTGTAGTAGAAAATTGGAAGGAAACTTTCATTCTAAAGAAGAATTCTTATGCAACGCAACTCAGCTGCTGGCCTGCCACTGTGCAGTTGTTGTAAACATTGCAGAAGGTGGATTGTATTGGTTAGAAGTGAATTGTATTGTGAGGTTTTCATATTTTTTGCTGTTTTCTCCATTGTTATTTATTATACATTAACGATGAAGAATTACAATTTTCTAAGTCATTCCACTGCACTAGTGCAACAACGGACACAAACAAATTCCATCTTTACAATGGAAGTTACATATCAGTGTGTTTTACATGGACTGGTGATCCAGGTTGTCCTATTCCATGGTGCCTTGTCTGTGGCAAAAAACACAGAAATGCAGCAAAGGCTCCAGCAAAAATTGAAAAGACACTTAACTACAAATCACAGCCATATGACATGTATGCATGCTGATTATTCTAAATGGCTATTGGAATCCCAAAACCACAGAATAAAGCTTTTGTTGATAAAGTCCCGGTTAGTAAGATGATTCAGGGAGCAAGTTAATTAGTAGCAGACTTATTACCCAGAAAAGGAAAGGTCACACAATTGACAAGAACATAATAATGCCAGCATGCAAAATTATAGTAGATAAAATGCTTGGACAAGATGCAGTACAAGAAATTGAAAAGGTTTCACTCTCAAACAGTATGATAAGTCGACGTATTGACGACATGTCACATGCTGTTGAAGAGGCTTTGTGAGATAAACTGGAAAACAACAGTTTCTCTATCTAGTTGATGAGTCAACAAATTTCATCAATAAATGTCATGTTGTAGCATTTGTAAACCAGTAATTTAACAGAAATTTATGTATGCATTATGAATCTTTAAAATTTATGGAAGGGAGGGAAAGATTAATTTCAAGAAAGATAACCCAAGCTTAACTACCTGCTTTGTTCAAGAAAGGATGGCTAAAAAATACATTCCCTACTCAAAAACATTGATAATTATTTTTTGATTATTATATCTACAACTTACTGATCACACTAACGTACCATGAGCTGTAGATATAATAATTTTTACTCCGGGGTTTCCTGAGACTTCAAAAATATTTTAAAAGGTCCTCCAGGGCAAAAAGGTTGAGAAAGGCTGCATTTAACCAATCATACCCTCAACATCACTCCTCTATTGGCCTGGACACTCCTCTGAAATGCCAGCTACTAATGCGTTTGGTGTACTTGCGAATTTTGTGCTTGTGGTGTGACTGAACCTACACAAGCACATAAGCAGTGGATATCTCCCTCAAATCTTTAATTCAGGGGCTGCACCACGAACCATACCTGGTCACATCTGAATAGAGAATTCAAAGTCAGCACAAAGCTGGCATGATCCATATCACTAAGCTAGCAAGAGTCAGCAGGAAATTAAATCTCTTCAAAGCTCATGTCATACTTCCAACCTGTGATGAAGAGGATAAAGACTTCTGGGAGCATGGACAATAGCTATTCAAGCACAGGAATGGAGCTGTGGCAAAGTTGCTCTAGAGCACACAGTAATTAAGAGGAGAGTTAACAGCAAAAGTCTAATTATACAATCTGGTCCGCTGCATATGCAAACCTGGGTAAAAAATTCATCCATGGGCAAGAGTGGATTAGCTCCTTTGGACCTAAACTAGATGGAACGTAGTGGTTTTATGTTAAAGTGCAGGAAGTAAAAGAGAACTGGCAATGCAAGGCAATGGGATCTACTAACTGCACAACTCAGCCATCCTGGAAATCTTGAGAGAACAACAAGAAGTTACTTCAGAAGATTATTTTATCGTATTGGTATTGAGATTTAAAATAGTCAAAGAATTTGCAAACTGATGTCTTCTAAGAAATATGATGCATTCCATTTCAGAGAATTTTGTCAAACTATTCATTGAAAATCATTGATCCTTGAAATTATTGTTAAACACTGCATTCTTTATCAGCAACACAATACATTTATGATACCACTGACAACATACTATTGAGCTATCTTTTAAATGAAGGTTTAATGAGATTGAATTTACAATGTATGTTCAGATGAAGCACAGATGAGTGTTAATTGGCTGAAATAAAAATCTCCATCGGTTGACATTTGCTCTGAGAGCAATCATTTTGAACTTGCTTGTAAGGTCTGTTAAACAATATGTTTTACATGTCAAATATACATGCTGGCTTTTTGCACCTTATTTCGCTAAATTTTAACTGGTTAAGAAAGACAACCTGTCCTGACATCCCTATTAAATTCAATACATACTTCTTTTTTGCTGTTGAATGTAAATATAAAGATCATAATTTTGTTCATTTTATTTCATAGCCATTGAGACTTACAGCACTGAGTCTGGCAAAGCATAGCATGAAAAATTTCAGAATCAGAATCAGGTTTAATATCACTGGCATATGTTGTGAAATTTGTTATTTTGTGGCAAGAGTACATCACAATATGTATCAAAACACTAAATTACAGTAAGTATATATAAAAAATAAATTAAGTTAGTGCAAGGAGAGGAAAAAGTAGTTAGGTAGTGTCATGGATCCATTTCCCATTCAGAAATCTGATGGCAGAGAGGAAGAAGCTGAAACAATAAGTGCATGTCTTCATGCTCCTGCAACTCCTCCCTGATGATAGCAATGAGAAGAGGGAAATTCCTGAGTGATGGGGGACATTAATGATGGATATCCCTTTTTTGAGGCATCACCCTTTAAAGTATCCTCAATACTAGGGAGGATAGTGCCCACAATGACACTACAACTGGATTTACAAATTTCTTCAGCTTCTTCCAATGCTATTCAGTGGCCCCTCCATACCAGACAGTGATGCAACCAGTTAGAATGCTCTCCAGGGTACATCTCTGAAAATTTGTGAGCATCTTTGGTTACATACCAAATCTCCTCAAACTCCTAATGAAATATAGCCGCTGTCTAACTTCTTTGTAATTGCATACATATGTCAGACCTAGGATAGATCTTCAGAGTAGTTGACACCCAGGAACTTGAAAGCTCACACCCTTTCCACTGCTTATCCCTCAATGAGGGCTGGTCAGTGTTCCCTGTCTTCCTCTTCCTGAAATCCACAATTCCTTAGTTTTACTACCACTGAGTAAAAGGCTGTTGTTGCGACACCACTCAACCAGCTGATCCATCTTGCTCCTGTACATCTTCTTGTCACCATCCAAAGTCCTACCAACAATAGTTGTGTCATTGGCAAATTTATAGATGACATCTGAGCTGTGCCTAGCCACACAGTCGTGTGTGTAGAGCAGGGTTCCCAACCTTTTTAAGCCATTGGCCATTTCCATTAAGCAAGGGGTCTGTGGACCCCAGGTTAAGAACCCCTGATGTAGAAAGAGTAGAGCAGTTTTCACCTTAAAGGAGAAAAATAGTCCAAATAGGAAAATAATTTTACAAGACCTAAACTAGAAATGCATATTAATTCCAATATGTTAACACATGGTGACATTTATATTAGAAACGGTCTTAAATGTACATACCACCCACCGTTTACTCAGATATACAGGGATAGAGTTTTGGAGAATGTTAATGATGCCAGTTGATGAAATATGTTGAAAACTCAATGTTATTAAAGCATAAAAATACTAACTGCACAAGAAGCACAGGCTTACACAAAAGTAAAACCTGAAGGAAAAATACATCATACAAAATGCTAACCTTCGTCATTTCACCAGAAATAGTTCTAACAATACAAATCCCCTTGTTTCCCTGACAATTAAATCAATGTTGAATCTCCAAAAGGCTTCCATTCTTTACACGAAAAGCACTTTGTTTTTATAACCTATTTATAAATTATAAACTATACATTGTAAAATTCCAGATTCCACAAAAATAAGCTGATAAATACTTATCTGCTTTTGAATATGATATTTAAGACATCAGCAACAACGAAACTTATCTGAACCAATACCTACATTAATTATACCACTTCTTTTGCTTTTTTTGTTTTTCATTGTCCTTAACGGTCATAAACCGTTCTTGACAAAATTCAAAACTATTTTACTCTTCCTATTGATACTATGTTGTTTTTACCTCAAAATTTAAAGTAAAAGTGGAGTCTAAGAACACAAGTTAACAAAAGCAAAGAGAATCACAAGATATGGAATCAATCACATAGAAGAATTTCATAATTAAGTTTCAGTCAGCTCCAAGTAAAGCAATCCAGTCGGTCTTAGTTACATACTGTATTTATTCATCATGGACCAGCAAATTATTCTTTTTCAAGTGTCTATCTAATCCACTTGTGTGGCTTGAATAATTCTATTTCCACCACTCCTACTGGCACATGGTAACCACCAATAACCTGAACTTCCTGACTGATAACTACATGGAAAGTGAAGAGTTTCCCTTAAGCTAGGCTGTCAAAATCATTAAAGATTTTCTTGTAAGGAGAACAAGTCCAGTTTTTCTGGTCTAACAGTTGAAATCCCTTGTCACTGGCCACAATGTAGAAAATACTTTCTGTACCCTCTATTATTCTTGCTTAAGTATGGTGTTCAGGATTGCAAGCAAGAGGCCAAATGCATGTTCAACATAACCACTCTGCTGAGAATATTTACACTTGATGGATCTGAGCACATGGAATTAAAAAATGTGAAGGTGTGATCATGTATGTTTTCAAAAAGAGTATGATTGGGAACACTAAAACAATGTAAGTTTCTTCCGACTTAATGATGGTTTCTTTCCAAAACAAACATAGAAACCAGGAAAGCACTACCTTAATGAGTGGAAGCGAGAGGGAACAAGTTATTGTACCAACCATTTTTTGTTTGAGTGAAGTTATGAGACTATGATTTATCAGGGTAATTAGATGCAATCCCACAAGCTTTATTCATTCTATTGTCAAACAAAAAGAGACAGCCTGGTAGCACAGTGGTTAACACAAGGCTTTACAGTACCAGCAACCCAGGTTCAATTCCCACTGCTACTCGTAAGGAGCCAGCATGGGTTTCCTCCAGGTGCTCCGGTTTCCTCCCACATTCCAAAGACATACTGGCTCGTAGGTTATTGAACACTGTAAATTGTCCTGTGATTAGGCCACGATTAAATTGGGGGATGGTTGGGTGGCGTGGCTCCAAGGGCTGGAAGGCTCTACTCTGCACTGTATGTCAATAAATAAAGAAACAAACCTCTTCAAATTCTGATATTTTGGATAACTGAAAATTGTGTATTAAATGAATACTGACACAGAAAGCACACAGGCTGATTTAGAATAGAATAATTTTGAAAGAATAGGACAACAGATTCCTTAATTGTACAAGATTCTGGATAATACCAACAACCAAATCAGTCAATCCATTTACCCAAGATATAATTAAGTTTACATGATTAAGAGTGTAGAAATGTAATGTGACAATGTTAAACTCAGCAGAACAACTTATAGGCAGCTAGAACACATGCAGAGAGCTGTCTAGAAAACTTAGAGAACATACACGACTCATGACTTCCGTGTCTTTTTTAAACAAGCAAAAACATTCCTCCCTCACCCCCATGTGTATTTACACAATACATAATGAAACCACACTTTCAAAAGAGATCACCTGCTTCATTCTTCCAGCTGAAAAGAAAGTACACATCTGCTTTTAGTTGAGTTTATTACACCGAAAAGCAAAAACATTTTTACAGCTGTATTTAATAATTACATAAATTTTGTCTTAAAAAATGGGTACGAAAAGACACTGCACCATCCAGCCTATCACTGGAGCATGTTAAAAATATGTTCCATCTTCCTGTCCGGATGAAAGTACCCATCTCATATAAATCTGAACAATTCAGCAACCAATTTTCCCATCAAGAACAAATGCTCTGGGCAGGCTCTCCATATTCTCCACCTCACCCAACTCCACTCTCCCACTCGCTGCCTCTCCCCCAGATGAGCTAAATGCTTTTTACTCTTGGTTCGATGTCGCCAACACTGAGCTCGAGAAGAACCGCTGAAGCAGCCTGCACCTTGGTCATTTCTGAGGCTGAAGTATGCAGGTGTTTCCAACAAGTGGGCAGTTGTAAGGCTAAGGGACCGGATGGCATCCCAAAATGGGTACTCAGAAGTGTGCATGGTGTGTTTGCAGACATTTTTAATCTCACCCTCTCACAGTAAAGAGTGCCCTCCTACTTCAAAACATCCACCATTGTTCCTGTACCAAAAAAGACCAAGGTAACACGTCTGAACAACTGGTGTCCTGTCACACTCACCTCAATAATAAGCAAATACTTTGAGGGGCTGGTCAAGCCTACATCTGCAACATGCTGCCACCCACAATTCACCTACCAACACAACTGACCAACAGATGATGCAATAGCCACAGCTCTACATACCACCCTTACACATCTGGAGAAGAAGGATGCTTATGTGAGAATGCTGCTCTTGGACTACAGTTCAGCATTCAACACCATAATTCCCAACATGCGCAACAAGAAGTTCAGAGACCTTGGCCTTCACCCTGCGTCCATTATTAAGGTCCTCCAGCACCCAGGGCCTGAAGCCTGAAGACACACACTCAGCGACTCAGGAACAGCTTCTTCCCCTCTGCCATCCAATTCCTAAATGGACATTGAACCCTTGGACACTACTTCACTTTTTTGAAACATATAGTATTTCTGTTTTTTTCACAATTTTTAATCTATTCAATATACGTATACTGTATGAAGTAGACGGAATAAGAGTTATTTATTTATTTTTCTTCTATATTATGTATTGCATTGAACTGCTGTTACATGCCGGTGATAATAAACCTCATTCAGATTCTTCTGATTCTGCCTTGTGTACCTGGATCCTGGAATTCCTGTCAGATCTCTGGCAGATGGTAAGAGTGGGCTCCCTCACCTCTGCCCCGCTGACCCTCAACACAGGTGCCCTCAGGGCTGTGTCCTAAGTCCCCTCCTTTATTCTCTGTATACCCATGACTGCATTGCCACCCACAGCTCCAATCTGCTAATTAAATTTGCTTATGATACCACATTGATTGGCCTGATCTCAAATAATAATGAGGCATCTTACAGAGAAGAAGTCATCACCCTGATACAGTGGTGTCAAGAAAACAACCTCTCTCTCAAATGTCACAACAGCAAAGGAGCTGGCTGTGAACTACAGGAGGAATGGAGACAGGCTAACCCCCATTGACATCAATGGATCTGGGGTTGAGAGGGTGAACAGCTTTAAGTTCCTCGCCATAAACATCACTGAGGATCTCACGAGGTCTATACATACTGACAGTGTGGTAAAAAAAAAGCACAACAGTGCCTCTTTCACCTCAAGACAGTTGTAGAAAATTGGTATTGGCCCCAAATCCTAAGAACTTTCTACAGGGGCACAATTGAGAGCATCCTGACTAGCTGCATCACTGCCTGGTATGGGAGCTGCACTTCCCTCAATAGCAGGACTCTGCAGAGAGTGGTGTGGACAGCCAGCACATCTGTAGATGTGAATTTCCCACTACTTGGGACATTTTCAAAGACAGGTGTGTAAAAAGGGCCAGAAGGATCATTGGCGATCAGAGACACCCCAACTACAAACTGTTGCATTTGCTATCATCCAGGAAACAGTACCACAGCATAAAAGCCATGACCAACAGGCTCCGGGACAGCTTCTTCCACCAGGCCGTCAGATTGATTAATTCATGGTGATACAATTGTATTTCTATGTGATATTGACAGTCCTGTTGTACAAACTATTTATTATAAATTACTATAAATTGCACATTTAGACGGAGACATAACAAAGATTTTCACTCAAGTATACGAAGGACGTAAGTAATAAAGTCAATTTAATTCAGTTCAATTCCTGACCTTTTGTAGATGTGCAACAACTTGAAACAGTCACAAACAAGCAAGAAACATCCTCAAAGCCACTGACTGAGTAGGCACACATGTGTAACCACATATGCCTGGAGAGTATAGTCTCCAGCTACTGTGTTAGCAGTAAAATAGGTAACATTGGACAACAAAGATTTGCTTCTGGGTGTATCTGATGGACTTCGGGCTGCTGTTCATGAAAATCACCATGAAATTTCCCGATCATGCAACTTTTTTTTTTAAATCACCTGTATTTGTTATTTCAATTCATAACTCAAGTCAATTAAAATATTGCCCACAATGTAAAATTTTCTCTCTTAGACAGGGCAAATGTTGCATGGCAGGACAGGTCTCAGAAATGTTATAAAAGTATCACACACACACCATTCTAGGTATTGCATTTACATGCATATCAGTTTACGATCACATTGATGCACATGTTCTACGCACATAGCATATTGCGTGTACTCATTATATTAACGTAATTGTACTTTTAGGAGTATTTGTGATAGCAAAATGTCTCGCCAATGTTGCAACAGATGTGATACGTTCTGCTATATTTGTGGAGAGTACACACTTAAATCTCAAAGATGCAACACGAGTCCTTTTACAAACCCCATTTCCAGAAAAGTTGGGATATTTTCCAAAATGCGATAAAAACAAAAATCTGTGATATGTTAATTCACGTGAACCTTTATTTAACTGACAAAAGTACAAAGAAAAGATTTTCAATAGTTTTACTGACTAACAATTGTATTTTTTAAATATACACAAATTTAGAATTTGATGGCTGCAACACACTCAACAAAAGTTGGGACAGAGGCATGTTTCCCATTGTGTTACATCACCTTTCCTTTTAATAACACTTTTTAATCGTTTTGGAACTGAGGATACTAATTGTAGTAGATTTGCAATTGGAAATTTTGTCCATTCTTGCTTGATATAAGACTTCAGCTACTCAACAGTCCGTGGTCTCCGTTGTCTGTTGCTCCTCTTCATGATGCGCCATACATTTTCAATAGGAGAAAGATCTGGACTGGCAGCAGGCCAGTCAAGCACACGCACTCTTGTGTCTCAAAGCCACGCTGTTGTAGCCCATACAGAATGTGATCTGGCATTGTCCTGCTGAAATAAGCATGGACGTCCCGGGAAGAGACGTCGCCTTGATGGCAACATATGTCTCTCTAAAATCCTAATATACACCTCAGAGTCAATGGTACCTTCACATACATGCAACTCACCCATGCCGTGGGCACTGATGCATCCCCATACCATCACAGATGCTGGCTTTTGCACCTTTCGATGATAACAATCAGGATAGTCGTTTTCATCTTTGGCATGGAGAACTGGACGCCCGTTTTTTCCGAAAACTAGCTGAAATGTGGACTCATCTGACCACAGCACACGGTTCCACAGTTTTTCGGTCCATCTGAGATGAGCTCGGGCCCAGAGAACTCGCCAGCATTTCTGCATAGAGTTGATGTATGGCTTCCTCCTTGCATAATACAGTTTCAAGTTGCATTTCTGGATGCAGCGATGGACTGTGTTAAGTGACAATGGTTTTCCGAAGTACTCCCGAGCCCAGGTGGCTATAATTGTCACAGTAGCATGACGGTTTTTTAGGCAGTGCCACCTGAGGGCTCGAAGATCACTTGCATTCAACAGTGGTTTCCGACCTTGCCATTTACTCACTGAGATGTCTCTGAATTCTCTGAATCTTTTCACAATATTATGTACTGTAGATGTTGAAAGACCTAAATTCTCTGCAATCTTGCGTTGGGAAATGTTCCTTTTGAACTGACTAACAATTCTCTCACGAATTTTGGCACAAAGGGGTGAGCCATGACCCATCCTTGCTTGCAAAGCCTTTGATGGACATTACTTTTATATCCAGTCATGATACCTCACTTGCTACCAATTAGCCTACTTAATGTGGAGTCTTCCAAACCGGTGTTACTTGAATATTCTGAGCACTTTTCAATCTTATTTTAACTCTGTCCCAATTTTTGTTGAGTGTGTCACAGCCATCAAATTCTAAATTTGTGTATATTTACAAAATACAATTAAGTTGGTCAGTAAAACTATTGAAAATCTTTTCTTTGTACTTTTGTCAGTTAAATAAAGGTTCACATGAATTAACATATCACAGATTTTTATTTTTACTGCATTTTGGAAAATATCCCAACTTTTCTGGAAATGGGGTTTGTATTAAGTAAGCCTATGAGCTCTATTTTGGGTGTAAAATTGGCGACCAAGACAAAGGCTGGGCTCCTCACACTTGTTGTGCAGCCTGCGCTGTCAATATTAGAGCTTGGGTCAGAGGTAACTTGTTCGGATCTAGGGCAACTGGGGTTAGGAATTAGATATGTTCAGTGTGGTGCACTATGGCTCAGAGCAAGCTCCACCAAGCAGCCTGCTGCTATTACATTCCAAGGCTTTTTTTAAATTCCATGCTATCAGCTTGAAGGAATTTGTCCATAAAAAATACATTTGGGGCAACTACTATCCCCATTTCTTATTCTGCATATAATACCAACAATCACCCTCAGCTTTATATTCCTCTTGCATTAATTCTTCAAAAGAAATCTCTGATCCTTCATCCCGCTATAACATGCAATCCAATACCACAGATGTCTGTTGGATTAAAATGTATTAATAAAGTACGGAATAAGCAGTGTGCACACAGGAAAAAGCATCTTGAACAGACTTTTCCTCCAGCTACAAAGTATAAAAATCTGTTTCTGCTTCAGTGCAAAAAATAGGTTGCAGATTAGCAGACAATCAAGACTAAGGATTACTAAATTAAACAGAAATGCTGTACACAGCCCAGTCCATCGCAGGCAAAGTCCTCCCCACCACTGAGCACATTTCCATGGAGCACTGCCACAAGAAAGCTTAAAGATCCCCACCATCCAGACCATGCCCTCTTCCCTACTACCATCGGGCAGGAAGTATAGAAGCCTTAGGACCCACAACACCATGTACACCAACAGCTATTATCTAACAACCACCAGGCTCCTGAACCAGCTTGAATAACTTCATTTACTACTACTCTGACTTGCAGACTCACTTTCAAGAACTCATTACAACTTATGTTCTCAGTATTATTTTTATTTAGTTTCTCTTCTTTTGCACATTAGTTGTCTGTCAACCTCTGTTGGTTTATGTAGAGTTTATCATAAAATTCTATTTTATTTAACTTTTCCCTGTCAATGCCTGCAAGAAAATGAATCTCAAGGTAGTTGAATTTTGACATATTTAAATGAAAATATTATGATTTTACTGACTGTCACTCCAGGAAGCAGGCTTCATTTATGATTCAAATTGCAATAAACAAGTTAAATTGGCAAACTCTGAAAATTAGTAAACAATACGTAACTAACTGAGTGTGTAATTAACCTAAACATATTTATTGCAATGTAGGGAGATTTTTCTTTCATGCTACAAAAATCATAAATATTTTCCAAGACTTGCATTTTTTATTTGCTTGGGAAGATTTACATAAGGTATTATATAGCAGGGTATTATTTAATAAATAAATTACTTGCCACTGCTTATTCTTTTAGAATAGAGTAGATGGCTAAAACTATGTTTTAATAGCTTACATCAGAAAACTGAATTCGATCAGCCTGGTGATCCACTGCCCAGGTGCATGAAAATACCAAGAAAATGATTGATTGTTGTACTCCAATCAGTTCACAGAACGTTCTTATGGAAGGGAATCTAAGTTTATGTCCAAAAACAATATTTCAGAACAAGTTGATCCTTGATGCTCTTTGACTTAGCAAGGCAAGCCATTTAATCGTACAGATAAATGGAAGTCTCGGCTTAGAATAAGCATTGAAAAAAATTTGCAAGTCAGGAATCCCAAACACAAGTTGTCAATTTACTTTAATTGCATATTTTTAAAAACTCCACAAATCTCTTGTTTTTTTAAAAAAATAATCTAGCAATCTACATTTTGGTTATAATTTGTTACTGTTAATTAGTGACAAGACAGGATTGCCAAGCTATATTCTACTCTGTGAATGGACAAGCAACACTGAGAAGATACTTGTGGTGACAGTTTGAGTGAAATATAAACAGTACAAAACTAAGGAGTACAAACATTCTGTGTCAGACTATATAAATATTGATTCCAAATATGTAATCTAGTAAATAAGCTAGAGTAAGCTGTGTGCATGCTACTGTTCAAAATTGTTCTAACAATTAAAAATTCAAACAACCCAACTCATTCAAACAACTCATTAAGGACTACAGTTTATTCAGGCCAACTGGTAGATAAAAAGGACAATAAACATTGGTTATTGTAATTAAGTTAATATTTCTCACTTTAACAAACAAGCTTTCTGGAATGTTCCTCCTGCCAAGTGGACCACATATGCTCTAAGTACAATTTCTAATACAACTTCCTTGGAGACACACACAGGTCCCTCTCAACAGAAACTGTTGCCAGGCTCCATATCATAGTCACAAGTTAATCTTAAGTATCATTAAACAATAATCAGGAAAATGGAACACTGTTAAGATCAACACAATTCTGTACTTCAATAAATTTCCTACCGAATGATGAAATTCTTGATTTAATAATACTTACATCAATTAATTACATACATCGCAGTAGCACTAATGTGCCAACATTATTGTTACTGCAATACATAAAGAAAATGTTGAATATACCTTCTGGGCCAGGTAGGTTCTAACAGAGAGGCACAGGGTTAACGTTTCAAGTCAATAATCTTTCATCAGAACTGGACGGTGTTGGAGATTTTAAAAAGTAATTTAAGTTACAGAGAAAGAGCTAGAACAGAAGGGTGCCGAGAGAACAAAAGGTTTATAACAGAGTAGCAACCAGATGAAACTGAATGACATAACTGCTGAAGGGACTGGCTGAAAAGGTGGTATAAAGTCTAGGATGGGGGTGGTGAACCTGTGGCACATGTGACTAAGGTAGCATACACAAAGATTGTGTGGGCATGCATCATGCAGCTCTGTCCCTCAATTCTTTAAAATCCACCCATAATAAAAAGATATATAGTGAGTACCTTTACTGCCAAATGAGGCAGCAAATCGCTTTTTTACATGCTGAGAGCCCTACTGTACACATAAGTATTTGGATAGTAAACGGATGGGCCAGTTGGCTTTTGCTTTTTTCTGCTTAAATTTTTTCTTCTTTCAGTTATGAGTGAACACAAGATAATCAGTGATAATAATGGTAGATATTGTATGCAGTTTAGCATCCCATGAATACTTATTTGTCTTTTTAAAAGATTAATGTATTAATTTTTGAACAGGTTTTTTAAATTTAATTTCAATGTCTCTGTAATACTTTTATTAATAGCAAAACAATTAATAAAGCAATTAATAGCAAAACAAATAATACATATCAATGAGCAACAGGATGCTTCCTTTTTTCTTAAAAAAATCCACAATTATTGTTAATAACTCAATAATCAATGATGACCTCTGTTCAAGATACCAGAGCACGAGAGAATTTTTTTTAGAAAATTGTCGTCAATTAGGGCACACACTCTCAAAAAGGTTTGTCACCCCAACCTCTGGAAAAATCAGGCTTGTATTTAGTAGCATTCAGAAGTATGAAAAGTGACTTGACTGAAACAAACAAGATTTTTAAGGGTCTTGGCAGGCTCGATGATGCTTCCTCTTGGAAGTAAATCTGGAACTGAAGGTCCCTTTAATAAAGCAGAAATAATAACAAATATTCTCTCTGAGGATCTTGAATTTTCCCTAAACCTGTTATTCTTGTCTTTTATTCTGACAGGAACATACAAGCTCTACTCTCAAAACTTCACTTTTAAAGGTCTCCCACCTTTGCTAGAAAACAACCTGTCCCATTTGCCAGATCCTTTCTGATACCATCAAAATTGGCCATTCAGAATCTCAACCCAAGGACCAAACTTATCCTTTTCCATAATTATCTTGAAATGAATGAAATGATGATCACCAGATACAAAGTTTCCCCTACACAAATCTGTCATCTATCCTGTCTCATTCCCTAACAGAAGATCTAGTAACGTATTCACTCTAGTAGTGACTTCTATAGATTAAGGAAACTTTCCTGAACACATTTAACAAACTCTTTCCCATTCAGTTCTTTTACAGTATGTGAGTCCCAGTCAATATGGGGAAAGTTAAAATCACCCACTGTCACAACCTTGTTTCTTGCAACAATATGCAATCTTTCGACAAATTTGCTCCTCTAAGTCCTGCAGACTGCTAGGTGATTTATAATCTAATCTCATTAAAGTAACTATATCTTTCTTATTCCTGAGTTCTACCCATAAAGCCTCACTCAACAAGCTCTCCAGTCTGCCTTGTCTGAACACTGCCGTAACATTTTCCATGACTAGTAATGCCATCCTTCACCCTTTAATCCTCGCCAATCATTAACGTCTGTACAGATTCAGATTCAGTTTATTGTCATTTATAAACCACAAATACAATGCAGTTAAAAAATGAGTCAACGTTCTCCGGAATGATATCACGAAAAAAGCACAAAACAGACCACACAAGAAAAACCACATAACGTTTGGTAATCCGCAATCCAGAGTCCGGAGAGGCTGCTGCGTATCGATATCGCACTACCGTTCCCCAGAAAGGAACTACAAACCCATCGGACAAACCTACAGCTACAAGACCTACACAAAACCATATAGTTACGTATAGTTATAGTTAACATATAGTTTCAATGGTGCAGACAAAAACCATAATTGATAAAAGACTAACTGACAAAGACTACATAATTATAACACATAGTTTCAACAGTGCAAAGCAATACCATAATCTGATAAAGAGCAGTCCATGGCACGGTTTTAAAAAGATAGTCTCAAAGTCCTGACAGCCCATAGAAGGAAGAAAACCTCTTCCTGCCATGAACCTCTAGCACCGCAGCTTGCCGAAACAGCACTTTGGGAGCCTTGAACACAGCCAACTCCGAGTCCGTCCGAAATCTTAGAGCCTCCGACCAGCCCTCCAACACCAAGCGCCATCTCTGCCGAAAGCTTCGACGCCAGCGCCAGCCGCCAAGGGACCGGCAAATTCGAGGATTCGGGGCCTTCCTCCTGGAGATTTTTCCGATCGCACAGTAGCAATGGCAGCGAAACAGGCATTTCAAAAGTTTCACCAGATATTCCTTCGTACTTCACACGTCTGTCTCCATCAAATCAGGATTGTACATGGCCCCTACTTACAGATAACAGGTATTCATTCCTAGAGTGGCCGCTGCACGCAGCGTCGCGCTGCCATCTTGCCTGGTATGTACATCAAAACATAACAATTGTCTATAACAATGGAACCCAGAACACTCAGCTGGCAGTCCTGTCCCTCCTATAACCAAATCTCATTAATGGCTGGAATGTCATAATTCCACGTGCTGATCCATGCCCTACGCTCATCAGACTTTCCTACAATACTGCTAGCATTGAAGTATATGCAGTTCAGAACATAAGTCCCACCATTCTCAACCTTTTGACTCTTGACTCTGTATGTAGGCTGGCTTAACAACGTCTTTCTCCCCAACCACTCCACTCTCTGTTCTGGCACTCTGGTTCCCACCCCCTTGCAACTCTAGTTTAACACCCCCCTCCACCCAAAAGTATAAGCCAACCTTCCTGCTAGGGTACTAGTTGCCCACCAGTTCAGCTGCAAACTGTCCCTTCTGTATAGGTCTCAACTTCCCTGGAAGAGAGGCCAATGATCCAAAATTCTGAAGCCCTCCCTCTTGCACCATCTCCTTACCACGTTAGACTGTATAACCTAGATCCCACTAACACATAACATGGTTATCAATCCTGAGATCACAACTCTGGAGGTCCTGTCTTTTAATTTGGCACTTAATCCTCTGACCTCACTTTGTAGTAGGATCTCGTCACCCCTCCTAGCCATGTCATGAGTTATAAGGTCACAGCTCATTCTCCTGCACTCCAGGGAATACTCCAAAGCAAAGTACAAAGTAAATGGCAGGATACTTGGTAGTGTAGAGGAGCAGAGGGATCTTGGGGTATATGTCCACAGATCCCTGAAAGCTGCCTCACAGGTAGATAGGGTAGTTAAGAAAACTTATGGGGTGTTAGCTTTCATAAGTCGAGGAATAGAGTTAAGAGACGCAATGTAATGATGCAGCTCTATAAAACTCTGGTTAACCCACACTTGGAGTACTGTATCCAGCTCTGGTCGCCTCACTATAGGAAGGATGTGGAAGCATTGGAAAGGGTACAGAGGAGATTTACCGGGATGCTGCCTGGTTTAGAGAGTATGGATTATGATCAGAAATTAAGGGAGCTAGGGCTTTACTCTTTGGAGAGAAGGAGGATGAGAGGAGACATGATAGAGGTGTACAAGATAATAAGAGGAATAGACAGAGCGGACAGCCAGCGTCTCTTCCCCAGGGCACCACTGCTCAGTACAAGAGGACATGGCTTTAAGATAAGGGGAGGGAAGTTCAAGGCGGATATTAGAGGAAGGTTTTTCACTCAGAGTGGTTGGTGTGTGGAATGCACTGCCTGAGTCCGTGGTGGAGGCAGATACACTAGTAAAGTTTAAGAGACTACTAGACAGGTATATGGAGGAATTTAAGGTGGGGGGTTATATGGGAGGCAGGGTTTGAGGGTCAGCACAACATTGTGGGCTGAAGGGCCTGTAATGTGCTGTACTATTTTATGTTCTATGAATAAATGTCCAACCTCTCCAGTCCAGGCCACATCCTCATAAATTTCTTCTTCACCCTCTCCAGCTTGACAATGCCTATCCTATAACAGGGTGACCAAAGCTGGACACAATACTCCAAGTATGTCCTCACCAATAATGTTTCTACTCCTAAACTCAATGCCTTGACTGATGAAAGCATTTAGCGTTCCTTCACTACCCTATCGATATATGCAGCCATTTCAGAGAACTGCGCACCTGAACTCCCACTGTAGTAGACCCTCTATTCCACAATACTTGTCAGTGACTTGCCCTGTATAGGTCGTACCCTGGTCTGAATATTCAATATGCATCAACTCACATTTATCTAAGTAGAAAACCATTTGTCATTCCTCAGCCCACTGCCCCGACTGATCTAAACCTCTTTGTAATTTATTATAACCTGCCTCATTATTAAAAGACCTCCCTAATTTAGTAACATGAGCAATCTTGAGAATTGTGCCATGTACATTTATATCCAAATTATTTACATAAATAATGAATAACAGAGATCCAAACACTGATCCCTGGAGTGTGCCACTGGTTACAGTCCTCCAGTCAGAATCAACCTTCAACCATCACCCTCTGTTCCTATCACCAAGCCAATTCTGATCACACTTCACAAGCTCCACCCAAATCCCATGTGACCTAACCTTACAGATTAGTCTGCCATGCAGAATCTTGCCAAGTGTTTCATGTAAGCCCAGAAAGACAACATCTACTGCTCTATCTTCATCTATTCCCTTTGCTACCTCTTCATAAAATTCAAAAGACATGTCAAACATGACCTCTCACGCACAAAACCATGCTATTGCTGAATATCATGACTATTCAAGAGATGGTAGATCTTGTCCCTCAGAATTACACCCAGTAACATCCCTACATCTGAAGTCAGGCTCATTAGCTACCCTCCAATCTCCTAGGACTTCACCAGTGGCTATCAATAAAGCGAACGTATCTACAAGGGCCTCTGTAATTTATTCCCTGGCCTCCCATACACTCCACGGATGCACTTAGTCAGGCCCTGGGGATCTGCCCACCTTAATGTGCTTCAAGGCTGCAAATACCTTCTTCCTACTAATACGCATATGTTCCAAACCTCACAACTTATTACTCTAATTTCTTTGGTTTCCATGATATTCTTAGTAAACACTGAGGACAAACAGACATTAAAAATCACAGCTATCTCTTGTGTTTCATATATAGGTAGCCTTGGTGGCTTTTAAGATGACCTAGTGTCTTATCACACTTTAATGTTAATATACCTGAAGAACCTCTTGGGATTATCTTAAACTCTGCCTGCCTCTTCCATCTCATCTTTTTGCCCTCCTGATTTCTCCCTTAAGCCTGCTCTTAAAAAAATATATATTCATCAAGGGATTTATTTGCACTCAGCTATTTAAGTACAATGTCTGCTTCCTTCTTTCTCCAGACTAGAATCTTGATATCACATCAGCCAGGGTTCCCAGAACTTGGTGTGTCCACCCTCAACCTAACAGGAACGTGCTGCCCTTGAAGGAAAAAAATGCCTGGCATTCTGAGCATAGTCAAAGGCATAATCATAATCAAAGGCATAGTCATAATCCTCCAGATTGTCAAAGTAAAAGACCCTCCTGAAAAATAAATGCAGTATTATGCATCACTATAAAGAACTGATATAAATGCTGATATTTTTATGTGTTACATTACCCAAGTACAGTTAAGAGTGATGATTTGATGTAAATTCACTTACCTAATTGATCAATAATACTGGAAACAATCCCAATGGGCTCCATTAGTACCTCTTCAGTGAGAACAATATTTAGTTCTTCAACTTTTGGCAGATCCTAATTTATAAAAAAATTAATACAATTTAAATCTTTAAACTGCCAGCAGTCACAGAAAACAGGATGCACACCTAATTTTGTACTCTTTCTTTGAATAATCATAGTACTGTAGCGATGTGCTACACACAGCGCTGAAATAACGACACGCAGTCGGCAAATCATTTCGAGACTAGTTTATTCAATCTTCGCGGTGCTGGCATTTAATCCCTAGCGCCCGCCCTCTCCGGGCGGAAATGACGTCAGACGTGCATTACCAAAGTCTCCCCCCGCACGCTGGCTATTTGTGAGCTGGTTCGCCTGCGCAGAAAGTGGGTCGCCACAGTACATCTTATTGCTGCAATAACACATTCTATTGCAACAGTTTGGTAAATGGTTGTGCTTACCACTTGAAAATTCCCAAGAATCTTCACACTGCTATTGCATTCACAGAGACTTGAAGAAGCACGCTAAGATTTATATAATCCCTGAGTAACGTGATAACATGATGGCACTCAACAGCGTGACCTAAAAACTACTAATTAACACCTGAAATTCAGTACCTACCACATACTCAAAACAGATCCTGAGAACTATACTGCTCACTGATTGCCAAGTCTAATGGAGGTTCACCACCAGTCAGAGCTGACCAACATCAATATGCACGCTGTAGCTGGAGATGAAGGAAGGCAAGCTGTACAGTTTTCCTGATGTGAAATCAGTGTTAAGTAAAAGATCTTACTGTCTCTTCATTTGGCGTGCAAATATATTCATACTCATATTCATATATTCATTGGGGTGATATTAATTTGCAGGTCTACAGGAAAATAAGAGGTGGGTTGGAACTTATTAAATTGCTCTTTTGGGAGTCCACGTGGATCTGATGGTCACCTTCTGTGTTGTAATAACCATGATACCATAAAATCATGAGGTGACAAATGGAGCAGGCCATTCAAACCTTTAAACCTTTGCCATCATTCGATAGGATATAGCTGATACAATATCTCAACCAGTTCCTCTCCGGATAATCCTCTATTTCCTGAGCAGAAATCAATGTTAATCTTATATCTACATAAATTATTCTACCACCACTATTGTCTGTGGCAAGAAGCTCCAAAAACTTACTACATCCAAAGAAAAAAATTCTTCCTCAACTCAAGACTTAAATTGGCATTCCTTTATTCCAAGACCATGTGCTCTGGTTCAAGTCTCTTCCCGATGAACTATCCTAGCTTGCCCCCAAAGAGTTTTATGCTTCACAAAAGATTACCTCTCATTCACCTAAACTCCAATTGAGTCTTAGCCAATTCAACCTTCCCTTAAAGGACAATCTATACCCAAGAATCATCTTAATGATCCTTCTGTGAACAGCTTCCAATGAAATAACATTTTTGTAAATAAGGAGACTAAAATTACTTGCAGTACTCTAAATGTGGTCTTCATTGGTGCCTTGCAAACTTGCAGTAAGATGCACTGACTTTAATACCTCACCCCCTCCATCTCTCCTTAAAAGGCACTAACATTCCGCTCACCTTCCTATTACTTGTTATACATTTATGCAAGCATGGTGATTAATTCACAAAGACCCACAAACCCCTTTGTGCTCTTTCTGCAGTTTCTATTCTCTCTTCCAAAATGAACAATTTCATATTTTCTCATTGTTATACTCTATTTTCCCAGACACTTAACTTTTGAATAACTCTACAAACAGCTTGTATCCTTCTTGCAGCTCTAGTTTCAAATTATTTTTACTTCATCGCAAATTTGACTACTATGTATTTGCTTCCTTTCTCCACATTATAAATATGACAATTAGATGGCTGCAGTCCCACCACTGATCCCTGCTGTACCCCAATGGTTATCATCAATCCTCCATCCATGATAGTATGTTACCTCAAACATCATGGGCTCTTCACTTGTGACTCAACATTGTTTGGAACCTTTGTTAAATATTTTTTGAAAGTACCAATTCCTCTCCACCCACTTTGGTCAATAATTCCTCTAAAAACTAATGAATCAGTCAGATGTGATTTTTCCTTCATGAATCCACACCGTCTGCTTAATGGGGCATCATGGCACCGCAGGAGTTAGTGCAACGCTATTACAGCTTGGGGTAGAGTTTAGAGTTCAATTCCAATGTCATCTGTGAGAAGTTTATACGTTCTCCCTGTGAATGCACTAGTAGGTGCTCCAGTTTCCTCCCACAGTCCAAAGATGTGCCAGTTAGTAGGTTAATTGGTCATTGTAAATTGTGTCGTGATTAGACTTGGGCTAAATAGGTGAGCTGCTGGCAGCACGGCTCAAACAACCAGAAGGACTGATTCTGTGCTGTATCTCTAAATAAGTAAATAATTTGATTATGGTTTTCCAAATATACTGCTATTATTTCCTTGGTAATAGTCTTTTAACCAACAAATGATGTTGCATCAATCAGCCCATAATTACCAGTTTTTTGCCACTCCTTTTGGAATAGGGACATCACACAAGCAGTTTTCTAGCCCCTAGTACATCTACAGAACCCAAAAATGTTTGAAAGTTTACACAGTAGCCATTTATTTTTGAATCACAGAATACAAGCCACCTTGTCTCTGTTAGTCTGCCTATTTTTTAAGTGATTTTTCATCATTTCTGTCCCACACTATTCAATATTAATGGGATGTTTGTGACACTTTCCGCCACGACTGATACAAAATGTCATTATTTTCCTTAGTTTTCTTCCTCTTGGTTTTTTCTTAATCATTCTTTGTTGGATTCTGAATTTATCTGTCTTCAGATCGAACATTTTGTCCTGTAACTTCCCTCATTAACTTTCCTGGTTAGCTCATCCCTCCTTTAGAATCTTTCCTTCTTACTGACATGTATCTAATACGATTATTACTAAGAGTATTTCTACACATTTTCTGCTAAATTCCAGTACATATTTGACAAATGAAATAGTAGAACTTCAGCATCCCATGTGATCTCTGCACATAGATCTATGGTATATCACAGTGGGTTTGCAAAACAAGTTGTTTAGAAATAAGAGCAATTATTGCAATTTGGAAGCTTTTAGCAAAAGATAAAACAGTATTGCACGAAGACATCAAAGGCTCAAAGTTTTATACCCAAAGACTACTCTCTGTCCAATGAAACAAGGACAGAAATACTAAATTGCTTCAACAGAACAAAGAGCCAAAACCACACAATATATTGTAATTTCAGTGTTGAAGAAACAACCACACAAAATAAGTGGCTAACAGAAAAAAAGTGAATAGCGCGCTTAGCATTTCTTTCACAAGATAACAATATATCATACCAAGTGACGATGAAAACTTAATCAATCCACTTCATAATAGAAAATGTGTAATAATGGAGATCCAAGCAACACACACGAAATGTTGGAGGAGCTCAGCAGGCCAAGCAGCATCTATGGAAAAGAGTAAATAGTCAATGTTTCAGGCTGAGATCCTTCATCAGGACAGTCCAAAAAGGGCCTCGGCTCAAAACGTCAACTGTTTACTCTTTTCAGTAGATGCTGCCTGGTCCGCTAATTCCCTCCAGCATTGTGCATGTGTTAATCAAGCCACCTATTTACTTTCTACATCTGATCATCTCTAATGAATAAAATATTTAAATGAACTTACTTTTAAATAAACTGGCATGCAACCACTCTAAAATTCACAGCCCAAAGGACTTACAAGCTCAAATCCTTCAGAACAAAGCAACTGCCACATACCACATTCATTTGCAAGCTGTCAACCCCAGCACCTGATTTCTTTGATTAACTTTGCATACATCAAAATCTGCTTTCAAGTGAAATACATAGGGAAACATATTTACCAGATACCAAATAAATATCCAATAATATTTCCCTTACAGGTGGCTAAGTGTCTGGCTTCTTATAAATCATACCTACAGTAAGTCCACATTGACTTTGCAAAATATTTAACCTGAGCTACCCACTGTACTCCAACCTCAAGGGAAAAAATGTAATACATAACTTTAATTGGCATGAATATAAAGCTAGTAAATTGCCAGCAAATCTAAGCAATTAATGTCAAACTCAGTTTTCAAGATATGAGCTTGTGTAAAACTACATTCAATGTTAATAGGCAAAATATAGCAACCTCTCAGAAGCCATACATCTCTCCTTTTAATACTTCCCACTCCACTACATGTTTAGCAAGAGAAAACAGGAAGAAATTCACTACATTAAAAACATGCAAGTTAATAGACAAAAAATATTGAAATAAAAAAAATCATTCCACTCTGTATGCCTAGAATCATGGCTGATCCCCTATTTAAGGACAGTTTCTCATTCTTTTACAGCTTAAGTCAGTCTCCTTCTTAAATATATTCAGTGACTCGGCCTTCATCACCTTTTGCTGTAGATAAAGCAACAAATTCACCATCCAATATTGAAAAAATCTCATTTCACCTCAGTCTTTCAAATGCAGAAAGTACCCCCAGCTAGAAGAAACATCCTCCCTGCATCCAGCTTATCATATCCTGTCAAAACAGGAGAATCTGAGAAACCAGAAGAAGGACGAGGAAGTCGAGGAGGCGGAGAAGGAAACTCAGCCCCTCATGTCTCACTTGCTATTTAGAGTAATAATAGGTGATCTATGCTGACCTCAACTTCCCTTTTATGCCAATTCTCCATAACCCTCAATTGCTCAGTATTTATGTACCTATCTTAAATATTTCTAATGATCTGGTCTCCATCACCTTCAGCAGAGAATTTCAGAGATTCATTATGCTCAGAGAAGAAAAATTGCTATGCTATGCACCCCAATTTTAAATGATCAGCTCTTCATTTTCTGTGACTCTCAACATCCACCTTGTCATATTTGCTGGATCTTACACATTTGAAAAAGACAATCCCTGCTTTTCTAATCTTCAAGGAACAGACAAACTGTCTGGCCTCTCTTGCTAAGACAATCCTCTCATCAGAGGAATAAAGCTGATCTTTTAGAACAGGGGTTCCCAACCTGGGGTCCATGTGCTTAATGGCATTGGTCAGTGGCATAAAGGAAGTTGGAACCCATGCTTTAATAGTAAGGAGACTACATTTCATCTAAATCCCCTCTCATCCTTCTCAGCTCTAATGAACAAGCTTGCTGACCCAATCTCACCAACCCATCAATATGTCAGGAGAAGGCTTTCAGCTCTCCCTCACTGGCAGTTATACACTTCCATCATCATCTTCTTTACGTGCTGTGTTGTAAGATGGAGGCGATCACAAACTTTGACCATGGATGCACTTGGCAAATTTTTATATAGAAGTGATTTGCCATTGCCTTCTTCTGGGCAGTGTATTAACAAGATGGGTGACCCCAGCCATTATCAATACCCTTCAAAGACTGTCAGTGGTCACAGAACCAGGACTTGTGATATGAACCATCTACCTACTGTCTGTTCCCATGACTTCATGTGACTGATCTAGGAGCTAAGCAGGCGCTAAGGGTGACCTGCAGGCTAGCAGAGGGAAGTAGCACCCTACACCTCTTTTGATAGAGACTTATCTCCCCCCCCACCCCGGCCACCCCTTTTCCTTAGATTAGGAAATCAAAATTGCACACGATGCACCAGATGTGGTTTAATCTTGGTAATTTGCATTAACAGGCTAATACAACAGTAGAAACAACAACAAACAACTTCAGAAAATTTCATGATTAAGTTGCATTTCAACTTTTGGTAATGCCTCTTGGGAATTCTCTAGCTTGAGACTGCTGGTGTTTCAGTATCGAGAACACTCATTGCAGAGTTACAGATTTTTGGACATTAAAGGATTAAGAACATGTGTAAGCACAGAAGGAAAGTAGATGAATCACAGGATCAACTAACACTGAATGGCACCAAAGGATTAAGGGACTGTTGGGACTACTACTGCATTGATTTATTTACTTACTTATTTAATGGTGCAACGCAGAATTGGCCCTTCTGGCCCTTTGAGCCACGGCATCCCAGCAGCCCCTGACAAAACAGATTAATCCTAACCAAATCAACCAGACAATTTACAATAACCAAGTAACCATCCCCGTATGTCTTTGGACTGTGGGAGGAAATGCACGCATTCCTCAGGGAGGAAATACAGAGACACCTTACAGAACAGTACACGAATTGAACTCCAAACTCCGGAACACCCTGAGCTGTAATAGCATTACGCTAACCACCACTGCTCATCAGTTATTTGATTGAATGCTATGTACACAATTAAAATGGCTACTACCTTTTTTTAAAAGACACATTATGTTATTGTTTGAGAACACAATGGGAAATTGCATTGAACAGCCTTTATAAATAAGTGATATTTCTGCAAGACAGTTAATAGAAAATGCAAACCAAGTTGCCGTGGATACACTGACAAGTCAATATTGGCCTTTTTCCATTGGTGAACACCAGCAGACCTCAACTCCCTTTTCTTGTAATACAATGGGATTCCAAGATTTTGGACACATAAAAGCACAGTAACATGAACTGCTCCGTGTGTACAAGATATTAAGAAGAATAGACAGAGTGACCAGCCAGTGCCTCTTCCCCAGGGCACCACTGCTCAGTACAAGAGGACATGGCTTTAAGGTAAGGGGAAGGAAGTTCAGGGGGGGATATTAGAGGAAGGTTATTCACTCAGAGAGTGGTTGGTGCGTGGAATGCACTGCCTGAGTCCGTGGTGGAGGCAGAGGCACTAGTGAAGTTTGGGAGACTACTAGACAGGTATATGGAGGAATTTAAGGTGGGGGGAGTATATGGGAGGCAGGGTTTGAGGGGCAGCACAACATTGTGGGCCAAAGGGCCTATAATGTGCTGTACTGTTCTATGTTATATGTCTTGGTTTGGTACTTCACACATTCTTGTAGTTGCCATATCTTTTGGTTCGCTAACACACATTCTTTAATAAACCCCAATTTCCCCCTTAAAATAAATATAATGGAAATAGAAGTTGTAATCTTTGTTATCAACCTGTCCAGCCTTGCTTCAAATTTCAGCTTGCACCAAGGTAAATCAGATTACTTTGTGCTGAGGTTCTGCCACCATATCCAATCCATGACATAAGCTGCCCAAATCATTCTCTGCAATTTCCATAATCTTCAACTGGAACCTACCACCAAATGCATCTTTGCTTTCACCTCCCCCGACCCCCAACCTCTACTCTCTGATTTCCACGAGAACCGCTACCCCCCCCCCCCCACCCCGATTCCCTTGTCCATTCATCCTTCTCCACTAATCTCCCTCCTGGCACATATTCAGGAAATAGGAATGCACAAGAGCCAATGGGAGAGAAGTGAAGTTGCATTATAAGTTATAAATATAATAAGAAAAATAAATAGGCAGTAGAAGCAAAGGCAAGTAGTAAATAGGATTAGTACTTGGAAATATGTTAGAAGGCCACCAAGGTGGATAAATTAATGGTGCAAACAGTTGTAAATGGACATGCTCTTATTGCCCTTATAGTGAACTAAATATTCCAGGGCATTCGATATCATGGAAGGAGAATGCTGAAAATAAAGAGGTGGGCTATTAATAAAGGGTGACATCAATACTATAGCTAGGAAGGATCTTGGCCTGACAGACCATAATATAGAATTAGAATCAGCTTCTATGTAAGTTAAGCAGCAGCATGAGGGCAGAAAATTAAGGATGGGAGTTGTTTGAAGCCTGTGAGCAACAGTGAGGTAAGGCATGGATTAAATGAGGGGTATATAAGATTAATGTAATACGTATAATTCTGTCCTCATAGGGGGACTTTAATTGACATGGATATAGGAAAAAATCATTTAGTACTAACAATATTGCAGAGCATTCCCGGAAAACGTTTGAGGTGGATTTCTAGATCACTATGACAGGAAACCAACAAAGTTATTTTAGATTGTTTACTGTGCAAGAAAAAAAAGAATTGATTATAAAGGAGCCACTAGAAAAGAGTGAATTTATTATCAAGTTTTACATTAAGTTATAAAATTATATAGTTCAGGCAGAAAATTTACAACTGTTTCTCTCCTTTGTTCCTATCCTAAATAAAGGAACTCAAGAGATATGAAGGTAACTTCACCTTTGCAGATTCGGAAACAGCATTAAAGGCTCTAAGTGCTGAACAAGAAAGAGGTAGCATCTGAAGAAATAAAATACAAACTGCAACAGATATACATTCTCTAAAGGACAAAGAAACAAAAAAAAATGGTCCAACCACAGGAGAACTTAAAGACATTAGTAAATATAAGTAAAAGACGTATATTTAGCAGCTTAACAGAAAAATTCAGTAAGCATGAGAATAGGAATAGGAAGAATTACAGAAGTTCGCAAAGGATGATCAAAAACATTTACACAGAAAATAAAATAGGATATGAGAGTTAAGTAATGAGAAATATCAGATTCAGATTATTTGGCATTTAGAAACCACAAATGCAATGCAGTTTAAAAATGAGACAATGCTCCTCCAGAATGATATCACAAAAGCATATGACAAAACAGACTACACCAGAAAATCCACATAACATTTGGCAATCCCCAATCCAGAATCCGGAGAGGCTGCTGCATATTAATATCGTGCTACCGTCTTAGCGTATTCCCCGGAAAGGAGCTCCAAATCCACCAGACAAACAAAACCAAAAACTAATGATGGCAAATGTGTTTACAGCAAGAGACAGGGAACGTTCCTGGAAAAGCTCAATAAAAGCCTTTCAGAAAATAGGGAAGCTAGGATCCACTACCTTTAAGCAATAAAGGTAAGTACTACTAAAATAATATTAATACTTAAGGAAACCAGTAAGTTTGAAAATTAATAAATTCGAAGGACATGATGATCTACAGAGCAGTTTTGAAAAAGATAACTTCGGGTGAATACTCCAGTTATTTTCCAAAATGCTGCAGGCTCTGGAATAGATCCAGTTTATCCAGAAGTAAATATTGATACCAAAGGAGAGAGAAGACAAGGAATATTGTTAATAGTAAAGGTGCTGCAATTAAGTAACAATGTGATATCTAGACACTTTGAAAGTAAAGTGACTGTGCACAGTCAAAATTAATCTATGAAAAGGAAATCATGGTTAACTAATCTTCTGAGGTTCCTTCTAGATGTATCTGCCCGAGCAGAAAAGAAACAAATGGATATGCTGCATTTGTATTGTCAATAGGGCTGTGATTAGGTCCCATCGAAAAGTTGGTGAACAAGGTTATAGCACTTTTTTTTTAAAAAAACATATTTTATCTATTATTTTTTCAGAATCTGAATAATGCAAGGCCAACATCATTGCCTCTTCCTAACTGAGGGAAAAGGCTCAGGAAATGTATCTATGCAGGCCACCCTCAGAGTGGAGGAGCAACACCTTGTATTCTGTCTGGGCAGCCTCCAACCTGATGGCATGAACACTGATTTCCCATTCCCCCCTCCTCTATTCCCCACTTTGACCTTTTACCTCACCTGCCTATCACTTCCCTTGGGGTCTCATTCTCCTGTGGTTCATCTCCTCTCCCATCAGATTCCTTCTTCTCCAGCCCTTAACCTCTCCCACCCACCTGGCTTAACTTTATATCCATCTTCCTTTCCCTCCCCCCAACTTCCTATTCTGGCATCTTCCTCTTTCCTTCAGTCCTTTAGAAGTGTCTTGGCCTGAAATGCCAACTCTCTATTCCATAGATGCTACCTGATCTGCAGAGTTCCTCCAGCATTTTTAAGTGTGTTGCCTTATCTATGAACGTTGCCTTTCAATGAGGATCAGAAGCTTGGGATTCACTTAGAATTTCAAGACTGCTTAGTTTTCCATTCTTTGTAAGTAATTTAGAATTTTGAGATTAATCAATGAACAGTGTTCTGTGTACAAAGAAGCCACAGATGTAATTACCACAAATTTTGGTATAATATCGTAAAGGACAGTCACTATACGGCACTTTTAATTAAGTATTGATAGTGCATGAAGACACTACAAATAAAACAGTGCTTTAATTGATCTCACTTACTGTCCTGACATGTCTTGGGTTAGGGCAGATAATCCCAGTGGAGCATTTCTCAAGATGGACAACCAATATATCTGGTCCCAGGTACTTTTCAGCCATTGTATTTCAACCTAATTGTCTCAGTAACCGCAAATATATTGTAACACAAACTCACGAATACATTCAAGGTTTTAACCAATATATAATCAACAGGTGAAGCCCAAACAAGAACAAATCTGCAGATGCAGGAAATCCAAGCAACACACACAATGTGCTGGGGGAACTCGGCAGGCCAGGCAGCATCCACAGAAAAGAGCAAAGAGTCGACTTGTCCTAATGAAGGATCCCGGCCCGAAACATCGACAGTATACTCTTTTTCATAAATGCTGCCTGGCCTACTGAGGTTCTCAAGTATCTTGTGTGCATTACTATAATCAACAGGTCTTTATCAGCCTTGACTTTCACCTTGCCTTTTTGTTTATTCCTCTACATCCTTCAAACCTTCACTCCATCCTAGTTGTGCACACACTAGGACTTCACATAAACTTTATTATTGATCAAATAACTTCTTAATTTTCTTTTCTTATGTATCACAGAATAGCATCACGACTAGAGAACAAGATTAATAACAGACATGAGGATACCTCTCATTTCTCCATATTTCATACAATCCTACCATTCACTGTCTATTTCCTTGCCTAATTAATCTGCCCTACATGTAACACCTCATTCTTTTCTGGATTAAATTCCACTTGCATTTTATTTTTGTCATTTCACCAACTGATCAATCACCTTCTGTGGCAAATTGCCATCCTCACTACCCTGGGATCTTCTTGCCTTCTGCAAACTTTTAATAATCACACATCCTACTTTCAAAAGACAAAATATTCCGCAAGTACTCTGTGGATTGAATCATTAAGCTAATTTCAGATCCAGTTCGCCAAATTCTCCTAGATCACAGAGCGTCATCTTTTGGACCAGTCAACCGTGTCTCCAATGACTTGATTCTTTTTCTCTTGTAATGCCTGTTATTTTATTAAGTTCTTCAATAACACACTTGGTCAAAAGCTGCCTTGATGTCAAATACAGTCACTCTCATCCTACCTCTGAAATTTGGTCCATGTTTGTGTCGGGGGAATGAGACTGGGAACACGGTGACCCTGGTAAAACTGAACTTGGTATCACCAAGCAGTATTAGACAACTAACTGTTACTAGATAATACTGGAAAAGTTTGCCAATGACATGAAAATGTAAGTGAATGCGAGTAATGATAAGGAGGCAAAGAGACTTCAAGCTATACCGGAAAAGCTAAATGATTGGGCAGCAATTTGGAAGATGGAGTAAAGTTGGTAGGACTGCAACCTTGTTGAAGTTGGAGACGTGTGCCTCAATGACTAAGAGAACAATGTTGACTGGAGTCACTGCTTTACAAGTGGGCTCTTGGTAAGATCATCCATGCCAATCAGGTCAAGTGGTAGAGGCCAGACTAAGAGTGGTCCACCAATCCACCAGGGGTTCAGCTCAGGGCGAACAACCCTGACTGGACAATAAAATTGTTAGAAAAACAGCAGTGAAGAATCCTTCTACACCTGAGTGTGAACGAATTCCTGAGTCTCCATCTGGGACTTGAATGACTGACAGTAGTGAAAAACGAGAGGAAGCTACAGACATGATGAAGGAAGTCCTGAACATCACCAGAGATGGAGGACTTATATTGATACTTTCCAGAGTTTTCTTCCTTCTTTTGTGACGCTCATTTTTTTTTGCAGTGTCAGAAGACTACATGACAACAGGAGGGAGGAGAGGGGTGGGGTTTGTGATCATTGCACCCTGGCAGGATGGAACAAATTTTGTAGATAAGTCATTATTTGCTTTAATTTATTAACATTGGAACACAAATCAGGAAATTTTAGAGACCTGAAATGTTCCATGTTTGGAATTGAAAAGTCATTATAGCAAATTCACTACCAATAAATATATCTATGTATCTGCAAATATGGGATATAAAAATTCCAACTGTATCACATAAACAGTTTGCACATTGATAATTGGTACTGCCTATATTGTTCTTCAACAGCAGTTTCGTAGATCTGTAACTCTGCCAACTGTTGCTTGATTTAATCTGGAATATCGTGAGGTAACTTTAGTGAAACAAGAGCAATGACTCATGAAAATACTTCACACTAATATCGCTCGTCCAAACCCTGTCACTACTTCTACCTCCTGCACGTGTCCTGGTTGAAATTGAAAAAAACACATAGCTGGACAGATGGACAGCATACGCACAGGGTTAAAGATTAAAAAGTGACCTCAACAGTAAAGAGCTCAAGTACAATCAGTTTTGCTATTTTCTATGTACCTACCTTATTTATGCCCCTCGTGATTTTATAAACTTCCACAAGGTCAACCCTTAGGGAAAACAGTATCCAGGCTCAGCTTTAATGCAAACCCTCCAGTCTGGGCAACACCCTTGCCAATCTTTATTGCTTCCCCTCTAATGTAACCACATTCTTCCTACAGAATGGCAATCAAAACTGCACAGTATTTCAGATCTTGCTGTAACATGTCCTAACTCTTGTACTAAATGCCCAACCAATGAAGGGAGGCATGCTATAAGTGTGCTTTACTACCCTCAGTCACCACTTTAGGAAAATTATGTCCTTGCACCCCTCCATTCTCTGTTCTACCACACTCCCAGGGAGCTTGCCATGCACTACGTGGCCTTTCCTCAATGAACTTCTCAAAATGCATCACTTTGTACTTGACCGAGTTAACTCCATCTACCCTTACTCAGCCCATGTTCCCAGTTGATCTAGATTCTACTGTACTCATAGACAACCTTCTTCAGCATTTAATACACTGCCAATTGTGGTACTGTTGCCAACTGCAGTTTCTTTGTGAATAAAACTACTACTACTACTACTCATTATCCTCTGAGTAACCCAGAATCCTTGGAAAGAATTTAAATCTTATAGCTGCATTGAGATAAAACACTGTCAAACTGACAAAACATGAGTTTGTTCAGGACCTTTTCACTTCTGCTGACCTTCCAGTTCTTAGGGTATTGAAATAAAGAACATTTTATTTGAAAACAAATTGATAACTTGTGGAAGTATACTTCAAGTCTTCTGGGGGCTGTCAGTAAAAGTTGCCCTATTACAATAAATTGGTTGCATGATGCTTTCACAACACCAGCTTGCAAAATGGCAAAGTTTTGCATTTTATGAAACTGCACTCAATTGAGGAAGAATATACAGGCTTTGGAAGCAGTGCAGAGGAGGTTCACAAGGTTGATTCCAGAGATGAAGGTGTTTGACTAAGAGGAGAGATTGAGTCGCCTGAAACTGTACTCACCGGAATTCAGAAGGATGATAGATCATATAGAAACATATAAAATTATGAAGGGTTAGATAAGATAGAGGCAGAAAAGTTGTTTCCACTGATAGGTGAGACTAGAACTAGGGGACATAGCCTCATGATTTGGGTGAGTAAATTTAGGGCAGAGATGAGGAGGAACTGCTTAGAGTGGTGAATCTGTGGAATTCGGTAAAGCAGTGGAGACTACCTCAGTAAATATATTGAAGACAAGGTTGGATAGATTTTTAAATAATAGGGGAATTAGGGTTATGGGGAAAAAGCAGGTAGGTGGAGATGAGTCCATGGTCAGATCAGCCATGATCTTATAGAATGGCAGAGCAGGCTCAATGGGCCAGATGGCCTACTCCTGCTCCTAGTTCTTACGTTCTTATGAAAAGGAAAAGCATTTCACACTGAGAATTGTTTATGAAAACAACCAAGCTAAGTTCTGATAAGGCATACCCAACTTTGGAACAAATTCAAGACTACACCTTGTGTTAATATCTACTTTCAATACACAGTTCACAAAAGACTGAAAACACAAGTTTCAATATCCCTGCCTATTAATACAATAAATTTCCCTGGCATCAATTACCAACAGTTATGTTAGTATAGATTTTGCAACCAGCTGATATGTAGACCTTAAAATGTTTAAGCTCAAATGTTACATGCAGGAAATTAAATTATTTTCAATAAAATATTCTGTAAGAAGGATGAAAGTGCACATCTGAATATGTCAGTAATTTCCACCAGTGCCTAAGAAACAGGAAGTGACAAAAGCCAGCTGGGCCTTTCAGTCTGCTCTGCCATTAATCAAAATCATGACTGATCTACTTCAATGCAACTCTCCTGCACCAATTCCACATCTTCCAATCCTTAATATTTAGTCATCTATTGATCTCTATTTCAAATGAACAGAATGGCTGTGCTCTCAGTGACAAAAGGGCGCCAACAACCAACAGCGAAGTTTTTCAGACAGCTCACAAAACTACTCGATACTCGAGATGTAGTTCTTCCTCCGAATTGTTATCACTGCAACCTGCAGCCTGTAATTTCCCTTTTAAAGATGTTCTTTTGAACTAACTAAACTATCTGGCATATTTGTGATCACCTGGGAGATTCGGTGAATTAGACACTCGAGAGTGCAGGTATGGCCGAGGTGGCCATCTCCAAGGGTGAATGCTGTGTAGAGGCCTGATGGCAGATGACAAACCAGTGGTCAGCTCCATTAGTCCATGCCAATTAAAGGGTCGAACAAGATGAAAATCATCAAAGGTGCAATCAGCAAACGAAAAGATGTTCAGCGCTGTCTTTTCAAGTGTTTTTTCCAGTCTCCCTTTGCTTGCTAATACTATCAGGTAAGAGGTGTAGGAGTCTTGGGATCCACACCACCAGATTTGGGAGCAGTTATTGTTCTGCAGCCACCGGGCTCCTGGACGAGCTTCACTCACCTCAGGGCTGAAAAGGTTTGACAGCTGTGGACTCACTTTCGGGTACTCTGCCGTTCATGTTCCATGTGTTTTTGTTATTTTTTTTTTACTTTTTGTGAGGTGAAGAACAAAGGACGACAGCGTTCACCCCACTACTCTGTAATATTTATTTGCTTCAGTGCTGAACTGACTCTGCAGCTGTGGCCTGCAGTCATTGGCACTCACCTCAGCACTGAACTGGCTCTGTGGCTGTGGCCTGCAGTCATTGGGCTCCTAGATCAATTCACCCATCTCAGTGCTGAACTGGCTCTATGGCTGTGGCCTGCAGTCATCAGGCTCCTAGATCAATTCACCCGTCTCAGTGCTGAACTGGCTCTATGGCTGCAGCCTGCAGTCATTTGGCTCCTAGATCAATTCACCCGTCTCAGTGCTGAACTAGCTTCATGACTGTGAACTCACTTTTGGAGACTCGGCGGTTAATGCTCTGTATGTTATTTATTTACTTTTTTATTATTTGCACGATATGTTCTTTTTTCCCCCCACACATTGGGTGTTTGACTGTCTGTTGTGTGGGGTTTTTTTATATAAATGGGCTCTTTTGTGCTTCTTTGTTTTGTGGCTGCCTGTAAAACGACAAATCTCAAAGTTGTATACAGTACACATACTTTGAACTCTTCTGGGGAGATAATTCCAAATACTCAACATCCATTGAAGGAAAACATATCTCCTCAGTCCTAAATAATCTATTTTATTCTGAAAAATATAAACACAATTCCAGATTTTAATCCAGGAGAAACGTGCTTCCTGCATCAGACATTTTTAAACTTCAAAGTGATTTCTGCTCCACCTCTTAAATTCTCAAGAATATAGATCTTGTCGTCTCAATCTCTCCCACTGTGACAAATCTGGTGAATCTTTGCAGCAAGAAGGTCAGGAGACCACAAATATGCAGTGCCGTTTCTAACAATAAACAAAATGCTGAAAGAACTCAGTAGGTCAAGCATCAGTCCACATTTCAGGTCTAGACCAAAATGTTGACTTACAACTTTTACCTCCATAGATGCTGCTTGACCCATTGAGTAGTCTGTTCTTTATATTTCACATTCTACCATCCGTGTTTCTTTTGTCTTAATGCACATTCATCTCTCTTCCTAAATGTATGCTGATACTGCTCCAACAGAAAGAGATAGCACCAACCAATTTTTAATTTTAATTGTTTGTTGAAAAATAACTATAAAAATATAAAGGTGCAAGTTTACTGCTCAAGAACAAGAGGGGACAGATGATATCTTTTCATTCAAAAATTATTTGACTCAAACAGTATTTCACAAGCGTAACACACAAAATGCTGGAAGAACTCAGCAGACCAGGCAGCATCAATGGAAAAGAGTACAGTCGTCATTTCGGGCCAAGACTGAAATGTTGACGGTTTACCTTTTTCCACTGATGCTGCCTGGCCTGCTGAGTTCCTCCAGCAATCTGTATGTGCTGCTGGGATCTCCAACATCTGCAGATTTTCTTTTTCATTAGCATAAATTATTTTGAAGAGAATACTGTGTGAAGCAAAGCAACAGTACTTCCATGAAATTTCCACTTCTCTTTGAAAGGTCTATAATGAATGTGACCTCCACTGAATTAGTGTAACTGTTACAGGAAAACGCTTAGTTAAAAATTTAATTTATAAAATTGAATAGCAGAATTAACGATACATCTCAAACTAAACCAGTTCAGCACTGGCTACAACAGGTAGTATCAGAGCTTATTCTCCGACATTTAGACAATAAACAATAGGTGCAGACATAGACCACTCGGCCCTTCGAGCCTGCTCCGCCATACTGAGATCATGGCTGATCATCTACTATCGATACCCGATTCCTGCCTTGTCCCCATATCCCTCCATTCCCCTATCCATAAGATGCTTTTTGAAAGCATCCAGAGAATTGGCCTCCACTGCCTTCCGAGGCAGTGCATTCCAGACCCCCACAACTCTCTGGGAGAAGCAGTTTTTCCTCAACTCTGTCCTAAATTGACCTACCCCTTATTCTCAAACCATGCCCTCTGGTACTGGACTCTCCCAGCATCTGGAACATATTTCCTGCCTCTATCTTGTCCAATACCTTAATAATCTTATATGTTGCAATCAGATCCCCTCTCAATTTCCTTAATTCCAGCATGTACAAGCCCAGTCTCTCTAACCTCTCTGCGTAAGACAGTCAGGACATCCCAGGAATTAACCTTGCTGCACTTCCTCTACAGCCAGGATGTCCTTCCTTAACTGTGGAGACCAAAACTGTACACAATACTCCAGGTGTGGTCTCACCAGGACCCTGTACAAACGCAAAAGGATTTCCTTGCTCTTGTACTCAATTCCCTTTGTAATAAAGGCCAACATTCCATTAGCCTTCTTCACTGCCTGCTGCACTTGCTCATTCACCTTCAGTGACTGATGAACAAGTACTCCTAGATCTCTTTGTATTTCTCCCTTACCTAACTCTACACCGTTCAGATAATAATCTGCCTTCCTGTTCTTACTCCCAAAGTGGATAGCCTCACACTTATTCACATTAAATGTCATCTGCCAAGTAACTTGCTGATGTTATTCTCAATGCCTTCATCTAAATCGTTGATGTAAATTGTAAACAGCTGTGGTCCCAATACCGAGTCCTGTGGCACCCCACTAGTCACCACCTGCCATTCCGAGAAACACCCATTCACCGTTACCCTTTGCTTGCTATCTGCCAACCAGTTTTCTATACATGTCAATATCTTCCCCCCCAATGCCATGAGCTCTGATTTTACCCACCAATCTCCTATGTGAGACCTAATCAAATGCCTTCTGAAAATCAAGGTACACTACATCCTCTGGATCTCCCTTGTCTAACTTCCTGGTTACATCCTCGAAAAACTCCAACAGATTAGTCAAGCATGATTTGCCCTTGATAAATCCATGTTGGCTCAGCCTAATCCTATCACTGCTATCTAGATATGCTACTATTTCATCTTTATTAATGGACTCTAGCATCTTCCCCACTACTGATGTTAGGCTGACAGGGCAATAGTTCTCAAGAACTGATTCCTGAATCTAAGGAACATTGGAAAATGATTACCAATGCATCCGCAATTTCCAGGGCCACCTCCTTTAGTACCCTAGGATGCAGACCATCTGGACCTGGGGATTTGTCAGCCTTCAGTCCCATCAGTCTACTCATCACCGTTTCCTTCCTAATGTCAATCTGTTTCATTTGCTCTGTTACCCTATGTCCTTGCCCATTCATACATCTGGGAGATTGCTTGTGTCTTCCCTGGTGAAGACAGATCTAAAGTACTTATTAAATTCTATTGCCATTTCTCTGTTTCCCATAACAATTTCACCCAATTCATTCTTCAAGGGCCCAACATTGTTCTTAACTATCTTCTTTCTCTTCACATACCTAAAAAAGCTTTTGCTATATTTGAGAACAGTAAGGAATCAAGAAACTGCAAGAATTACAGAGCAGGGATAAAACTTAATTTTTTGTCATAACATCCACAAAACAACCCAAATTCAATGGTGAGCTCTCAATACCTACTATCCCCTTGGGTAATTTCATGGCATTCATTACAACATTATATAAGTTGCAAGATCAAATCAAACTTCAGAAACATTCCATTTTACGATGGAATGAAACAAGGCTCCTCTGATTTGCAACTGTGATCATGATTTTAACTGGTATGTCACTGGAAACTATGGGACTTAAGCACCCACATACAATAGTGCAGTTTTGTCAATTGGATAAGAGAGCTAAGTTGTAGGTAATCCTTTTTAGCTATTGTTAATAACTTTAAAAATTTCCATCTTTAATTGTTACTTTTTAATTACTGTAATCAATTTATCACAGTTTAACTGACAAGACAAGGAATGTTTTACTTCATGTGAAAATCTAGAATAGGGTCACTATTTACAATAAAGGACTCAGCCATTTAAAACAGCTGATATATTTTTATCTCCCTTTAAACAAGCTTGCATGCCAACAAATAACCATGCTGCAATAAATTTGAGCTAAAAAAAAAACCTAGAGAATTTTTATTTCACATACAAAGCTTTGCAAGTAGATTACTGGCAAAAATTGACAAAACTACTGGTCAATTTATTTTAAGATAATAGGTCGCATTGTGGACTTCAGCAAATCATTCTGTGGAGTGTTGCCAGCTTTCTACATTGTAAAAAAAAATCAATATATTTTTGACAGATTGCCATGTGTCAAAAATGTACTCAAGGTCAAATTCTATAGATGTACAGTGGATAGTATACCAACTGGTTGTATCGTGACCTGGCAGATGCCCTTGAACAGAAAATCCTACAAAAAGTAGTGGATACAGCCCAGCCCATCACGGATAAATTCACCCTACCACTGAGCACATCTTCAAGGAGCACTTCATAGGAAGTAGCATCAATCATTAATGACCCCCACCATCCACGCCATGCTCGCTTCTCACTGCTGCAATCAGGGAGGTGGTACAGGAACCTCAAGAACCACATCACCAGGTACAAGAACAGTTGTTACCCTTCATCCGTCAGGCTCTCAAACCAGACGGGAATAACTTCACTCACCCCAGTGAAATGTTCCTATAGCCTATGGACTTACTTTCAAGGACTGTTCATCTCATGTTCTCAATATTTGTCGTGTATTTATTTATTGTTGTAATTGTTTTTTGCTTGTTGCACATTGGCTGTTTTGTGCACATTGTCTTCTTGTATGCAAATGTTAATTGAGTATTATTTCTTCGAATTTACTGTAATTGCCCATAAAAATGAATTTCAGGGTAGTATATAGTGAGATATACAGTACGTATTTTGATAATAAATTTACTTTGAGCCTTGTATTTGACCTCATATTTGCCACAGAGTCCGGAGACTGCTCCTGAACTAAATTGAAGGGTACTCATTGTACCAGATCCTTCGAAACTTTGCAAAGCCAATGTGTCCCCCTGTATCTGAAGGCACCACCAATCCAGATGGGAAAACTAAATGCTAAGGGCTTGTTATTTATAAGAAATACTAATGGTTTAATTTATTATATGAATATATTTTTGAAAGATACTTTTTAATAAAGCCCATTTCAACTGGTTTTAAATGTCACAAACCAAATATATTCATTAATAGAGCATCAGGGTGGACTAGAGGTAGAGCATAACATGATGCAGAGCAGTTATAGGGCAGCCTACATCGTTACTGCAGCTGTTACTAACACAGCTGAGTGACTGGCCACAATTGAGTCCAAAATAAAATTCTGTTTATCATTTTGAAGTGTTGGAAGTCAGAATTTATTGACTCAAAAGTTAAAGCACAATAAAGGGGGTTTTTTTGTCCTACTGATCAGGAAACATTACTGCTGTAATAAGAAATTCTTAGTACTGAAATATAAAATAAGATACAGGAGACAGCTGGTAATCCTTTTATGTAACTTGAAAATTATACCAATTACAGATTGGTATTGTAGAGTAAATTTAATCTGCAAAGTCCAGACACCAAAAGACTATTTTTAGTAAACAGGCTACTCTTGTTAGCTCATAGCTCTTTCATATTCCAAATAAACTTCAAATTATCCAATACAATAATAGAAAATGTCAGCATTCTGTTGCTGCACAATTTCAATTTAAACACACTTTGAATTAATCTGCTTCAAATTAAGACTAGACCACTTTTACAAACTGAGATTTTGTAACAATTATTATGTAATGCTGTGCGACAAGTGTGGAGAAATTACAAGATCACATAAGAACTAATTAAATTAAAGGGGATGTGCTCTAGTGAGTAGAAAAAAAGCCAGGGTAAAATCATCAGTATCATAAAATTAAATCAGTAGGGCTATTCCAATTGTGGGCCATTCGGTCATACATAGCCTGCTGTAAGTGCCTTTGAATGAAAGGTGTACGGAGGATGTACATCTTGGTTCACTCCATAAACTCAACAGAGCACATAAGCCCAAGACATCAAATGATGCTTGACAACCATTAACTCAGTAAACAAGACCCTGCAGATTGCCTGAAACTTGGCCTTCCAATCGTGTTGCCAACTAACAGATCTCAAGGTCCAAGGGCATTCGCTGCATGATGCAAACAAGTGAGATGTCACACTGCAAAGTACCTACGGGAAAAGGCTGTTGTGTAAAGCTTCATTTATTTAAAGTGGCTTGTTTAAATGAATACAAATATACTACAAACCAAAAATACATGGACTGTAAAACATTAACAAATGTAAACACTGCTAATGGTAGAAGACCATCATGTCTTAGAAGTGACAGATGCACCATTTCAAATTTGGTCCACTATAAACATTCCTACATAAAGATTAAGTGATCATTTTCTTGAAGAATTCCTCTCAATCCATAACTGTGACACCATGCTTCGGATTTCTTGTCAGCCACGGTCCTCCATTTCCCTCCCGATTTGAATTCTGCTCTGAGCCACTGCCCTGGTTACAGCACACTTGGATTCTGGAGTTCAGCTCCAGTTGCCTCATTATAGGATGGATGAGTAAGCTTTAAAGAGGGTGGGGAGGAGGTTTACCAGGATTAAAGAGCATGTCTTTTGAGGATAGATTGAGTGAGATAAAGCCTTTCCCTTTGGAGCAAAGAAGAATGAAAGGCGACTTGATAAAAGGCATAGATCGAGTGGATAGCCAGAGATTGGTGGATACCCAGGGCAAAACCTACTAATATGATGGGGACATAATTTTGTGAATCATGGAAAGAATAGGGTGAATATCAGAAACACAAGAGATTTTGCAGATGCTGAAAATTCAGAACAACACACAAAAAATGCTGGAGGAACAAAGTAGGTCAAGCAGCATCTATGAAAATGAATAAACAGCTGACATTTCAGGCCGTGAACTTTCAAGCAGGACGGGAAGGAAAGGGGAAGATGCCAGAATAAAAAGGTAGGGAGAGGGGAAGGAGGACAAACCAGAAGGTATAGGTGAAGACAGGGGGGTGGGAAGGTAGAAGGCTAGAAAAGGAAGAATCGGAGAGGAGAGGAGAATGGACTGTGGAGGAAAGGAAAGGGGGTAGGTTCCAAGGGGAAGTGACAGGCAGGTGAAGAGAAGATGGAAGAGGCCAGAGTGGAGAATAGAAGAGGGAAGGGGAAAGGAAGAATAAAACAAATGAAAAAAGGGAAAAAATTACCAGGAGGAGGAATCAATGTCATGTTATCGGAGGCTATCCAGATGGAATATGAGACGTTACTTCTCCACCCTGACAATGGCTTTATCATAGCAGAAGAGGAGGCCATGGACCTACGAGCCAGAAAGGGACTGGGGATAGGAATTGAAGTGAGTAGCAGATAGAGCAAAGGTGCTGGACAAAGCCGTCCCCAATCTATTTCGGGTCTTACGGGTCTTTCGGGTCAATGCAGAGGAGGTTGCATTGGGAACACCAGATACAATAAGCAACCCCCAACAGATCCACAGGTGAAGAGTTGCCTCTTCTGGAAGGCCTGTTTGGGGTCCTAAGTGGAAGTAAGGGGGGAGATGAACAGACAAGGGTAGCATTTCTCTCACTTGAAGGGATATGTGCCAGGAGGGAGATTAATGGAGAGGGATAAAAGAACAAGGGAATCAAGGAGAGTACAAGCCCTGCTGAAAGTGGAGAGTGGTGGGGCGGGGTGGAAGGGAAGTAAAGATGTGAAGATGTGTTTTATGGTAGGATCCCACTGAAAGTTATGTTCTGAATGCGGAGGTTCATGGGGTGGCAGGTAAGGACAAGGGGAACTCTGTCCCTGTTAAAGCAACGGGGAGATGGTGTGAGCACAGATGTCTGCAAAATAAAGGAGATGCAGGTGAGGGCAACATGAGGGCAACACCAATGGTGGAGGGAGGGACGAGGTAAGTTTTTTTTTATCTCCCCCCCCCCCCCCCCAGAGAGTGGTAGGTGCAAGGAACACCCTGATAGGGTAGTAGTAGAGGCAAATACATTAGGGATGTTTAAGGAACTCTTATACTGTCACATGGATGAGAGAAACATTGAGGACTTTGCAGGAGGCTAGGGTTAGATTGATCTTAAAGTAGGTTAAAAGATCAGCACAGAATTGTGGGCTGAAGGGCCCATACTATGATATACTGTTCTACATTCTAAATCAATGGTTCCCAAGTGGGTGATAGTGTCCCTCCCCCTCCTTGCTGTGGTGGGAGCTTCTAAGGCGGTGATAAAGATAAAGAGGGTGGGGGGGGGGAGACACTTGGTAACAAGGAGGCCAGCTGAGGGATTACAGGCTTCCTTTAGGAAATGAATTACTTATTATAAGCATTTGATTCTCAGTGGCTCATAATTGACTATAATAGTCACGTAATCACCTCATTTCTTGCTAACCTACTATTCTCTTAGAGTTTGCTCGAGGCGCATTATAGTTGCTGGAAAGTAATGTGACACTTCTATATTTGGCATGTCATGAGAAATCAGAACTGGAGAAATTATGTTTTTCCAGGCCCAGCCCATGCACTATTCCCATTCACTACTGTAGTACAGTGTTAGCTAGTACAATTCCAATACCCTAATCACCAAGTAGCACAATTCCTGTAAATTAGAGTATGGCATTCAATGGGGTTAAGTTCAGAACCTGCCTTTCAAATGGTCTTGTCAACATTTCTCTAGCTCATGGCCCAACCGAGACATCACTGCACTACTTTATGTACCTTCAGGCAGAGAGTCAGGTTTTGCCTGAGCTATGATGATATTATAACTTCCCCCTTCATCGATAGCAGCACTTGAGGTTGGACATAAACAGTAACTGACTGACTGTGGCCATTAATTCATAATGAAAATGGCAGAAGCAAACCCGATGAAAAAGGGTAGACAGTATAGTGTGGAGTATCTGAAATATGGATTTATACCAGCACCAAGTAACTGAGGTGCCTGTTGTGAGAAAAAAAAAATCCCCAAATGAGGCAATGAAACCATCCAGGCTCCTTGAACACTTGAAGAGAATACACTCTGATAAAGAAAACAAGAACTTAGCTTATTTTCAATTACTTTGTGAAAGTTTGCAAAAAATGGAAAACACTATAAAACATGTTTACTCACACCATAACAAAACAGTGATGTACTCAAACTAAAACATGGTTTGAGTATATTATACATTTCATTCATTGCTCATTGCTAAAACCGGAATGCCCCATACAATTGGACAATTTTTGCTCTGCAGTTCGATGAGACAACCTTGCCAGATGACAAATCTGTTTCTTGCTACTGTTTGCTTCTTAAAGGATGAAAGCATGGTTCAAGAATTCTTATTTGCTAGGGGACTAGAAGCAGATACAAAAGGTGAGTAAATATTTCAGGTTGCTGAGCAATTTTTCAAAGAGAAGGACATTCTGCTCACCAACATTCTTGCTTGTGCAACAGATGGGGCACCATCAATGACAGGACTCCACTTTCTTGAAAAAAGCTGTACTTAACATATTTACTGTTCACTGTGTAATTCACAGACATCTTATTGCAAAAAGAAAAATCTCAGTAATCAGCTGCACAAATCATTAAATATTGTTATCACACTGGGAAGTAAAATCAAGTCCCATGCTCTCAATACTTGACTATTTCGAAAGCTTTGTATTGAGAAGGATGAACAGTCTGAAAGCTTGCTGCTGTACACAAAAAATCAGATAGTTCTCAAAAGGAAACTGCCTGAAATGCTTTTATGCATTTTCAAAACTGATAAAATTCTTTGAGGACTCGAATGCTTCATTCAGTAAGCAACTCAGAAATATTAGTCACAGCATTGTTTAGTAAACAGAATTATTCAATAAGTTTAAGGAAATCAGTCTTCAATTGTAAAGAAACTACATGAATCTTATCAAAGTCAAATCAGCCATCTGCACATTTCTGTTTTTAATTGTAACATTGTCCATTGTAACACTTTCCAATTTCTGAGCCTCTTGAATTCGAAGAGTAAGAAAGAATGCCAGATGATCTTCAAGAATACTGTACCCACCTGGGTGAGCTGTGTAAAGACTTGCCAAAGAGATTTCAGAATTTCCTCTCGATCCAAATTCCACATTGGGTAATAAATCCACTCCTGAACATTTATAATGAGGAATTAACAGGAAGGATGAAGTAAGAATTGATCTTGCAACAAAATGACTTTGAACTGAAGCCAAGGTAAAAAAAAAATCTTATCAAGACATTTGGTTGCAGAAAAAAAATCTCTGAACACTATCTTGTACTGCGTAAAAAGGTCACAATGCTCTTTCACAAAAATGTGAAAATCTGTAGATATTGGAAATCCAAACAATACACACAAAATGCTGGAGGAACCCAGCAGGTTAGGCAGCATCTATGGAAAAGAGTCTGCTGAAGGGTCTTTGCAGCCAACATTTCAAGCTAAGTTTGTTCAGCAGACTCTTTTCCATAGATGCCGCATGGCCTGCTGAGTACCTCCAGCATTTTGTGTGTGTTGCTCAAGATGTTCTTTATTGCCTTTCCAACGTCATATTTAGTGCAGCACAGTTTCAATGCAGTCACCTAACTTCCTCCAAAGCAATGAAACAATCTGCAAATTGCTGAACACGTGGATCTGAGACTTCTGAGTGACATTCAGACTGATGCTGAAAAGCTGAAACCACTGCACCAAGCTCACTGCAAGGTGAAAAGGCAAAGCAGTGAATAGTTGGATTACTAATGTACACTCTAAAATTGTTGAAAATAGATTTTACTGTAAATAAAAAATAATGCTATTCATAACTTTAATAGACTTGAATAACTGCATTTGTCACTGCCTTGAATTTGAAATTATATTTTCTTTCACTGTGCATCTTAATCAAAATACTTTGTACTTTTTATGTAATAGCTGGAAAAGGAGAGGGGGTACTGGGGAAGTGGTCTGGAAGCCAAGGGGGTAGTAACCCAAGAAGGTCTGGGAACTACTATTCTAAATAAAGTGCTGTTAGCTGGCAGTTTCCACTGGAACACATAGCCATCAGTAAGCACAAGCCAGTCCTCTGCTAAAGCGCTCAAATCAAGTGATTCTGTATGGCAATTTGTTACCACTCAGAAAAACAACATATCTCATCAAAATTTGAAAAGTTTTCAAGCAGTAGATCAATAAAATAGAGAATGCTGAAATCTAATGCATTACCATAAAAATTGCAGTACAGAAGAATCATTCAACACATTACACTGCCAACTCATCATCATGAGATATTTGCTCCCACAGTATTATTTCAATTCCTTTTAACTTCTTTACCAATCTGTGTTTAAATAATTTACCATTTTTACTACACTGAATGTTAAGTAATTCTTTATATTTGTATAGAAATCTCCTAATATTTTATCCCCATTTTAGCTGGGGGTTTGGAGCCTATTTTGCCAAAGGAAGCCCAATAATATTTTTTAAAATCCTTAATCAACATGAAAACATCAGTTTCTTAATGAATGTCCAGTTTCTCAGATGTAGGATGTAGCACTATGATGAATGAATGTGTTTTCACTGCTACTGACGCCCAGAGGAGAATTAAGCTGTCAAGGACAATATCATCAACAAAATGATCATACTGTACTTGCTGACCTTGCTAGTGTCATTAATGAAGGAAAGAGACAGGATACAGGTTTCCTGAGGGATCACATTTAGCATGAACAGCACGATACATTTGAAGACTCATCCTCAGAGTATTGCAAACCCACCAGTCAAACTATAGGAGAATGATTTTTGAGCTTCACTTCTATGAATACTAGACATCAAAAATATATAGTAAGAAAAAAAACCTGGATCAAAGCTACCTGTTCTAGTAAATTACTTCTATCAACTTCAACTCAATAAAGTTTAAAGTACTTAACAACAGATCTAAAAGATTCTGTGAATAGTTTCCAACATGTTAATTTCTGTCATGTTAACTTATCATCTACAACTGCTTGCTACTGTTTCAACTAAAAGTTTTTTGGTAGGGGACAGCTTTTATATTAAAAAAAAGCCTAAGTAAATCACTAATCAGTGTGCTTATGAATCTGTACTGATGGAGCATATCTACACTTAGATGCCAAAATTAAAAGAAAAACTGAAGCAAGAGCTTATTAAGAGCTCTACGTAATTTTTTTTATTTAACACAAAACAAAAATCATAATTGTTTTGATGTAATCAATGACTTATAATGCAAGCATTATAGCCATGCTACTACTAATGAAACCCAAAATGCCTATGGAACTGACTTGATTCGTTTTCTAAACAAAATTAGCATGCATTGACATCACACCTTTACAATTTTAATATAAATGAGAAAAATTTAAGAATGCTTGTTGAAGATGGGCATATTTTAGATATTTAAGCATTGTTTAGATGGGCATATGAAAACATGGAAGATTTAAAGAGTATATCTCAGCAAAAGTGCTTTCCAAAGTTGATAAATCATTGTAAATATTAAAAAAGGAGAAAAAATTGTTCTTTAAGGGCTTTTATTTTGCTTCACCTGCAGATAAGCCCATACAATCCAAGTGTTTGGAGAGATTCTGCTAACAGCAGCAAGAAAAAATGCGAATGTCACTCACCCGACAGCTGCTGAAAGGTTAAGTTCAGTTTCCAACCCAACATCTAACTCTGTGAGCACGTTGCGAAAGAATGAGTTTCCGCAGACTAAAGAAGCCCCATCAACTCAAGAGTCTGAACCAGAAGTGTATTGCATGCATTAAATATTAAACCAAGTACAGAAATTGGAAAAAATTGAGATGCAGATAGGGATAACAGAACAAGATTGAGAGTGAGAAAGATCAAAGAGAGAGAAAATAAAACCTCCAATACTAATCAACTTTAAATACATTTTCATTGCATAAATTTATTTTTGATACCATAAAATGTACCTTGCAGTTATTGTTTGTCAGGTAGTTAGAACAGGAAGTCCTGAATACATCAATCCTGATTTTCTGTAAACATAGGCAAGAACTCTAAGTTGAGTCCTGATGAAGGGTCTAGGCCCAAAACGTTGACTGCCCCCTTCAACGGATGCTGCCCGACCTGCTGAGTTAATCCAGCTTGTTTGTACGTGTTTAACTCCAAGATCATTTTGTTCACTTTTAAGTTTATCCATGTACACTCCTCAATGAAGAGCAAGGTATGTGTGACAGTAACTCAGATTTCTAAATGCATGAACACCAGAATACCGACTGTTTTATCCATAATTGTACACTTATTATTAGCTGTCATTATTTCTGCCACAAAAACAAGCTGTTTTGTTCCCAAAGGACTGCATAATTAAAGTAGTCATGGTTTCTCTTAATCTTGATGTTAATATACTCTAAAATAAATGAAATTATGCATCCTAACACTGTCAAAAATTAAGTTCCTTCTTTTCAATGGAATTCTTTAATAAACTGCACAACCAGTGTTTATATGGTGCCCACTGCCAAAACTGAGGTCAAAAACCATTTCACTCTCTCAATTAAAAGGCAGAAACTGAGTTTACTTAACTGCTGTGAGATAGCAAGTTCCAATGCAAACTCTGATATTGCACCTGCAAAGTTTTCCATCATTTCTTCATTTGATTGTCAGCAGTGTTTACTCAAATTGATTTTAATCTTTCAAGCCCTTTCATTTAATGTTCCCAGGCGCCTGCTATGGTGCAATCTCTTTTAGATTACACAAAACTTAAGTGAACCAAACCCTCCATTAGCTAATAAAAGGGATTTAGGTAACAAAGGTTTGAGAAGAAAAGCAGGAGATTTACTTTTAGATTTATCACTGCTAAAATTATTTAAGTGATGCAGTAATTTAAATTGTTATGCATATGGATTTAATTTCGATCACACCATTAGTCATATCTGTACAACATATATGGTCGACTCACCATATCCTCATCAATCTTCTAAGCTATCAACTAATTCCATTTGCCATATTAGATCTGATTTGGTCTATACCTTGCTCATCATCAAACTTTTACTTAAACTTCACAATTTTCCATGTTCGAAGGCCATTTTCACAATGTCTTTTTTTTAAAGATAACTTTATTAAGAGCTGAATTTATGATAACTTTTTTTGCCACGTTACAGGGAACTCAACGCGTGATAGACTATGTTTTCATAACTGAAGATTATGACGGTACCTATTCTTACACAACGCAATTGACAATAGAATGAATAAGCAAAAGGCAATCATTCACCCTGCAAACTTGTATATTGCATCTTAAATACTAGAATATAGCATGGTACTCCCCAGAGAAGGAATCAGATAATAATGAAAATTAAGCCAAGATAGATGTTGAGCAAAGCAAAGGATTAAGGAGATTTTTATGAAGGATTAAATTTTAAAATAAGTTGCTCGGAGATCAAAGGCTACAACAGTTAGCATCGGTAGGGTGATTGGTAAGAAGAATCTAATGTGGCATAGAAAAATGTTTCGGATAAACTGATTATGGAAATAAACTGCTGCTGGTGTTTATCCAGTGCCTCAAGATGCTTGTTACAGTAGTCCAGGTCTTAGAAGTGCATTGGAGGTCACGGATCAGTACTGCTGTGTAGACAGTTTGTTTTGTCTCATCTCCAATTCTTTATCTTCAAATGCTTTTTCATTCAAGTAACTAGATTGTGGTGGCACACTGAATGAAGTCTTGAATTTCACCAGTGACTGCCTTCACTGAGAAGTGACTTCCAAAATATACATTCAGTGGCCACTTTATTAGGCATAGGAGGTACCTAATAAAGTGGCCACCAAGTGTATCTCTGGAAGTTCTTGGTCTTCTGCTTCTGTAGCCCATCCACTTCAAAATTTGATGAATAACACACAGAAAATGCTCGTGGAACACAGCAGGCCAAGCAGTATCTATAAGGAGAAGCACTGTTGACGTTTCGGGCCGAGACCCTTCGACAGGTCCCTTTGTCTTCGTGAGTCCTGACGAAGGGTCTCAGCCCAAAACGTCCTTATCGATGCTGCCTGGCCTGCTGTGTTCCACCAGCATTTTGTGTGTGTTGTTGTTTGAATTTCCAGCATCTGCAGATTTCCTCGTGTTTGCTCTCAAGATTTGATGTGCTGTGCATTCAGAGATGCCTTTCTGCTTAGTTATTTGACCTACTGTTGCCTGCCTGTCTGCTTGAACCTGTCTGGCCATTTTCCTCTTTACTCCCTCTTTAACAAGGCAGTTTCACCCACAAAACCATAAACTCTCTGTAAACACTAGGGACAATCCACAATCAAAGTCACTTGGTAACATTTTTCCCTATCCTGATGTTTGGTCTTAACAACAACTGAATCTCTTGACCTCTAAGCATTGCGTTCACTGTCACATGACAGGCTGATTAGATATTTGCATTAACAAGCAGGTGTACATGATAAAGTGGCCTTTGAGAGTAGGGCTTCTGTATTGTCAGGAAGTATGGAAGGTAACCTTTGTTTGCAAATATTGAGATACTGTTTTGTTTAACTTCAGACTTCACTGAGAATGGTTCTGGGTTTTTAGACCTGCTGCATGACAGCAATATCTTAGCATCATATTCCGCAATTCATTCCATCCACAGAACCAAAGGCTTTCCTGGGGTCACAGAGCGCCACATGCACTTTTGTTTGCGATGTCACTTGGTAAAATTATATCCACTGTGCCACTATACGGACTGAATCCACACTGTGAGTCTAGGAGACTGGTCCAGCAATGAGTTTCCCTGTGGCACCAACAAGGAGAACACACCGAAGTTACCAAAGTTGGACTTGTCCCTTCTTGAAGGTTATCACTAGTCATTACTCCCACCCCAGACTGACTTGTCCTATAATTAGATGCTGATCAAAATGCATTGATAACTTACAAATTTTCAAAATCACAAATGGTTCATGTGAATAAATGTGAAACTAATTGAACAGTTATCAATAAAACAAAGTAAAAAATAACCCGGTTTAGTCAAAAACTCAAATCTTTTTTTCTCCGTACTTCAATGTTCTGATGCTCCACGAAAGCTAAATGCAAATATGTATGTGTATTATTTTGCTGAAATAACTCAAGTTCAAAGTCAACTAGGCTTGTCAGCTAGGGTTAGTAAAAATGCACTGTAATGGAATAAAGTTATGCTTTCAATGAGATACTCAAATAAAAGATAAAGATACAATTTCTTCAGTAACCAAACTTAAATACTGCAAGATTCCTATATGGTGAAATATTTTAAAATGTCAAGATACATTTATCTGGAATTATTTTAAATTGTTTAAAATTATGAGGAGAACAGATAGGGCAAATACAAGCTGGCTTTTTCTACCAAGGCTGGATGGGACTACAACTAGAGGTCATGGTTTAAGGGTGAAGGCTAAAAATTTAAAGGGAACACAAGGGAAAACTGCTTCATTCAGTGGGTAATGAGAGTGTAAAATGAGCTATCACTGCAAGTGGAGCTTGCAAGATCTATTTCAATTTTTAAGAGAAGTTTGAATAGGTACTGTTATGAAGGTACCACAGCTCTGAGGGGCCGAAGGAGCGGGAGCAGCCCCCTCCTTCCGGAGAATCGCAAGATCGCTATTAATTCGGGACTCGGAAGTGAGAGACAATGCAACGGTTTTGACCATTTGTTCTTAGAGGCACCTGTGTCACGTGCAAGTCCCAGCTACGTGACAACTACCATGAACCTGAACACCCTCGGGCCATGTGGGGGTGGAGATTGCATCCCCCTACTTTGATGGACAGCTACAACTCTGCAAGTAAAGATAAAAGCGGACTGCAGGAGGCAGTACCCTAGCGATGCACCAGAGGAACTTGCTTGCTCAATGCTCCCGGGAGAGCTGGAAGCCACTCAAAGCCACGTGTGCTCCTAACTCCTTTGCCTGGGGAGCGGGTGGCTGATAATACCGAGAAGGACTTCGAACTAACAACGGGGAAACCAACGCTCCCCTGATTTTAACGGAGTGGTCAAAAAGATATGGGCAAGTCTTCTTTTCGTTCTCACCGATCCCTCTAAGACACGTGAAACCCAGCAATTCCTCGAAAGACTTCTAAATGACTCTTTAGATTTCCAATGGACAAAAAATATTATCCCCGAGATAACAGCCGAGATTAATGATGATTATGACTATATCCGGGCTTTAGATTGCGTATTGGTGATGTGCATTACCTGAATGTTTGCATTAACCTTACTTTTGTGCCCCTTTATAAATAAAAACTTTTGAAAATAGTGACATCAGACTTCAACAGACCTCTCGATCTTTGCTGGTAAGTTATCCAGTTACGGGATACGTAACAACTTGGGTTTCTCGTCCGGGATTTGACACCAAATTGGGAGGCCAGTGAATCGGGCTTGTAAATCAAAAACTTGAATCTGGTTACGCGGGTAGCCAGACGGGAAACCAGCAAAGATGGACGTGGGTGAATTTATGGAAAACCCGACGGTGGGGGCGCTAGAGGTGGCCACCAAATCAGACTTGTTAAATTTGGCGAAGGGGTTGAATCTCACAGAAGTGAGGTCGTCCATGAAAAAGCGGGAGGTACGAAGGGCCATAACTCAGTATTACGTTGGAAAGAATGTGTTTGAAGATGAGGTATTGGAAGATATCCCTGACAAAGTACCATCAAGTGGGACGGTTCAGTTAGAGTTGGAGAAATTAAAGTTGGAACATGAACTTAAGTTAAAAGAGCTGGAAGTGGCTGAGAGAGAGAGAGAGGGGGAAAGGCGAGAGAGAGAGGGGGAAAGGCAAGAGAGAGAGAGGGAAAGGCAAAGACAGCATGAAATTCACCTAAAGAAGCTAGAAGCAGAAGAGAAAGAGAAGGAACGGGCCGAGAAAGAGAAGGAACGGGCTGAGAAAGAGAAACAGAGGCAACATGACTGGGAAATTGAGCAGATGAAGAACGAGCAAAGAGATCAAGGGTTAGACCAAGCAGAGCGGTTTAATGTTAGTAGGGAGTTGAGATTGGTGCCCCCGTTCGAGGAGACAGATGTCGATAGTTATTTCTTGCTTTTTGAAAAGGTGGCAGTAAATCAGAAGTGGCCAAAAGAGCAGTGGGTGGCGCTGTTACAAAGTGTGTAAAAGGGGAAGGCCCAACGAGCATATGCGGCCTTGTCCCTGGAGGAGGGAGGAGCGGAGAATTATGATGAGGTAAAAAAGGTCATTCTCCGGACTTACGAATTGGTACCTGAGGCCTATAGACAAAAGTTTAGAAATTTAAGGAAAGGGTGGAATCAAACATATACCGAGCTAGCCCATGAGAAGGGGGTGCTCTTGGACCGTTGGTGCACCGCGGAAAGAGTGGGCGAGGATTATGGGCGTCTCAGGGAGTTATTTTTGATTGAGGAATTTAAAAGTTGTGTTCCGGAGGAGATCCGGGTGTATTTGAATGAGAAGCCGGATAAGTCCATTTCAGAATTTGCCAGGTTGGCGGACGAATATGCCCTAACCCACAAGACAAAGACTCCCTCGAATAAAGGTCCCCAGAGAGACCGTGGGAACGATCGAGAAAGTCCGACGAGTGAGGCAGAGGTCCCACCGGGAGCTAGCGGTAAGGGTGAGGGGGAAAGGCAAGACGGCCAGAGGTCTCTGGGTTTGATCTGTTTTAATTGTGGAAAGGAGGGGCACATTGCATCTCGATGCTTTGCTCCGAGGAAGGAGATAGGAAGAGGGAAAGCCGCAGTCCCTATCAGGTGTGCCGTGGTACTCAGCAAATCGACCAAGGAGCCGAGGGTAGACAGAGTACGAGAACGCTCTGAGAGTTGTCTGTCACACGGAACCGTGTCTGTGACGGAGGGAGACACACCAGTTTCCGTACGAATCTGGAGGGACACGGGAGCTGAACTATCCCTGGTTAGCCGTAAGGTACTAGAATTTGGTCGGGAAACGGGCATGGTAAAGGTGGAAGGAATAAATAAACGGATAGAAATGGTGCCCTTATATAAGGTCATTCTGGATTGTGAGCTGGTGTATGGATCAGTTGAAATAGGGGTGCCCTCAGAATTCCCGAGAGATGACGTGGACATCCTGCTGGGGAACGACTTAGCAGGGGGTAAGGTTTGGTCAGCCATGCTGCCGACCTGGCGACCGGCGAGTATGGTGGCCCCGTCCCTAGCGCCCAAGGACCATCTCGACGGCACGGTCACTCGCAGCCTGTCAAGAGAGAGAGCTGTGAACGAGAGCAGTTTAAATCTGGCCAGTTTTGATTTGGCCGAGATGTCTTTGCTGACCCTGTGCCATGCGGGTTTAGAGGGTGGTAAGACGAAGAGCAGTAAAGTGAAAGGGCGTAAGGGAGAGGAGACGGATCTGCCCTTAGCGAAGAGAAAGGTCTTAAAGGTAGGAGATAAAGATGAGAAACAGATAAAGCTGTTGAAAGGTCCAGAGTTGGACATGGATGATCTGTCTAGTTTGGCAGAATTGTTTGAAGAACTTGAGAGTTCTAAAGGTGTTCCCGATAATGAGAGGAGGGCAGTCCTAGATGGAAAGGATACCCTTGCCTCGAAGGGGTCTGCTGAAAGGGCCGAGGAGGTTGTTTCAGCTCGCAGGGTTGCGCCTTCCCCGGGTTGGAGCTGCCCAGAGAGTAACTGGGAGGATCAGGGGAAGTTAGAATTTGGAAAAAGTACGGGTGTTGAAAGCCTGGAAGAGGCCAATGTCCCGTTTGAGTGTGTCCGAGATGGGGATGCACGAGGTGCTGAACCTGGTAACGGAGCTCAGAAGAAGTCTGAGGTATCTGATCCAGTGGAACGGGGCGGCCGTCCTTGTGGGTCAGATGGACTTGGTTCAGTGGGAAAAGGGTTAACCTTGGTAACCGGGGAGAGTGTGAGCTCCCCGGCGTTTGTACTCGAAGGAGTGTTCAAAGTTAATGCAGAATTTAAGCATGAGGGGGTGAGGATTGTTAGCGAAGGAAACGAAAAGTCTGTAGTTTCCAAATCGAAGGAAGAAATCTTAAACCTGGCAGATCGCTCACAGAGTGAGCCGGGGAATAGCGGGGCCCCCCACTCTATTGTTATGCCAGGATGGGGTGTGAAAAGGCTGCCTTCGACATGCTACTTGAGCGAAGAGTTCGAATCAAACACTAATAGCCTGAAGGGGACTGATAAAAGGGCCAGCCACCTGGGTAAAATCGAAGAATTGGGTGGAAAGGGTCTAAGTCTGGGGCATGGTGTTGCAAAAATAACCCCGATGAACGAGGCTGGCGGGAGTTCACCACGAAAAATTACTCAAGTTCCCCACGGGGGGCTCGCCGAAAAAGAGGCGACGGTTAATGGAGATGCCATTGTTAAACAGCCAAGCAGGTTGAACGGGTTTGCGCCAAAGCCTGTGAATGGTAAAGACAGCCCCTTTTGGAGATCTGCTGGTTACGTAAAACGACTGAAACGATCAGTGTTCGCATAAACTTTTGTAAATGCATCTAAGCTAAGGGCATCCCTCCTTAGTTTTGTTGTGAAAAAAAATACTCATGAATAGGTGATTATTGAATTGAAGTCTGATGCTACAAGTCTTTAGTATGGTATGCAATTTTAAGATATTAAAGAAAGGGGCACTGTAATCGTTAACTATTTAGATACTGACTTGAATGTATAACGGTAGTGTTCTATGAAGAGAAAAAGCTTGGGTATTGTGTTAGAGTAAAAGTCCTGTAAGACACTGTACAACTCCATTTTTAACCGCTGGTAAAAAAACGCAGTTTTAGAGGGGAGGTGTTATGAAGGTACCACAGCTCTGAGGGGCCGAAGGAGCGGGAGCAGCCCCCTCCTTCCGGAGAATCGCAAGATCGCTATTAATTCGGGACTCGGAAGTGAGAGACAATGCAACGGTTTTGACCATTTGTTCTTAGAGGCACCTATGTCACGTGCAAATCCCGGCTACGTGACAACTACCATGAACCTGAACACCCTCGGGCCATGTGGGGGTGGAGATTGCATCCCCCTACTTTGATGGACAGCTACAACTCTGCAAGTGAAGATAAAAGCGGACTGCAGGAGGCAGTACCCTAGCGATGCACCAGAGGAACTTGCTCGCTCAATGCTCCCGGGAGAGCTGGAAGCCACTCAATGCCACGTGTGCTCCTAACTCCTTTGCCTGGGGAGCGGGTGGCTGATAATACCGAGAAGGACTTCGAACTAACAACGGGGAAACCAACGCTCCCCTGATTTTAACGGAGTGGTCAAAAAGATATGAGCAAGTCTTCTTTTCGTTCTCACCGATCCCTCTAAGACACGTGAAACCCAACAATTCCTCGAAAGACTTCTGAATGACTCTTTAGATTTCCAATGGACAAAAAAATATTATCCCCTAGACAACAGCCGAGATTAATGATGATTATGACTATATCCGGGCTTTAGATTGCGTATTGGTGATGTGCATTATCTGAAAGTTTGCATTAACCTTACTTTTGTGCCCCTTTATAAATAAAAACGTTTGAAAATAGTGACATCAGACTTCAACAGACCTCTCGATCTTTGCTGGTAAGTTATCCAGTTACCGGATACGTAACAGTACATAGATGGTAGGGGTATGGAGAGGCTATAGACCCAGTGCAGTTTGATGGGAGTAGGCAGCTTAAATGGTTTGGCACAGACTATATGAGTCAAAGAGTCTGTTTCTATGTTGTACTTTTCCATGACTATGACTAGAGACAAATTATACAGAAGAATAAAATAATTAACGTTGATATTATCGTAAAACATTGAGACAGTACACATGTTCAGAGATCTGCTGTTCATTACGCTTCTAATTAAAATCCATCTTAAACATGTGGAACTAATGTAGATCATACATGTGGAACTAATATTGATCATATAAAGATAGAATCATAAATCTGAAACAACTTCAGAAATCTGAATGCCATTTCAGCCCAGGCTAATTTATGCAGGCACAAAGCAGGAAGATAACAATCAATATCCTTGATGGCAAGTAGGCTAATGCGTACACACTTCATGAAGCCCAGCACAAGCATTATATGCATTCTATTCCATAACCTTCTCATTCTTCTCTCAGAATCAGCTTCTGCACACAGCCATTGAACACACCAACTTTCGACATCATTCCAAGCTGCTGATTTTGAGGCAAAGAGAGATCAGGCACCTCCTGAGTTCATTCTATAATCTAGCAGTTGGTTTCTATTGTACCATGTTATTAAAGCTATCAACTAATATCAATTAATTGGTCTGCAACTGGCTCAACATGATACAAGACAATCATCCAACAGCAATGAAATGAGGTATTTATGTCCAAAGTCACCAGAAGTATTAATCTCTTAAATCTACCTGAGAGTTTCATCCTAACCCTTCAACACTAGTACTTCCCACAGTTGTGTTCTGTCCCCTGCTCTACTCCCTATACCCATGACTGTCTGCTACAGTACAGTGTACTATGTACAGTGCTAACCCAACCTTTAAGTTCACCAACGGTGGCACTATTATCAGTTGGATCAACAATGATGAGATGAAGTACAGGAAAAGAGATTGCAAATATTGTCTCATGTTATTGGAACAACCTAGCTCTCAACTTCAGCAAGATGAAACAGGTGGTTGTTGACCCAAAGAAGTAATGAAGTGAACATAAACCTGGCATCATGATTGAAGTTGCTGTAAAGATCATCAAAAGCCTCAGGTTCCTTGGCATCCCTATCACCAGCAACTTCAACTAGCCCCTCCACACTGATGCCATGATCAAGACAGGGCATCAGCACAGTTAGCTTCTTAGGCATCTGGGAAGATTTGGTTTGTCTTTGAAAAATGTCTCAATCTTCTCCAGATGCAGTTTCGGAGGATTCCTAGCAGGCTGCACCTCAGCCTGGGATCAGCAGAAAGTGGTCATCACAACTCAGCCCATCACAGGCTCATTGTTTCCGTCTATTCAGTCCATCTTCATGATGCGCTGCTTCAGGAAGGCCAATAAGTGTGGTCAAGGATGCCTGCTGCTCAGCCTGCTCCCTTTTGTCTTCTGCTTTCTGGATGACCAGGGCACGAAAGTCAGCACATCCAAACTTCAGAACAGCTTCTACGCCACTACTGCAAGACTTGTGAAACAAATATCCATATCTGCTTCCCAGTGACGTTCTCATGTTTGACCATAAGACAAAGGAGCAGAATTGGGCCATTCTACCCATCAAGCTTGCTCCACTTCTTCTTATTTGGAGAAACGGTGGTTGTGAAACATCCTCACAAAGGTAGACCCAGAAGACTTTTCCATTCACATAAAGTTAATAAATTTATATTTGTAAAAACAAACTGCAAACATTAAATAAGCATTTGAGACTGCTGCCATTGGTTTACAAACTGCAGAATTTCCAGGATGAAATATTTACCAGCTTCCACAAGAACAGTCAATCAATTTTTCCCTGACAATTTTTGTTACGGTGTAAAAATACAAATATGTATTTGTAGAATTATTAAATTCTACAATTATTAAAAATACTGTTTTATAAATGCCTTTTAAAAGAGAAATGCAAAGCTATTAATAAAAGGAAAAAGGTAAATGAGAGAAATGGCACTACTGCTATTTCAGTGAAATAAATTAACCAACAGATAAAATACTAGGAGAACAAAAAATGACAAAATACTCCAAGATCTTCATACAGCAAAGCAACTTCAAAGTTCAAAGTACATTTATTATCAATGTATACGTTGTACAACCTTGAGATCCGTCTCCTTACAAACAGCCACAAAGAAACCGAAAAAACTCATTAAAAAAACTGTCAAAGACCAATGAGCAGAAACAAAAAAAACCAAATCGTACAAACAATGAAAGTAATCAAATAGCATTCAGAATATACGCGAGTCCATTGACACAAAGCCCAGAGCAGCCGGAGCAGGCCACTGCCTCAGTTCAGCACAGAGGCAAGTAAACGTAGTGGAGCTCTCAGACACGAAGCCCGGAGCAGCCGGACATGAAAATGGAACACCTACAACAAGCTGGAGGAACTCAGCAGGTCGGGAAGCATCCGTGGAAACGAGCGGTTAATGTTTCGGACCGAGACCCTTCGTCAGGACGTCAGGATGAAGGGTCTCGGCCCAAAACGTTGACTGCTCATTTCCACGGATGCTGCCCGACCTGCTGAGTTCCTCCAGCATGTTGTACATGTTGTTTTGACCACAGCATCTGTAGTGTACTTTGTATTTACTGGACATGAAAATGGGCAAGGTGCATTTATCCAGATAATTCAAAAAGGAATACAAATTACAAAGCATGAAGGAATTAACAGTTCTGGGTCAAGTGCAACTTTAGAGGTGGAAATTAGTAAGTGGCCAGGAGTAGAGAGTAAAAGTAGAGATAAACTGAGCTGAGGATAAAATTCAAATTGAAAGACAGAACAGGCTTAAGAATATAAATGTCCCATTCCTGTTGTGTCAATGTTATACACTGTTATTTTCTAAATAAGTAATGAGATATCTGAAGCTTAAAGCATTTACAAATAAATCTCTTGAAATCACATACCATCTTGAACCAATAGTCAATTAAACTTTATGAAACTCTTGCAATAGCTACCGCTATACATCTACAAACAATATGATTTGTCTCTAACTTTCTTTCCCTACCTTGTCTAGGCCACAGCTACATGCTTTACGTTAAATCCTGCTAACTATAATTTTCTCACTTTTTCATGTTTTTAAAAAAATATTCATAATTTCTGTTTATATCAGATAAAAATAGGTCAAAAGAAACAAGCAAGAACAAACAGGAGGTGAAACGTATCAGTGTAGTTCCTCCCCAGTTTATAATGGGTTTTGGTCCCTGGGAACTGTTTGTAACCCACCTTGCAAGCTGGAAATGTATTTGGCCAGCAATTTACAATTTACAAAAAATACAAGCCAAAGTCAATGCATAGTTAAACCTCATTTAGACACCCTAACTGAGGTAAAACCTTGCACAATGAAAAAAATACCATTCAGTTATTTGATGTCCTGACATTTAACATAATTTGCCTTCCCTGATGGGGGAACCCAGTGATAAGCAAATTACACCTCTGGTACTAAAATTCTACTTACATTGCAATTATGAGGTACATGGAAAGTTAAACTAAAACATGGGTTAAAGAAATTTAGATGGCTCATCTACTACCATACTTCCAGTTCCCAAACCTCAACTTTAAAGTACAAGGCAGTAAACTACTGAGCAACAATTTGAAATGCCTTTGGCTCTGTTCGTTAATTTTGCTTGCTGATTGCAGTCTTAATGGAATAATAAAAGAAAACATGAAACCCGTTCTTACCTCCAACAAAAGCTCATCTTTTGTTTTTATTAGATGGGCTTTTTTCTTTTCTTGTTCTTGGTCATCATCTTCACCTTCTGACATAACAGCCAATGACAAAGGGGAAGACGAAGATGATGTGGAATCTGAATCACTGTGTGAAATACAATTGAAATTAAACATTATCAAGAGCACCAACAAATGCATACCTGTATATATTACTAATTATTAGATGAGTAACTAGCTGTACTTTTGCCACTTTGGTATAATGAACAATGTAAATTAAAATGAAATAATATCGTAACTGCACTGAAAAGACACATTACTTTGCTTTTAGCAACAAACTGAAAACTAATCAACGACAATCTACAAAGCATCATTAGGGTTCATCTGGAACTAGAGGGAATAAGAATTCTCTATTTACATTAAAAAATATTTTTAAAAATCAGACTTCCAAAATTAAAATTCGGTCTTACTACCACAATAAACCAATAAAAGTTCTATTTCTAAATAATATGACTGACTACAAGTTATTCAACTTCAAACAGAACACTGGAAAATTCAAGGTCCCAGAATATACATTTACAGTGTCGACTTAGATTTACTCAAGAGTTTTGACATCAGATTTGTTCCCTTAGCAGTGAGCTATTGCGGCATGTGAGGGAGGTTACAGGAAATAAAATACCTACCACAGTCTATGGACAGCATCTTAATTGGTAAATGTAGCAAGTATCTATGTATGGATGTATGATCTAAGATTATCCCATTGCACTGTAATTGGCACTATGGAAAAGTATCAAAACTGTCCTGTTTTGCTATAAACATGCAATAATTACCTTTTCAAGAAATCTTAAATTCTGCTTTGAAATGTTGTCTAATAACATGCTGCATTTCTCCAATACTTTATTTTAAATTTCTCTTTAACCTTCTTCACTCTAAAAACATTACCTACTCTCGTTCCTTAATATAACTACCCATAATTTTGTATCCATGTTATTGTTGTATTAAATCTCCTCAACATCCATTCCATATCGACTTCCTTTCTGAAGTGCAGTGCCAATAACTGCCACATTCTCGTTGACGATTTACAAAGATTTAGCACACTTTGTTACTGTGTCATTATTATAAAGAAAAATTATTCTGCATCTTTCAGCAGCCAACAAGCTTTCAGAAACTGTCTAATTATGAAGGAACAGCAATATATTTTCAAGACAGGTTGGTGTGTCACATACAATGGGGTGGCAATCCCACTTGCCTGCTGATCTTGTCCTTCACAGTGCTATCAATCTTAGTTTCTCCAGTAATTTCAATGTCCATCAAGAAAAGTAGTCAATAGTACCATGACTAGGTGAGTTGGGAAAGTTTTAATAAAAATAAGTAACTAGTTTTGTGATTGGTAATAAGGAAACCAACACTTAGGAACAAGTCCACTTGATTTCTTCTTTGCAAACCGATCAGTCACTGTTTCCCTCATTCAAGTCAATACAGTTTAGACTCATCACTGTACTACCCTCACGGAGGTGGTGTAACATCAACTAGATAGCCAAACTCCATTCAAAAATGGCATGACAGTCAAGGTATCGCCTCCTTGGTTTTATTGCAGACTTAATGGCATGACAGCGTATAAGGAATGAAAAAGCAATGTTTCTGCTGGGAAAACAAGAGTCTGGTTTTAGACAGAAATTCTTCCACTCCTAACAAAAGCTCTGGCTTAACGCCAGCCAATGTGCTTTTATGTTTACTACTTCCTGGCTGCACAGGAAATTACCTAATACAGTCCAGAAACTGCTCATTAAAATAACAACTTTCAAATAATAACTAACAAATTTCACAACATATGCCGGTGATATTAAAAGAAAACAACTGAATGTGCTTAATCACATAGAAAAACAAATGAATTGCCCGAAGGGCAGAACACTCCCTACTGACCTTTGTGAGGTCATTAACAAGTACTTTGCTATGATCAGTCTTCTTTGGGCAGGAGCAGAACAACTTCTCAGGAAGGTCCAAGCAGAACCTTGGTCTGTGGTCTTCACCTCTGCCTTCAGGACTCTTCCAGCCCTTCCAGGGAAGGCAGTGGTAAACTCAGCCAAGAGCCACTCATTGTGGTTAGCTTGGCTGTTTCTCAAGAGCATGACATCTCCCTCTTGTAGATCCCTGCAAGTTTTCATCCACTTCAAGAAGGCCTGCAGAGTTGGGAGGTACACGCTGCTCCAGCAAGTCCAGAACTTGTTGGTGAGAATTTGAACCTGTCTCTATTGTCTACAGAGAAGATCTTTATCCGTAAGGTCTGCAAGTGGAGGGGGCTCTCCAACCTTTAGTGTGAGCATCTTTGCAGGCAACAGTATAAGTGGTGAGTTGGGGGTCTGTGGAAACTGGAGCATTTGTTATTGCTGCAACCTCTGCCACAAGGTGCATAGGACTTTGTGGGTAAGGTGAGTGTTCTCCTGGAAAAGCATTGAATCAAGGATTCTTCTCCCCAACCCAACCATGCACTCCCATGAGCCACCCTTATGGAAGGCATGGACGGGGGGTTGAACTCCCAGGTGCAGTCTTGTTGACTCAAGTGCTTCTACACACTGGTGTCCTTCCAGCAGATGACACATTTGTGTAGAACTGAATTGATGACTCTCTTGCCACCTATGGTCTACAAACCTGCTGCTCCAACAGCTCCTTCCATAAGATGACAGTAGAGAGGTCAAGTTGCAACTCTACAAATCTCTGGTGAGACCACACTTAGAGTATTGTGTTCAATTCTGGTCACTTCATTATAGGAAGGATGCGGAAGCTATGGAGAGGGTGCAAAGGAGATTTACCAGGATGTTGCCTGGTTTGGAGAACAAGTCATATGAAGCAAGGTTAACAGAGCTGGGACTTTTCTCTTTGGAGCGTATTAGAATGAGAGGGGACTTGATAGAGGTCTACAAGATTATGAGAGGCACAGATAGGGTGGATAGTCAGTACCTGTTTCCCAGGGCACCAATAGCAAACACAAGAGGGCATATGTACAAATTAAGGGAGTGAAGTTTAGGGGAAACATCAGGGGTAAGTTTGTTTGTTTGTTTTTTTTTTTACGCAGAGTTATGAGTGCCTGGAATGACTTGCCAGGGATGGTGGTGGAGGCTAAAACATTAGGAGTATCTAAGAACCTCTTGGACAGGCACATGGATGAAAGAAAATTGGAGGATTATGGGTAGTGTGGGTTTGGTACTTTTTTTAAGGATTATATAGGTCGGCACAACACAAAGGGCTGAAGGCCCTGTACTGTGCTGTAGTGTTCTATGGTTCTATCTGATGTTTTACTTGGTCATGATAGTGCCATACTAGTGGCAAGGAGATGTAGCTGTCCTTGGGCAGGATTAGGGGGTTCTTTTCTCCAATGTTCAAGTGGAGAATAGCCAGACCAGTTCAAGCTGATGGGAAGGTGACTGTAATTCAAATAACCACATGTTACAACAGAGGTGTGCAGAAGTGCATCTCTAAACGTACGAAGTGGATGGGCTACAGTGGCAGAAGACCATGAACGTACACATAGTGGCCATTTTAAAAGGCACAAGAAGTACCTAATAAAATGACCACTGAGAGTATGTAGTAGTTAATGTTTTAAAAAACCAAATTACAACATATATTAATGCAGAATCAGGTGATGTGGTGCAGCTAAGTGACAAGGGAGCTGGTGGACCCCATTGTGGTTCCTGGTGACCACATCTGCAGCAAGCATTGGTTGCTTGAGGGGCTCAAGCTCAAAGCTGATGAGCTGGAATCTGAGTTTCAAACAGTGCGAAGCATTGAAGGGGAAAGTTCCCTGGATGTGCTGCTTCAGGAGGCAGTCACACCCATTAGATTAACTACTTCAAATTCAGTCTGTGGCCAGGAACAAAAGGCTAATACTGCAAAAAGTAATGCTAGAGGAGTCACAGCCCTTGAGCTTGCCCAACAAGTCTGAGATTCTTGCTTCATGTGCAGATGGGAGTTCGGGGCTGTAGGATGAATGAGCAAAGCATTGCACTGTGGTTCAGGGAGCCATTCAAGAGAAGGAAGAGAAGGGAAATGTAGTTGTCACTGGGCATAGCATAGTCAGGGGAAGTAGACACAATTCTCTGTCACAAGGATCAAGAGCGAGTAGAGTGCAGGAGAAGCTATGGAAGCTTCCAGAATAAGACATGGAGTAACGAATTAGAAAGGGGCAAAAGTTAATTTTCCAGCAACATGGAGACAAAATTGAAAAGAGTGGTGAATAGAAGACAGAACGTGTTGTATGTAAATGCACACAGTATATACAATAAGGTAAATGAATTGTGCAGTTAGAAATTGGCTGATGTGATGTTTTGGACATCACGGAGTTGTGGTTGCAAGATCACATTTGGGAGCTAAACATCCAAGATACACATTATATCAAAAGGACAGGCAGGTTGGCAGAGGAGGTGGAGTGGATTCGTTGGTAAAAATTAAATCAAATCCTAAGAGATGACATAGGATCAGAAGATTTTGATTTAATTTTGATGGGAGTTACATACAGTCCATCAAACAACAGCCAGCATGTGGGGTGCAAATTACAACAGGAGATAGAAAATGCATATAAAAAGGGCAATGTCACAATGCTCATGGGGGATTTCAACATGCAGGTAGATTGGGAAAATCAGGTTGGTGCTGAATCCCAAGAATTAATAGGACACCAGGGAGAGATTTTCAAACAGCTTGTGGTCAAGCCCACTAGGAAAAGGCAATTTGAATTGGATGTTATGGAGCGACCAGATTTGATTTGGGAGCTGAAGGTAAAGGAACCCTTAGCAGAAAGTGATCAGTATATATTAGAATTCACCCCGCAGTTTGAGGGGAAGAAGCTAAAATAGGATGAAGTAAAGTATTACAGTGAAGTAAAGGTAACTACAGAAGCACGAGAGAGGAGCTGGCCAAAGTTGATTGGAAGTGGACACAATCAGGGGTGATGGTAGAGCAGCAATGGCTAAAGTTTCTGAGAGCAATTTGGAAGACACAGGATCAGTTCATCCATAAGAAGCAGCAGCATTCTAAATGGTGGCTTTTGCAAAACTGATAGATTAAACACATGGAAATAAAGGTGATTGGATCTTTTATTCTTAAATTCATAGCAAGATGGAGCAAGAAAATGTGTTATAGGTTAATTAGTTTGGCACAACATCATTGGCTGAAGGGACTGTTTCTGAGCTGTATTGTTTTATTCTCTATGTTCAAGATACTCTTAACTATTAGACTCTACATTATCTCACAAAAATAATTCTATCTAATCACTTGCTGAGCATTTTGGTTTATTTCACAGCCAGTATAATGAAGTAGATTATTTTATAACAGGCTCTCTTTAACAACATGCAAGGTAGCTAAGTGGTTACTGTACCAGTGAACCAGGTTCAATTCCCACCGGAGTCTGTAAGGAGTTTTTATGTTCTCCCCGTGACCACGTGGGATTCCTCCGGGTGCTCCAGGCTCTTTCCACAGTCCAAAGACCTACCGGTTGGAGGGTAAATTGCTCATTGTAAATTGCCCCGTGATTAGGCTAGGATTATATTGGTGGTTGCTGGGCGGTGTAGCTCGAAGGGTTGGAAGGACCTATTCTGTGCTGTATCTCAAAAAAAAATTAAATAAACACAAAATCTTTAAATAATGTTCTTAATTTCTAACTTACTTTATTAGGAGTTTAAAGAGATTGGCATGTCAACAAATACACTCAAAAGCTTCTGGAGCTGTACCGTGGAGAGCATTCTGACAGGCTGCATCACTGTCTGGTATGGAGGGGCTACTGCACAGTACCAAAAGAAGCTGCAGCATGTAGTATATCTAGTCAGCTCCATCTTGGGCATTAGCCTACAAAGTACCCAGGACATCTCTAGGGAGCGGTATCTCAGATAGGCAGCGTCCTTTATTAAGGAACTTCAGTACCCAGGACATGCCTTTTTCTCAATGTTACCATCAGGTAGGAGGTACAGAAGCCTGAAGGCACACACTCAGCGATTCAGGAACAGCTTCTTCCCATCCAATTCTTAAATGAACATTGAAACTTTGACCACTACCTCACTTTTTTAATATATGGTATTTCTGTTTTTTGCAGTTTTTAATCTATTCAATACTGTAATTGATTTACTTATTTATTATTATTCTTATTTTATTTTCTCTTCTATCTTATGTATTGCATTGAATTGCTGCTGCTAAGTTATCAAATTTCACATCACGTGCCAGTGATAATAAACCTGATTCTGATTCTGAAAAATTAATTCTAATCTACACGATTCTGCGATACCTAACAAATCTGTCAACAAGCATTGAGTTCCAAATCTGACGTCTGCACCAAAATAAACTGTTCCCACAGATTAATTGCTCAGAGCCTAGCACAGCTTATTTGTGCGTTGTGTTAGTCAAAAATCAATATTTAATTATTGCATCTGACAACAAAACAACTGAGAAATGCAGTTGACACATTGTAAAAGCAGCTCTCTATTCACAGAGGGAAGTCTTAATCTCATATCCAGCACCAAGACTGAAGAACTCCTAATTGGGTCCTAATGGTAGTTTTAGATAAATGGAGTAGTAACTCAGTCATAAATTAACAATGAGTTGTCACTTGTACTGCTTTACCAGTTACCTTCCAGTCTTGTCATTTGTCAGGTGGTATGTTACCCTGAATTAAAATGGTTCCAATTTAAACCTGAAGGAGGCAGATAATGGATATGGATGGTTTCAACGATAAAACATAAAAGTAATGGGCAGGCATCTGAGACAAGAAGCTGTCAACTAACTGAATAATTTATCTCACAACTTGTGAGTCTGATTCTGGTCAAATTTAAAGAATCAGCTCTACTAAAATATAAGTTTGAAAGGATTTTTGAGAAGATTCCCAAGTTGGCAATGCTTTCAACTGGAGCCATCAGTTCTTAAAGAAGCAGTTCAAAATTCCTGTATCATAATTCCAAGAAATCAGCATTTTCAGTTGTTAGCTATCAGATGCAATAATGCATGTTTTCACCGCCCCAAGGCACAATTAAACTTTTCCACAACCTGATCAATGTGTGAGAGCAGTTGATTTTGGTGATGGAAATGGAACAGAAAATCTTCACCAAGCCCCAGATACTGGAATTCAAATGTGGATTCAGCAAGCATTCATGACTTCAAAAGAGGATGCAGCCAAGTAACCCATGAAGTGCACGAAAGAGCTACATTTGGAATTTAAAGTAATATGTATTTCACACTTGCAGATCAATATTATTCCAAACCAACATGCTTTTACCATTTGTTATATCTATGAGAGAAGGTGAATGAACTACGTGGTTTAAAAATTTAAAGACCATGTTCAAACAAGTTCTAGACCCAACTCTATGATACCTACAGCTGTAAATACAGATCAGCAAAACTCATGTGTTCTGAAAAATTATGACTCTCAAAAGTAATTAGCTGAACAATGCAGAATGAGAGAAACCGAGGTTCAATCAGCAGACCTGGTATGTGCCTGCTGTTAGGTTGTCACTGCATCCTTATAGTCCGCAGAGTATAAATGTTACTGATTCTGTTTATGCTACTTTGAGATGTGTTCCAGAAAAGAATGAAGGGGATCAGATCCTATAGTCATACCCTATCAAATCAGTCCTCCATTCAATTGAGCTATACCAAAGAAGAAGCCAGCTTGCATTTTGCAGGCAGCGTCCTTGATTCGTTATTGAACTTCAGAAGATGCAGCAGGGACTTACTGAGGTGGAACAAACACTGAACCAAAAAAATACAATGTGTCAAGTCAAAGTAGTACAGCACAGAAACTGTGGTCCAATACATCCATGCCCACCATTATTGCCCAACTACATCAATCTCAGTTACCTGCATTAGGACCATACCCTTCAATGTATTGCCTGTTTAAGTGCTTGTCTAAATATCTCTTGAAGCAGTGATTGCATCTAATTCTATCACCTCTTCTAGCAGCTAGTGTGTGCAAAAGTAGATTCCCCTCAGATTCCCTTTAAAACTCAATCCTCTCACCTTAAAAATAAGCTCACAAGTTTTTGATACCTTGACCAGAGGAAAACAATTCTAAAATTGGAGAAATAGAAAAAAAACACAGGGGAAAAAAATCCTCCAGTCTAAGCAACATCTTGGCAACTCTCCACCACAACTGCAACCCTCTGTAAGTGGCCAAAATGAGAACAAAAATAGTGAAGTTGTGTTCACTGTTCATTCAGAAATCAGACGGTAGAGGGGAAGAGGCTGTTCCTAAAACATTGACTATGTATCTTCAGGCTTCTGCACCTCTGCTCTGCTGTTAGTAATGAAAACAGGGTATCGCCTGGGTGGTAGGAGTTCTTAATGATAGCTACCAGCTTTTTAAGGCATTGCCTTTTGAAGATGCCCTTGATGATGGAGAGGCTAGAATCTATGATGGAACTGGCAAAGTTTACAATGCCCTGCAGCTTTTTCCTATTCTATGCAGTAACCCCCTCTATACCACACAGTGATGTAACCAGTTAGAATACTCTCCACAGTACATCTGTAGAAATTTGCAAAAGTCCTTGTGAGTAGATCTGCTCAAACACCTAATGAATTACTATGAGAGTGCTTTCTTCATAATTGCATCAATATGTTGGACTCAGGATAGATCTTCTGAGATGTTGCCACTCAGGAATTTGAAACTGCTTATCTTTTCACAGGCAATCCCTACATGAGAACTATTGTGTGTTCCTTCATCTGCCCCTTTCTGAAGTTCGCATCAATTCCTTGAACTTACTGACTTTGAATGCAAAGTTGTTGCTGCAACACCATTCAACTAGCTGATCTAACTCACCCCCTACATCTCATCGTCACCATCTGATATTCTGCAGACAACAGTTATATCATCAGTGAACTTGTAGCTGGCATTTGAGTAGTGACCAGTCACACAGTCAAGGTGGACAGAGAGCGGAGCAGCGGGCTAAACACGAGTCCTTTAGGTGTGCGGGTGCTGACTGTCGACAATGAGGAGATGTTACTACAGACCCACACTGACTGTTGTTTCCCCGGTGAGGAACTCAAGAATTCAGTTGCAGAGGGACATACGGAGGCACAGCATTTGAAACTGATTGATTAGTACTGAAGGGATGATGGTGTTCAACACTGAACTGTAATCAATAAAGAGCAGCCTGACATAGGTACTGCTGCTGTTCAGATGGTCCAAGGTCATGTAGAAAGTCGGTGAGGTTGCACATTATTTTCATTTTACATCTTTAATTAGACATCTCCTCCCCCGGGTACTTCCCATTGTTGATGACTCATTACATTGATTATTTATTTCAATCCATGTGGATTCTGCTTCTGTCCTTCAATTTGTACTCCCATTATGACAATGACAACTATTGTTGCCTTATACCAAAATTTCCTTTTTAATTCTTTAAAACAATATTTTGTTGTTGGTCCTATTGTTTGTGTCACCAGCCAGAAACTATTCCTACTATGCTTAACTCCTCTCTAAATATTTTCCCACCAGCACACAATTTAGAAGCTGTGCACTGATCTGCCACCAGATTAGTTCGATTTTAATAGTTCTTTCTTTTTAAATTCTTGATTTTTCCTTGATCATGTTTTCTATCTATATTTTATTGTGCTTCTCACTATGTTACTAATTTTAAATGGTATGAAAAGCCATATTTAAATCTTAGGATAGCGGTCACAATTCTGGTTCAGGTGACCTAGGAGCAGAATTAGGCCATTTGGCCCATCGAGTCTGATTCCGCATTTAATCATGGCTGATTTATTATCCTCTCAACCCCATTCTTCTGCCTTCTCCCCATAACCTTTGACACCCTGGTTAATCAAGAACCTATCAACCTCCACCCTAAATATGACCAATGACTTGTCCTGCATTGCCATCTATGGCAAAGAATTCCAGAGATTCACTATCCTCTGGCTAAAAAAATTATTCCTTATCTCTGTTTTAAATGGACGTCCCTCAATTCTGAGGCTGTGCCCTCTGGTCCTAGACTCCCCCACTACAGGAAACATCCTCTCCACATCCACTCAATCCAGACTTTTCAATATTTGATAGGTCTCAATGAGATATTATCTCATTCTTCTAAACTCCAGGGAGTACAGAACCATCAAATGCTCCTTATATGTTAACCCTTTCATTCCTGGGATTCGTCTTATGAACTTCCTCTGGACTCTCTCCAATGCCAACACATTTTTTCTTAGATAAGGGGAACCAAAATTGCTCAAAATACTCCAACTGCAGTCTGACCATGCCATATGAACTCTCAGCATAACATCCCTGCTCTTAAATTCTAGTCCTCTCGAAATAAATGCTAACATTGCATTTGCCTTCCTTACCACTGATTCAACCTGCAAATTAACCTTTAGGGAATCCAGCACAAGAACTACCAAGTCCCTCTGCACCTCTGATTTTTGAAATTTCTCCCCATTTAGAAAAACGGTTCATGCTTTTATTCCTTCTGCCGAAGTGCATGACAATACACTTCCCTGCTTTGTACAGTATTCCATTTGACACCTTGTTGCCCATTCACTTAATCTGTCCAAGTCTTTCTGCAGACTCATTGCTTCCTCAGCTATCTGCCCCCCCCCCCCCGTATCTTTGTATCATCTGAAAACTTGGCCACAAAGCCATCAATTCCATCATCCAAATCACTGACATATAATGTGAAAAAAAGCTCCCACCACTGACACCTACAGAACATCACTAATCTTCAGCAAAAGAGCTCCTTTATTCCCACTTTTTGCTTGCTATCAGTCATTCAATCTCCTATTCAAAGCAGTATCTTTCTTGTAACAACATGGGCTCTTATCTTGTTAAGCAGCCTGATGTATGGCACCTTGTAAAAAGGCTTTCTGAAAATCAAAATAAACAACATCCATTGATTCTTTGTCTATCCTGCTTGCTATTTCCTCAAATAATTCCAATAGATTTGTCAGACAAAATTTTCCCTCAAGAAAAGCATGCTAACATTGGCCTACTTTATCACATGCCTCCAAGTACCCTGAGACCTAATCCTTAATAATAGACTCTAAGATCTTCCCAACCACTGAAGTCAGGCTAACTGATCTATAATTACAAACACAAGCTACACTGCAGATGCTGGGGTCAAAGCAACACGCACAACACGCTGGAGGAACTCAGCAGGTCGGGCAGCATCCATGGAAATGAGCAGTCAATGTTTCGGGCCGAGACCCTTCGTCAGGACTGAAAAGGGAGGAGGCAGGGGCCCTATCAAGAAGGTGGGGGGTGGGAAGGAGGGCCTCTGCTCCCTCCCTCTTCAGTCCTGACGAAGGGTCTCGGCCTGAAACGTTGATTGCTCATTTCCACGGATGCTGCTCGACCTGCTGAGTTCCTCCAGCGTGTTGTACAACCTATAATTCCCTTTCTTCTGCCTCACTCCCTTCTTAAAAAGTGCAGTGACATTTGCAAGTTTACCAGTCCTCCAGAAACATTCCAGAATCTAGTGATTCTTAAAAGATCATTACTAATACCTCCACGATCTCTTCAGCTATCTCTTTCAGACACTGAGGTGTAGTCCATCTGGTCCAGGTGACTTATCTACTTCAGACCTTTCAGCTTCCCAAGCACCTTCTCCTTAATAATAGCAACAACACTCACTTCTGTCCTCTGACACTTTCACATTACTGACATTCTGCTTAGTGTCTTCCACAGTGAAGACTGACACAAAATACTTATCAAGTTCCTCTGCCATTTCTTGTCCCTCATTACTACCTCTCCAGCGTAATTTTCCAGCAGTACAATATTCACTGTCGTCTCTCATTTACTCCTCTTGTACAGAATATTAAAATAATTTGCATCCTCATTTTGGGTAGCCTACTTTTGGATTTCATCGTTTATCTCTTTATAGCTTTTTCAGTTGCCTTCTGTTGGTTTTTAAAAGCTTTCCAATCCTCTACCTTCCCATTACTCTTTGCTACATTATAAGTCCTCTCTTTTGCTATTATGCTCTTTGACTTCCCTCGTCAGCCTCCGCTTAGAATAATTCTTCATTTTTGTGATGCATCTTTCCTGAGCCTTGTGAATTGTCCCCAGAAACACCAGCCATTGCCAATCTGCCCTCATCCCCTCCCAATCAACTTTGGCCAGCTCCTCTCTCATGTCTATTTAATTGCCTTTAATCCACTGTAATACTGATACATCTGATTTCAGCACTCTCTCTCTCTCTCAAACTGCCAGGTAAATTCCATCATATTATGATCACTACTTCCTCAGGGTTCCTTTACCTTAAACTTGCTAATCAGATCTGGGTCATTACATAATACCCAATCCAGAATTACAGTTCCCCTGGTAGGCTCAACCATCTCATAGGCATTATACAAATTCCCTCTCTCAGGATCCAGCAACAGCCTGGTTTTCCCAATCTACTTGCATATTGAAATCTGCCATGATTATCATAAAACTGCCCTTTTTATATACCGTTTCTATCTTTCATAATTTGTATCACACATCCTGGCTCCTGTTCAAAAGCCTGTATACAACTTCCATGAGGGTCTTTTTACCCTTAGTTTCTTAATTCTGCCCACATCTTCCAATCCTTCTTCACCACTTTCTAAAGATTTGATTTTTTTTTAAACCATAGAGCTACCCCACCCCCTCTGCCTACCTGCCTGACTTTCAATACATTGTGTATCTTTGGATGTAAAGTTCCCAGTCATGATCTTCTTTCAGCCATGACTCGGAGATGCCCACAACATCATACCTGTCAATCTCTAACTGTGCGACAAGATCATCTCCAGTGTGTATTCAAATATAGCACCTTCAGTCCTGTATTTGTTACCTGTTTTGACTCTGGCCCTCTGTTATACTTTAACTCATTTCACGGTCAGCAATTTTGCCCTGTCATCTGCCTGTCCATCCACAAAGTCTCACTACACACTGAATCTACCTCCACATCAACTGCTGCATCCTCAGCCCTGTCACAATGCCCAGCCTTGCTGCAAGTTATTCAGTTTGTCAACTTTTCACCCATGGCAATTAAGTGTTGACACTCAGTGCACCATTCAAACTACAGCATACACCAACCTCTAGCAACCAGGCCTGACCAAAATTTATATTATATTATTGCAGAGTTAAGCAACTATTTGGAGTATCCAGACTCATTACATACAAGTGCAAATGGAGATGCAAGGGACTACAGGTGCTGAAATCTGGAGCAACAAACAATTACTGGAGGAACTCAGAGGGTCAGGCTGCATCTGTGGGTGGGAATAACTCCTGACTGAGCTTCTGAGCTCTTCCAGCAGATTGTTTGTTGTTACTTACAAGTGGAAATGTCATAATAACAATTAGAATCAATACAAATTGGGACAGTGTATTACATGACACCACCAAGAAAAGCGAAAATAAAGTGAAAATCCTGAGGAATTTAATTCTCATTTTGCTATTTTGTTTTTTTCTCTAAATTTTGTCTCAGTGAATCTGAGCTTGGAAATCACAAACTATGAAACTCCTGCCCTATCTCAAGGCTTTGAGCATGAAAATATTTTCCGAACGCAGTGCCCTTTTTTCTTGCAACAGCAATCAGATGTCTATCCCCATATAACAGAGACAATGCCCAACTGAAAGTCACAAATTTCTCTTGTCCATTTCCTTACATAATCAGTATTGTTGCAATCTAAAAGGAGATTGGATGAGAGAGTGGAGGGTGTGGTGGGGAGGGGCAGGGCACACAGACAGGCTTTAATTTACTCTGCTGTGTAATATTCTTCAAATAAAATGATTCTGTTCCTACCATACCTCTGAAACATTGCCTAGCAAATTACTCAACTGAAATATGTGATTATTTTTCAGACTTGTCTATAAACCAATTTCAGTTATTCTGAGATTAGGCCTAAAAGAAATTGCATTTAAACTGCTATTACCAAATATTTTAAAAATCGTCTATTACTTCATTCCTTTGCACTCATCTCAAATGTTACTTGGAGAAACAATTACTCATCAAGTTATAATCTATGTTTGGTTGCTATAAACAATTTAAGATTCGTCACTATAAACAAGGTTAATATTCTAGTGCTATCCAACTTTATCAATCACAGTAATGTAGATATATTTACTTCTTTCAATGAATGCTCACCTTTCTGATGATGTATCTTCAGATGATGAACTGTCATCTTCACTGTCTTCCTCCTCAGCTACAGCATCAGGCATTGCAGCTTCAACCGGGGGATGATCACTGCAAAGGTCTGAGTGATGGCCTGCCCCACTTTCTGGATTTTGACCCACAGACTGTGATCTTTCAAAGGATAAAATCTCCAGCTGAGCAGATACTGATAATTCCATCTCCTGATTATCTGTGGCCAAGGGAGGACTGACTAATGTATCACATTTTCCAGAAGTGCCGAGTTCAGATGATTTCCTCTCCTCCAAATCACTTCTGACATCAGGAGTTGCCGGAATTATACAAGACACTACATTGCCGTTAATCTCACTGACAGTGTCTTGTGGACAGTGAACACACAGTTCTTGTTGAATTTGAGAATCCGTCTGCTTTGTAACACTAACTTCAGAGTCTGTCAGCTGGGATTCACTATTAACGTCTTGATGACAAAATTCTGACACTGGCAGCTTAGGCTGTTCAACAACCAAATCAGTATTGCCTTTGACTGGAAAACTGCTTTCGCTAATCATTTCCTTTTCACTCTTATCTGTTTGTTCACAGAGTTGAGTATCTGTATTTCCTTTCTGGTCGGCCATACTTCTTCAGAGACTAGCCTTAAAAGACAAAGAGAAAGGTTTTAAAAATGCAAACAGCACACTTTAATCTATGTGGTGCCATAAATATATATTAAACTGCACTTGGCCTATGTTTAATTCAAACCATATAACAATTCCACAAAAACAAACTTTGACTTGCATCTATCCACCATTGCCAAAGAGAATATGGGCAGAAGCCCTTGAAGATTACACCACAATCTGCACAACCTGACTTAAAAATGTATCACCATTCCTCCTTCACTGAGTCTAAATCCTGGAACTCCTTACCAAACAGCACAACACAAATACAGCAGAAGGTCAACTGGCCCTTCAAGCCTGCTCTACCATTCAATAAGATAATGGCTGATCTGGTCATGGACTCATCACTACCTACCTGCCTTTTCCCAATAACCCTTAATTCCCCTACAATGCAAAAATCTATCCAACCTTGTCTTAAATATATTTACTGAGGCAGCCTCCACTGCTTCATTAGGCAGAGAATTCCACAGACTCACCACCCTCTGGGAAAAGCAGCTCTTCCTCATCTCCATCCTAAATCTACTTCCCCAAATCTTGAGGCTATGTCCCCTAGTTCCAATCTCACCTACCAGTGGAAACAACATTCCTGCCTATATCTCGTCTATCCCTTTCATAATTTTACGTTTCTATAAGATCTCCTCTCATTCTTCTGAATTCCAGCAAGTACAAACCCAGGTGACTCGATCTCTCCTCATAGGTTAACCCCCCTCAGCTCTGGAATCAATCTGGTGAACCTCCTCTGCACCGATTCCAAAGCCAATATGCACAAACAATCCAAGTTCTGCAATTTTTTACCATTTAAATAATAATCTGCTCTTCATTTTTCCTTCCAAAGTGGATGACCTCACAATATGTTTCATCACAAGGACAGTGACAGACAAGACAAAGTTCAAAGTAAAATTTATTATCAGAGTACATACATGTCACCAGATACAACCACGAGATTCTTTTTTCCTGTGGGCCCACTCAGCAAATTAATAGAATTGTGACTATATCAGGATCAACGAAAGATCAAGTAGAGCATAGAAGACAACAAACTGTGCAAATGAAAATATGCTGTAAATATATAGAGGTAAATAATGAGAACATGAGATAATGAGATAAAGAGTCCTTAAAGTGAGATCATTGGTTGTGGGAAGATCTCAACAGACAGGCAGGGGAGTGTTATTATCCCCTTTGAGTGACACATTAACTACATTTCAATCCATTTAGGCCACTCTTAAAATCTAGGGTCTTTTTACTCAACATCACTATAACATCACCCTCCATCCACTACTGCCTAGCCAATTGCAGATCCAATTAACCAACTTACCCTGGATCTCATGGGCACCCCCCTTTCACATCAGAATCCCACGTGGGAAGATGATAAAGAACCCTCATCAATAGCCTTAATAATGTTCACACAGGCTACATCAGCCAAAGGCCTGACCCGTCTTCAGAAAAATTCAAATTGGTCAATTCATCCAGCTCACGTCTATCGCAACAAGGCATGATAATTTTACTTTATCTTTTCACGTATAGATTAATTTTAAACCACAGATTTTTACTAGTAACTTCCCTAACAGTGACAAGTTAGACTTCTTGGACTATTGGTATCTGATTTATTCTTCATACTCTTCTTGAATAGAGGTTTCACAAACACTGTTCCCCAGTCACACACACAAAATGCTGGAGAAAACTCTAAAAGTCAGCCAACATCTTTGGAGGGGAATAAAGAGACGACATTGTGAGCCGAGACACTTCAACAAAACTTAATAGGATTTCCAGCATCTGCAGCATTTCCTGAGTTTATAATTTACTATTCCCTAGTCACCATTCTCGTTTGGGATTACAGAAGATTGATGTGGTATATGGTGGCCAAAGTAGTTGTTTTTGTTCTCCGTTATTAAAAAGCATTCTGTTTGCTACAGCCTTTTTTTAACAACGTGATCCTCCTCTTCGTTCACACTATAAGAACTGCTTACTCCTCTAGTGAAATTAAACCACTAAATAAACAGGAAGCCTTTGCCGAAAGCATGATTTGAACCAATGACTTTGCTACCATAAGCAAGACCTTGCGTGAGTCGCAACAAAGCAGAGAAAACTTTTATAAGAGTAAGTTAAACATGAGGTCGGGGTGCACTTCTGCGCACATGGTTTAATTTTCATTCACCTGAGAGAGCAATTAAGATTTAATTTGGAAGCACTGGAGCAACGTGTGCTGTTAACACGGTGCTTCACCTGTGTGACAACATAAGTTTAAATTTAAAGCGAAGCTGCTGAGATGCTTAACATAAAGCAGAAGACTCACACGGGCAGCCCCTCCGACGAGTGTCACATCACAGTGACCCCCCACTCTCAGTACCGACTCGACAACACTTACCACCACTCATGCTCCGGGCACACGCTGTCGCATATCGTAACGTCAGTGCCCCATTACGTCACAGAAAGCGTCAGACATTCAGCGAATGAGAGGCTCGCTAGGGCTAACGTCAACCTCAAGGCGAGGCATTGTGAACGTCTCTGCCGGAGAATGCAGCTGAAATTATAATCTCATATATAATATTTAATATATACTGACTGATATTAATATATAATATTTGATATACCATATATAGTTTCATAAAATATATAAATTGTTTGCTTTGAATAATGAATGTTGTTGAGAAATCAATCCCAAACCAATCAGCACTGGAAGTTGCAATACCCAAGATGTCAACCATTCCTTTCCCTCCACAGGTGCTGCCTGACCTTATGAGTTTTGTGGTAATACCGTCAACGCCACAATCTGGAGCAACACACACCGTCCAGCTAAAGGACTGTTCCTTTCCCTCCATGGATGCTGCCTGAACTGTGGAGTTACTCCAACCTCACACTTTTGTGTTTTGCTGAAGATTGAACATGCTGGCAATAGATCGAACAGTGGAGAGAGGAACAGTGTTAACACTACACCATTCCCTCCAATTGTCCGCTCTCTGAGGCGGAACGTTCTGTTTTCAGCAAGGGCCTCACCTTTGTCACCCTTCGCCCACACTTGAGATTGTTCTGCGCCCACCTCAGTACCAAGCTCTTCTTCTGTCACCTCCATCTCCAGGCCTGCTTCTTTGAAAAGAACTCCACAGCCCACAATGATGACCCTTCTTCCATCTCCAATCCTCCCCACCTTCTTGGACACCCAGCTCTGGTTCTCTGCGTCTTTTCATCTTAAATTGCCAATGAGACATTAACCACATCAACTTCAGCAAACCTCACTTCTCCTCGAACTGTACCCCCTCTGAACACACTGCCCTCCACTCTCTCCGCACCAATATCAACATCATTGTCAAACCCACAGACAAAGAGGGTACTGTTGTAGTGTGGCACAAGCTCTCAGGTGGCAACTCTCAGACAGCTCCTCATACCTGCCCTTTAAAGAGGATCCCACCGTGGACCATCAAAAAACTGTCCCCAACACCATCAACTCTGGAAAACTCCCATCCACTGCCACCAAACTCACAGTTCCTTACCCCGCACTGCTCGCTTCTACCTCCTGCCCGAGATCCACAAACCAGATTGTCCGGCTAGGCCTGTTGTGTCTGCCAGCTCTGCCCTACTGAACTCATGTCATCATATGTCCACACCATTCTACCCCCCTTCGTTCAGTTGCTTCCCACCTTGTCCACGACACATCTCATGATCTCAATCTGCTCACTATATTTCAATTCCCTGGCCCTAACAACCTCATTTTCATCATGGATGTCCATTCCCAATACACTTCTACCCATCAACAAGGACTTAAAGCTCTCTGCTTCCTTCTCAATAAATGAACCAGCCAGTTCCCCTCCACCACCACCCTCCTCTGTCTGGCTGAACTGCTCCTCACTCACAACAATTTTTTCCCTTGGCTCCTCCCACTTTCTCCAAATTGAGGGGTAGCCATGAATGCCTGCATGGGCTCCAGCAACACCTGGCTCTTCATTGGCTACATAGAACAGTCCCTGTTCCAAGCCTTCCCCAGTACTGCTCCCCAACTCTTCCTCCACTGCATCGATGACAGTGTTGGTGCTGCTTCATGCGCCCATGCTGAGCTCATCAATTTCATCAACTTTGCCTCTAACTTCCACCCTGCCCTTAAATTCACTTGGTCCATTTCTCAATCCCTCTGTTTCCATCTCTGGAGAGAATCTGTCAATTGAGATCTTTTACAAACCTACTGATTTCCATGGTAATTTTCACTATGCCTCTTCCCAATCTGTCTCCTCTATAAATGCTAATCCCTTCTCTCAGTTCCTCCACCACGTCTGTACCCAGGATGAGTCTTTCCATTCCAGGACATCAGCAGTACCCTCCTTCTTCAAAGAACAGGATTTCCCTTCTTCCACCGTTGATGCTGCCCTCAACCGCATCTCCTCCATTTCCAGGACATACACGCTCACCCTATCTACCTGCTGCCAGATCCAACACATCATCCTCCGTGACTTCTGCCATCTCCAAAGGGATTCTACCACCAAACACATCTTTACCTCCCTCCTCCCTCCATGATTCCCTTGTCCATTCATTCCTCCCAACTTATCTCCCTCCAGGCACTTATTCCTGCAAGTAGCCAAAGGTCTACACCTGCCCATTCACCTCCTCCCTCATCTTCATTCAGGGACCCTAAACGGTCCTTCCAGCTGAGGCAATGCTTCACCTCGGAATCTGCTGGAGTCGTCTATTGTGTCCAATGCTCCTGATGTGGCCTCATCCGCCAGAGCATTGGAAAACTGCAAATGTCATTCCACTCCATAAGGAAGGTAGGAAAAGCCAGGAAATTATAGGCTCGTTAGCCTGACCGGTGCTTGACAAGATGTTAGATTGCATTATTAAGGATGAGGTTTCGGGGTACTTGGATGAATATGATAACATGGGCCTTTATAAGACATTGGTCAGAACGCATGGACTGTTATGAGCAGTTTTGGTCCCACTATCTAAGAAAGGATATGCGGGGACTGGAAAGGGTCCAGAGAAGGTTCATGAGAATCATCCCAGCAAACAAAGGGTTATTGCATGTGGAGCATTTCATGGATTTGTGCCATTACTCACAGAAACCTACCGGATATTGAAAGGGCTAGTTAATGTGGGTGTGCAGAGGATGTTTCCAATAGTGGGGGATTCTAGGACCAGACAACATTGCCTCATAATACAAGGACATCTCTTTAGAATAGAAATAAGGTGGAATTTCTTTAGCCAGAGGGTAGTGAATCTGCGGGATTCATTGCCACAGATAGCTATATTGGGTATATTTAAATGTTCCTATGTCTTATGGTCTGTGGTCTTATTGCAATACAAGATACAAAATCAAAAGGTTTCTCCATACATGATTGATAGCTCATCAAACAATACAACGTGAAGCATCTGAATCCAAAGGAAGTGTTACAGAAAGGAGTGCCTCACTGCACGTAGCTCATGTACCTTGATGTTACACTGGGCATTATTGGAGAAATATAGAAGGTCCCTGGCAGACACCTAACATGCTTTTGGATTCTTTAACATGCTCTCCTCTAAATCAGAGAAACCAAATGCAGATCGGGTGTCTTCTTTATGGAATTACTTCCATTCAAGAAAGAAGGCTGTCCATTAGCTACCAGCCATCTGCCATTCTAATTCTGTCTTATTCCCATTCTGAACTTTCCGTTCTCTGTCCTCTTTTGTTGCTCTCAGTGATAACTGGTGTAACATCGAGTAAGAGCAGAAATGGAAAATCACCTTCTGAATTGGCAAATTACAATACTCAGGACAACGTTGAGCTTAATAACTCTACTGTTTACAGATTTGACTGTACCTCTATTGGTCGCTGTATCATTTTGCTACAACTATCAATTTTTAAACTAATTGTTGCTTTGGCAACTTTGATCTGCCCTCTATTGCAGGCATACCAAAGATAAAAGTTACAAATAGCATTTGAAACATTGCATTATTAACTCTGTACACCCTTCACAGCTGGTATCATTTGTTTAGTTTCCAAAAGAATAATCAGGAATCCCAATTATCAAGTATGTTGTATTTTATAATTTTCAATTTAAATTGGACCTCATTCTTTCCCCCTAAATGGCTATCAGCACTTTTATACACATATGTTGTGATGCTCATACATTTAAATATTATTTTTCAGATGCTGTTTGTAGTGAGATTTAATGAAAGCAAGATTAGCATTGAATTGGAAATAGGCATGGCATCTGCACTGCAGATAAGGATTGATTGTGACTAGAAATGTTATTCCAGCAAGTTTTGGAGCAAAAATGCAACATTACAGAGCTTCATCACAACAATATTTCCATGTACAAGTATCATCATTCTAATTTACTCAATATTTCAGGATCTCTCATACTGACATTAAAGAACTACTTGTCATTAAGGGACATTACTCAGGGAAATACTAATGTTGTCTACTATTTTGTCTCATTCATAATTGAAGTTTTTTAGTAAATAAATCATATGATGTGCATAAACATTAGGGGAAATACTGAGAGATTATTAAAAAAATCCATCTGATATAGCCTGCATTTGATATTTCACTTAACTGCTTAGATGTGATGAATTCAATATGAGCACAACCAACATTTTATTATCCATTTTACAGAATTTTGAATGACCCTTTACAGATTAAATGCATCAAAAAGGAAGAAAAGAACAAATATGGTAATAGAAGATGCTGGATTTGCAACGTGCAATTAATCTGCGCCTGTTTGATGTGATTGGTTGCATACAAAATTTGTTGTCACACTTGATCATAGGTTCAGAAATCAGGCAATGCTGTCTGTGCTGATTATTGCTTTAGAAGGTCCAATTGTACAAGAAGTTGGCACGAGAACAAACTCATTTGCTCTTGACGAATAAACTCTTCTCAGGCTTCCAGCTGGGTACAGAGATCGATTATAACTGATGTTTCAACGACAAACTCTGCCATCTTCATTAGGGATGATGCCTGGTTTGCTCTTTTTTAAAGGCACGTTGTAAGGCAGGATCAATATTGTAAGTTATTACTTAAGTCTTTGCTAGAAGCCGAAGTTGAAGACTGGTGAGAGTGGACAACCAAGTATCTAGTCACATATTTGGAAACCTCAAGAGACATGGTAGCAAGAAGGAGAAAGCTTCACTTTCTCCAAGGGCTAAGAAGCCTTCCCAGCAGAGGATCAAGCATTAGTTGGAGAAGGCTATTGTGAACGTCATACAAGTTTCAAGACATCGATGGCATGGAGTAAAAAAACTAATAACATCAATATGCAATTGTAAGTAATAAATGTTTGGAATCCCCATCTGCTATCAATTGCAAGTGATAACATCACACACTGTTCAAATCACCACAACCTCTCCATATGTTTACTAAGAACCCCTGTCAGTCAGAACCTGAAATCTATATCTATCGGGACATTTAAGAAACTCTTAGACAGACAGAACACTGATAGTAAAGTGGAGAGCTATGGCAATGAATGAGGCAAGGGTTAAACTGATCTGAGAATATGTTAAAAGGCCAGCACAACATTGTGATCTGAAGGGCTGTTGCGTTCTGTGTTCCATGCTGACCTATATCTTCGATTACATCTCATTATTCCACACTGCAACCGGCTCACACCGTTTGAGATACAGACCTCTATTTTACAGTATCAAAGGCATTTCCTAACCTCTTGTGAGAAGCTCATCAACATTATAAACCAGTGAGATGTTTGTTAAGTTTTTAAGAAAAAACGGAGACACTTCCTTCTCCCTTATTAGGGAGAGAGAGAGAGTAGTTGCATGCCGGGTAAAACGCAAAGTCTTTGGGGTAACTGCAGGTCTGTGTCTTTGCTAATGCTTTGCTCACGCTTAGTGCTCGGTGGTGGTACCGATGCTTGCTTTGTTTTGCCAGTAGGGGGGATTGTTTCTCACTGCCACTTATGCGCAGGAAGGGGGAGTTGGGGGGACTTTGGGGTTCTTACGTTTCTCTGTCGTTCATTCTTTGGGGCAGTTCTCTGTTTTCATGGATGTTTGTGAAGAAGAAGCATTTCAGGATGTATATTGTATACATTTTTCTGACATTAAACTGGACCTTTGAACCTTTGTACACATATTCCTCTTGGAGAACAGGTGGTATATTTTGAGGCACTGCATAACTGGCAATTTTTTTATTATTACCATCTGCACCAAAATACCAAAACCAAGGGAGAGTATGGAGCGTCCAGGAAGGAGTGGCTCCTCCAGTGTGCGTCCATTCCGGGGCAGCACACTCACCTTTGATCCCAACCAGATGCTCAGCTCTTACCTGTGGCTCCAAGTAGCTATTGGCATACAACAGCGGCCACAACTGGGTACACTGCTTTGACAGGAAGGCTAAACCAGGTGAAGGTAAGCGGCAGCCTCTTACCCCAGTGAGTTAGGGACATGTCTGATGGACTGGGCAGATGAGATCCACAGTGAGATCCGACGGCCAGGAAGGAGGTTCTGCAACACTCCGTGAAGAGCGAAGGGCAAGGCAAGCCACAGAAGACATTATGGTCATTTACTGCAACCAAGGAAGATCCCAGTTTGTGACACTTGTCAGTACCACTGGACCCAGACTTCTGAGGTTGAGAGAGTGGAACTGCCCCAGTGCCATGACGTATCCACTTTAAAAAGTCTCCCACACAGATTTCCTGTCATCGGCAGACACAATGGACAACCACCAATGAGATACAGTGAAAAGCTATGTTTGTACGTGATTCAGATAAATCATGTCATCTATGTACAAGTGGACTGAGTTGGTACAATGACAGCATGGGGAACTTGGTGTTGCAATTACAGATTAAGTGCAGTGCAAGTGGTTATCACGGTTGACTGAGAGATGAGGAGTTCATTATTGTACAAGAGATCCAATCAAGAAGGGAGCTGTCCTTTACTTTCATTATATGTCTTCTCAAGTTTTTGTATCTTATGCCCAGTGGATAAAGGAAGTGACGTGTCCTTATACAGAAATAATTGAAATTGCCTTGGATCACCTAGACAATAATAAAAGCTATGTCCGGCTGCTGTTTATTGTCTGCAGCTCAGCATTTAGCACAATCATTCCTACGTCCCTGATCAAAAAGCTCCAAAACCTGGACCACTGTACCTCCCACTGCAATTGGATCTTCAACTTCCTCATCGGAAGAGCACAGTCTGTGCAGATCAGAAATAAATTCTCCATCTCACTGACAATCAACACTAGTGTGCCTCATGGATCCATGCTCAGCCCACTGCTCTACTCTCTCTATACCAATGCATGAATGGCTAGACAAAGCTCAAACACCATCAATAAATTTGCTGATGACTCAACTATTGTTGGCAGAACTTCACAGAACAGAGAACAGAAATTTACAGCATATTACAGACCCTTCGGCCAACAATGTTGTGCTGACTATATAACTACTCTAGAGTCTGCCTGGAATTTTCCTGGCACATAGCCCTCTGTTCATCTAAGCTCCATGTACCTATCTAAGAGGCTCTTAAAAGATCCTATTGTATCCACTTCCACCACCATCGCTGGCAGTGCATTTCACGCACCCACCACATTCTGTGTGAAAGTCTTACCCCTGACATCCCTTTGGTAGCTATTTCCAAGCAATTAAAGTTATGCCCCATCATGTTAGCCATTTCAGCCCTGGGAAAAGCTTCTGGCTGTAGAAGCATAGAAACATAGAAAAACTACAGCACATTACAGGCCCTTCAGCCCACAATGCTGTGCCAAACATGCACTTATTAGAAATTACCTATGGTTACCCATAGCCCTCTATATCTGTAAGCTCTATGTACCTATCCAGCAGTCTCTTAAAAGACCCTGTTGTATTCACCTCCACCACCATCGCCAGCAGCCCATTCTACGCACTCACCACTCTCTGCGTAAAAATCTTATCTCTGACATCTCTGTACCTGCTTCCAAGCACCTTAAAATTGTGCCCTCTCATGATAGCCATTTCAGCCCTGGGGAAAAGCCTCTGACTATCCACATGATCAATGTCTCTCATCATTTTATATACCTCAATCGGGTCACCTCTCATCCTCCTTCGCTCCAAGGAGAAAAGGTCGTTCACTCAACCTATTCTCATAAGGCATGCTCCCCAATCTATGCATCATCCTTGTAGATCTCCTCTGCACCCTCTCTATGGTTTCCACATCCTTCCTGTGGTGAGGTGACCAGAACTGAGCACAGTACTCCAAGTGGGGTTTGACGAGGGTCCTATATAGCTGCAACATTACCTCTTAGCTCCTAAATTCAGCCTCACGATTGATGAAGGCCAATTCACTGTATGTGTTATTAACCAAAATGCCATCATAGCTGACCTACCAAAATGAACCATCTCACACAGATGGTTGAACTCCATCTGCCAATTCTCAGTCCAGTTTTGCTTCCTATCAATGTCCTGCTGTAAACTCTGACAGCCCTCCACACTATCCACAACACCCCCAACTTTTGTGCCATCAGCAAATTTACTAACCCATCCCTCCACTTCTTCATCCAGGTAATTTATAAAAATCACAAAGAGTAGGGGTCCCAGAACAGATCCCTGAGGCAAACAACTGGTTACTGACCACCATGCAGAATAGGACCCGTCTACAACCACATTTTGCCTGTGGGCAAGCCAGTACTAGATCCACAAAGCAAGGCCCCCTTACTTTTTTCAATAAGCCTTACGTGGAGTACCTTGTCAAATGCCTTGCTGAATATACACTACATCTGCTACTCTCCCTTCATCAACGATTTTAGTCACATCCTCAAAAAAATCAATCAGGCTCGTAAGGCACGATCTGCCTTTGACAAAGCCATACTGACTATTCCTAATCATATTATGCTTCTCCAAATGTTCATAAATCCTGCCTCTCAGGCTCTTTTCCATCAACTTACCAACCACTGAAGTAAGACTCACTGATCTATAATTTCCTGGGCTGTCTCTACTCCCTTTCTTGAATAAGGGAACAACATCCACAACCCTCCAATCCTCCATAACCTCCCCTGTTCCCATTGATGATGCAAAGATCATTGCCAGAGGCTCAGCAATTTCCTCCCTCGCATCACACAATAGCCTGGGGTACATCTTGTCCAGTGCTGGAAACCTATCCAACTTGATGCTTTCCAAAAGCTCCAGCACATCTTCTTTCTTAATGTCTATATGCTCAAGCTTTTCAATCCACTGTAAGTCATTCCTACTATCACTAAGACCCTTTTCCATAGTGAATACTGAAGCAAAGATTTCATTAAATACCTAAGCTATCTCTTCCAGTTCCATACACACTTTCCCACTATCACACTTGATTGGTCCTATTCTCTCATGTTTTATCTTCTTGCTCTTCACATACTTGTAGAATGTCTTGGGGTTTTCTTTCATCCTGCTCACCAAGGCCTTCTCAAGGCCCCCTTCTGGTTCTCCTAATTTCATTCTTAAGTTCCTTCCCACTAGCCTTATAATTTTCTAGATCTCTACCATTACCTAGTTTTTTGAACCTTTCATAAGCACTTCTTTTCTTCTTGACTAGATTTTCACCAATCTTTATACACCATGGTTCCTATATCCTACCATCCTTTCCCTGTCTCATTGGAATGTACCTATGCAGAATGCCACAAAAATATCCCCTGAATATTTGCCACATTTTTGCCATACATTTCCCTGAGAACATCTGTTCCCAATTTATGCTTCCAAGTCCATGCCTGATAGCTTCATATTTCCCCTTACTCCAATTAAATGCTTTCCTTAACTTGTCTGTTCCTATCCCTCTCTAATGCTATGGTAAAGGAGACAGAATTGTGATCACTATCTCCAAAATGCTCTCCCACTGAGAGACCTGACACCTGACCAGGTTCATTTCCCAATACCAGATCAAGTACAGCCCCTCCTCTTGTAGGCTTATCTACATATTGTGTCAAGAAACCTTCCTGAACACACCTAGCAAACTCTACCCCATCTAAACCCCTTGCTCTAGGGAGATGCCAATCATTATTTGGGAAATTAAAACCTCCCACCACAACAACCCTGTTATTATTACACTTTTCCAGAATCTGTCTCCATATCCGCTCCTTGATGTCCCTGTTACTATTGAAGAAGAAGAAGAAGAAGAAGAAGAAATCCCTTAACTCTGAGTGGAGTCATCGGGACACCATCGTGACAGCACTTTCTTAGCAGCCTTTCTTATTTTTACAAGGTCCAGTTGCTAGCTTGACGTTCAACCCAGCACAGATGGAAAGTGTGCGAGGGAGCCGGGCGGATAGAGCCTTTGCTCCGAAGTCCAGTGCTGATGCCGCTACACCACCAGTCGGCCCCTATTACTATTGGGTGGTCTATAAAAAACACCAAGCAGAGTTGTGACCCCTTCCTGTTCCTATCTTCCACCCACAGAGACTCTGTAGACAATCCCATCATGACTGCTTCCTTTTCTGCAGCCGTGACACTATCTCTGATCAGCAGTGCCATGCCTCACCTCTTTTGCCTCCATCCCTGTCCTTTATGAAACATCTAAAGCTTGGCTCTTAAAGTAACCATTCCTGCCCGAGCCATCCAAGTCTCTGTAACGGCCACAACATCATAGCTCCAAGTGCTGTTCCACACTCTAAGCTCATTCACTTTGTTCATGATGCTTCTCACATTAAAATGGACACATCTCAAACCATCAGTCTGAGCGTATCCCTTCTCTATCACCTGCCTATCCTCCCTCTCACACTGTTTACAAGCTTTCTCTATTTGTGAGCCAGTTGCCCCTTCCTCCGTCTCTTCAGTTCGGTTCCTACCCCCCAGCAATTCTAGTTTAAACTCTCCCCAGTTGTCTTAGCAAACCTCCCTGCCGGGATATTGGTCCCTCTCAGATTCAAGTGCAACCCATCCTTTTTGTACAGGTCACACCTGCCTCAAAAGACGTTCCAATGATTTAGAATTCTGAATCACTGCCCCCTGCTCCAATCCCTCAGCTACACATTTATCCTCCACTTCATCCTATTCCTATTCTCACTGTCACGTGACACAGGCAGTAATCCCGAGAGTACTACCTTTGAGATCCTGCCTCTCAACTTCCTTCCTAACTCCCTGTAGTCTCCCTTTTCCTGCCTATGTTGTTGGTACCAATATGTACCACGAAATCTGGCTGTTCACTTTCCCACTTCAGGATATCGTGGATGCGATCAGAAACATCCCGGACCCCGGCATCTGGGAGGCAAACTACCATCCACGTTTCTTTCCTGTGTCCACAGAATCACCAGTCTGACCCCTAACTGTAGACCCCTATTACTGCTGCCTTTTTCCTTTCCCTACCCTTCTGAGCTGCAGGGCCAGACTCTGTGCCAGAGGCGTGGCCACTGTTGCTTCTCCCAGACAGGCCGACCCCACCACCACAACAGTACTCAAGCTGGAGTACTTATTTTTAAGGGGGACAGCCACATGGGTACTCTCTAGTATCTGACTCCTGCCCTTCCCTCTCCTGACTGTGACCCACTTATCTGTCTCCTGAGGCCCCGGTGTAACTACCTGCCTATAGCTCCTCTCTATCACCTCCTCACTTTCACTGACCAGACGAAGGTCATTGAGCTGCATCTCCAGTTCCCTAACATGGTCCCTAAGGAGCTGCAGCTTGACAGGTGCAGATGTGGCTATCCGGAAGGCTGGGAGGCTCCCGGACTTTACACATCTGACACCCAGTACAGAACACCGGCCTCACAGACATACTTCCTGTTTCTATTCCTCATAGGGAACTTACTTGCCTCGACCCATTATTGCCAAAGCCCTACCACTCTGCCTCAGATCACTCTGTCGATGACCGCTCCGCTAGGCAGTGTCTCCCTTTTATGCCTGAACCTTCCCTGCTATTTAACTCACGATTAGTGCTCCAGTTATAGCCGTTGATAGATAGCGGCTATCCACACGACCAATGCCACTCATCGTCTTATAATGGTAATGAGAAGGCATACAGGAGTGAGATCATAGAATCATAGAAGTCTACAGCACATTACAGGCCCTTCGGCCCACAAAGTTGTGCCGACCATGTAACTTACTCTAGAAACTGTCTAGAATTTCCCTAACGTATAGCCCTCTATTTTTCTAAGCTCCATGTATCTATCTAAGAGTTTCTTAAAAGACCCTATATCAGCTAGTTTGGTGGTGTCACAGTAACAAACTTGCATTCAACATCAGTAAGACCGAAGAATTGATAGTGAACTTTAGAAAAGATAAAATGAGGGAACACCCACCAATCCTCATAGAAGGATCTGAAGTGGAGAGGGTGAGCAATTTCATGTTCCTGGTTGTCAACATTTCTAACAATATCCTGGGCCCAACATATTGATGCGGTTACAAAGAAGGCATTGCAGTGGCTATATCTCATTAGGAGTTTAAGGAGATTTGTTATGTCACCAAACACACTCGCAAATTCCTACAGATGTACCGGGGGAGCATTCTGGACGGCTGCATCACTGTCTGGTATTGGCGAGGGCCACCACATAGAGGATCGAAATGAGCTGAAGAAATCTGCAAACTCAGCCAACCCTGTCATGGGCACATGCCTCCCCAGCATCGAGGATATCTTCAAGGAGCGATGCCTCAAAAAGGCATCATTAGGGACTCCCATCGCCCAGGACTGTCCTCTTCTCCTTGCTACCATCAGGGAGGAGGTATAGGGGCCTGAAGGCACACGCTCAATGATTCACGAATGGCTTCTTCCCTGAATGGACATTAAATCCTTAAACACTACCTCATTACTTTTCTTGTACTACTTATTTAATTTAACTTCTTCCTGTCATTCACAGTTTTTATTTGTATGTTTAACAATGTACTGCTGCTGCATAACAGCACATTTCACAACATATGCCAGTGATATTAAGCCCAATTCTGACTCTGAAAGCCAACATTTAAGTGCAATAAAGTATGTTGGTCTTTATTACAGAGGATTTGAATGCAGGCGTAAAGATAAATCACCACAAAGACATAGGCCCTTAGTGAATCCATAACTTGAGTATCAAGAACAGTTTTAGTTCAAACCCAAAAAAGGATGAGTTCGCCCTATGCCACAGAGAAAGCGCAGATAAAATCTGCTCAAATGGTTTTAAGGTGACAAATTTGCCGTATGAGGAAAAATTGAATGGACTATGCCTCTATTCCCAAGAGTTCAGATGACTGAGTGGAGATCTGGATGAAGTTCACAAAAACCTTACAGGACTCAATAGACTGTTTGCAAGGAAAATGTTTCTCCTGGCTAAGAAGACTGGAGCACAGTAAAAAGCACCACTTTCAAAAAAGAAAGAAAATTAACATTTCAGGGCAAAATACACTCATCAGAATGGAGGATGTTTACCTGAATTTTTAATTCTGTCTCTCTTTCCAAAAATGCTACCTGACCTTGCTGCTTTCACTTCATGCTTCTGCCATCAGCAATTTTTTTTTTTGATAGTTAGTCACAGCATATGTGGTAGGCCACTTAGGATTGAGAGGAGGTGAAATTTCTTCAATCCAAGGATGGTGGAAATCTCCACCATAAATCACCATGGTGACTTCGTAATTGAGTTAATTCATAACAGGGACAGACAGATTTCTAAATATTAAGAAAATAAATGGAATAAGGGTTAAAGCAAAAAATGGCAATGAATTGAAAATCAATCATAATCATGATAAATGGTGAAACAGACTTGAATGGCTATTTGCCTGCCCTTGCTTTTGATCCTGATGTTCAGATGCTGAAAATCACAGGCTGATCAGTTGTTGATGTATAAAGAGGGTTATTGTTCTTTCTTTCTTTTCTTTTTCAATCTTTTTATTGATTTTCATATAGACACAAAAAAATAACATAGTAATAAATAAGTTGTGAATACAATAGACTTGAAATCACATTGATAATAAGTTAACAATATCCTACTAAACATCAACAGAAAAGAATACCTTAATCAATCAAGTCCACATGATTATATGAAAAAAAAACAAAAATAACCATTAAAAAAGAAAAAAATATATTAAAAATATGTGAAAAAAAATATATAAAAAAAAACACTAAACTAAACTAACCTGGGCAATAATAACAGTTTACAAGTATATGATAGTGTCAAAGAACTCCGGAACTCCATACCTGAACATGAATAAGCAGAGAAAAGGTCTGGAAAAGGCCAAATTAATTCATATGAAAATGTCTAATAAACGGTCTCCAAGTTTCTTCAAATTTAATTGATGAGTCAAAGATAGTGCTTCTAATTTTTTCCAAGCTCAGATAAGAAATAGTTTGAGAAAGCCATTGAAATGTGGTAGGAGGATTTACTTCTTTCCAATTTTGTAATATAGACCTTCTGGCCATTAATGTTACAAAAGCAATCATTCGTCTGATTGAAGGGGAAAACTGATTACCATCTTCATTTGGTATGCCAAAAATTGCAGTAATAGAATGAGGTTGTAAATCTATATTCCAAATTGAGGAAATAGTAGTAAATATGTCCTTCCAATAATTATGTAAAGTGGGACATGACCAGAACATATGGGTCAATGAGGCCACTTCTGAATGACATCTGTCACATTGAGGGTTAATATGAGAATAGAATCGAGCAAGTTTATCTTTAGACATATGAGCTCTATGTACAATTTTAAAATGTATTAAAGCATGTTTAGCACATATAGAAGAAGAATTAACCATCTGCAAAATTTTTCCCCATTTATCTGTTGATATGTTATATTGAAGTTCTTTTTCCCATTCTTGTTTAATTCTAACTGATATTTCTGGTTGTATCTTCATAATCATATTATAAATAAAAGCTACTAATCCCTTTTGACAAGGATTTAAGGTAAAGATCAAATCTGTAATGTCCACCAAAGTTGAATTAGGAAAAGATGGTAAAACTTTATGCAAGAAATTTCTAATTTGTAAATATCTGAAAAAATTAGATTTAGGTAATTCAAATTTGTTGGAAAGTTGATCAAATGACATCAAAGTATCTTCAAAAAAAAGATCACGAAAACATTTTATACCTTTCCTTTTCCATATGTTAAAAGCTTGATCTGTCCAGGAAGGTTTGAAAAAGAAATTAAATAAGATAGGGCTATCAAGAACAAAGTTTTTCAAGCTAAAAAACTTACGAAATTGAAACCAAATTCGTAATGTATGTTTAATAACAGGATTAAATATTTGTTTATTAAATTTAACTAAATCCGCAGGAAGACAAGAACCAAGAACAGAGAATAGAGAATATCCCTTTACCTCATTACATTCCAAATTTACCCACTGTGGGCACAGTGGTGAATCCAAATCTAGTTTCCAATACAATAAATTACGAATATTATTTGCCCAATAATAAAATCTAAAATTGGGTAAAGCTAAACCACCATCTTTTTTTGATTTTTGTAATTGCTTTTTACTTAACCTAGGGTTTTTATTTTGCCACACAAATGAGGAAATTTTTGAATCAATGCTATCAAAAAAAGATTTAGGAATAAAAACTGGTAGGGCTTGAAATAAGTATAAAAATTTCGGTAAAATCATCATTTTAACAGCATTAATCCGACCAATTAATGATAAAAACAAAGGAGACCATCTTGTAGTAAGTTGATGAATTTGATGAAGCATAGGTAAAAAATTCAGTCTAAATAAATCTTTATATTTCTTGGTAATTTTTATACCTAGATAGGTAAAGTTATCAATAACAACTTTAAATGGTATCCTATCACTCAATAAAGTTTGTGCATTTAAAGGAAATAATTCACTCTTATCTAAATTTAGTTTATAACCAGAAAAAGTACCAAATTGAACCAACAAGGATAAAATAGCAGGAATAGACCTATCAGGGTCAGAAATATATAACAACAAATCATCAGCATAAAGAGATAATTTGTATAACTTCTCATTACGGGTAATACCAAAAATATTAGGAGATTCACGAATAGCAATTGCTAAAGGTTCTAATGCAATATTAAATAATAAAGGACTTAAGGGACAGCCTTGTCTCGTACCACGAGATAATTGAAAAAAAGAAGATCTGTAGTTATTTGTAAAAACAGAAGCGACAGGTTTATGATATATTAATTTAATCCATGATATAAAGTTAGGACTAAAATTAAAATTTCTCAATGTATTAAATAAATATATCCATTCAACTCTATCAAAGGCTTTTTCAGCATCTAATGAAATAACACATTCTGGGATTGTGGGTGGTGAAGTATGAATTATATTAATCAATTTTCTAACATTAAAAAAGGAATACCGATTCCTCATAAAACCAGTTTGATCTTCTGAAATAATCTGAGATAGTACTTTTTCTAATCTAATAGCTAAAATTTTTGTAAGAATCTTAGAATCTACATTTAATAGTGATATAGGGCGATAAGATGTACATAAAGTAGGATCTTTATCTTTTTTAAGAATTAGAGAAATATTAGCTTCATAAAAAGATTGAGGTAATCTCTTCTTAGCAAACGCATCATTAAAAATTTCACATAACCAAGGAGAAAGCAAAGAAGAAAAAGTTTTAAAAAATTCTACTATATAACCATCAGGACCAGGAGCTTTCCCTGAATTCATTGATGAGATAGCCTCTCCTATTTCCACCATAGAAATAGGAGCATCTAACAGGCTATGGTCTTCATCAGTCAGTTTAGGAATATTCAAATTGTTAAAAAAATTATCTATCATGGACTGGTCACCATCAAATTCTGAATGATATAAAGATTTATAAAAATCTTGAAAGGTATTATTAATTTCTTTATGATCAGTAGTTAAATTACCGTCTGATTTGCGAATTTTAATAATTTGTCGCTTAGTCGAGATAGCCTTTAATTGATTAGCTAACAGTTTACCAGTACGGTCACTATGAATATAAAATTGAGCCCTGGTCCTAATTAATTGATTTTCAATTGAAGAAGATAATAGTAAACTATGTTCCATTTGAAGCTCAACTCTCTTCTTATAAAGTTCTTTGGTAGGAGTCACAGAATAAATCTTATCAATTTCCTTGATTTTATCCACCAATAAAGCAATATCTAAATATCTTTGTTTTCTTTTACCAACAGAGTATGAGATAATTTGACCACGAATAAAAGCCTTAAAAGAGTCCCAAAGTATTCCTCTGTCGATTTCTTCAGTACAGTTTGTAGAAAAGAACAAGTCAATTTGCTGTTTTATATAAGTAATAAATTCTGGGTCTTGAAGCAAAGTAGCGTTAAGACTCCAAGATCTGGTATTATTGGAATAGTCCGAAATCTTAATAGATAACTTCAAAGGTGCATGATCCGAAATAGTAATAGAATCATATTTACAATCAATAACATCCGTTAATAACCGATGATCAATAAGAAAATAGTCAATTCTAGAATAGCTATGATATACATGTGAAAAAAAAGAAAATTCTTTATCTTTAGGGTTCAAAAACCGCCATATTTCTGTAATTCCCGAGTCAACCATAAATGAATTAATAAGTAGGGCTGATCTATTCGGAAGAGTACGAATAGGTTTAGATCTATCCATCGAAGGATTCAAACAACAATTAAAATCTCCACCCATTATCAACATATATTCATTCAGATTAGGAAGGGAAGTAAATAAACGTTTAAAAAATTCAGGGCAGTCAAAATTTGGAGCATAAATATTAACTAGAACAACTTTCCGATGGAAGAGTAAGCCAGTTATCAACAAAAATCTACCCTGTGGGTCAGAAATAATTTCATGATGGGTAAACGATATTGAGGGATCTATAAAAATAGACACACCCCTAATTTTAGCAGTACAATTCGAATGAAATTGTTGACCCTTCCAGAACCTAAAAAAATGTTGATTATCCTCCCTCCTGATATGGGTCTCCTGTGCAAAGATAATATTAGCATTCAGTCTATGGAATACTTTAAATATTTTTTTACGTTTAATCGGATGATTTAAACCATTAGTATTCCAGGAGATAAAGTTAACAGATCTATCCATCATACCAATATTAATTGTGTATATCATAAAAGGTTAGAAAGACACATAACCCACAATTCAGGAAGGAGGAAAATTGATTCAGGAGCAACCGGAGAACATGACACCTCAACAATATTAGTAGTTTAAAGTCGGCCCATAAACTAAAAGCAAAAAAATAAAAAGCAAAAGCGTGAAAAAAGATCCCTATCCCCTCCCCCCACCCTTCGAAAAAAAGCCAAGCGGCAGGCGCATAAACTAATACTAATATTACCCCCATTTCAAGATGGCAGCTCTATAAAAAAAAGATTAAAAGAAAACTATATAACACCCAAATTAAGATATAGAGTTGCAAAAAAAAATATATATATATCAATCAGAATAAAAGAAAACTAATATAATACAACAATCATTAATAAAAAAAAGTATAAACGTCAAAATTTAAAAGTGTAATATACCTTTAAAAAAAAATCCCATATTCAAATACAAGATGACGTTTCAAAAGCAAAGACTTATGGGAAGAAGAAACACCATTTTGAGGTTATTGTTCTAAAAGCGTCAACACCTTATGCTACCAATTTCTAACATGTGCTCAGTTAAACATGGGTAGTGTCCAACTCCTCCCTTAATCAATTTCTCAATCTCCATCTCAAAATGTAATTTAGGAATTAATGTCCTTTATACAGGACTCCCAAAGCTTTCTTAACTACACAACCTCTCACCATGCTCCATTCACTGCTTTCCCTTAAAGGAAAGTTTTGGTCCCTCTGCGAAGAATAAAAGTTCCAATGTTCTGTCTTCTGCATTTGCACACTATGAAGCCTCAGGAAGATAGGATGTAATGGCAATTCATTTCAGTATTAATTGATGGATCTAATACGGTGGGAGAATAATGTAGAAAATTGTTCAGGCAAGGTCATATGGGTAGAGCTTATGACCATAAAGGGGCAGAGGCACCTCTGACCCTCGGACCCTCAACACAGGTGCCCCTCAGGGCTGTTTCCTAAGCCCCCTCCTTTACTCTCTGTATTGCCATCCACCATCCAATCTGCTAAATAAATTTGCCGATGACACTACATTGATTGGCCTGATCTCAAATAATAATGAGGCAGCCTACAGAGAAGAAGTCATCACCCTGACATAGTGGTGTCAAGAAAACAACCTCTCCCTCAATGTCATAAAAACAAAGGAGCTGGTTGTGGACTACAGAAAGAATGGAGACAGGCTAACCCCTATTGACATCAGTGGATCTGGAGCTGAGAGGGTGAACAGCTTTAAGTTCCTCGGTATCCACATCACCAAGGATCTCACGTGGTCCATACATACTGGCTGTGTAATGAAAAAGGCACAGCAGCACCCCTTTCACCTCAGACAGTTGAGGAAGTTTGGTATGGGGCCCCCAAATCCTAAGAGCTTTCTACAGGGGCACAATTGAGAGCATCCTGACTGGCTGCATCACTGCCTGGTATGGGAACTGTACCTCCCTTAATCACAGGACTCTGCAGAGAGTGGTGTGGACAGCCCAGCACAGCTGTAGATGTGAACTTCCCACTATTCAAGACATGTCCAAAGACAGGTGTGTAAAAAGGATCCTTGGGGACCCGAGTCACCCCAACCACAATCTACTTCAGCTGCTGCCATCCGGGAAACGGTATCGCAGCAGAAAAGCCAGGACCAACAGACTCCCGGACAGCTTCTTCCAGCAGGCCATCAGACTGATTAATTCATGCTGTTGCAATTGTATTCCTATGTTATATTGACTGTCCTGTTGTAAATACCATTTATTATAAATTACTATAAATTGCACATTGCACATTTAGACGGAGACATAACATAAAGATTTTTACTCCTCATGTATGTGAAGGATGTAAGTAATAAAGTCAATTCAGCTCAATACAATTCACTTCACTAGGGACTTCCTAATAGTGAGCATGAGACATGTAGGGAAATATTCAGGCATATCACAGAGAGATGTTGAAATAATAGGATTTTAGTAATGGGTACTTGTGTATTGAATATTTAAATAATATATGAGTAATCTTGTTTATATATTGTTTGATTAAGTATTCCCATTTGTTTAAAAAATTCATTACGAGTTATATGTATAAGTACATGAATTGCATATGTCATCATGCAATGATGTAATATGTGTGCACCTCACTTAAAGTAAACACAAGGTTAGGTCCACATTGTGGGCTCACATATCTTCCTTTGAATCAGTTGCGTGTTTTGGAGTTACAAAACATGACAGTATTTCAGTAAATTTCTCCAATTTTAAGTGAAATTGACTTGGGGTGATTTATTTAGGAGTGTTATTTTTACAGTAAGTTGTGCCCATGAGATTATATAAACAGGCTCACTAAAGAAATGACAACACTGGATCTAATCTGGTGTGAGGTAGACATGAAAGTGGCTGGACAATTTGCATGAGGGTAATTCTGTCAGGAACAAGGATGGACCTGAAAATAATGTTCTAGGTTGGGCGAATATTGATTTCAGTTTCAGAGAACAGAACTTAGCAAAAGTACATTGGGTACAGTCACTTGTAAGTACCTCAATATCCAACAAGTGTGAATCATTCAAAATGGAAGACTCAGAGTTAGATGAAGGCAAAATAAGGAAAGATATGAACTGAAAATAGGGCAAGCCTCACTGGAGTATCAAAATTGAAGGGAGATATTAAAGAAGGAAATTAGCGGGCAAAGATGCTGTATGAAATATCACTGACAGACAAGTTTAACAACAATCCCAAAGACTTTTATTTGTCCCAAAGCATGTAAAAAAACCCTCAGGAATTCAGTAATTTCAGATCACCCAATCTTTTCAGCTTGAATCATTTTTGACCATTTCCCATAAAAGATTATCAACCTGTAACATTAACTCTGTTTGTTTCCCCAGACGCTGCTTAGCCTGCTGAGTATTTCCAGTATTATCTATTTTTATTTCCACTATCCATGTTTTTCACTTTTCAATAAAAATGTTTTTCTTCCCTGTCTCTCCTTCCCTTACCTCTAATTGTTCCTTCCCACTAGTACTGTCCGGACAAATATATTCATGTAGTCAATGTGCTTACCTAAACCTTTCAAGGATGCAAGAAAGCTGATTTACTAAGCTTGGGACAATCAACATGCCCAGACAAATTCCAATCGTTCAGAATGATAAGGAATTTAATGTTCTATGACAAGATGAAGTGATGCATTGACAGAAGCAAGTGATTCAACCAGGATAGAAAGAGACACAGCATATAAGGCTGGAGCAATACACAGAAAGATGGAAGACCGCTGATGCCGGAAATCTGGACCAAGATTTTCAGTATATGCGGCCTCTTGTTTCTGCTGCATGAGGCTCCACCAGCTCCTGCAGATTACTTTGAGGGTGAGAGTTTTATTTACTGGGTGATTTACCCTGAATTTTCTCAAGCTGGTAAATCACATGGATAGTAGTAAAGACAGCAACCATGTGTGGTGAACTATGTGCCTGTCTGGACACGCCCCCTGCTGACTGCTCCTGTGGCTCCTCCCACAGGCCCCTGTATAAAGGCGATCTGAGGCCTGACGCTCGGCCTCAGTCTCCAGGACATAGTATGATGGACACTCACTCCTGGTTCCTTCTTCCAGTCAATAAAAGCCGATATCTCGCCTTATGTCTCAGTGTGAGTTATTGATGGTGCATCACCATGCTTATTCTTAAGTGAGAAATCATTCTTATTCAGTGTTTTTTTCTTATAAGGATATATGAACAGAGACTTTATCAAGTTTAGAGATTTCTGCAGGTCCTTTGCTGTTACCCTTGTGTAACTTTTTACCTGCTTCTGCATTGTACGTTGTGCTCTAGGTGTGATCTTTCCAAGCTGCCCACTCCTAGGGAGAGCAGCAACAGTACGAGTTTCCTCCATTTGTAGACAATTTCTCTTTCTGTGGACTGATGAACACTCAGGTCTTTAGAAATGCTTTTGTAGTCTTTCCCAGCTTGATGCATCTCTACAATACTTCTAAGGTTCTCTGAAAGTTGTTTTGATCGAGGCATGGTGCACATAAACAGATCTTTCTGGAAAAGAGCAGGTTCTGTCAGTAACTTGACCCTGGGTACCTTTTTTATAGGGCAGGACACCTCTACAACCCAGCTTCAATCTCATCTCATTGATTGGAACACCTGACTTGAATAGCTTTTGTAGAAGGCGTTACCCCAAGGGTTCACATACTTTTTGCCACAAATGCATGTAATATTAGATCATTTTTCTCAATTAATAAATAAAAAAGTACGAGGAGTGATTGATAAATTTGGGGCCTAAGGTAGAAGGAGATGAGTTATACAGCTCTCATTATATGCACATGCAGGTCAACTCTTTGAGTGATTATACAGAAAGTTTGAAGTTAATGATTCATCTCCTTCTACCTTAAACCATGAACTTATCAATCACCCCCCCCCCCCCATATAATGCATTTGTGTTATTTATTTAATTGGATTTCTTTAACCTAGTGTTGGGAATTAAGTGCAGTTCTGATCACATTTTAGGGTATATTTATGCAGAAATAGAGAAAATTCAACAGGGTCATAAACTTTCCAGCATCACTGTTATTCCTTTGTTTCTGTTTTATTAATTTTTCAGATATAACCAGAAACATTTTGTCACCCTATCAATAAATCATATAAAATTGTGGCTTTGGGCTTTAATCAAGAATTGTCATCATCACATTCATTCTCCCCTCACTTTGTTTAACGTTAACTTCTCTTTCCCATCAGGTCTGTTGCTCTATTGCATCTTTCTACAGTGCCTCTTCACTAATGGAAGTGCGAAATGACGGAAGAGGGACCACTGATTGAATACTGCAAATAGGTCATTTATAACTATATGACTGAGATGTAAACTTGAAGGTTCAAGGTTTATTTTATTGTCAAAGTTGCTTGAATGATACAACTCTGATATTTGTCTTCTCCAGATAGCCATGAAATACCCATGAAAAGGTAAAAGAAACAAAACTTGCAGACCCTAGAATCCCGCAGCCCCTTCCTGTGGAAAAGGACAGCGGCAATAACAACCCTTGACCTCTCCCCCACGGAAAGTGACAATAACAATCTCTGATCCCCTCACCAGAGAAAAAGAACAGCAAGAAGAACAATCCCTGGCCCCATTGCCCGCAGAAAAGAACAGCAACAATAACAAACCCCAACACCCTCCTTCACAGAAAAAACAGGGACAATAACGATTCCCGACACCCTCACTCTCAGAAAAAAATAGCAACAATAACAATTACCGATCCCCTCCATGCAGAAATAAACAACAACAATAACAATTTCTGAAACCCTCACTCAGAAAAAATAGCAACAATCCCCAACACTCTCACCACAGAAAAAACAGGAACAATAACAATCCCTGATCTCCTCCCTTACAGAAATAACACCAACAATAACAATCCCCGACCCCCACAGAAAAAAACAGCCAGAATAGCCATCCCCCGATCCCCTCCCTCAGAGAAAAGGTAGCACCAGTCCCCAACGCCCTCACTCACAGAAAAAACAGCAACAACAATACCCGACCCCCACCCCCAGAAAAAAACCACCAACAATAACAGTCCCCGACACCCTCACTCACAGATAAAACAGGAACAATAACAATCCCTAATCTCCTCCCTTACAGAAATAACACCAACAGTAACAATCCCTACTCCCCCCACAGAAAAAACAGCCAGAATAACCATCCCTGATACCCTCCCCATGGAAAAAAGCAATTACAATCCCTGAACACCCTCATTCATAGGAAAACAACAACATTAACAATCCCTGACCCCCTTCCCCACAGAAAAACAGCAACAATAACAATCTCCAACCCCTCATTCAAAGAAAAAAAAGACAGCGACAAGAGCAACACATCCCTAACCCCTCCCCCACAGAACAAAACAACAGCAACCAGCACCCTCACTCATAAAAGAACAGCAATAGGAGCATCAAAAAACACCTCCCCACGCACAAAGAACTAACAGATCACCCACCTGGAAATCGGTCACAAGAAAGTAAATGACGAACAACTGAAGGAGACCAATATGAAGTTTAGCCAATCAGATACTTGTCAGCACAGCGAATATCCCTTCCATGAATCACAACTCATGCCTGGCCCCTTTGGGAGCAATCACTGACCCTCTGGCCCCTTTGGGAGCAATCACAGACCCCCTAGCCCTTTTGGCAGCAATTAATGACCCACTGGCCCCTTTGTGAGAGATCAGTGAGCCTCTGGTCCCTTTAGGAGTGATCACTGACCCACTGACTCCTTTAGGAGCAATCACTGACTCTCCGGCCCCTTTAGGAGCAATTATTGACCCTCTGGTCCTTTGTGAGTGATCACACACCCTCTAGCCCCTTTTAGAGTGATCACTGATGCTCTTTCTCCTTTGCAAGCAATCACTGACCCTCCAACCCCTTTTAGTGATTATTGACCCTCTGGCTCCTTTGCAAGCAATCACTGACCCTCTGGCCCCTTTGTGAGTGATCACTGGCCCTCTGGCCCCTTTGGGAGCAATCACTGACCATCCGGGCCATTTGGAAGCAATAACAGACCCTTTGGCTCCTTTGTGAGCAATCACCAGCCCCTTTGGGAGCAATCACTGACCCTCCGGCCCTTTGGGAGCAAGCACAGATCCTCTGGTCCCTTTGTGAGCAATCACTGACCCTCTGGCCCCTTTGGGGACAATCACTGACACTCTGGCCCCCTTGTGATCGATTGCAGAATCTGGCTCCTTTGGGAGCTATCACTGACCCTCTGGCCCCTATGGGAGTGATCAATGACTCACTGGCCCCTTTAGGAGCAATCTCTGACTCTCTGGCCCCTTTGGAAGCTATTATTGACCCTCTGGCTCCTTTGTGAGTGTTTGCTGAACCTCTAGCCCTTTTGGGAGCAATCACTAACCCTCTGGGCCCTTTGTGAGCAATCACTGACCCTCTGGCCCTTTGTGAGCAATCACTGACCCTCTGGCCCTTTGGGAGCAATCACTGACTCTCTGGCCCCTTTGGGAGCAATCACTGTCCCTCTAGCCCCTTTGGGAGCAATCATTGACCCTCTGGCCCCTTTGGGAGCAATTGCTGACCCACCGGCCCCTTTGGGAGTGATCAGTGAGCCTCTGGCCCATTGTGCACAGTCACTGAGCAGGTCTGAATGCCGTCGACCTGGCAGCCACCTCAGGAGCTCTACGCGTTTTACACGTACGACTGACCGGTTTCAAACGCCTTCACTTTGATACTTCAATCTTCCTCACCGCTTCGAGATGGAGTCGTCCGTGACCCCGTGTTCCTTCTCTGGCTTTTTCCACGAGTCAGCTTCAGTTCTCAGTCCTTTTCGGATTCTCATCTCTGATCTCCATGAGGCAGCTCTCTGCTCGTAGCATAGTGCTCGATTCTTCAATTGAGATCCAAAGTGTACGTCACAGGGTCCGACACAACACAAACAATACAAAAAGAACAAGCAGAAGGCATAGAAAAAGTGAAATAATTGAAAAGGTTTGCTATCTGTCAGGCGTCGCCCAAGGAATCATTGTTTGGTTAGGCTCCAGACTACTACAGTCATTTAATAGATGATCCTGAGATCCACCTTCAGAATTGGCTGTTTATACTTTGTAGAGCAGATGATTTACTTTATGCATCATAAACACAGTCCTTATTATTGAGCTACTTTGCATATACCAGCAGGTTAGCATGAATTATGCTGCGTGTGCTCGGGGGTAGGCAATATGTTCCAATGAGTAGAGGAGGAAGCAGAATCAGATGGGCTCAATTGTTCCATTATTCTCCATAGTGGAAAGGTCACATCCACAAGTTTCACTAAGAGCTAAGCAAAGCAAAAATAAATATAGAAACTTCTGAAAATGCTCTGTAGATCATTAAATCTGATTAAAAAAAAATATTGCCTGAAGTGTTAACTCTGTTTCTTTCCTCAAAACTAATTTTTGGCCTCAGTACCTTCTTGTGCAATTGGATCCTTGATTTCCCCACTTGCAGACCCCAGTCAGTTCGAATTGGCAACAACATCTCCCCCATGATCTCCATCAGCACAGGTGAACCACAGGGCTGTATACTTAGCCCCCAACTCTACTCGTTTTACACTTATGACTGTGCAGCTAAACATTGCTCCAACGCCATATTCAAGTTTGCTGATCACTGTTGTAGGCCAAATCAAAGGTGATGATGAATCAGCATACAAGAGGGAGATAGCTTCAACCATTTTCCCAACTACAGATGTTAAACTAATTGGCTCATAGTTATCTGTCTTTTGCCTACATCCTTTTCTGAAGAGTGGTGTGACATTCGCCATCTTCCAATTCACAGGGCCAGACCAGAGTCCAGGGAATTTTGGTAAATTATCACCAAAGACTCTACTATAACTTCAGCCATTTCTTTTAGTACCCTGGGGATGTATTCCATCGGGACCAGGAGACTTATCTATCTTCAAGCCCACACGTTTGTTCAGTACTACCTCTTTAGTGATAGTTATTGTATCAAGGTCCTCACCTCCCATAACTACAACATGAATTCAGCAAAGGCAGGTCCTGTTTGAGATCTTTGAGGATATAATGAGCACAGTGGATAAAGGGGAACAGATAGACGTTAGTTAAAAGCTTAGGAGGACGATGGCGCCTAACGGCAACTCCTTCACTTGCATCTTAGGAAACAGCTCTAATTCTATCTTTGATCTCTGTTTTTTACCTTTTCAAGGTTCTTTTGAAGACTCTCACCCAGAGTTACATGGTGACTTTGGTTCTTTGCGGAAATGGGACCTGCTCTCGCGGCCTCACGACCGGCCGCTTTTTGACGTGCCAGAGATGAGGCCTGGAAGACTGGCGCATCTTCAGGGCGCCGGAGTTTTGTGGCTCTGGAGGTGAGTGGGTTCACAGTTGGTGCCACCGCAGAAAACTGGTGTTTCATGGGAGACGGAAGATCGGAAGCAGTGAGCTGGCTGTGTGCCCAGAGACATGAGTTCATTGGGCACAGAGCTTGGAAGGAGCGATGAAACAGACTTTTAACACCATATCTCATCAGTTGCTTTGTTATGTCTCCCCTCTTACTGTGAAATGGGGATACCCCTTTTCCCCTTATTAGGGAGAGAAAGAGAGAGAGAGAGAGCCTGTGGTATGTTGAATCACCAGGAGAATGAGTCGTCTTTGGTGTACTGCAAGTCTGCGTCTTTCTGATGCTTTGCTGCATGCTGAGTGCTCAGTGGGGATGTTGATGCTTTTTTGCTGGTGAGACAGGGAGGATCATTGCTTATGTATGGGAGGGGGGAGCTAAGGGAGGCTTTGGGGTTCTAACATTTAACTTTCATTCATTCTTTGGGGCACTCCTCTGTTTTTGTGGATGTTCGCAAAGAAGAATTTCAGGATGTATATTGTATACATTTCTCTGACATAAAATGTACCTGTTGAACCCATTGAGTTTCTTGGATTTCCAAAAGGCATTCGATAAGGTGCCACATAAAAGACTTATCCATAAGATAAGGATGCGTAGAGTTGGGGGTGATATATTAGTATGGATAGAGGATTGGTTAACTAGTAGAAAGCAGAGAGATGGGATACATGGGTGTTACTCTGGCTGGCAATCACTGGTGAGTGGTGTGCCTCAGGGTTTGGTGCTGGGCCCACAAATGTCCATGACATACATTAACAATCTGGAAGAGGGGACCAAGTGTAGTGTATCTAAATTTGCTGATACTACTAAATTGAGTGGGAAAGCAAATTGTGTAGAAGATGTGGAGAGTCTGCAGAAATATATAGGTAGGTTAAATGAGTGGGCAAAGGTCTGGCAAATGGAGTACAATGTTGGTAAATACGAGGCCATCCACTTTAGAAGGTAAAATGAAAGAGCATATTATTACATAAATGGTAAAAAATTGCAACATGCTGCTGCACAGAGGGACTTGGGAGTGCTTGTGCATGAATCACAAAAAGTTGGTTTGCAGGTGCAGCAGGCTATCAAGAAGGCAAATGGGATGTTGGCCTTCATGCTAGAGAGATTGAATTTAAGAGTCGGGATGTTATGCTGCAAATGTATAGGACACTGGTGAGGCTGAACCTGGAGTACTGTGTGTAGTTCTGGTCTCTTTACTTGAGGAAGGATATACTGGGTTTGGAAGCCATGCAGAGGAGGTTCACCAGGTTGATTCCAGACATGAGGGGGTTAGACTATGAGGAGAGATTTTGTCCCCTGGGACTGTACTCACTGAAATTCAGAAGAATGAGAGGAGATCTTATAGAAATATATAAAATTATGAAAGGGATAGATAAGATAGAGGCAGGAAAGTTGTTTCCACTGGTAGGTGAGATTAGAACTAAGGGACAAAGTCTCAAGATTCAGGGGAGGAGACTTAGGATGGAGATGAGGAGGAAATGCTTTTCCCAGAGAGTGGTGAATCTGTGGAATTTTAAGCAGTGGAGGCTACCTCAATAAGTATATTTAAGACAAGGTTAGATAGATTTTTGCATAGTAGGAGAATTAAGAGTTATGGGGAAAAGGAATGTAGGTGGAGATGAGTCCATGGCCAGATCAGTCATGATCTTATTGAATGGTGGAACAGACTCGATGGGCCAGATGGCCTACTCCTGCTCCTATTTCTTATGTTCTTATTTATTTATTTGCACAGTTTGTTGTTTTTACACACTGGTTGAACACACAAGTTGATGCGGTCTAACATCGATTCTGTTATGGTTATTATTATATGGATTTATTGAATATGCCCACAAGAAAATGAATCTCAGAGCTGTATATGTCATCTTATACTGTAGGTACTTCAATAATATTTACTTTGAACTTGAAATATTTCCAGTATATTCCATTCTTATTTCTGATTTTGAGCATCTGCATTTTATTTTGCTGTTCAGTATGAACACACCTTCCAGATGGAAAATGTCTGTATCAGAGATCTACAGAAATGCTGTCTTTTGAATGAAACATCCCCTGACACCAATGCCAGTTTGTGACGCTGCCTGGTCTGCCCACACCAGTGTCTCCAACACTGTGCAGGGGCCTCACCACTCCTTGCCTGCTACTGATTACATCAATACCCTTCCCTAATCTCATACCACTCCCCCAAGCTTTAAGTACCCCCAACCCTTGCTTCCCCAATTTCCCTCCGAGTGTTCTCCACCCCCCCTCCACAGTATCACCTTCTTGCCCTACCCCATCCACTGCCCTCTTCTAATCCCATGTCTGACCCATGGCCATCGACTGCCTTGTCTTTACCATTCTCTTTTGACATCCCGCTGTCTGTTGCTGAGAGGCCAACCTTTCGCAAAGGCCTCACCCTTGTACGTTTGCAACCGGACCTCAACAAGTTTTGTGCCCGCCAGGACTTCGAATTCTTTTTCTATTGCCTCAATTCTGTGCTTATTTCTGTGGCTAGATGTCCTCACCCCCAAATGCTGCCACTTTTTCGATCAAGCAAGCCTCACTGACCGACGCCATTCTTAATTCTACCTGTCAGATAAGGGGTCTGCTGTTAATACAAAGTGCTTCCAGAAAGAATAAATCAAACATAAGTAGGCATTTCTTCTGCCGCTTTCTGATTCCTTAGATTTTGTCATCAGGATAGATATTCTTAGACTGAGATCTAGATCAGCTACTCAACAACAGTGGCTGTGCCAGTGGTGGACAAAGAAAAATTAAACAAAATTCACAGGCGTGGGATTAACGCCTCCAGATCTAATTTTAACGGAACCTCTCTTTATCTTAAGGTGAACTCCAATCAGATGCCAATTGTAGTTGGACCTTGACAAAAAAAAAATCAGTAGCTAACAGTTTGAGAATCAGAGGAAGAAATACATGCACCAATCAGTTAGCATTCAACTATCGGTTATGTTCTGAGGACGAGTGATAGACTTCAGGGAAGTGTGGTTGAATTATATGTGAATTTTAAGAAGGCTTTAATAATATATTAAATAGAAAGGGAAAATGAAGCTCAATCAGAGAGAAAGGCAGGTAAGGAGCAAAGTACAGACAGCAGTGGTGAACAGTTTTTCAGTGGTCCGTGTTGGCTCTACTGCTACTTTGGGTAAGTATTAATGGATAAGAGTTAGTACCCTGTGCATGACTTCAACAACTTAGCATTATGGCTGCATAGTGACATAGATGTATTAATAAATTGATGCTTATTTGCCAGCTGAAATTTAAACTAGTGGGCTGTTGTATGACTTGTTCTTGGAATTCTGAGGAGAAGGAGAATAATTCCAGTTTCAAAAGAGGGCAGGAAGTTAGAAGCTTTGAAATATAAAATCTTCAAAGTCAGCAGAAATTTTGAGTCAACTTTTAAAAAGAGCGATAGTTTTAAGGGATTCTATAGTCAGGGGGGCAGATAGGAGATTTTGTGGGGCAGATCGGGAGTCTCGGATGGTATGTTGCCTCCCTGGTGCCAGGGTCCGGGACATCTCAGATCGGGTGCAGGCTATTCTTGAGAACGAGGGCATGAACCCAGATGTAGTGGTCCATGTAGGGACCAACGATGTAGGTAAGGTGAGTGAGGGGGTCCTGCTTAGAGAGTTCAGGGAGTTAGGAGTGAAGCTGAAAGGCAGGACCTCCAGGGTGACAATCTCGGGATTGCTACCTGTGCCACGTGCGAGTGAGGCGAAGAATAGAATGATTATGCACATTAATACGAGGCTGAGAGCATGGTGCAGGAAGGAAGGGTTCAGGTTTTTGGATAATTGGTCTTTGTTCCAGGGACATTGGGATCTGTTTCGAAGGGATGGTCTACATCTGAACCGGAGGGGTACTAACATTCTTGCAAGAGTATTTGCCAGTGCTGCTCGGGGGGGTTTAAACTAGATGTGCAGGGGGCAGGGATCCAGATCCAGAGGGTTGGTCAGAAGGTGCATGGGGTTAAATGTGTACAAGGTTTGGGTGATCTTGAGAAGGTCATCAAAATTCAGGGTGCAATTTGCCCGATGGAAGTTCGAGGAGCTGGGTTAGGTACAGTAGACAGTGTTTTAAGCAAAGAGAGGAGGAATGGGCTAAGAATTCTATACTTGAATGCGCGTAGTGTCAGAAATAAGACAGATGAGCTTGAAGCTCAGATGAAAATGGGGAACTACGATATTGTTGGGATAACGGAGACATGGCTGCAAGGGGATCAGGCCTGGGAATTGAGTGTACCAGGGTATACGTGCTATCGAAGAGACAGAAATATGGGAAGAGGGGGTGGGGTGGCCCTGTTGGTGAGGAATGAGATTCAGTCCTTAGCAAGAGGTGACTTGGGAACAGGGGAAGTAGAGTCTGTGTGGATTGAGCTGAGGAACAGTAAGGGTAAAAAGACCCTAATGGGTGTTGTGTACAGGCCCCCAAACAGTAGCATGGATATTGGGTACAAGTTGATTAGGGAGTTAACATTGGCATGTGCTAAAGGTAATGCAGTCGTCATGGGAGATTTCAACATGCAGGTGGACTGGGAGAATCAGGTAGGTGCTGGACCCCAGGATAGGGAGTTTGTGGAGTGTCTAAGGGATGTATTTTTGGAACAGCTTGTGCTTGAGCCAACCAGGAACGAGGCTATTTTGGACTTGGTGATGTGTAATGAACAGGAATTGATAAGTGATCTTGAAGTAAAGGAGCCATTAGGAAGTAGTGATCATAACATGATAAGTTTTTATCTACAATTTGAGAGGGATAGGGGCAGATCAGAGGTGTCAGTGTTGCAATTAAATAAAGGAGACTACGGAGCCATGAGTGAAGAGCTGGCCAAAGTTAAATGGGCGGATGCCCTGGCAGGAAAGACAGTGGATCAGCAGTGGCAGATATTCTTGGGCATAATACAAAAGATGCAAATGCAGTTCATTCCAATGAGAAGGATTTATTCAAAGAGGGGGAAGGGGCCACAGTGGTTGACAAAGGAAGTCAGAGATTGTATAGCATTAAAGAAAAAGAAGTATGACAGGGCTAAGATGAGTGGGAATACAGATGATTGGGAAAGTTTTAAGGAACAGCAGATCTTAATTAAAAAAGCAATACGGAGAGAAAAAATCAGGTATGAGCTCAGTCTAGCCAGGAATATAAAAGGGGATAGCAAAAGCTTTTTTAGCTATGTGAAGAGAAAGAAGATAGTTAAGAACAATGTTGGCCCCTTGAAGAATGAATTGGGAGAAATTGTTATGGGAAACAGGGAAATGGCAACAGAATTTAATGCATACTTTAGATCTGTCTTCACCAGGGAGGACACAAGCAATCTCCCAGATGTATGGATGGGCCAGGGTCATACGATATCAGAGGAATTGAGACAGATTGACATTAGGAAAGAAACTGTGATGAGTAGACTGGTAGGACTGAAGGCTAATAAATCCCCGGGTCCAGATGGTCTGCATCCGAGGGTTCTAAAAGAGGTGGCTCAGGAAATTGCGGATGCATTGGTAATCATTTTCCAATGTTCCTTAGATTCAGGATCAGTTCCTGAAGATTGGAGAGTGGCTAATGTTGTCCCACTTTTCAAGAAGGGAGGGAAGGAGAAAACGGAGAACTATCGCCCTGTTAGCCTAACGTCAGACATGGGGAAGATGCTTGAGTCCATTATTAAGGACGAAATAGTGGCACATCTAGATGGCAGAAATAGGATTAGGCCGAGCCAGCATGGATTTACCAAGGGCAAATCATGCTTGACTAATCTGTTGGAGTTTTTTGAGGGTGTAACAAGGATGTTAGACGAGGGTAAGCCAGTGGATGTTGTGTACCTAGATTTTCAGAAGGCATTCGATAAGGTGCCACATAGGAGATTGGTGAGTAAAATCAGAGCTCATGGCATTGGGGGCAGGGTTTCAACATGGATAGAAAACTGGTTGGCAGATAGAAAGCAAAGGGTAGCAGTGAATGGGTGTTTCTCAGACTGGCTGGAGGTGACTAGTGGGGTACCACAGGGCTCTGTATTGGGACCACAGCTCTTTACGATTTATGTCAATGATTTAGATGAGGGCATTGAAAACTATATCAGCAAGTTTGCTGACGATACTAAACTGGGTGGCAGTGTGACATGCGAAGAGGACGTTAGGAGAATACAGGGAGACTTGGATAGGCTGAGTGAGTGGGCAGATACTTGGCAGATATCATTCAATGTGAATAAATGTGAAGTTATCCACTTTGGAAGCTGGAACAAGAGGGCAGAGTATTGTCTGAACGGTGTCGAGTTAGGTAAGGGAGAAATGCAAAGAGACCTAGGAGTCCTAGTTCACCAGTCAATGAAGGTGAATGAGCAAGTGCAACAGGCAGTGAAGAGGGCAAATGGAATGTTGGCCTTTGTTACAAGGGGAATTGAATACAAGAGCAAGGATGTTCTTTTGCATTTGTACAGGGCCCTGGTGAGACCACACCTGGAATATTGTGTACAGTTTTGGTCTCCAGGTTTAAGGAAGGACATTCTGGCAATTGAGGAAGTGCAGCGTAGATTCACTAGGTTGATTCCTGGGATGGCAGGGCTGTCTTACGCAGAGAGATTGGAGAGATTGGGCTTGTACACGCTGGAATTGAGGAGATTGAGAGGGGATCTGATTGAAACGTTTAAGATAATTAAAGGATTTGATAGGATTGAGGCAGGTAATATGTTCCAGATGTTGAGAGAGTCCAGTACCAGAGGGCATGGATTGAGAATAAGAGGTCAGTTATTTAAAACAGAATTGAGGAAGAGCTTCTTCTCCCAGAGAGTTGTGGAGGTGTGGAATGCACTGCCTCGGAAGACGGTGGAGGCCAATTCTCTGGATGCTTTCAAGAAGGAGCTGGATAGATATCTGATGGATAGGGGAATCAAGGGATATGGGGACAAGGCAGGGACTGGGTATTGATAGTGAATGATCAGCCATGATCTCAGAATGGCGGTGCAGACTCGAGGGGCCGAATGGTCTACTTCTGCACCTATTGTCTATTGTCTAAACATGAATCTTTTCTTTTATAAACAGATAAACAAGTGTTTAAAAAAATAAAACAAGGAACATTGTTTAGGCCCGTAACAACATGCACAAAATGCTGGAGGAACTCAGCAGGTTAGGCAGCATCTGTGGAAATGAACAACTGGCCAATATTTCAGGTCAAGACTATTCTTCAGGACTGGTGGCCATAATTGAAGTTTTGTGGCCACTGCTGGGTGCTACACATTATAAATGATTTCGGGGAAAAGAGATTCCGCAGAAATTTATTACAGTGGAACATGGGGTTGATGAATTTCTTTTAGGTGGAGAGATTAGACGAACTGGGATTGCTCTCTCTAGAGCTGAGAAAGTTAATAATATCTAAAATAAAATACTTTAGTACAGTAAATTAGGGGACACAGTTACTATTCTCAGAAAAGTTGGTAACCAAATAAGATGACCAAAGAACATAGTTATCATGAAGGAAAAATTGTTTACAAAGTCAGTGATGCTCAGGAAAGTACTGCTTGAAGTAGATTCAGTATAACTTTCAGAGAACAGAATAAATGGTTGAAGAGGAAAGTTCTACCTGGCAGTGTGGAAGGAGCAGGACAGCAGGATTGATTAAATACACTTTCCCCTTTTCCAAAAGCTGTCAGAAATGTGATAAACAAAATGGCCTCCCTTTTAATAGTATTCAGTGATCAGTTAGCTCAGCAAATACAAAACGCATTGGAATCCAAGGAATAAACTAGTGCAGATGAATGCATTCCAAAAGACAAAGTAATATTTTATTATGTTCAAAGATTTTGATGTACTGACTTGCGGCCAGCAGCTGAGCACTCACACAGACATGTTGTGAGATTCTGTTGTGACATTTGCCTTTAGAAAATCTTATTTTGTATTATAAATAGCAAACAATTTTTGCTCTTTGGACAATGAGTTTTTTAATCTAGCTTAATCTATTTGCTGCGGTGTGCTGGCCTTGGTTTCTAAACTGGAATATTTATTTCTTATGTTAGCTTCACAAGTTCTCCAGAATGTATATACAATGGCATTGATGACGTAAGAGCATAAAACATAACAGCCAAATTCGTTCACATTCAACCCATCGAGTCCGCTCCGCCATTCAATCATGGTGGATTTATTTACTTATCCCTCTCAACCCCATTCTACTGTCTCTCCCCACAACTCTTGATACTCTGACTACAAGAATATATCAACCTCTGCTTTAAACATACCCAATGTCTTGGTCTCCACAGCAATCTGCGGTAATGAATTCCACAGATTTGTCATCCTCTGTTTAAAGAAATTCCTTCTCATCTTTGTTCTAGAGGAACAGCTCTCTCTTCTGAGGCTGTGCTTTGTGGACCTAGACTCCCCCACTGTACAAAGCACCCCCTCCATGTCCACGCTATCTAGGCTTTTGATATTCTGTAGGTTTCAATGAGATTCTCTCTCATTCTTCTAGATCCCAGCAAGTACAATCCCAGTGCCATCAGTACTCCTCATGCGTTAACACTTACATTCCCAGGAGCATTCTCGTGAACCTTCACTGGACACTCTCCAATAACAGCACATCTTTTTTATCTCAAGATGTTGACATTTATATTTATCACCGTCCTGGATTTTTAACCGGAGATTGTGCTTTTATCTTCAAAATCCATTTCAGTAGATGTAAAGTCCCTCAGTTATAAATTTCTCAGAGTGAAACAAGTATTAAATTTTTTGATTGCAATAACTATAATAGTTTTATATTACATAGTGTCATTTTGGGGTCATGAAAAATAAAATGGCCGGTTTAGACTTCTATAACTAAACATGCTCAGTGTTCAATAAGACTGGTAATTATAAGCACAAGTTGTCATATGACAATGTAGTAATGTTGATTTATAACTCTTGCACAAAGTGTTCAGTTAATGACAGGAAAGGTAACAGGCGGATATTGTAGTTGTACTGATTGGGAAAGACTGCACTGTTGGAATAAGTGAATGCGTTTGAGAAGGAAAGGGCAAATTTCATTCAGTTAAAGATGTGAAGCAAATAGAATATGATCAACAGAATAGTGAGTGAAAGAGTGATAAAGGACCAAAGCTGCAGGGAACTTCAAAACTGTGCCAGAATTACAGAGTGATGTGGGAATACTCTTGGGATCTATTGGAATATTAATAGTATAAAAGGAGAAGAGGAAGTTCTGAAAGAGGTTCAGGAGAATCTCCTGGTCCAGAATGCTTTTGGCACAACTAGAAAGGATGTAATACTGATTCTGGAGCTGAGGAATGATGGGGACTGAGTCCCAGTGTAAGAGTACTTTGGTTAAGTGATCAGTGTGTAATAAGGTTTAAACTGGTCATCCAAAAAAGCAAGGATAGGTAAAAGGGGAACACAGATTGATAGGAAAATGTGTATCTGAACAATATTATCCCCTAAACTGGGGAAAAGACTGCTACAATCCACCATCTCAATGCCTTTCCTAAGTTTAAACATTTCTATAAGGCTGTCCCTCCTTCTCCTGTGTTCTAAGGAATAAAGACCCAGCCTGGCCAGCCTCTCCCTACAACTTAGGCTCTCTTGTCCTGACAACATCTTCATAAATATTTTCTGCACTCTTTTCAGTTTAACCATGTTTTTCCTATAACAGGATGACAAAAGACAGTATTACAACTGCAACATTATGCTCCATTCCTGACTGATGAAGGACAGCTTACTAAAAACCTTTTTCAACATTGGGTCTGCTCTTGAAGCTGCTTTCTGCAAATGATGGAATTGTACTCCATGACACCTCTGTTCCATTCCAATTTCTAGTATTTATTGTCTAAGTCCTATGCTGGTTTGACTTTATAAAATGCAACACCTTACACGCATACAGTAAATATTGAAACCCATTTGCCATTCCTTGGTCCATTTACCTTGTTGATGAGGATACCCATCTGTAATCTATGATAATCTTGCTCATAGTCATAGAAAAATACAGTACAGAAACAGGACCTCCAGCCCTTCTAGTCCATGCTGAACCACTGAAGCTGCCTACTCCCATCAACCTGCACAGGGACCATCATTCTTCATACCTCTACCTATCCAAACTTCTCTTAAACATTGAAATCAATCTCACATGGACCACTTGCACTGGTAGCCCATTCCACACTCTCATGACCTTCTGAATGAAGTTTCCCATCATGTTCCGCTTAAAATTTTCACCTTTCACCCTTAAACCATAAACTCCAGTTGTAGTCCCACCCAACATCGGTAGAAAAAGCCTGCATTGAAGATATCACTTAAGTTATAATATCAAGAAGAAATACACATCAACTATTATTATTGACTTTGCCTTCAGTATACCATCAAGTGGCATTCAGCCTTGTTCCTTCATTAATTCCAGCCTTAAGCACAGATAATTCCCTTTCACTGGTTCAAGGTGAGCATGTTATAAACCTCACTGAAATTTTATCTGCAAACAAACTGTTCTCTTCTCCTTGATAATTCTGTTTGCAAGTTTATGCTATTAGTTTTCTTTATAAAATGCAATAAAACTAGCAATTCTCTGCATTGAGATCAATTGCAAAGTTCTTCAGTGTAAAATGTGTTGCATATAAAAATCATTACATGGACAGACACAGACAAGATAATTTATTTTATTCATATGATGCTGTGGAGGTCCAATGATACATTTTTCTTGTAAATAATGAACATCACATCAATAACAAATATTTTTAAACACTAAATTGCACAAATATATTCTTTTGTAGAACAGTTGGACATTTAATGCTTATTTGCTATCATAGCGGTTTTTTTTACACTGCATGTTTTCAGATCTGATCTCATGAGTACAAAATAGGCTGTATGTGGTAAAGGTATGGATATTGATGCAATCCACAAAATACATCAGTTTACACAGAGCAGAAATACATTTTTCCTGTATAAAAATGTGCATCTTGTTAAGATGCAAAAATACTTCAACTTACAATTTTAAAAATCTGAAATAAAAACATTGAGCATCTGTTGAAAGGATGATAAGAGAGAAAATGTTTCTGGCCTGTTGACTATTTAATAAAGAATTTGAAATTCTGATACATTGTTTCAATGTGACCCTTCAGTTGATAAAAAGATAGTCCAATAAATAGGAGCAAATCATTGGCTCCTCAGACCTGTTGCATCATTCAGTAAGATTATGACTAATCAGATTCTGGTCTCAGCCTCACTTTCCTGCCTGTTTTTCATAATCCCTGACTCCACCAAAGACTTAAAATCTGTCTTGAAAATACTCCATGACTCCCAAAGCTTGAGAATTCCAAAAACTCTCACCTGTAAAGAGCAATTCCTTTTCAGCCATGTTTAGTAGGCAATGCCTTATTCTGAAACGGTGTCCCCAATTCTAGATTTCTTCATCAGAGGCAACATCTTTGTCAAGCTGCCTCATACTTCTATGATGCTCTCTATTCCTCTGAACTACAAATGGTGTTGGTGCAACCTGTTCTTACTCCACCCCCTTTATCCCAGGAATCAACCTGGTATTTCCCAGTTTAAGTCAGGAGACCAGAGACATGCACAAGGTAGTCTCATCAATGCCCTGTACAGTTGTAGTAAGACTATCGTACTTTTATACTCAATACTTATTTGCAATAAAAGCCAAAACTTCGTATGTCTTATTGATTACTTGCTACACTTTAACAAGTGACTGTATTTCATGTATAAGGGCACCCAAATCCTCATGTATAGCAGCCTTCTACTACCCCTCTCCATTTAAACAATATTCTGCTTTTCTATCATGCCCCACATTGTATTCCGTAAACTAAATTCTTCCCGATGGTGTAAACTATATTTATCCCATTGCAGACTTGCTGTATCCTCCTCACAACCAGCACTTCTACCTGTTTAGTATTTTCTGCAGATCCGGCTACCATACACATATAGATTAGACACCATGACACCCCACGAGTTAGCTTGTCAAAATGAAAATTATTCATTTATCCCAACTTCATGTTTAATGTTGGTTAGTTTACTAACCATGATACTAAATTAACCTCATGCCATGAGTTCTTACATATTTAGTCATCTTCTCTCTGCCCCTCTCCTTTCTTGTTATATTTGTAGTTTTACAATGCACTGCAGGTTACCTAATATTGAGGGAATTTTGGAAGATCTTACTACTATCAACAGTCACTCCTTTTAAGATCCTAGGATAGAAACAATCTGGTCCAGATTCATCAGCCTTAATCCAGTTTACCTGGTGATTGTTTTGAAGATCCTCCCTCCCTTTTGAACTTGGATTTTCTACTGAAGTTCTCAATCACTTCCATTATGAATATAGCAAAAGATATTATTTAAAATCTCCTAAGTTTCCTTACTTCCTTCTATTAATTTCCTATTTGTATGCTCTGAGGAACCAATGTGGGCCTTACTATTTTCCTTTTTAAATGCTTTTTGAGTTGCTTTTATATTTCTTGCTAACTTACCCACATAATCTATTTATTCCTTGCTGATTTCCCTTTTTTTTGCAGACCTCTAATTTTCCAACACTGTGTAACTTTTAATTCGACATCATTCTTTACTTCAGAAGAGTATAATATCAAGCCAAAATATTTTAGAAATAATTAGTTACTGAAGAATGTGATCCACACAGTAAATTGTTGCCACCTATTAAAGGATTACTTTTAACATTTCATTCATAAAAATTTTAAATGGAGTTATAGAAACAGTACAACTCTATGTCCACTAACAAGTCCAATGTAGAAAGTCAGAAACACAATAAATTCTGCAGATGCTGGAAATCCAAGGCAGTAAGATTTTTAAATCAGCACTTTCAATACCATTTTGCAAAGAATGACAAGCAGAAATTTGGGAAAATACTTGTTATTCATCCAAGTAAAATTATGATAGGGGGCCAAAAGAAAACCAATGATAAAGACTACTACAGCTGCAATATAACCATATAACAATCACAGCACGGAAACAGGCCATCTTGGCCCTCCTAGTCCGTGCCGAACCCTTAATCTCACCTAGTCCCACCTACCCGCACTCAGCCCATAACCCTCCACTCCTTTCCTGTCCATATACCTATCCAATTTTACCTTAAATGACACAACTGAACTGGCCTCTACTACTTCTACAGGAAGCTCATTCCACACAGCTATCACTCTTTGAGTAAAGAAATACCCCCTCGTGTTTCCCTTAAACTTCTGCCCCCTAACTCTCAAATCATGTCCTCTAGTTTGAATCTCCCCTACTCTCAATGGAAACAGCCTGTTCACGTCAACTCTATCTATCCCTCTCAAAATTTTAAATACCTCGATCAAATCCCCCCTCAACCTTCTACACTCCAATGAATAGAGACCTAACTTGTTCAACCTTTCTCTGTAACTTAATTGCTGAAACCCAGGCAACATCCTAGTAAATCGTCTCTGCACTCTAATTTATTGATATCTTTCCTATAATTCAGTGACCAGAACTGCACACAATATTCCAAATTTGGCCTTACCAATGCCTTGTACAACTTTAGCATTACATCCCAACTTCTGTACTCAATGCTTTGATTTATAAAGGCCAGCGTTCCAAAAGCCCTCTTCACCACCCTATCTACATGAGACTCCACTTTCAGGGAACTATGCACAGTTATTCCTAGATCTCTCTGTTCCTCTGCATTCCTCAATGCCCTACCATTTACTCTGTATGTTCTATTTGGATTATTCCTGCCAAAATGTAGAACCTCACACTTCTCAGCATTAAACTCCATCTGCCAACGTTCAGCCCATTCTTCTAACCGGCATAAATCTCCCTGCAAACTTTGAAAATCCACCTCATTATCCACACCTCCTACCTTAGTATCATCGGCATACTTACTAATCCAATTTACCACCCCATCATCCAGATCATTTATGTATATTACAAACAACATTGGGCCCAAAACAGATCCCTGAGGCACCCCGCTAGTCACCGGCCTCCATCCCAATAAACAATTATCCACCACTACTCTCTGGCATCTCCCATCTAGCCACTGTTGAATCCATTTTATTACTCCAGCATTAATACCTAATGACTGAACCTTCTTAACTAACCTTCCATGTGGAACTTTGTCAAAGGCTTTGCTGAAGTCCATATAGACTACATCCACTGCCTTACCCTCGTCAACATTCCTCGTAACTTCTTCAAAAAATTCAATAAGGTTTGTCAAACATGACCTTCCACGCACAAATCCATGCTGGCTACTTCTAATCAGATCCCGTCTATCCAGATAATTATAAATACTATCTCTAAGAATACTTTCCATTAATTTACCCACTACTGATGTCAAACTGACAGGTCTATAATTGCTAGGCTTCCTTCTAGAACCCTTTTTAAACAATGGAATCACATGAGCAATACGCCAATCCTCCGGCACAATCCCCGTTTCTAATGACATATTAAAGATCTCCGTCAGAGCTCCTGCTATTTCTATACAAACTTCCCTCAAGGTCCTGGGAAATATCCTGTCAGGACCCGGAGATTTATCCACTTTTAAATTTCTGAAAAGCGCCAGTACCTCCACCTCTTTAATTGTCATAGGTTCCATAACTTCCTTACTTGTTTCCCACACCTTAGACAATTCAATATCCTTCTCCTTAGTGAATACTGAAGAGAAGAAATCATTCAAAATCTCTCCCATCTCCTTCGGTTCCACACATAGCTGACCACTCTGATTCTCTAAGGGGCCAATTTTATCCCTCACTATCCTCTTGCTTTTAATATAACTGTAGAAACCTTTCGGATTTACTTTCACCTTATTTGCCAAACCAACCTCGTATCTTCTTTTAGCTTTTCTAATCTCTTTCTTAAGATTCCTTTTACATCCTTTATATTCCTCGAGCAATTCCTTTACTCCATGCTGCCTATATCTATTGTAGACATCCCTCTTTTTCTGAACCAAATTTCTAATATCCCTTGAAAACCATGGTGCTCTCAAACCTTTAACCTTTCCTTTCACCCTAACAGGAACATAAAGATTCTGTACCCTCATAATTTCACCCTTAAATGACCTCCATTTCTCTATTACATCCTTCCCATAAAACAACTTGACCCAATCCACTCTCTCTAAATCCCTTCGCATCCCCTCAAAGTTAGCCTTTCTCCAATCAAAAATCTCAACTCTAGGTCCAGTCCTGTCCTTCTCCATAATTATATTGAATGTCCAGTTTAATCTTGAAGAAATTCTCCTTTATATTAGCAGTTCCATTCTCTGTTATATTACTCTTGGAAATATTCACAACTCATAAAAATTGGTCACTCTGGCCATACGGTACATTTATTTATGTGCCATTACTTTGTTTTGCTCTACTTACAGGCTGTAGTTCAAAATCAGGTTGGAAAATGTTAATCTCATTTTTGTACAGTGTGAGAAAGAAAATAATTCATGATTTGTCTAAGTTTTACCTGGAGTCGCATTTATGAATCATCTTAAAAGACTACAATTACCCAAGGCTAATAGGCCACATAATTCCGCCACACACTGGTTTGTTTTGGTGCAAATGTTTGTGATTTGTTCCACATTAGTGTCTCACTCACCTGTAGCTTGGCACGGATACAAGAAAGAGAGAAATATGCACAATGCTGTTATCTACTGGAAGTGTGCATAGTATGGAAACCAGGATACTGATCAATGTACAAGACAGATTTATGTCAATACTGTGAACTAGGAGTTCAACAATATAAATATCTCATTGTGTTAACACTGGACAGCAGGATAAATGATTCCCTCCCACCTAAAGGAATTATGAAAAACTTTCAGATTATTTGCTAATGGGATTCCAATGGAACTCACTCAATTCAATTAGTGTTTTGAGTTTTTAAATTCCTTTAAAATAGTTAATATTTTCAAAAAGTGGTGGCACCGAGGACTGCACTTCGACTTCACATCTTGGTATTTGTTGCCTGTACAACTCAGACTGCTGCTTACATGCTAAGATAGTCAACATTGAAGTTGGTGCTAGCTCTGTGCTGAAAACATTACAATGAGTGGCAATGTGAATTTCAGTCATTGACTCCGCTGTGTTGAATAGACTGACCTAATTGCACATAACAATTGCTTTGGGGTGCTACTTAATTTGATTGTCAACATTGCAAATCCGTGTTTGTTGATGGATATCCTTGGCAAGACATACAAAGATTCTCGACACTACCATCTCCCCTTAAAGCACATTGTTGATCAAGGTATTCTGTAAACATGTTCACAGACTGATAGCTATCCATTCAGCTATTCTTAAAGCAGGAGAGTGTGCAGTTTTACTTCAGGGTGAAATTAGTCTGTTCCATTTGCCATGATGGCCTCAATGAGTTCAGAAGTTAGATTGTTAACCCACGTCCACATACTCCCTTTGGGAAAGAGAAAGTACATCAGTGTCTGAACAATGATTCTGATAGAAAAAAGGTAACGATGATGGAATGCCCTTGGTTTTTTGCAATTCTTTTATAAGATGTATTTATTTCACAAGGGAAGAGAATCAGAGGAATCCTTCTCCAGCCGTAACCACCGATTATGTGAGGTTCAATCATCCACAAGCCCAATTATCTACTAGATAACTACCTTGTGGCAGGCATTGCTTCATTACACAGCTTACTAGATCTGAATTTCTAGCCAAATTAGTCTTACAGTGCAAGTAATTTATTTCTCAGTTGATGTTTAGCTACTTTGTCCTTCTCTTCATTCCATTAATTATAAGTTTATAAAAGTGCAAAATAAAGCTCTTGTTAATTTATACTCTCCTTCATTCTGATGGATCATGGAATTTCTTCTATAAAATGTACTTCAAATTGTATGCATTCAACTACTGAAAAATAACCACGCAATTCATATTAATTTTACCTATTTCAGAGAACCTCACTGATACTTGCAGGATGTGTTCAATATGAAATTATTTGGTTCTGTTATATACTGTATGGAAAGGGTTTATATTTATTTGGCATTTTTACCAAAACACTTAGATCAGGCATGAGACCATATTATGTTAAGCCAGGTCCCACAATGAACATGATGAATAGTAGATGTAACTCTTCATGGTGTTCTAGGCTGAGGAAGGATTATCAATCTGGATACTGACAGGGCTCTTTGACATTCTTCAGTGGTGTTGGAATCTTGATTGTCCTAGTTTCTCATTCTAAGACCTTTTTGTAAAATGCAGAATCGCCTTAGTATCATACGAACATTTGTTATACCCTTCCATGACTTCCATGTAGTGAGCAATAAGGCCACAGCATCCTGTTTCATATTCTTAGACATTGAACCAGGCCAAGTTGACATTCAAAGATTTTAGATCAAAGCTTGAACTTGTTTTTATTTCATTAAACCTAGCAAAGCATTTTTGAATTTCGCCAAGAATTGTTACATTTAGTTCAGTTTGATTTTATTCTATTCTTCCCAATTTAGGTTTCTTCCTCTCTTGATTTTGTCAATCTCACCAAGGGAGTCAACACTTCTGAGGATCCTGTACAATGTTCACACACGCTCACACACACACCCATGCTATACAAGCATACACACATAGACACTTGCACACATTCATGTACTATACACACACACATCACCACGTAAATCACCAACTGTTATTTACAACGAAAAACTGAACTATCATATTGGCAGATAATATCAATTGGACACAAAACCATGGATTCATATACAGTAGTTTGGTCCACTGGATTAATCACACTCCTGCTCCACATTACCACCACTCCCAAATTCACACATGATGAGTTTATTTAATCTACACCTCATTGGACATCAAATATGAGCATGATCCCCTTCTTACCGAAAATACAGACAAGGACTTCCAGCAGAAGAGGAGAAACAATAGACAGACTTACATTTATATGATGTTCTTCATAATCCCAGGGCATCCCAAATGAAGCATTCTTTGAAGCCTGAATGAATGATCCTGACAAAGTTGTTGAATTTTGAATTTCCCATCTCTGACCCAGAATGCTTTTACCTCTCCTCTGAATGAGTTAAGCTAACTCTGTACGAGGAACATAAACATAAGAAAGTCTGCAGATGCTAGAAATCAAAAATGATGCACACAAAATGCTGGAGGAACTCAGAAGGTCAAGCAGCATCTATGGAAAAGAGTAAACAATTGACGATTTGGGCTAAGACCCTTCTTCAGTACAAGAAATCAGAACTAAAACCACAATGATAGGTTTAGCTTCAATAACAGTAAATGCTTTCACTGTCACATTTTTAAGATAACTATAGAATTCCAAAACAGAATAAATAATACACTGTTTCTTCTTCTTTGTATCCTCAATGTTAATTTCTGCACAACTTTACCCATGAGGCATGATGTTAAATACACTTGCTCAAGCACTTTTGACCAAGCTGAGATTGCAAAATAACCCGTTGAAAGGTCATGTAACAGCAAGTAAATATAACTTAATAAACATCACCTGTGTAATGATTTGGCAGTATCTCACTGTCAAAAGTAGGGATCTGTTTTTTTAAAAACTCATTTTAATAATTGTTTGTTCTGGCAATGATAAACCTTTAATAAGTAACTTTTGAAAAGTATGCTTATTATTACTGATGGTGTTCTTCTTTTCAAACATTAACATGCATCAAATATATAACATTGGACAATGCTGACACTATAATAATACAATATGTCAAAAGAACCCACAAACAACATTGTTATCGCACCAAGATTTTTTTTGGTTCAAAATATCTGCTGCAGATTTTGCTTAGTTCTTAACGGGAGTATATTTGTAAAATCAAGCCTGTAAAAGAAAAGCTTTTTTTGTGAAATAGATTCTCAAAATCAATGACTTCCTTATTTACAAGTCCTCTATTCTTGACTATCATCTGCCCAACGGAAACAATACTACCCATCCATTTCTTTGCTACTGGGAGGAAAGTGGCAACAGAATGAGGTAGCTGGTCCTTTGATTTTCCTCTCATCTTGAGAAGAAAGCTAAAACCTTCAGCTTCAGTTCTTCCATGACATCAATATAGAGAACTAATTTTGTTAATACATCTAAAGGTCTTGAAAATAGTGTGCATGCTAACAGAATATAATTTGAAAAGAATTCAGATAGGTAATAAAATATGCCCTTTCCAATGTAACCAAGAAGACATAAAGAGAAGTTATAAAGTTCACGCTGTTCAGTTTGTGACCTTGAACTATTTTAGCAAAGTCTTCTTCAAAAGTAGCATAAGTGTTACCAATTATGGAACATAGACCAGAAAGAGCAAGTTGTAAGCAATCTCCTGTTTAATAGCTAAAATATAAAACTCATGTGATTATTTAAGACGTTGAGTAGATGTTTTGCTTCATATAGGTAGAATGATCTGTAGTAATATTCAGTAGCATAGTTGGGGGCACCAATTACTGTTCACACTATTCAGGCAATACTTTGGAATCAACAAATCTCAAGCAATTTGTGTTGTCTGTTTCAAAGAGCTCTTGGAAATCTCAGACTGCATGGTTGACATGGCAATAGCTTCATAGTCCTCCTCTCTGGAGCTGCATTTACAGTAATGGAGAATTGATCGCAAGTCCCTCTGAAAGTTCTTATTGAGGAATCCATAAAAAATGGGGTTTGTGCAGGTCGAGAGCATTGCTGTCAGATGGCATAAAGAGAAAACTAGATTATGATGGCAATTATTAATAACCTCATGGTTCCAATCAAAAATAGCATTGAAAACGTTGAGAGGTAGCCAGCAGACTGCAAAAGCAACTACAATGGAGATTAGCATAATGTTGATCCTTCTGTTCTCATCTGCCCTGTATTTATTCTCTCTCATCTTGTCCATCATGGTATTCCTTCTCCTCAGGCGCACATATATCTTTTAAAGACAGAACAAGATTACTTTTAATAAATTATATTTAGAAATTCAAGCACATCTGTATCACATTATAGAAAATATTCTTTTCTGGAAATCAGACATAAATTGTTCTCCAAGCTGACAGCAATCTCATGGCTCTCTAAACACTCAGCCATCTACTGAACTATAAAGTATGTCCTGTAATCCAGGGAATACATAGATTCGTCATAAAGTCTCAGTTGGCTGATCTCTGCCAGTTTGGTGGAAGGAATGTTCAGATAAATTCAGTGACCAAGATTTTGGCTTTCCAATTCCTATTCAATCGTGTATCTTATTTGAAGGTAGCAAAGTATGACTCAGTAGGGACAGCCGACAGTCTGAACTGCCTGAGAAGGGTCATTGTCTATGCCAACATATCAAGAATGAGGAGAAGGTGTGGAACATTTAGCCTCTCAGGCCTGCTCTACTTTTGAATTGGATAATATCTGACCTGATTGTAACCTCAATTCTGCATTCCATATGTTAACTTTACACATCCTTGTTTTTCAATTATCTACCTCCAAATTAAAACAAAATCAAAGACATTGCTTTGATCACTGTCTGAGAAAGAGAGACACAACAGGGAACAGCCTCTCCCTATCCTCCCTGTTGCGTAGTTGCATGTCCCTCTTGCAAAGTTCAGTCAAGTTCCTTCTGAGTCTTCTGAATTCCAGCAGAGTCAAGCCTTGCTTGCTGAACCTTTCCTCATAAGACGAACTGTACTTCCTCTGAACTGAGTTCAACATTTATTAATGTACTCCCTTAAATAAGGAGTCTAATATGGTATGTAATGGTCCACATGTGGTTCCACCAATTCCTTCATACAACTGGAAAATTACCTTCCCACCTTTACTATATATCCAATTTCCCAAGCAATGAATGGTAACTTTCTGCTAGCTTTTCTATTTCTTCTGCAGAACTGCATGCTATTATAGGCACCTGGGTAAGGTGTCAGCAATAACCTGGCCCTTCTGTGACCATACCGATAAGGGCCACATGATAGCATAGTAGTCAGCACAACTGTTTACACTGCAGGCAACCTGGGTTCAATTCCGGCTGCTGCCTGTGAGGAGTTTGTACGTTCTCCCCATGGCCATACAGGGTTACTCCGGGGCTCAGGTTTTCTCCCACAGTCCAAAGAGCAACTGGCTAGCAAGTTAATAGGTCATTGTAAATTGGCCAAGTGAGGTTAAACTGGGGGATTGCTGAGTGGTGGGGCATGAAGGGCCTACTCCGTGCTGTATCTCAACAAATTAATAAATATTGGCATCAAGTCCTACACAGGGAATGCAGAGGCAAGTGTAGGTGATGAAAGAAGACACAGACTTAGGTTAGTTCTTCTTGCAAGCTACAGATTTATACAATATGATATTAGCAATCAATTCCTTAACAGTGCTTTCTAAAATGCATTAACTCATTTATAAAGGAGCAAGGCTTATGTAAATCATTGAACAACATTTGAATCATTTATCAGTAAATTCAATTTAAAACAGAATATCTTTAAGTGATTCTTAAGGCTATAATTTTCTTAAAATGACAATAATTCTCACTGTTTACCATATTAATTGAGCTAGAACAGTTTGCTGTATTGGAAACATCCTTATATATCCTGTTTATTGTAATATTTTAAAATATCATAATCATAAAAAAGGTTTTATAGAAAGGCTTGCTGAAATTACTGAGTGTTTGAATTGGAAAAGTGCCAGCCCTCCTGAATATAACTTTTACTGTTTTTATTTCTTTGTTTTTGCAATGTGTCTCTCAGAGGTGCAAGATCTCTACAAGGGCCAGCAATCTCATTGGGTTCTTCTTTTATTTCTTCAGTATTTCTGGTATCACCAAAGACCAAAGCTTCACTAATATAGTTTGCTAACAACAAGTAGTAATATTCTTATTCCTTCTCTTACATTTGTGTTTGCTCTCTCTTGATGTGACTAGTTTAAATTGTCTGTTTGCACTTTCAGACTGTATCACATCACTAATTCACTTCAACGTCACCATCAAGCAGTCAAGAAAGGAGAAACTGGGCACAAAATAACAGACAAGGTCTCTGTGGGCTCGTAGCATTTGTTGCTTGTTACAGGCCAAAGTGCCAGACCAGAGCTGGATGAGTCTAGATCAGTGCTGGTTGAAATTCCTAAGGCTTCAACCAAGAAGCTGTCTTAGAATTGCAGGACGCAATATTGAGTTGAGAAGCTGCAAGAAAAGAAAGTGGCAGGCAACTTGAGCTCAGGGTTGACCCTGCAGACTGAAAATGTGCAACTCCTTAAGCAATCACCCAATCTTGGTTTTGTTTCTCTGGCATTGAGGAGACAAAATGGTGAACACTGAATATAGTACACTAGATTGGAAGAAGTGATTGCTACTTCATATGGAACGGATCGAGTCCCTAGTTGGTGAGAAGGGAAGTGAGAGGACAAAAGTTGCATTGTGGATGCAAGGGAAAGTGCTATAAGAAGGGGAGTGGTTAGTTGGAGTAGAAGGGTGGACTAGGGAGTCATGAATGAAATGGTCCTAGTAAAATATTGGGAGGAGAGGAGGGGGAAGATGTGCCCAGAGGTAGAAACTTCTTGAAGGTGTGCAGAATTAGAGAGAATGATTTCTTGAATGTAGAAACTGGAGTGAGTAGAAGATGCAGATCAGCAGAAGTCAATTCTTGTTCTGTCCTGGAAGAGGTAAGTTGAGGGCAAGGAAGAAGGAACTGGATGAGATGCGGACAAGGGCTTTGTCAACATTAACAAAAGAGAAACTGATGTTTAGAAAGAGCATTAGCATGCCTGACTGGTCTGTTTCATTCAGCTGACACCTGCATCCCCTACCTTGCTGCACTATGGTATGAGTTCTTAATGATTAAATATGGCAACTGATCAGCTCACTGTAGTTAAATAAGTTAAAATTCTTCTGTGGAGCAAAGTCAGATAAAATTAAAATAACAGAAGAAATAAAATAATGGGTTTAAAGTTCACAGTTAACTTTTGCAATGTGATGTGTTGCAATCTTAGGATAGCTTGCCGAGGTCAAGTCCAACCTGCTGTTTTTCCAGCGGTGTGACTTACTAAACTATTGGTAATGGTCATGATTGTGGTCCTGTGGCTGGGAGGGCAATGATTGCCATTCCCCGAGTCTGAATATTCAGCTACAGGGAGGCAACTTCACCACAGTGAAGTCAAAGGGATGATTGGCAGCCATATCAAGTTGAGTTTATTATCATGTGCACGAGAACTGTTTCCCTCTTCGGACTGTCAAGGTCATTTGGCAAAGTGCCTCAGCAACAGAACACTTTAAAATCAACAAGACATTCTCTGGCTGGTGGCGAGAAGAGTGCACTTCTCATCAGGGTGGGCCAGGATCTAAAGGCCACTGCACATTGCCCATGAGATGGCCATTCGTCCACTTACAGACCATGTCAAAAAAATCTGGAAGGGTATTCAGTGACCTTTGTTAAAGCTCATCCTGAGTAGCTGTGTAACTGAGGGCTCTGTATACTCCCAGCCACTCTCCAAGACACTTAGTGGGCCAAGCAACTGCTCCTGCTGGAGATCATCAGCTTTTTGGAAGCCAATTGCTGGTCTTTCTGAAACCTGATAGCCTTACAGTGGAAGGGGAGGTCCACAGGAAATGCTGCTGACTAGCACATTGCAAAGTGCCAGAAATTCTACATACGTCTGTCTTTTTCCTCCCACATCTCAAAGACATGTGGGTTAGTTGGTTAATTGGCCATTGTAAAATTGTTCAAGTATGTGGGTGAGTTGTAGAATCTAAAGAGAACAGAGGAGAATGTGGAGAGAATAAGTGACTAGCATAGAACCAATGTAAATAGGTGTTTGATGGTTTACAGTCAGTAGACTAAAGGACCTGTTTCTGTGCTGTCTGACATTATGACAATCAGAATGGTCCTAATTAAGCTGTTTAATCACACCAAAACAAATGAAAAAATGCACAACCATTCATGAAAAGAATGGTAATGAAGTTTTTTTTTAAAAGAAAGTTAAAAACCAAATTTGGCTAAATCCAACAATAGCACACTTTGGCACTTTGACAATATTTGGGCATTAGAACTCACCCTGGTTTCTGAAGTTGTGAATTGAAAATACCAGGAGTAAAGAGTTTCCTTTGTGATTCCAAAGTTAATTATTCTTTTTTGTTATAGTGTTGCTCCAAGTCAAGATACTTATGAGAATGTAATCAGTTGTGTTAGGTGTTCAATTCCAAACTCACTTTTATTGACTTTATTGACATTAAACTAATAAAACTCAAATCAAATTGCTGTTGGGGTCCGGTCCAGAGCCCACCTTTCAGGTCTTGCTCCGGTCTGCGGACTCCGGGCCTTGCAGCCAGCCCTCTTGTCACCCGGAGCCATTGGATCATCTTGGCTTAAGGAGGTACACCTGTTGCCTATTAGGGGGCAGGTGTTTATAGGGGGCTTGGGGACTGAGCCTAGTTTGGGGGTTATCCTAATCTGCTGGCTCTGAATCCTGCTCTGTACCTGGTCTGCTGGTTCTGTATTCTGTTCTGCCCTGCTTGGAATCCTTTTCTGCCCTGGTTGCTGCCCTACTCTGTATCTGTTCTGTCCAGGTTTGTCTTGTTTTCCTGCTTCTCTTGTGTGTGCTGGTTCTGCTGTTCCACTGTATTTGCCTTGCCCATGCTGTCATGCTGTCTGTTTGCTTCTCCCCATTTACTAGTGTATCCTGGTTGTCCTGCTGCTCACCCTGGACCTAGCTCCCTTTTGTTCCCTTACCTCTGTTGGGTAAGCCAGGTCATTGCTGTTACCCCTTGGGTGGTTCTGTCCCTTGCCTCTGTTGGGTAAGCCAGGCTGTTGCTGTCCCTTCCTACACCTCACCTCTGATGGGTTGTGCCCTGCACCTGCCCAGGCCTCTGTGTTTCTGCTTGGGAGGTGGCCCTGCCTGGGATCCATGCAGCTGGCCCTGAGGACTCCGATCCTTTTCACCCCTTGCTCCCTATGGGTTGTACCTGCACTTGCCCAGGTGTTCTGTGTCTTGCCTGGGCCTCTGTGTTCCTGCCTGGGAGGTGGCCCTGCCTGACCCCTGGGATCCAGTACCACCTGCATTATCCCTTGCATGCCACGGCATCCCATCCTGTCGTACCCCTAGTACTTCAGTGCCTGTGTCCTGCGTTTGGGTCCATTCCATGTCTGCTCCTGACAATTGCTCATTCACCAGAATATAAATCACTGCTGTTAAGATTCATTGTGAGGTTAAATCATACAGTTTGATCATATTATTGAAGAGCTGCAGAGAGTGCAGGACACTAGTTGGTTCCTATTAAAGAGATCATTCTGATGCCTAAACAATAGCAAATTTCTATCATGGACACCACAGTGGAGGAGCAGTTAGTGTAACACTATTACAGCTCAGGACGTTCCAGAGATCCGGATTCAATTCCGGCACCACCCTGTAAGAAGTCCCTGTCTGACCTCCTGGTGGAATGTCTGGGTCACTTCCAGGTCTGCCAGTTTTCTCTCACAGTCCAAAGATGTACTGGCTAGGTTAATTTTTAATTGTGAATTGTCCGGTCATTAGGTTAGGGCTAATCGGTTTGTTGGGTGTTGCTGGGCAGTGTAGCTCAAAGGGCCAGAAAGGCCTATTCCACACTGTAATGCTAAATATGACCAAATTTTATAGTTTAACATCAACTCCATGGCTAATTAAGGTGCATTCCTTGCTGAGTGTTCCACATCTCAAAATCTTCATGTGTTACAAATGATTGTACCTTACAAATATTTGTTAATCAAATATTTAATGCACGTATTTAAAATAAATGATTGAGCCCTTTTCTCTGAAGGAAAGCTCTTTTTTAAAAAAAAATAGCCAGAAGGCTAACAAAGAAAATCAGATTTCACACTGATTCATGTAACTGGTGCAAATCTTTGAAAGCTGGAATGAAACAACAGGAATTTGCACACAGAGGCCAACAACTCAAGCAAATTTGATTTGTTTCTTCACTTCAATCCCTATCAGGATTTACCATGCATGAATTTTCCTGATCGGGGAACAATCTGAAAAATATTCTGTGGAACATTAATATTAATCCTATTACTTTTAAAAAAAAAAATCTGGAAATGATACAAATAACATTTTCATTATAAATACATAAATACTTATATTAACAGCACTGACAGGGATGAAGATTCCTTTGTCTATGCTTTTAAAAGATATGTATGCCTGTTTATTGTAAATAAATTAATATCTGTATTATGAAAAAAGAAAGGAATTTTATTCAGACATATGAAATATTCAGACAATAACCTAACATAATAATTTCCATACTTTTTTTCATTTCCTATAGGAAAAATAATGAACTTATGTTCTCTTTAGATCTAACGAAAAGCTGGTCTATCATTCCATCACTCACTGCTCTTGGGAAAACAGAATTTATAAACCTTTCTCTCTCAAGATTGTCCACGAGAGGTGCATAAAATTACTTTAGTGTTCACCAATTGATGTCCGGTTGAAAAGATCAAAGACAAATAAGAGAAATTTTTTGAAGTGTACAATCTTGTTCATCAAGATAAGATTTATAATTTTGTAAGAAATAGCAACATACTGTGCATATATTTTCCATTACATTAAACACACCAGTGATTAATCCTTATCAAAAAAAATTTAGAGTATCAAAGAAATACAGCAAATAATTACTTTAGCTGTGTGATTAATGAATCTGCCTGAATTAAATCAACTTTATTGATCTTGATCATTATTTTCTATACAATTTAAAGCAGTCTTCATTCAAATAGCTGGGAAAGTTATCTCCATTTACTGTTTTTCATTTTCTTCTTGCAGTACTCCAAGCAGCCTTATGTGATAGCAAAGAAATCTGATTTGGTAAATCACTGATAAAAAATTGCTGTGATTGTTCCTTGATCAGAAAACTTAAGCCTGTGATAAACAACAAATGGTGGAAATATTTAAAATAACTATGTGCAGGAAATATACAGCAAGCCACAAAGTAAGTTCACATTTTCAGCAAATGTTATGTTGTCCATCCACTTATGCTGATTGTCTTGCAGAATGAAAAATAAAACAAATTACATTATACAAAAAGACAAACTGGTCCCTTTGCACAATCTCCTTCTGTGTGACACAGCAGTATTAGTTATATCTAACTATTGAAAATACCACAAATAAGCATAATTGGAAAGCCGAGGATCATCTTGGGCAGTTTCCTTTCACTCTTGCTACATTTATGTGCTTTTAGATGTTGGCTAACATTATGATTTAAGTTCAGATTTGGAATATTTTTCTTAATGTAGTTGCTAATAACATATCTCTTAAATAAAATTCTTAAGATTAATATCATAACAATAACTGAAATAAAGTAGTTATGTCTTCACAAAAATCTGTCCTTAAACTGCACTACCATAACTTTAACACATTCAAGCAGTGTAGTACTCACTAAACATATGCATAAACCCGAAACTTTGATTGAACACATTGAGCGCTCAATAACAGTTCCATCTGGCAGCAATCATGACTACTGTCTGCCAATGTCTTTAAAGATTCATGTTAGATCGATTTTGAAACTGCTTCAAAGCGACATTGTAGTACATCAGCTTATTCCGAATTGACAGATTGAAAACCAAAACATAAGATTCATAAGCAAACCAACTTTGATCATATGTAAACCAGACAGATATGTCGCAAAATATAGACACTTCTTCTCACTTACTTTGAAGTAGCAGATGAATATGAAGCAGAGCGGAGCAAAGTACTGCAGTATCAGGAGATAAGTGGTGTAGACAAGCCTCTGGTTTTCTGATGGCCACTGGTCAAAACACAAATACTTCACAGCAAACTCCGCTGAGTATCTAGCGTCGTACTGGATCTGGTCGCTTGTTAGAACGTGGAAAAGTAGAAAAGGCAGTGCTGTGAGGATGGCCACTGTCCACATAATGGCAATGCTTAGGTAGGCATGCTTGTTGTTGGGTCTCCAACCACGGGGGTTGATGATCAACTGGTGGCGCTCCACAGCAATCAGCACCAAGGAGAAGATGGAGACAGTTATGGAGATGCACTGTATCATGGTATTCAGCTTACACATGGCCTCACCAAAAATCCAGTGGTCCATGAACGTATAGACAAAAGTGAAAGGCAAGCACATGATACTGATGAGCAGGTCGGAGACTGACAGGTTGACAATCAGAATGTTTGTGACATTGTGCATTTCCTTCTGTTTCATGATGATAACAATTAGAAGTAGGTTGCCAGAAACCCCGAAGATCATGATAGCACTGTAAATCAGAGCTAATATGAAAATCATGGCAGATGGTGAATAGCATTGGTCAAAATGATCAAAGGTGAAATTTCTCTTTGAAAAGTTAAAGAGAATGGAAAGGTTTCCAGCGGAAAGAGAAGTTGTACCATCCATTCTGCTTGCAAACCGTGCACTGTGGGCGACAAAAACTTTGGTGATGGCGTCTTCTGGGAAGAATGTTCTTTTCACAATTCATGTCATTTCCATGTTTTCTTAAACAAAGGTATCTTTCTATAATTGAAAATAAATATTACCAAAAATACAGTGAATGAAAAAAAATCCCAACTGCTCAGGATCAAAAGAAAACAATTGTCATCATCTAACTTTGGAAAACTGAAAACTATGGTCATTCAGCCACTTACTTTGTAGGATCGAGCAATCAAATAATTGGGTCTAGAATTTAAGTGGCACCCCTTTGGTGTTGAATGCCTGATACTGTTATCAGATAACTTGATTCTCATACATCTAACACTGTGGTTTAGATGTTCATTGATAATAAAAGGTTTGTAAACTGAGATTCCAGGAAGCAGGTCGAGATATGATACTTAACATTGTACCTCCTAAAAAAATGAAACTTTGAACTGTTGTTTGCATATGAAGGCATTTGCAGAAGACATGCAAATATTGTCCCTCTGCAACCTATCTTCCTTTGTTTAGCTAAGGACGAGCATAGCCCTGTTGCAAAAATTTAGCTCAGAGGGACTGTCTGTCTTAATTCTTCTCTGAAGTATTCAGTAACTGCTGTTTGCCTCCAGTAATGGCTTTGCTTCATTCTGCCACATCATTACCTCCAGAATCTCATGAGGATAGTAATTAATATAAAATACTGTATATAAATCCTATAAAATTAGGTCAAATTTAATTATACTATTATTACTTTTCTAAAGTTGATATTGTTTTATAAGATTTTATTCTGCTACAGGCTCCTCTTCAGTAAGGTACAGGACATGGTGTCCTTTCATGGGCAAATCAAAAGACGTGGGGTTAGTCTCCAAACACAGAGCTCTGCCACTTCACTGCCTTCTCAAATCTCCCCACTGTAAGACTGCTTGTCATTGATGAATCATTGTCCATGGGCCCAATCCTGCCACTAGTTCTACCCATCTGACCCAGACACTGGCTTTGGGTTAAACAAGTTTGTTTGCAATACCAAGACGTATTTGATCTCTGGACTTCATGACCTTGATGTTCTGTTGCATACAAGAATGATATATGCACCTTATGTTGGAATTTAAAAAGAAATGATTTTGGAAGTGATCGGTTACTTTGTGCACTGGGACTACATTGGCAGATTTGACTCTGGTGCCTCATATTCACAACCCCACATATTAATTCAAAAACAACATTAATTGAGCAATGTGGTAGTCAAAGAGCATTGAGGGCTATCCTGTTATTAATCAAAATGCCTATCCTTACCTGTAACACTGCCAGGGAGTCTCAGATACCTGTCTTCTTCCAGGTAGAAAGAAGTTTCCATTGTTACTAATTCCCACCTCAAGCTTCCTGAGGCATCCCTAAATATCTCCATGACTCCCACAAATACTTTCAAGTCTCACTCTTGCTGCCTATTTCTGAACATTCTCCATTAAACCGGCCCCCAATCCCTCCTGTGACAGATTCAATACCCCCTTCCTCCATCACTGATGTCAATCCTGATAGGTAACCCAATTCCATTCTGTGTTGGTAATTTCCCTCCTTTGCACTCTCCAACTTGGGGTGTGTGTCCCACTATCTCTTCCCCCAAGGACTCCACTCACCACATCCCCAATCTTCCCTCCAGTCCCAATCCCAGTTCCCGAGCAAGCCCCCCCTCTGCCCAATCACCATGCTTCAAGGTGCTGGGAGATCCAAGGCTTTATTTATTTATCTCTAGATTAAATCTTTTCCATCATAAGGACCATCTCTTTACACCTTTGATCTTCAGTTTAACTATTTATCCACTCCTTCACTTCCATTTCAAAATACCTTCATCCAGAGGATTTTGCTTGCCATCCCAATCCACATACTTAGCATTTCTAAATCCCTGCTAACCGGAAGTATCCTACAGAGTTTCATTCATTCAATAGTCCTGTTGCTGTTGAATTCAATTACTCCCCAAACACTTCCATTCTTACCTTTTAAAATATTTTCCTGGTCTCATTTCTGTAATCTCTTCATTCTATCATTACCCTTCATACTCTGACCCAGGCTTTAGTATGTAAATTGCTTTAGCTAGAATTTTCTGTCTCCTACTGTACGTAGTGCTCCCAGTCTGGCCTCCTGTATACTGGGGAGAACCAATACAGATTGGGAGACCACTTCGCTGAGCACCTCTGCTCCAACTGCCACAAAAAGTGGGATCTCCCGGTGGCCACCCATTTCAATTCTACTTCCCATTCCCATTCTAATATGTCAGTCCATGGCCTCCTCTACTACCATGCTCAGGTTGGAGGGGAAACACCTTACATTCCATCTGGGTAGCTTCCAACCTGATGGCATGAACATCAATATCTCGAACTTCTGGTAATTTCACCACCCCCCTGCCCGCTTCACCATTCCTTACTCATGTTTCCCTCTCTTACCTTATCTCTATATCTCCATGGTCCCTGTCCATCAGACTCCCGCTTCTCAAACCCTTTATCTCTTCTTCCCTGACTTCTGCCTATTTGAACTTAAGATACATAATACCAATTGATCTATTTATCATTCAACAAAGTCACTCCAGGTAGCCTGGTGTGGATGAGAAAAATACGGATCATTATGTGATTACCTACTCCATGTAAAGGACAGCACTTGTGATCACTGTATGATGGTGTCAAATATTGTATAAGATTTTCCTCAGATTCAATCTACTATTTTTATATATTAGCTGAGAAACACTTACAGTATTTGCTTGCTCTCCTTTTCTGAATTGGTGTTTTTCTGTTGAAATAAACAAGAGCTAGTTTTAAATAGTGGGATCTCAAAATAAAAATTTCAATGCCTGTAATCAATTATTACAACTCAAATTCTTAGAATAATTTTAAAAAGCAAATTTTATTTGGATATTCTAATTTTCTTCTTGAAGGAAGATAAAAATTACAAACTATTTCACTGATCTCAAATTTTATTCTTAAATCAACTCTAGTCAAATAAATTGTCATATTTCTTTTGGACCGAATATTCAAACAAAATATTAGCAATGAGAAATCATTGGATTTGATTGAATTTAGCAAAACAATTATGGAATAAAATACTTCTGAATGGATTTTTCAGCAATAAATTTTAATGAGTAGAAAAATCATTACATCGATTTCCTCATCTGAAATTCTAATCAAGTCCTCTTAAGTGAAGTGTGACATTTAAAATATATTAATTTTGAAATAAATTACTTCTTTATAAACTACAATGTTGAAAGTTTATAATGAATAATTCACCTTTTCTTTGAACATATATTTGCTTAAGTTATCAGTGCACAAAAGGACAATATTTCTAAGTGATTAATGGGCATTCGTCATATTTAATTCCAATTTAAGAACTAACTGATGAGAACTAATAGAAACTGGAAGTGCTCAGACAACCCTTCAGGACAGTATATTTGCTACATCACACAAATGCAGAGTAGTCAATGAAAGAGTACATGAATTTCAACACACTTGGGGGCCTGAATACATTTAAAAAATTGCAAAAAGTTGTCAGAAAGCTACATTTTCAGAAAAAAATTTAAGAAGAGAAAAAGGTCATGAAGGTGGATATTAAGTCCTTTGAGAATCCGAATCTGAAAGCAACTTTGGTTGGTTAAGGTGGGAGTAGATGGTAGGTGGGACTGGGAATTAAATATAAAAGAAAAGATACCCAAGATATTCATTTCTAACACAACTTTTGCTTTCAATAGCTGACTGAAAACCTCTTAGCAATATACCTTTGACAATTCCAAAGATTCAAAGTACATTTATTATCAAATTACGTAAGCAGTATACAACCCTGAGATTCGTCTTCCTCACGACAGCCACGAAACAAAGTAAAACTGTGGAACTCATTCAAAGAAAAACATCAAACCACTCTCCACGCGCAAAAAAAGTGCAAATGGCAACAAAAAAAACAAGCAGAAAACACAATACAAACACAAAATTGAAAGAGTCCAGGCATATTCAGTTCAGCTCAGTAGTCGTTATTTGCAGGCCGCCCAGATTCAAAATCGGCCAAAATAACAATAATAACAAATGGCACTTGCTCATTAACAGGGATTTTGACTCCTTTTACATTTTGAATGGGTTCCTTGAATTTTCTGGAACTTACCAGTATGAGGAGCTCATAGGGACGGACAAATCAATCTATCAATGTAAGCTCTGGGCTCGCTGCTGCTTTCCTGAGTTACTCTATCAGAGGCTTTTATTTTCCCTGTTGGAAGCTAGTTCCGAATACTCAGCTGGATATTTTCTTGGTACCCGAGTTAAACTTCAAAGTTTTACTGTTTGAAATTTAGTGTTCTAAATTTAAACTTTATAGGCACCTACTTTTTCAATTTACTTTGCCTGGTTTTGTGAACGCTGTTCTTTCCATGAGTCAATGAAACAGAGCAGAGGGCCAAGTTGAATCACAGAAATGCTATGGAACACAAAAAGGACATTTTGTAGAAGTGTAATCCTGTTAGTTCACAGTTCTTTCCTCAGAGAACCATAAATGATTCCTTCTAAACTGCATGTCTGACTCTCTTCCGAAGGCACTGATTAAGCTTCTGCCAGCCTTGCACACAGTATAATCCACATCATGACAACAATGAGTAAAGCAGTTTTCATCAAATCCCCCTTCATCAAAAATAAATTAAATCCATGCCTGCTGGTTCTGGAAATGGGAAGAATTTCCCCTCACTTAAACTTTCAAAAGCAGTCACAATCTCCCATAACTCTATAGAGTTATACTCTTATAAGCCTTCATCATGGCAAGGAGCACCACTCCAAATTCTCCAATCTAACCTCACAGCTGAAGCTCTGAGCTAGTCCAGTGAATATGTCCTGAACCCCTCGAGATCCCTCACGACCTTACGAAACTCTGGTGACCAGGGGTGAACGGGGTTGTTACCTAATCAGTCTTCTGTGCAGCCGCAAAATAACTCCCCCACTTTTGTACTCTGCACTTCTAAATATGAATCCCAGGATCCCATCAATTTTAATAACCTCTCTCAATTTGTCTTGTTATTTGAAAAGACTTAAACACCTGTACATCCAGATCCCCTTGCTCCTCCACACTTTTAAGAACTGTGAAGCATGCTCAACATTTTCTCTCTTCCTTTCTGCTAACACGGATCAACTCATAGTGATCTGCATTAAATTTCATCTGCCACTTTTTTGCCCAATTAGCCAGTCTACCTGCATCTTCATATGCATATTTTATTACCTCTCAAGGTTCAGAGCATTCTAGAATTCCTGTCAGCAAGTAGGGAAATTTTTCTCTGATTCTTCATAGTTCACTATACCATCTATTGTAGTGTCATCTGCAAGCTTATTAACATCAAAATTGTGCATATTGATGACAAACAGCAATAAGCAAAGCACCGATCTCTGAGGTACACCACTATTTATGGGCTTCTAGTCCGAGAAGCAACCTTCCACCATTATCCTCTGCTTTCTACTGTCAAGCTAATAGTACGGTAATCATGAACACAGGAGATTCTGCAGATGCTGAAAATCTTGAGCAACACATATAGAATGCTGGAGGAACTCAGCAGGTCAGGCTGCGTCTATGGAGAGGAATAAACAGTTGCTGGTCTGGCCCAAAAAGGATGATTCATTTCCATAAATGCTGTTGTGACCTGCTGAGTTCCTCCAACATTTTGTGCATGTTGCTTTGGATTTCCAGCACCTGCAGACTTTCTTGTGTTTACAGATGCTGCCTGACTTGCCGCATTCCTTCCAGCACTTTGTGTGTGTTGTGCATCCAATCAGCCAGCTTTCCTTGGTTCCATGCAGAGAGGCCGACAGTGTGGAACCTTATCAAAGGCCCGACTGGAGCTCATGAATAGAGCACCTCAACCACCCCTCCCTCACTGACCACATAAAGAAGTTTGGTCTCTGGGCACACTACTGCATGTGTCATGTCTCCCTAGTGATCCTTTCCTCCCAGGACTGTGTGCAGTAGTTGCTGCTTTTTCCTGGAAATTCTGGTTTACCATGGAAGGAATTGCCGGGAGAGTGTTGGGTGGCACAGTAGTGTGGGGACGGCATGATTGTGCAACAGTTAGAGTAACTCTATCAGTGTCAGTGACCCTCGTTCATTTCCCACCACTGTATGTAAGCAGTTTGTACATCCTCTCCGCAGGGGTTTCCTCCACCTACTCCAGTTTCTTCCCACAGTCCAAAGATGACGGAGGAGATATCAGGAGTAAGTTTTTTTTTTAAAACGCAGAGAGTGATGAGTGCATGGAATGGGCTGCCAGCAACGGTGGTGGAGGCAGATACAATAGGAGTCTCCTGGACAGGTACATAGAGCTTAGAAAAATAGAGGGCTATGGGTAACCCAAGGTAATTTCTAAGGTAAGGACATGTTCGGCACAGCTATGCGGGCCAAAAGGCCTGTATTGTGCTTTAGGTTTTCTATGTTTCTATGAATGGTTTAGCAGGTTAATTGGTCAAATGGGCGTAACTGGACAGCATGGGCTCATTGGGCTGGGAGAATTTGTTACTGTGCTTTATCTCTCTAAATAAAAATAAAAAGTAAAATAATAGACAATGTGAAAACTGATGAGCAGAAGGCATCAGAAAAGATGTACTTAAATTCAACAAGCTGTCGGTCCAGATTGGATGCATCTTAGATTGCCGAGGGAGGCAAGTTGTGAGGGATTATGGAAGGACTTGCCATAATCTTCCAACGATAAGGGTATGTCCAACAATTACAGATCAGAAAGTTAAATCATGGTCTGCTTACTGCTTGTGGCTGACTGGAATGCAATCTATTAAGTACTGAAGCAGGACACCGGCAAATCCCAGTGAGGATCAGTATGCTGTAAGTGTGCTCTCAGGGGCTTGCTGGTTTTGGAACACCCTTTAAATGCACCAGCCAATGTAATACTTGTCTGTCACACCCTGAACAATACTGTGGAGACAGGGACTGGACAGGACAGAGCACTTTGTCGAGCAGGAAAAGGATGGGGAAGAAGCTCTAGTCAAAGCAAGAGCGGTGGTACACACTGCTAACTTGGGCAAACAAAATTAAACTCAGTATTTGGCCCTGTCACATCAAGGTGCAAAGTCTTCTACCATCACCATCAACAACTCCAACTGCAAACTTTCCCTCTGGCTTCTCCTTAACTTCCACCATCAGAAACCAACCCTGAAAACAGCCACTGATTTTCACAGGATGAGCTTGAAGGTGATTGGAAACTGGACAGATATGGGCATGAGGATGTGTAAAGACAGAAAGGAATTGGTGTACCTGCACACTGAATTAGTATGGGAATGATAATTTGGAGAGACTGGGAAAAGGCAGAGCGTGGGAGCTGGATGAAGAAAACATTCAGAATGTAGCTGACTGTGACACTGCACTCATCTTCCCTGACCTGATGAGGTCATTAAACTACCAGTGGCTCGGATGCAAGAACAGAGATCACCAGCTCCTGCTGCCGTGTCACTTTTTAAGAGCGCTTCTTTGAAAAGCTTCTCCTCACTTCATGGCCACAGATTATGATACCCATATAATCTCCACAAATCATTCTGTGAAATGTCAATGAATCTTGAAGCAACCTTGGTGTGTCTGAAATCCACCTTCTACCTGCTTGTGTCAAGCAGCTAACTCAATGTCTAGGAAGTGCTTAGATGGGCGTATCAGTAGCATGGCTGATGCTGAGTCATGTATACTGTTATCGACTAGGACGTCCAGAAATAATACCTTGAGAGTAAGTGCCATGCACTCTGATCCCTAAGTCCATAAGACATAGAAGCAGAGTTTGGGCCATCAAGTTTGCCCCACCATTTGATCATACTGATTTATTTTTCCCCGCTATCCCATTTTCCAGTTTACTCCCCACATAACACTTGATGCCCTAGCTCATCAAGGAGTTATCAACCTCCGCTTTAAAATTTCCCCAATGACTTGGCCTCCACAGTCACCTTTGGCAATGAATTCCACAAGGTTCACCACCTTCTGCTCAGAGGCTGTACTCTCTGGTCTTAGACTTACCCACAAATGGGAACATCTGCAAATACACTCCATCTAGGCCTCTCAATATTTGGTTTGTTTCAATGAGAACTCCCTCATTCTTTACACACCCACGAGTACAGGCCCAGAGCCATCAAAATCTTCTCATATGTTAACCCTTTCATTCCCAGGATTATTCTCGTGAACCTGGATACGAGGCCAAAACTGCTCACAACACGCCAAATGTGGTCTCACCAATGCCTTGTGAAGTCTCAGCCTGGCCCACCCCACTCCATGGCTCTCAGCCCCTAAAAAAATTAAGATTCACCACAGCCACAAAGATTCCACAATGTGGAAATCAGTGCAAAGAGAGCAAAAGGAAAGGAGTTTGAGATATATTTAAAAAACACTTACTTAGATGACCAGAACACAAGAAAAATTAAGAGCAGGGGAAGAGAAAAGATGGGTAAGCTAAGCAATAACAACAAAGATATTCTATGGCTTTATACAACATCCTCAGAACCTTATCATCAGGATCCTGTTTAAATAAATACATTTCACATTGTCCATTTAATTTTCTTTCTAAATCCGCTTTGATTCCCTTTGAAGTTACTGATTTTAACTTGAACATTGATTCCATTGGGCATTTCTGTTTCCCAGCAATGGCCCCTCTTCTCATTGGTAAGGTCAGGGAGGAAGTAAAGAAGACTGTAATATATAGGAATAGAATCTGGCTGTTTGGCCCATCGATCTGCTCCACCATTTCATCATGGCTGATCCATTTTCCCTCTCAGCCCCAATCTCCGGCTTTCTCAGAACCTATCAACCTCTGCCTTATATATACCTATAGGACGATAAGAAGAGTGAAGGCACACATCCAACTATTTAGGAACCGCTTCTACCATCAAATTTTTGAATGGACCTTGAACCCATGAACTTCACCTCACGACTTTTTTGTACTACTTATTTATATACACACATGCAGTTACCATAATTCAATTTTTTTTAAATTATGTATTGCAATATACTGCTGCCGCAAAACAACAAATTTCACGACATATGCCGGTGATATTAAACCTGATTCTGAGAACACTTAGTGTTTTAGTATTGTTTAATGTTTAAAATAATATTTAAAAAAATTTTTGCCACAGCAAAATGTTTACACTAAACGTGTCAAGCTTATTCGTTCAACACTGGTGGTCATAGTTGGGTACAGAAACTAATTGGATTCTTGTCGATTTTTAACTTTTTGACTTTCACTAATTAACTCTCCAACTAATGTTTAGATAAACAAGCACCACATTAACCTCGCTCTGTAATAATAATACGCTGAAATGAAAGACAATCAGGAGCATGTTTACAGACTGGCAATCGGCGGTTTAGATCTGTCCAACTGCGGTGTTCTTCCTGTATGTCAGACTAACTCCGATTATTGTTCCCCCTACAAACCACATCCCTCGCCCCCTGCCCACAGCAAAGAAATGACCTCCGTCCCCAATCTCAATCTCCCAAACATTCATAAATTCATATTTCTTTTTTCACTTCATTTTCTTCCGCCCCTGCCTCGCCAACTTTTCTGGAGTTTGGTCCATCGCTCTGTCTCTCCCTTTCCTACCACTCTCCCGTTAACTGAGGGCCATCTAACAGTCTCAGCTCTCCTCTCCCCCGACTCTTTTACCTCATCCGGCGCATTTCTCCGTGGTCAGTCACATTTCCTCAATCGCTCGCCATCTCCGCCCCTCGCATTTTAATCCTTTCTCTAACATGGGCATCCATTTGAACAGACCAAACACAAGCACTGGAACAATACCGCACAGCTTTGCATGGACTGGCCCGCGCACAGACCAACCAGGTCGGCGAGGAGTTTTGAGGGAAGACGCATCTCTTCGCCGTTTGATGCAGAAGTCCATTATTGGAGAAAATGATGTAAAACCATAAAACCGAACAAGCCGCTTACCAGCTTTAGTTTAAACTATTATTTAAATAACGCGATTGCGAGTATTAAATACAATATATAAACAAAAAGAATTAATGGCCGTTTCATTTGCAGAGAACACTGTTTGCAATATACTTTGAGCGCATCATGTTCCAATCATGGAACTCAAAAAGTAACAGCCTAACTGTGCTGTCTAAAAGTTTCCACGAGATGCCACTAAACAGGGCATTTCGCGCACTAGTGGTTAATCTATAATACCACTGCCCGGGAGAAAGCACTGTTTGCTTCATTTGATACCACTCAGGCTTCTCTCTTCACTGGCAGGTCAACGATGCAACTAAGCAAATACTATCATTTCTGCCCTACTTTGCCCAGAAACAATCGGTTATTTCATCTGCAGAAAGCGAAACGGCGCTTTCTAAAAAAAACATGCAAAGCCGATATTTTTAAAGGGAAATTTGTGTATATCTATTTACAGTTTTGAACAGTGATGCAATGTTTATAAAGCTGGTTTTGAACAAAAGAACTAAACTCACCTATAAGCAGCCGAACCTGCCTTTTGCTGTTGTTCCCGGTTCTTTAGTGAATAATTTATCAATGCGAGTTGCTCCCTTATTACTTACAGAGGAGGCGGGGTCTCAGAGCTCAGCCTCTCTCAGTCTGTTTTGTATCAGCCGCTAGGGGTTGGTTCAGCGGACTGATCGAGGAATGGCTGTTTATTATTAAAGCAAGGAGCCCCTAAAAACTACGAGACATAGACTCACGTAGAAAATAACCTCGCCCCTCCACCAGCACCACCTCCCCGCATGTACCAGACCACCCCCAGCCGCCCCAGCTTTTATCTCCCTGCTGTTTGCGAGACTGTTTTATCGTCTGGCTTTTTGCTGCCGCCTGCAGGAAAAGGAGGTGATCTCACCGGACGATTTAGCATGCACGGGCTTCGGCCAGTGAGATCCATAACTTGTCAAAAATGAAACTTCATAGATGCTTCATTCAGCGGCTTTACAAGCAGGCAAGTCTGCTGTGCATCCGCTCGCAGACTCTTAGTATGCACGGCTGATCGAACCTCTCTCCCCCGTTATACATCAATGTCTCGTTTAATGAATAGGGTGCTTGACCGACCGGATAATAAAGGATTTTTGCATTGCATTTGCAGAATAGCAAATAAGAGCAGTGAATCGCAAGGGTGTGATTAAGCCGTCAGTAGCACAGAGCCAGCAAGACTTGAAGGAGAGTTTTAAAAGTACGGGAGACACTCTGTGCACGGCCCCTGGACGGAGGCGTTCTCTAAATGAGCAAAAAGAGTTGGGACGTGTGGACAAATTGCATAGAAAAAAAAAGGGGGCAATAGATACTGTTCGTGGCGCAAGCCGAAAATCGGCAATCCAGCCACCGTCGGACGGCTGCCCTGCACACCCGTCTCGACCGTGGGCAGCCGAGCCACGTGAGGAATCTCCGGAGATCACACGAAGCTCCCGGTGAAATCGCCGGGCTGAGGTTACAAGTGAGGGAATGCTGATTGATGAATGCAAGAGGCATCTGCTGGTCGCTTTGCGGATCACAGGTATTCCATGTGTGCTTTGGGGTTTTGCAAAGACATGCATGCGGGTTTCAGACTCGGCTTCTGTGGCGCATGGTCGTGTTTGCCTTCCAGTTTTATTCGGTAATGCTTTGCCAACTTCATAAATGCCTATCTTAATTATTTTAAATATTATCTTTACATTTATCTCCGTTCCATTCACGGAGGACTATTAACAAAAAGAAATGATAAATCGCACAAGAGGGAAAGTGTTGTATCTCGTCTCTAAGTGTCAGAGCGTTCGTCGTAAACGAGCATGTTCACAACCCCGGACGGAACAGACTCTTTATCAATGATGCCCCGCTCGGCGGGCTGATGTTGGCGGTTGCTTCAAGAAAGATTCAGCACTGGATTCCAACATTTATTCGAGTAATGCCTAGTACGAGCATTGTGCTTCTCCGCTTTTAATACTTCTTTCGTCCAAACCCGGTTAGAGAAAATAATCGATGATTTGGAAGGAAGATGTCAAAGCATTATACTGTTGTCGCTCACCCGCCTCATTTGTCCGCAACTCTAAACGATCGTACATGAAAGCAACGTTTCGCTGTTTGGCAATTATATGCCTTAGTAAAGATTTTGCTTTATTAGCGTCTTGATATGGTTTATATAATAAAAAATAGATAATGAGGTTCTGAGAGGAGGATCGTGTGTCTGCTTGCCCGGAACATGAGGTTTACAGATTGATAAAATATTACTGGGGCAGTGCACAAGTGATGACTGCCTCAAGTAACGCCTTTCCCTTATCCCGAGTTATCTAGCTCCCCAAATGATCTGTTTTACTTTTTAGGGCAGACTTTCGATTGCTGTTTTAAATAGTCAAGTGACAAAATACCTTGATAGATTTGTGCAACTCGCCCTCTTTGAAGCAGCGCAATAAATAAACTTCAATAAAGCATAAATATTCTGACGTTTTCCCTTTGAGAGATGTTTGGACCGCATGAGGGTTGCTAAAGTCAATGAGCTGTCAGAGTGAAAACCTCAGTGTACGTGAACTAGAAGGACAGAAATGTGTCACGGGGCTCCAATTAAGATTCATATTGAAAGGTTAATGGGTCCTTCCATAGATAAACAGACAGCTCCTGTTTACACTTTTAGATGAAAATTTGCATAAGGGGAGATGAAAGGATGAGAAACGGAGCAAGGGAATACCCTTTTTATCTCACCTTGTAAAAAATAATTTGCTTCAAAGGGTTAATTAGATAAAATTAATTAAAAACACTAAAGCTTTACTTTGCCATTTATGACATAATAACAGAAATTAATAGAAAGATAAATCCATTCTAAACTTTGTTTCTCAAACAATAAGTAATTCTTTATTGAGGATCAATCTTTATATGTGGGCTTTCTGCATGTTGTTTTATTTGGTATTTTGGATATCAGGGCAAACATTCTGGAGAAACAGAGAGATATGAACACATGAACATAATAAAGTGGAGAAAGAATTTTCCATTTGGCCTCTCAAGCCTTCGCCATACAATAAGATCAAGGCTGACGGTGATCTTTTCCTACAACAAGAAGCCCAGAGCAAATATAATACTGTGGCAGGAAACAGATGAGGGAATAAGAAAATGAGAAAGGGACAGATGAAGATTCAAAGATACATGTTTTACCAGAGAGAGTGTACCAGAGAGAGAAGGGGAGACTGTCTAAGTAGATAATGAAAGGTGGATGGCAGGGAGAGTAAACTAAACAAATAAATCATTGCATCAATTTCTGCTGTAAATAACAAATCAGAAATTATTTCTAAATGATTCTATGATGGCTCCAAACTAATTATTCCTGATAATTAACAAGAGCAGGATTCTGCAGTGAATTCCCACTGACATTTTTTTTGCCACGAGATTTTCAGGTTTATCCAATGACAGCTGAACTATGAAAGGCAGCCGATGTATGAGGTTGTTCCTTAATGAGCTAATGTCAATTAGGAACAGGACAGTTATATGTGGGTCATGGTTTAAGAAGGAAAAAACAAACCTTGGTTAATATCCAGTAATTCTTGGCACAGTATTTTTGCACATTTGCATAAGGATGGGGGATCTGGCTGTGTTCCAATATCCAACAGTAGTGGAATATTCGTGGCAAAGCTTCACAAATGGGGGGCGTTCAGAATTTTCATGACATCTATGGAATCATGGTCCAAGAAGGAACTAAAGCTTTCAAAAGAGGAATGATTAAAATTTTTTTATAAACTTGTCAAAGAAAACATAACATAAACTTGGAAAACATAACACAGGCAGTACCTTGTTGTAAAAGCAGGGAATGAATTGAACAACACTGACAAACAATCTGATGAAGCGGAAAAAAACACTGCTAGTAACTGTTAATTCAACTTAATATTACTTGATTATAATGCTGGCCTAATGTTGCATTTGTGGCCTCTTCCTGTTCAGAATTTGATTTGAAGCTGATTTCATGGTCTCAGGAAAGGACCGAAGGAGTTTAATTTGTTGTGTGCAATAGCTTCAATGTTTTTCTAGATTGTCATTAAGTAATAAGTGAGTGTAAGTTTTGACTAGTTTATCTTATTGCTTCTGAGTAATTACTTTGGCACATTGATTCTACACTACCTGACATACAGCCAACTCTGAGCGTAGCATTGATTACATTTTACACTTCTGCATGAATGGTGGCAAGTTTTGTTAAATGATAATAAGGATTATAAATGACAACAAGGGATTATAGTAATCCATTATCGAAAGAAGAGTTAAAGTAATTCCCAGTAGGACAAAGTACTTAAGCTACTCATGGTTTATGGTTATGGATGCAATGATCAAATCAAGGAGTGCATGGTGCAGTTGGCAAAACTTGTAGAATTTAAGCCCTCTTTGGGCATGCAAACCGGCAACTCTGTTACATTATTTCAGCCATTTATTTGTTGCAGTGGACCCAAAAGTACAGAAAATTTTCAGCACGATTATACCAGTTCATTAAAACGGGACTAAAATTAAAATGAATATTTATGACTCCCCGAGTGCTGCTCTATATTGTGCAAAGAAAAAGTCAATCACTAGGCATAATAATGCTTTGTGAAAAAAATGTATCAGTACCACAACAGGGGCAACAAATGCACTGGACCTGGATAACAGGTTTAAGTTTGTATCAATTTAAATGGTGTTTTATGTCTGTCAGCTGGACGAAAGACTTAATTCATCATTATTGCACTGGTTTTATCTACTATACTGTGCTATAGTCGGTTGAATTGATCTAGATCTTAGAGTAGGTTAAAAGGTCTACATCAAACCATGGGCTGAAGGGTCGGTTCTGTGCTATAGTGTTCGATGTTCTATGAATGCCACGGCTGGTTATGAGCTAGATGTTTCATTAAGTAAAAAAGATGTGAACACTTCTAATTTTGGCATTTGTAATAATCATAACTCTAATCTGTTGACCTGAATCAGACAATGTTCTTCTTAAAACCCGTAAGGATTCCTTAATTCCTGTTTTGTGCTGATAGTCTACTCCACATAGTCTACACCTTTTGAGTGAAAAAGCTGCTCCTGTATTTTCTAATTCATAGTTTTATAAATATGCATTCCACACTTAAAGTCTGTATTTGAAGGTATTTGGATCTATTTTGTCCAAATATTTTGTAATTGCCAATGTTATTTCTTTTGCTTCGACCCTAACTGCTCTTTTTCATAAGTCATTGCCATCTGTGGTTGCCTGTGTAGCCTTTCACTGCACATCTCCAACAAACAAGTGTCCTTTTTAAAAATGCAGAAACTGCATTTAATAATCCCACTGTGATCTCGCCATAGCCATAGACATGGCCAGAGTTACTTACCCGAGTTGCATCCTACACCTCCATCTATACAGCCTGTCATTTTGATGCCATTTTACATGACTTGCCAAACATGCCAAAACATCCCAAGGTACTTCATGCAAATTTGCCAAACAAAACATGACCTCAGGACTGCAAGAACAATATAACCAAGATTTTGCCAGAGTAAGTACTACTGAGTGACAGATAAGAAAGAGAGAGGTAAAGCGACTGAAGAGCTGAGGAAATCTCAGAGTCAGTCATGTAAACCGCTGAAAGCACAGCTGCGTGGGATGGTTGATGGAAATCTGGGACAGATGAGAGGCTAGAACTGGAGAACACACCTCTAGAGCTTTAGGAAGTCACCCATACATAGGTATAGGTTTGAAAGGAAGGAAGGGAATTTTATAAGCAAGATAAAATTGGGAGCTTATTCAGGTCAGCAAGTAAAAGTGCGAGGGCTGAACAGGAATTGGTGGCAGCTAGAATGTGGGCAGCATTGCATTCAATGAGTTCATGCTTCCACAGGTTTGAAGCTGGAAGGCTGGCCAGGAGAATATGGGATGAGCAGGGTCCAGAGGTAACACACGGATGAAGTTGCAGATTTCAATGAACTCGGATAGGGTGAGGTACAGGGGTGATCCAAAGGGTCTGTCTTGCTCCGGTATTTCAAATGTAATCTACTTGGCTTGCATCTTTATCAGCTTTCCCTCTGTCAAATTCCCAAACCCTACAAATCTCTATATTAAGCTGCATCTTACATCTTACCACCCTCTCACTGAGCTTGTCAAGATCCTTTTTGAATTTATGCATATTTATGCGGAGCATGTGCCACTGTTCCCTCAGGTAACTCATGATAGACTGAATTATAATAATGAAGTACAAATCCCAGGACTGCAGAAATTTATTAAATAAAACTGGAGTTTTCACTAAAGTGAATATAATTTCTTTCACACTGATTGGATGGTAAGGTAACTATGATTTTGAATATTTCCGATTTTGAGCAAAATCCTCAATGTTTAATTGGTATATTTCACAAAAATGCCTAATGTTAAATAATTAATTCTGGCCATGCACTTAAGCATTAATTGTTGAAGATATTATGCAGATTGCACTTGAGATATTAACATAAAAACAAGAATCCACATCTATTGAAATGCTGTTTCCTGAACTAATTTTAAACGTAGTACACTACAGCACAAAACAGGCCCTTCAGCCTGAATCAGTTTTGGACCCAGCGTTGATCACAATTTAAATGAAATAGGTATATAAATAGCTTATCAATATTGGCAGGTACTATAATTAATTTCACGATCATACTTATTTCAAAAAAAGTCTTTCCTCTTACTTAGCCTGTGACACAGCTCCATGGATCAAAACACTAATGTGCTTTATTTCATAGGATTTAAAATTATGATAATAAGAGGAATAGTTTAATACATTGGCCCAGGCCCAACACCTAAGTCCTACATCTGGTGCCCAGGTCCATGAACACCAGACGACATGGAGTCTTTTCACAACCACTCCAATGTCACCATACCCCCTTCACCCCAGCCTCATTCACCTTATTCACCCTCCTCCCCTTCTTGCCCCCTCTCTCCATCCCACCCAACATTTTCTGTGAAGCATGAAGACATTTGCGAAGTATTTGGAAATCAAGGGGTTAGGAAAGCTGCAGGCCCTGATTGTGTCTCACCGGGCACGGTGCAGATCAGCTGGAACCTGCCTTCACTGAGATATTTCACACCTCTCTCAATTATGCAGGTTCCCTGACTGCTTTGTTGTCCCAGCTCCCAAGAAAAACAAGATCACTGGACTTCGCTTATAGGCCAGTCGTTCTGATTTCAGTAGTTAGAAAACCTTTGGATGTTTGATGTTGGCCTACCTTAAGTCCATTACTCATTCTCTTCTTTACCATTACAGTTTGCTAATAGAGCAAATTGACCTGTTGAGGATGCAGTTAACTTGTGCCTTCATTACATTCTTCAACAGTTGTGAGGATCTTGTTTGTGGATTTTAGCTCCAACTTAAAAACAATTGTTCTGGGTGTTGCTCCATAGCAAGCTAACCAGCTAGCTCTACCCTACAGTGGATTACAAACTTCCTGATCGGAAGGAAGCAGAATGTTAGGCTGGGTCCCTACTTGTCCAATCCAATGTTTATAAGCACAGGCTCTCTCTGGGGCTGTGTCTGCTCACCCCCTCCTGTTCTTACTTTATATAAATGACTGTATCTCTGCAGACAATCCATTAAAATCATGACACCACTGTAGTTGATTGCATCTCTAATAATGATGTGACCTGCTATCAAAGAGAGGTAACATGGTGTGTTCATAACAATTTGGGGGTTAATGCTATCAAGACCCTGGAAATGAGGATTGACTTCTGCAAACAACCTACTACTACCCCCTCCCCTTGGAAATGAACGGTTGGTCTGTGTCTATGGTCCAGTCATTCATGTTCCTGGGGAAGACCATTACATTGAAGGGGGATAAGCGCACAATGCTTATCGCTAGGAAAGCCCAGAAGAGATTGTTCTTCCTACATCAGTTTAGGTAGCTCAACATCTCAGGGCAAATCCAGATGAATTTTTACTCAGCCATTACTGCGAGTGTTGTGACCAGCTCTGTCAGCATTTGGCTCCCCGCTGCTTCCTGCCCCTCCAAGTCCAGGCTGCAGCGAGTGGTGCATTCTGTTGAGATGAGTAGCTGCCAGCTACTAAGGTTGAAAGACTTGTCCATCATCAGAGTGAAGAAAAGAGCTGGAAAAAAAATTACCGCTAATTCCATCCACCCTAGCAGTCACCTATTCCCCAAATTACTGTCAGGGAGATGCTACAAGTCATTCACCACCTGGACTACACTTCATCTCCAAAGCTTCTTTCCTGTAGCTATCCAGCTTCTCAAAGTAACTCAGGCAGGTGTCATACTGTCCTGCACAACACCTGTTAACTGGTCTTTCCTGCTTTCCTTGTTCTGTTGGTAATTATTGAGCCTGTTCATATGTTCACACTTAATTAAATTTGATTATTGTTGTTTGTGCATGTGACCGTTCTGCTAATTGTTGATTGCTTGTGGCTGTTTGTACTATTGTCTTGTAAATTGTTGGTTGCTATTGTGTCGTCTGTTATGGTGTTGTCCTGTGTTATGTGCTTGGCACCAAATCACAGTCAATTCTGGTATATTTCATATTCGGGCAATAAAGTGGTTCTGATTCTGGTTTTTCCACTGTACAGTTAACTGTACAGCCTTGAAAGGGATATTGGATCTTCCAAAATGAAGTCTGATGTTGACACTATTGCAGTAAAATGGCATCGAAGGCAGAATTACCAACCCTGTAATAGTATATTACCGTTAATGTGTTCCAATGAGTAAATAATGCAAACATTGCTTTTAAAATTATATATATAGAATGTAATGCCTTTTAATCTCTCCATAGTCAGCATCTGTCACTGCCTATTGCGGATTTATGTACTGTATCTTTGACACAATCTTAATGATGGAGATTCAGATCACTTGAGAAATATTAGCATTTCAATATAATGACATTTTTTTAGTTTCTCATCAAACCAACACCAAATTTTATGTATTTAAAAAAGCAGAGCAATATTCTGAAACTTTGATATACTGTTTTATTTGTCAGCAGCATTTATTTTCATTATATTTCAATCTTTTCTTGAAACCTATATTTACAGAGTCTAAAAATGTCAGTTTATTTTAAGTAGTTTGCACTTGAGGATTCCCATAGCATCCAATTTCGAAGCAGATTGATTTTTACCTATCTCAGGCAGAGTTTCTCATGAAAAATTATCAGCCTGAATATTAACGGTTTCATTTTGTATGGATGCTATCTGATTTGCTGAATATTTCCAGAATGTTCTGTTTATATCTCAGAATTTAACAATGTTTTGCTAAAATTGTATGCAAACTGCATTTTAACAAAAAAAGGAAGACAACCAGCCTCACGTTAATTTGCAGAAGATTAGCTGTGTCAATCAGTGTTGAATGGGGGATAAAATCTGCAAAGATCATCCTTCCATCAAAGTAGGTCCACTACTGGTAAAAAAAAACTGATCTGGACACAGAAAAGTATTATTGCTCTATGCCATAAACTGCTGGATTATCATTTGCAATTTTCCCATTTACTTAATTAAAAAATTACATTTTTATCCACCCTTTTTTCTAATTAATGATCTATTCTAATCATCATTCTGAGCATTTCCATATGTTCATTAATGATGCCAAGCTAAATTTTACATTAGCATTTACAAAATACAGTGTGCTGGTTGAATCAATGCATTAAGATTTCCTCCAGTCCTTTCAGGGAGCCTTCATATCTTCTAATTGATGTGCTCTCTCACTCTTTTCTTTCTTTTTTGCTATTTTATCGTTAGGTATGCTACATACAAAATACACGTTTTGTTCTGTTTTAAAGTCATCGCACAAAAAATTGTACTGTCAAACATTACTAAGAATTAAGTGAATCTTTTCCTAAAAGACTAGCAAAAGATGCTTTAACAATTACAAACCACAAAGTCTTGATATTATAAAGAATATCTTTCTGATATTGAACATATTAAAAGTCAAGAACAAATAGGATCTCCATGGTGATGGAAAGATAATGACATGGGGCACAAATGTCAGAACAAAACCAATACAAGAAAGAGAGCCAATAGCAGAGTGTATCAAGATGATATATATAAGATATTGATAACTGTAAGTTATCATCCTTTAAAGAAGATTTAGAGGATTACAAAAATTACTCTTAATGATTAATTACTACTTTAGGTTATATAGAAGCAATATAACAAATAATTTTAAAAACTATTTAAAGAGGCAATAATAAAAATTTTGCGGATGATATGAAGGTAGATGGAGGGGTGGGTAGTGCTGAGGAAGAAAAGCAATTGCAGCAGGACAGACAAATTGGGAAAATGGGCAAAAAAGTGGCAGATGGAGTAACATCTCTCATGTTATACTAAGAGAAGACTCAGTTTATCATTAGATATGTATACAGAGTAGCAACAGGGAGCAGGTCCATTCCCAATCAGCTCACTAAGTCCACAGCAGCAGCAAGCATTATATGACAGTATATTTCCACCATGAAACAAAGAACATATTTAATGTGTATATATTTTACAAACATTTGCTTTACTTATTTGGAACACAGTCATTTTTTTTCATCATTTAAAAGCTTCTGAACATGACAACAGGTTTGAAGACTGAATCATTTTATCCTGCCCAGTTGACTCACCATTTCTTTAAATTCAGTAATTGTAAATTCTTTAAGCCTGTCCACTCTCAGAGGGCTGTGCTGAGATGCACGGTTCCAAGCTGGCACTATTTTAGGGATGTAGGTTCACACCATGTTTTAGACTTTGCTACATATTTTCAGTTGAATTTCAACAGAGGACGAAGGGAGTACTGCAGTATTAAAGTTATATAGTAGGTGTTAAAGTGAGATCTAGCTTATACCAGTAATATAAACAGGTCTGTGACAAAATCTGAAAAAGCCAATTAGTTTACTCGATGTCCTGGCCAACATTTGATCCTGCCTAACAAACAGATATTAACCAAAAGGTCATCTTGTTCTTGTTTAGCTGCTTGTTTGTTCATCAGTGGATATGAGGCATTTTCTGATGCCTCAGAACATGAAAGTTGCTATATAATGACAAGTTATTTCTCCCCAATTCAACGAGCCTCACTCTCCTTGTTATTGAGGTTTTTATTGCAACTCAATCCCTTTCCGAATGTTTTTGTTGCAGTACCCAATTTTCCTTCCATCTGGTGATGATCTCACGGTGATTTATATGATATCCAATCTCGCAACACAAAGGAAAAGCTGTGGATGTTATTTATTTGGATTTTCAGAAGGCATTTGATAAGGTGTAACACATGTAACAAAATAAAATCTTATGCTGTTACAAGAAAGATACTGGTATGGATAGAGGAATGGCTGACAGGCAGGATGCAGCGAGTGGGAATAAAGGGGGTCTTTTCTGGTTGACTGCTGGTGACTAGTGGTGTTCCTCAGGGGTCAGTATTGGGACCGCTACTTTTTGCATTGTTTGTCAGTGATTTAGATAATGGAATTGATGGCTTTGTGGTAAAGTTTGTGTATGATATGAAGGTTGGTGGAGGGGTAGGTAGTGCTGAGGAAGCAAAGCAATTACAGCAGGACTTAGACAAATTGGGAAAATGGACAAAAAAGTGGCAGATGGAATACAGTGTTGGGAAATGTATGATAAGGCATTTTGGTAGAAGGAACAATAGTGCAGACTATTATCTAAATGGGGAGAAGGTTCAAACACCAGAGGTTCAAAGGGACTTAGGAGTCCTCGGGCAAGACTACCAGAAGGTTAATTTATAGGTTGAGTCTGTGGTAAAGAAGGGAAATGCAATGTTGGCATTTATTTCAAGGGGAATAGAATATAAAAGCAAAGAGATAATGCTGAGTCTTTATAAGTCACTAGTCAGGCTGCACTTGGAGTATTGTCAACAGTTTTGGGCCCCATATCTCAGAAAAGATGTGTTGTCATTGGAGAGAGTCCAGAGGATGTTCATGAGGATAATTTGGGAATGAAAGGGTTAACATACGAGGAGTGTTTGGCAGTTCTGGGCCTGTACTCACTGGAAGTTAGAAGAATGCCAGGGGTGGGGGGGGGGGGGGGGAAGGGAGGGATCTTATTGATACCTACCGAATGTTGAAAGGACTAGATAGGGTGTACGTAGAGAGGATATTTCCTATGGTGGGGGTATCCAGAACTAGAGGGCACAGCCTCAAAATTGAGGGGCGAACCTTTAGAACAGAGATGATGATTTTTTTTAGCCAGAGAGGCTTAAATCTGTGGAATTCTCTGCCACAGACTACGGTGGAGGTCACATCTGTGGGTATATTTAAGGTGGAAGCTCATCATTTCCTGATCAGTCGGGGCATCAAGGGATATGGTGAGAATGCAGGTGTATGGGGTTGAGTGGGATTTGGGATCAGCCATGATGAAATGGTAGAGGGGACTCGATGGGCTGAAGGGCCTAATTCTGCTCCTATGTCTTATGGTCTTATTGTCTTACACAGGTTAATGTTCTTATGCAAATTTCTTAGATTCTGTCCTGTACGTTTGAGCCAAGGTGTTTTGTTTTACACAAGTCCAGACAGAATTTTGTTCAAAGTGTTTTCCTAGTGTCTGTATATAATCTATTTTGAAAAGTGAGGCATACATTAATATATATGTTATATCCAATTAAACTTTCAGTCTGCTGATAGCAACAGTGCTGTCACTGACCAGAAGAAGGTTCTTCTGTTAGAGAGCAACTCCATTCATTTCATTTCGCTCTGTAACCTTAGTGTGCACTGGGAAATAATAATATCCTGCCAGAAGATAATCACAACAATGTTTAGAAATTCCTCTTACATTTTCTTCCTCTTGTATTAATCATGTGTTGCTGGACCGAAGGAATAATTCATTGGTTGTAATGTGGAAGCATCAACGGTTTCATATATATTTTATCAGCCGGCACTAAGGTTGCATAACTTGTTTTCAAACACAGATTAAAACACATTCTCCTTTCACGAATGAATATAAAACACAAACACCAGAAAGTAGGACTAGGAGAAGGTCATCTTCCCTGACATTCAGTACGATAAAAGCTGAAATATGCTGACCTCAACTCCTCTTCTTAGCCAGTTGCCTACAACCCTCAATTCCTCAATCTTTCAAAGATTTATCTATCTCTGCCTTAAGTATATCTGTCAGGGGCAGAGAATTCCAGAGATTTGCTGCCCTCAGAGAGAAGTTGCTAAAATGCACCTCTTTTTTTAAAAAAGATATTGCAGCTGGGTCCCTTTGTTCACGATTCTCCCGTTAGTTGAATCATTTCAGCATCTACCCGGAAAGGTCGGCTTGGGACTTTTCTCGGCTTGAATAAGGTCACTCCTCATTCTTTAAACTCCAAGAAATACAGATCCAATTGTCCAGCCTCTCTTGGTTGGACAGACCTCTCATCTCAGGAATTAGCCTCAGACTGTGTCCAACACTACTACATCCTTTTTATGTAAGAGGACCAACACCCTGCACAGTTTTCCAACTGTGGCCTCAACCAAACTCTGTACAACTAGAACAAAAACTCCAAATGCTTTCTAATAGAGTGGTGCGCTGCTTGCCCTATTAACAACTTGTAGGACTTACCTGTCAAATTTTCTGTGAGATGGGATGGCAGTGGGATTAGAAACTGAATTACTATTTGGGGACACCCTGCTTTGACTCGTATTTCATATCCTGATTTCATATTTTAAGAGAATGGAAAAAAGTTGAATAGCTTAGAGCAAGGCTCAACAGATAACTTCTGTTTACATATTATGGAAAAATCCTGATCAGTGTTTGGAACATGACTTTGATTTTTTGTAGAATTGTTTGATATTTCAACTTGGGAAGCTAATTATAACATTGCTACTTTCCTAACAGCTTTACTTACTGTTAACATGTTCTAACGTAAGCATGTGTTTATAAGCAATGCAAAAATGGATACTCTTGTAGAACACTTTAATAAATTTATGATGATAATTCATACATTATGTCACTTGATGCCTCTGATTGCATTTGTTTTAGGAATACCATGAAAATTTCAAGGATGGAATAGTTCAAACTTTTGGCCTGAACACATCTGCAGATTAACACCAGAAAGCAGCATTTCTGACCATTAAGCAGCAAGAAATCCTTTCATAACCTTATCTCAGATACCTTATCTGAGACAGCACAAAGCATTGCATGAAAAGAGAGATTCCTCATCGACAGCATCCCTGCAGAATTTCAAATTCAAGCAGAATTATTTAACTTTCTGAAATAGTCTTCTGTCATTTTGAAACTAAATCAGTTACTGCAACTGTCCTCTGATTTATGTGTACTTGTAATATCTAACCTTCTAGTACACTTTTATGGAGATTGTGTGCTGATACAATATGAAGAATTGATGAAACATATTTGATTATGCTTGCAAAATGTTCTAAGGGGCTGGTAGATCATGTGAGTTTTGTTTAATCTGATGTGTCTAATGTTATTCACTATTTACTGCTTGGTACTGAAGTGATGCCGGTCTCCAGCTTGCATCATTTACATTCCCTTAGTTGCCACATGATTATTTCTCGTTTCATGGATTTGAACTGATTCTTGTTTATCTCATATCATATGCAACTCTGCATTTAAATATAATAGTGCCCAAAATGGATATTGAAGAAAAAAATAAAAGTAATATCACAGCCCTGTCTGACAATGTTGATAACAATTCTTTATACGGGCAAGGTCTCCCATCTTGGGAAGATTATATTGGAAGCATACATGACATACGATATTTACTAGTTGGAATTTATACATGTATAACAGTTCTGGGCCTAGTTGGTAATTTTTTTGTTGTGGTCGCATTGTGCAAAAACTTCAAACAGAAATCAATGATTAACTTTCTGATTGGAAATTTAGCCTTGTCTGACACTTTAATTTTATTATTTTGTTCTCCATTTACATTGACCTATGTACTTCTGGACCAATGGATCTTCGGTGAGATCATGTGCTACGTAGTACCATTTGTTCAGTGTGTATCTGTTATGGTTTCTATACTAATGCTGATGTCAATTGCAATGGTTCGCTATCAGATGATAAACAATCCATTATCCAATAATTTTACCATAAATACAGGTTATCTGTTAATGGGAACTGTGTGGATTATTGGATTTACTATTTGCTCACCCTTACCCATCTTTCATAAAATAATAGACCTAAGTGAAACTATTCACTTAGAGTCTTTAAAAAATAAATTCTTATGTATTGAGGCATGGCCGTCCGATTCTTACAGATTTGCCTACACTTTATCTTTGCTATTCATTCAGTATATTTTGCCTATAGTTTGCCTGACAGTCAGCCATGCCAGTGTGTGCAGGAAGATAAGTTCCACTGTGCCCAGCACACAAAGTAGGTCGGAGGAGAATGAAATGATAAATTTAACCATACACCAGCCAGGTAACAGACATCTGTTGGCACAACACCCAAGGGTGCAAGCAGGGAACTGTTCCCTCCTGAGGAAACACAAGAGATACAGCAGGAAGTGTGCCAGTGTCATGCCCACCATGGTCCAGGCCCACAAGAGTGACCAGACACACAGTGGTTTAAAGAGTGCACAGCCGGCCTCCTTTCTACCAGGAGTACCCATTTGCTTTGAAGGGAAACCAGTGGAATTAGAAGAGACTACTGATGCGCGCATTATTCCTGTGACACCAAAATCTATCACCAGATTGAGGAAACGATCCCGTGGTGTTTTCTACAAACTGACCATAATAATTGTTGCTTTTACTGTCAGCTGGATGCCTCTACACATCTTTCACCTTTTAACAGACTTCAATGCCAATCTTATTTCGAACAGGCACTTCAAACTGGTTTATTGTATTTGCCACTTGTTGGGCTTGCTGTCCTGTTGCCTGAATCCCATACTTTATGGATTCTTGAATAATGGTATAAAATCCAGTTTACCATCCCTGGCCAAATGCTTTTGGGTAAAATAACACCTAGAGAGGGCAAAAACTGAGCTTTGTCATGTCAGGCTTTAATTAAATATGTTTCTCAGTCATATGGGCAGCTAATTGAATTCAATTTGACAGTATGACTGCCGTCATATACTTCTGAAACAATCCAATTTATTCTTTCATGTTCTATATTAAAGATTTTGTTAAAATTATCTTTACCAAAATCTCGACAGGAAATTTAATACTGATTTCTACTGAGCTTTTCAGAGAATAAAACCAAAAAAAAATCTTGTGATGCTATTCATCTGTCATGAATTAAAACATTTAGGGATCCAAGAACTATTCATAAAATGAGCTAATGTAAGAAAATAATTTTTTATCTTGTGAATATTTATTGACTCAATGAGCCAATTGGACAATGTGGTCTTGTACTTTTCTAAAGCTCATTGACAATATTTTAACCTTCAGATATTATCAAAGGAAGCTTTTTAAACCAAGTTTTTGATGTCAAACTGTTTTGAACCAAAGAGGAATTATTCTAACAGCCATCTTCTATACCTTTCACTATTATCTAATGTGAATGGGAGTTACAAATTCAGACAGGACAAAATATATATTCTAAGCCACTATCAAAAGCACTCTCTAAACCATGCACTATAAGAAAATACTCAAATAATATCTCATTTAACTAGGCTAACTAATGTTTTGATTGTATTTAACTAGTCTAATGAGTAAAATGCTGTTAAAATATTCTGCACATTGCTCACTTTTTAACATATTCACCTGTTTGCAAGAAGAACCAAATTAAAAGTAATTCAGGAAAACTTTACGTATACAGAAGTAGAATATTGATACTTTAAAATGTAACTTTGCTTCAGTTCCATGTGATTGAAGTGTAAAATAACATGTTGTTCTTTACTATTTGCTCTAGTCAAGTGAAATAAAAGTCAGAAAATTCATTTCTGATATAGTAACCCCACAATGATCTTTTACATACAAGACTCATGCAGTCACTGATTGCTGTTTTCTTTTCCTATTAAATATCTGATAAAAGAAAATGTCTGATATAGTTCAGATGAAGGTATAATTTATAAATTTATAATTTATAATTTCAGTAGTTGATTTTTAAAGATTATTTTTGCAGCTGAAAGAACGATCTAGTTTGATCAGAAGTGATACTTTATGAAAAATAGATTGCACGTAGCATCATGGTAATCTGAATAATTAATATAAACTTAATTTGCAATATGTTGTTTCTGATTGAGGTGTTATATAGAAAAAATATGAATTGATCCTGGCTACAATAACTGAAAAGTATTAAAAATCTATAACTAATAAACAAAATGAAAATAGGATGATGCATTTGGAATATTATACCTTATAATGTTTCTATAAATACCATAGATAGTAGTTGCACCTGCATGCATTAGTTAAGTGGTTGTGGAAGTAATGACTTCACTCAGTTACATTTAGTTTTCATGGATTTGATGGATTTTGTTGAGGGCTGATTTCAATTTGCCTAGAATGTTTATGTTTGCTGAAAGACTGGTATTAGTAGTTTGCAACAGTGATTTTTTGTCTGTGGACAGTGATAAGAACAAATAATGCCTGAAATGTTCCAGTAATAAACACTTATGTTGTCTGAATATGCATTATCTGTCTTTATGATGCTCCAGTCTGCTCTGTGAAGTATGTTCCAAAGTTTGATTGTACCAGTGTCTTCTGTTAAAGAGAAGACAGATTTAAAATAATGAACTCCCAAATAAGAACTAGTTTTGTAAATGAAATAATTCAAAGGTGAAATGGTTGTAGAATAAAGGAAAATTGTGCTTTCATATTTAAATATTGTATTTACAAAGAACGTGTACATTATTTCTATTTGGTAAATAAGATTGATATGTAAATCTTGAAACTAAATATTTCTTCATCATAATATTACAATAAATTATAAAATAACTGACTATGTTGTTTCCGAATTTGATGTGTATGCTTCAAGGACATCATTATATCCTCATTTTAAGTGATGATGTGAGAAATTATTCAGTGCACAAAAAACTATGCAGTCAACTTCAAATTGAGCAAGCTCTAGTTGCAATTAGCTGATTTTACTAAGTAAAATTTAGTAAGTCAATAAGCTACCATTATTTTGGCACCAATGTAGAAGATGACTAAAAGTCGGTTCTTATCAGCACTGTCATTTACTTTGATGCCCAATTGTACCAGTAGGTCACATATTGAAAATGTAAATGCACAGTGTGTGCAATTCATACCTAGTATAATACTGCAATAGCTGGCTGGTGATCCATGCCAGACTTCAAGGTGAGTGGTCCTGGGTGCGAATCTGGCCAGCTACCTGCACACTTTCCATCCGACCTCACAAAAAAAAACAGACAAATGATAAAGAAACAGAAAGGTTACCAGCTGTTGTGCCACACTGCACGGAGAAAAACAACAGTAATACTGTAATAACCTGCTGTCTGATAAATCATTAGGAAGATGGAAAATGAGGTAACATTGCAATATTTAAGCCACTCTTTCAATCAGTTCTTCAAACCAAATTCTTTTGAGGCGCTGTCACTTTTCATTTCTCAGAAATCTTGGATAAATTATTTGTTTTATTTCAGCACAACTTGCTATTTTTCACTTATAGTTTTCAAGCTTCAATATAGTTCTTTCAGAAAACAGTGTAATCTGTGCTGCTTCATTTTTTAGTTCATAGACCTGGAACTGTCAATGTGATCTGACCCATTGTTATTTCTTACATATTTAATTTGTTTTTAAACTCACGACTTTATTTCAAATTGAACGTTAATAAAAGTTTTTGTGTCTAAGTTTGATTTTTCTTTCTTGCTCATCATACGGGAAATTCTAAGTGTAGGCTAACTTAGATATGCTTATAGATAAAATATTAATGAGTATGATTCAGGCATGAATTTCTGGACAATCGTGATGCTGTTCACCATTAACTTCACAGAAGAGTTGCCCTTAAAGATCTTGTAGTCACTGTGACACAAGCTTCCCATTTTCGAACATCACTTGCTGTCAAGCATTGGTTGCCTGGGATCTGTGGTGTCTCAATGCTATGATGTCACTGATCAGCTGGGCAACCAATCTCACTGAAGAATCAAACAGTAAGCCACAGGTTTAAAACTCAGCAGATATTGTAAACATTTTACAAAAATAACACAAAATAAGCATTATAATTTCCCTGAGATTAATACTGATGCTTGGAAGCTAAACTAACTATTTAACAAGGTGAGATTTCAAATGTTCAGCAGAGGGAATTACAGTCCACATATACACAATTACCCTTTCCCATGAGAAGCTGTCAAGCAGGAGTTATTATTGCCGTTTGGCTCTGTGGGTCTGCTCAGCATAAGACATAAAACAGAGGAGCAGAATTAGGCCACTCAGCCCATTGTGTATGCTGCACCTCCATCAAGGCTAATTGGTTATCCCTCAAACCCATTCACCTGCCTTCTCCCTGTACCTTTGAATTCCTGACTAACCAAGAACCTATCAACATCTGCTTTAAATATACTCATTGACTTGGCCTCCACAGCCTGTCCACAGCAATGAATTTCAGAGATTCACAACCCTCTGGCCAAAAAATTAAATCTAATCTCCGTTCTAAATAGATATCCTTCTCTCCTGGCGATGCCATCTGGTCCTAGATCCACCCAATATAGGAAATATTCTCTCCACATCCACTCTGTCTAGGCCTTTGAATATTCAAAAGGTTTCAATGAGATCTCCCCTCATTCTTCTAAACTCCTGCGAATATAGGCCCAGAGCTATCAAACACAACTCATACAATCACCCTGTAATTTGAGAAGGAGAATCTAAAGTCAGATGTGACAGTATTACAGGGAATTAATGAGGCATGAGAGAGGAGGTGGTGAAAACTGATTGGAAAAGAACACTGGCAGGGATGACGGCAAAGCAGGAATGGATGGAATTTCTGGAAGCAATTCGTAAGGCACAGGATATATATACCGAAGAGGAAGAAGTATATTAAAGGAAAGATGACACAACCATGGCTGACGAGAGGTCAAAACTACCATAAAAGCCAAAGAGAGGGAATTGGATTTTCAGAAGGTCTTTGACAAAGTGCCATTCTTGAGGTTGTTTAACAAGTTAAGAGTCCTTGGTCTTACAGGAAAGATTCTAGCATGGATAAAGCAGTGGCTGATTGGCAGGAGGCAAAGAATGGGAATAAAGGGAGCCTTTTCTGGCTAGATGCCAGTGACTAGTGGTGTTCCAAAGGGCTCTGTGTTAGAACCAGTTCTCTTTTATGTTACACGTCAATGACTTGGATGACAGAGTTGATGCCATTTTTACCAAGTTTGTGGACATTACAAGGATAGGTAAAGGGGCAGGTAGTTTTGAGGTAGTCGACAGGGGGACTTAGACAGATTTGAGAATGGGCAAAGAAATGGCAGATGGAATATAGTGTCAGGATGTGTATGGCCATGCATCGTGGTTAGAAAAAAGGGTTGATTATTTTCTAAATGGAGGGAAAATTTAAAAGTTGGAGGTACAAAGGGACTTGGAAGTTTTTGTGCAGGATTCCCTAAAGGTTAATCTGCAGGTCAGGACTGTGGTTAGATACAATGTTAGCATTCATTTCAAGAGGACTAGAATATAAAAGCAAGGATGTAATGTTGAGGCATCATAAAGCACTGGCAAAGCTTCAATTGGAGCAAATTCAGGCCCCCAGAAAGAATGTGCTGTCATTGGAGATGGTTCAAAGGAGGTTAATGAAAATGATTTCAGGAATTAAAGGTTTGCTGTTTGAGGAGTGTTTGATGGCTCTGGGCCTGTATTCACTGAAATTAAGGAGAATGAGAGGTAACTTCATTGATACCTATTGAATGTTGACAAACCTCGATAGAGTGGATGTGGAAGAGATGATTCCAATGGTGGGGGATTCTAAGACCAAAGGACATGGCCCCAGAATAGAGGGACATCCTTTCAGAATGAAGATAAGGAGGAATTTCGTTTACCAGAGTGGTGAATCTGTGGAATTCATTAACAAAGGTGGCTGTAGAAGCCGTGTCATTGGGTATATTTAATGCAGAGGTTGATAGATTCTTGATTAATCAGGGCATGAAGAGATACGGGGAGAAGGCAGGAGATTGGGGCTAGAGCGAAAATACATCAGCCATGATGAAATAGTGGAGCGGACTCCTTGGGACAATTGTTCTAATTCTGCTCCCATTTCTTCTGGTCCCATGGTTAACACTTTCATTACCAGTATCTTTTTTTGTGAACCTCTCTGGACGCTCTCAATACCAGAACATCTTTTCTTAGATGAGGGGCCCAGAAATGCTCACAATACTCAAGTGCATATGTCCAATGCCTTATAAAGCTTCAACATCCCATCCTTGCTCTTATCTTAGAGTCCTCTCAAAATGAATGTTGTTAACATTGTGTTTCCCTTACATACCACTGACTCAAACTGCAAGTTAAGCTTCAGGGAACACTGGAAAAGGACTCCCAAGTCCCTTTGCATCTCTGATTTTTTGAATTTTCTTGCTGTTTAGAAAATAGTCTATGATTTTATTCCCTCTACCGAAGTGCATGACCATACACTTCCACCCACGATACTCCATCTGCCATTTCTTTGTCCCTTCTCCCAATCAGTCCCAGGTGCATCTGCTGACTCCCTGCTTCCTCAATACTACCTTCCCTCCACCTATCTTTATATCATCTGGGAACTTGGCCACAAAGCCATTAATTCTATCATCCAAATTGTTGGCATATAACATGAAAATAAGCATTCCAAATACCAACCCCTGCAGAACCCCATTTATCACCTGTAGCCAATTAGATAAGCACTCTTAATATTCTGAGTCTGGGCCTTCTGCCAATCAGACTATTTTCTATCCATGCTTGTGTCTCTCCTATAATACCATGGGCACTTATCTTGTTAAGAAACCTCAAGTGCAGCACCTTGTCAAAGGCCTTCTGAAAATCTAAATAAACAGCATCCACTGACTCTCCTTTGTCTATTCTACCAGTTATTTCCTCGAAGAATTCCAACAAATTTGTCAGGCGAGATTTCCCCTTAAGGAAATCATGCTGACTTCGGCCTATTTTATCATGTGCCTCCAAGTACACTGAAACCTCATCCTCAATAATGAACTTCACCGTGTTCCCAACCACTGAAGTCAGGCTAACTGGCCTAACATTTCCCGATTTCTACTTCCCTCTTTTCTTACAGAGTGGAGTGACATTTACAATTTTACAGTTCTCCAGAACCATTTCTGAATCTAGTGATTCTTGAACAATCATTACTAATGCCTACACAATCTTGTCATCTACCTTTTTCAGAACCCTGGGATTTAGTCCATCTGGTCCAGGTGTCTTATCTACCTTCAGACTTTTCAACTTCCCAAGCATCTTCTCGTTACAGCAAAAACACTCACTTATGATCCCTGACACTGTTGAATTTCTGGCATACTGCTAGTTTCTTGCACAGTGAAGAATGATGCAAAATACTTACCAATTTCATCTGCCATTTCTTTGTCCTACAATACTACCTCTCTAGTGTCAATTTCCAGTGGTCCAATATCCACACTCACCTTTTTTTTAAAAACAGTTTGAAAATCTTTTGGTTATCCATCTATATTTTTGGTTAGCTTTTCTCTCCTTATGGTTTTTATATTGGATTCTGTTGGCTTTTAAAAGCTTCCCAATCCCATCTACTTTCCCACAAATTTTTGCTCTATTATATGCCTTTTCTTTTGTACTTTTGCTGTCTTTGACTTCCCTTGTCACCCATCCTCCTTTTAGAGTACTTCTTCATCTTTTTGGCACCTTCTGAACTGCCCTCAGAAACTCCAGCCATTGCTGACCTGCTAGTGTCCTCCTCAAATCACCTTTGGCCCTTTCCTCTTTCATGCCACTGTAATTCCCGTTACTCCACTGTGATGCTGATACATCTGACTTTATCTTTTCCCTCTCAAACTGCAGGGTGAATTCTATCATATTATGATCACTGCCTCCCAGGTAATTTACCCTAAACTTCATAATCAAGTCTGCTCCATTACATAACACACAATCCAGAATTGCCTTTCTGTTTGTGAGCTCAAGTTCAAGCTGTTCTAAAACGCTATCTATAGGCATTCTGCAGATGCTCTCTCTCGAAATGCAACACCAGCCCAATTTTCCCCATCAACCTGCATATTGAAATACCCCATAACTTTTTAAAAATATATTTTTATTAAATTTTTAAGAGAATTACATAAAATGAATAGAATAATAAAGTAATGAAAATTAATATCAGCCCTCCCCCCCCTTAACATCCCTATCTTAAAAAAAAAGAAAGTAAAAAGAAAAAAGAGAAAGAAAGAAAGAAAAAAAGAAAGATTGCCTGGATATCAGAGGATCCCCACATGCTCCATGGAGTTTAAAATAACCTTAGTATATATCTTTATTTATTTTTCCCCCAAATAGCTAATAATTTTATTTTTAAAGGACCTATATATTTAATCCTATCTTTTGTAAATAAGGGTGCCAAATTTTCAAAAATATATCATATTCATTTAAATTATAAGTAATTTTTTTCAAGTGGAATGCAGCTAAATATTTCATTATTCCAACGGTCCATAGTTAAGTATGAATCTGATTTCCAAGTAACTGCAATAGCTTTTTTGGCTACTGCTAATGCAATTTTTATAAATTTTTTCTGATAATTTATTCAATTTAGGTTTCGGTATATAATTGATGTAAAAAATTGTATTGTACTAATCTAAGTCATACATTTATTGTATTTGTCATACTATCAAGGCATAGTCTTGACCAACTTGTTTCATCAATTTTAATATTCAAATCAGTTTCCTATTTTTGTCTTGACATGAATTCCTTGTTTAATTGTCTGTTTTTGAATCAAATTATACATTCAAGAAGTAATTTTTTTAATTTTTCCTTTTTGAATTAAAATTTCTATTTTGTTAGGCTTCGGCATTAACATTGTTTGACCCAGTTTATCTCTTAAATAAGCCCTTAATTGAAAGTAACAGAAAAGAGTGTTGTTTGATAATTTATATTTATTCTTTAGTTGATCAAACAACATCAATATACCTCCTTCAAAACAGTCACCTATATATCTAATCCCTTTTTGAAACCAGTTATATAAAGTTGTTTATCCATTGTAAAAGGAATGAGTCTATATTGAATTAGGGTTCTCTTTGCTACTAAAGATTTCTTTATCTCATCATCAACATTTATCTTATTCCATAAATCAGTCAAATGTTTTAATATAAGAGATTCCTTTCTTTTCCTGTATCCATTTGGATTCCCATTTATATATAAAATCTTCTGGTATATTTTCTCCTATCTTATCTAACTCTATTCTAATCCATGCAGGTTTTTCTTCATCAAAAAAAGATGCAATAAATCTAAGTTGATTTGCTTTATAATAATTCTTAAAATTTGGGAGTTGTAACCCTCCTAGGTCAAATTTACATGTCAATTTTTCCAATTATATTCTTGACATCTTACCTTTCCAAAGAAACTTCCTCATACATTTATTCAACTCTTGAAAAAAACTTCTGCAGCAGTTGGATTGGTAATGTTTGGAATAAATATTGTAATCTAGGAAATATGTTCATTTTTACAGCATTAACTCTACCTACTAATGTTATTGGTAACGTCATCCATTTATCAAGATCCTCTTGAGTTTTTTTCAATAATGGCAAATAATTTAATTTATATAAATTCTTTATATCGTTATCGACTCTTATACCTAAATATTTTATACCATTTATCGGCCATCTAAATTGAGTTACTAATCGACATTGACTATAATCTCCTTTAGTAAGGGGTAAAATTTCGCTTTTATCCCAGTTTACTTTATACCCTGATATTTTCCCATATTCTTCCAATCTAAATATCCCATACCTATCATATCACTTACAACAACACTGATTTATTGTCCCTTTCAAATGCATTCTCCTGCTATCGCCCCTTAACCTTTAATACCCTGACTAATCGAGAACATATCAACCTCCACTTTAACCATATTCAATGACTTGACCACAACAGCTGTCCGTGGCAGTGAATTCCACAGATTCACTGTCCTCTGGTTAAAGAAATTCCTCCTCATCTCTGTTCTAAAGGGACGTCTGTCATACTGCATCTTCAGACCGAAATGCAAGATCGCAGAGTTTCAGAAGGGCAAAACGAAACTAGGAATTTTATTAACAAAAGAGACAAAGCTAAACAGTAGAACTTACAAGGTCTTGGATAGTTCAGTTAGAACTTCACTAGGCAAGTATCAAGATGGCCAAGCAAATGAGTAGTTTGGCCAAGCGCTGCCTCTTTAAATGCATTCCACGGCATGAAACAATTTGTGCCCAGCTGATAAAACCCCAGACTAGTTACAGGCTAGTAAGTAACTTTTCTAATAAGAGACAGAAGTCCAAGGATACTTAAATGGACACCTGCAAAGTCTTGGAGAATTAATTGGAAGTAATCAAAAACAATTGCAACTGAAATGTTACCTATAAAATACCAAACAAATAACACATTAAAACCAGAAGTGCAACAAGACAGAACTTTATAATTAATAAACCACTGAGGATACAAGAAAACAACAGCAAACTACTCAGATCCCTCAGAATACTGTACCAACGACTCGAGATGGTGACAATGTCCCTCTATTCTGAGTCATCATCTGAAATGTCTACAATAAAGCTAGAGGTTCCACACAAAACAGTTAACTCTTATAACCATACTACAGCTTAGCATTCTTCACAAGCAGACTGGATTTGCCTACCGCTTATAACTATTCTCATTCCAACTGCACTTCAACATTAGACCTCCCCCCCCCCCCCCCCCAAAGTGCAATTTTCCACAAGCTCCAGTTTAGCCAATCCTTGTGCTTACAAAAGAGAAAATTTGCTGAGGTTCCATTCAAGTAAGAACAGTGTTAGTGGGTGGGAATACAAGACCAGTGAGACAGTCTAAGGAAATTCAGATCTCATCAGATCCTTATTTCCCAAGATTATGATAGAGAATGCTACTCAGACTGTTCTTCATAGTGAGCAGGTTCTGGCAGAGATTGTACGGACAGCTGACTCCAAGAAGGGGAGTAAAGATAGCAGAGACAGGAATGAAACCAGAAAAGGCCTGAAAAGATCAACAAAACGGCACCACCTGGAAAAAATATGCTTTTTTTTGTCTCCGAGCATTGGGAAAATGGTAGGTATGCTCACACACTGTTAGTGCATATTCTGGAGTTATGGAATACAGCAAATACTAATTTCAATTGCAACCAGTCTTCAGATCTGGATATGGATTGTAGATTAAATTTAAAGTGCAGCTCACAACAACGGTCTTCCTGGAGCTGTGGATTGGGGTTGATTGGAAACCAGGAAACACCCCATTGATCTGAGATGTCTGCATGAATGCAGCTCAGAGACAGCAGAGATTAACATTCACTTTGGGCGTCTGGAGTGTTGGTATGAAGATCAAAGTGTTTTAAAATTATACTGTACATAATTCAAAGGAAGCATTATGAGTATTTTGTAGAAAAATTCCTACTATTACCTTTGATCTTTAGCGTATAAAAATGTGATGTAATGCTGGATCAAGGAGTCTCTCTCCAGAGTGACTCCAAATACTGTCTTAATATGTCCGAGTAAAGACTTTTATATGTGATTCTGCATTTATTTTCCATTCCGTTTGTAGCAGTAGAACAGGCAAGATACCATAAAGTTGCAATGGAATATACATCGGTTTTTGCTGAAGACCCAATTTGTGTCTCAAATGTACCCAGTTATGCTTTCCCGGATATAGAACACAGAACATAGTACAGTACAGGAACAGGCCTTTCAGCCCACAAGGTTGTACTGAACTAATTACATTAGTCCCTTCTGTCTACACAAGCCCATATCCCTCCATTCCCTGCACATTCATGTGGTATTCAGAATCAGAATCGGATTTATTATCATCGGAAAGCATCATGAAATGTGTTAACTTAGCAGCATTCATTCAATGCAATTCATAATATGGGGAAAAAAGTAAAAATAAACAAAAAAATAAAGCAATTACAGTGTATGTATATTGAATAGATTAAAAATTGTGCAAAAACAGAAATAATATGTATTTAAAATAATGAGGTAGTGTTCATGGGTTCAATGTCCAGTTAGGAATTGGATGGCAGAGGGTAAGAAGCTGTTCCTGAATCGCTGAGTGTGTGCCTTCAGGCTTCTGTACCTCTTACCTGACAGTGAGAAAATGGCATGCCTTTCTGAGACACTGCTCCTTGAAGATGCCCTGGGTACTTTGTAGGCTAGTACCCAAGATGGAGCCGACTAAATTTATGACCCTCTGCAGCTTCTTTCAGTCCTGTGCAGTAGCCCCCCCCCCCCATTCCAGACAGTGATGCAGCCTGTCAGAATGCTCTCCACAGTACATCTATAGAAGTTTTTCAGTGTTTTTTTTTAACATACCACATCTCTTCAAATTCCTAATGAAGTATAGTCACTGTCTTGCCTTCTTTATAACTGCATCGATATGTTGGGGCCAGGGTAGTTCCTCAGAGATCTTGACACTCATGAACTTGAAACTGCTCACTCACTCCACTTCTGATCCCTCTATGAGGATTGTTATTTGTTTCTTTGTCTTATACTTCCTGAAGTCCACAGTCAGCTCTTTTGTCTTACTGATACTGAGTGCTAGGTTGTTGCTGTGACACCACTCCACTAGTTGGTGTATCTCACTCCTGTACATTAGGACAGATAAGTCCCTGGGGCCTGACGGAATATTCCCCAGGCTGCTCCACGAGGCAAGGGAAGAGATTGCTGAACCTCTGGCTAGGATCTTTATGTCCTCGTTGTCCATGGGAATGGTACCGGAGGATTGGAGGGAGGCGAATGTTGTCCCCTTGTTCAAAAAAGGTAGTAGGGATAGTCCAGGTAATTATAGACCAGTGAGTCTTACGTCTGTGGAGGGAAAGCTATTGGAAAAGATTCTTAGAGATAGGATCTATGGGCATTTAGAGAATCATGGTCTGATCAGGGATAGTCAGTATGGCTTTGTGAAGGGCAGATCGTGCCTAACAAGCCTGATAGAGTTCTTTGAGGAGGTGACCAGGCATATAGATGAGGGTAGTGCAGTGAATGTGATCTACATGGATTTGACAAAGTTCCACATGGTAGGCTTATTCAGAAAGTCAGAAGGCATGGGATCCAGGGAAGTTTGGCCAGGTGGATTCAGAATTGGCTTGCCTGCAGAAGGCAGAGGGTTGTGGTGGAGGGAGTACATTCAGATTGGAGGGTTGTGACTAGTGGTGTCCCACAAGGATCTGTTCTGGGACCTCTACTTTTTGTGATTTTTATTAACAACCTGGATGTGGGGGTAAAAGGGTGGGTTGGCAAGTTGGCAGATGACACTAAGGTTGGTGGTGTTGTAGATAGTGTAGAGGATTGTCGAAGATTGCAGAGAGACATTGATAGGATGCAGAAGTGGGCTGAGAAGTGGCAGATGGAGTTCATCCTGGAGAAGTGTGAGGTAGTACACTTTGGAAGGACAAACTCTAAGGCAGAGTACAAAGTAAATGGCAGGATACTTGGTAGTGTGGAGCAGAGGGATCTGGGGGTATATGTCCACAGATCCCTGAAAGTTGCCTCACAGGTAGATAGGGTAGTTAAGAAAGCTTATGGGGTGTTAGCTTTCATAAGTCGAGGGATAGAGGTTAAGAGATGCGATGTAATGATGCAGCTCTATAAAACTCTAGTTAGGCCACACTTGGAGTACTGTATCCAGTTCTGGTTGCCTCAGAATAGGAAGGATGTGGAAGCATTGGAAAGGGTACAGAGGAGATTTACCAGGATGCTGCCTGGTTTAGAGAGTATGGATTATGATCAGAGATTAAGGGAGCTAGGGCTTTACTCTTTGGAGAGAAGGAGGATGAGAGGAGACATGATAGAGGTGTACAAGATATTAAGAGGAATAGACAGAGTGGACAGCCAGCACCTCTTCCCCAGGGCACCACTGCTCAGTACAAGAGGACATGGCTTTAAGGTAAGGGGAGGGAAGTTCAAGGGGGATATTAGAGGAAGGTTATTCACTCAGAGTGTGGTTGGTGCGTGGAATGCACTGCCTGAGTCCATGGTGGAGGCAGATACACTAGTGAAGTTTAAGAAACTAATAGACAGGTATATGGAGGAATTTAAGGTGGGGGGTTATATGGGAGGCAAGGTTTGAGGGTTGGCACAACATTGTGGGCCGAAGGGCCTGTAATGTTCTGTACGCCCTCTTGTCACTTTCTGAGATTCCACCAACAATTGTTGAATCATCAGCAGATTTATAGATGGCATTTGAGCTATGCCTAGACACACAGTCATGGGTATAGAGCGAGTAGAGCAGTGGGCTAAACACACACCCTTAAGGCACGCCAGTGTTGATCGTCAGCGAGGAGGAGGTATTATCACTAATCCACACAGATTGTGGTTTTCTGGTTACGAAGTCGAGGATCCAATTGCAGAGGGAGGCACAGAGACCCAGGTTCTGTAACTTCTCAATCAGGATTGTGGGAATGATGGTGTTAAATGCTGAGCTATAGTCAACATATCTGACATAGGTGTTTGTATTGTCCAGGTGGTCTAAGGCCATGTGATGAACCATGGAGATTGTATTTGCTGTTGACCTATAATGGCGATAGGAAAATTGCAGTGGATTCAGGTTCTTGCTGAGGCAGGAGTTCAGTCTGGTTATGGCCAACCTCTCCAAGCATTTCATCACTGTAGATGTGAGTGCTACTGGGCGATAGTTATTCGAGCAGCTCGCATTATTCTTCTTTGGCACTGGTATAATTGTTGCCTTTTGCAAGTGGGAACTTCTGCCCGTAGCTGTGAGAGGTTGAAAATGTCCTCGAATACTCCCGCCAGTTAGTTGACTCAAGTTTTTAGAGGCTCACCAGATACTCCATCGGGACCTACTGCCTTGCAAGAGGGTTCACCCTCTTTAAAGACAGCTTAACATCGGCCTCTGAGACAAAAATCACAGGGTCAGTGGGTGCAGCAGGGATCTTCACAGCTGTAGTTACATTCTCTCTTTCAAAGCAGGCATAGCAGATGTTGAGTTCATTTGGTGGTGAAGCATCACTGCCATTCATGCTATTGGGTTTCGCTTTGTAGGAAACCCTGCCAGAGTTGCCATACATCTGATGTCGCTTCCAACCTCATTCAAAATTGTCTCTTCACCCTTGAAATATCCCTCTGCAAGTCATATTTAGTTTTCTGGTACAGACCTGGGTCGCCAGACTTGAATGCCACAGAAATAGCCTTCAGCAGATGACGTACCTCCTGGTTCATCCATGGCTTTTGGTTTGGGAATGTACAGTAAGTCTTTGTAGCCACACAGTCATCCACACAGGTCTTAATGAAGTCAGTAACAACTGCAGCATACTCATCTAGATTCTAAGATGAATCCCTGAATACAGTCTAGTCCACTGATTCAAAGCAGTCCTGTAGGCGCTCCTGTGTTTCCCTTGTCCTTGGACCTCACTACTGGTGCTGCAGTCTTCAGTCTCTGCCTATACTCAGGGGGTAGAAGTCAGCCAGGTGATCAGACTTCCCGAAGTGAGGGCGTGGCATAGCACGGTAGGAATTCTTGATGGTGGTGTTACAATGGTCCAGAGTGTTGTTTCCTCTGGTATTGCAAGGGAGGTGTTGATGGTAATCATTTAGTGATTTTTTTCAGACTGGCCTGGTTAAAATCTCCCTAAATGATGGTGAAGGCATTAGGGTGCATGTTGATCCCATTGTTCAGATCATCTAAAGCCTGATTGACAAGACCCTCTTAAATGCTTGTCATATTTGCCCCCACAACACTCTCCCTAGTAGGATATTTTAACCACCCTGCATTCTGCATTTGAAAACACTTGTCACACATAACTTCTTTGAACTTGGCTGAACAGAGGAGCACTTTAGTAATAGACTAAGACAACTGTGCTGCTCAAAGAGAGCTATATGAGGTCATTCTTACTCTCAGCCATTAGGCTTGATAATAAGTCAACCGATAGCTAGAAAAGTGTCCTGTCCTGTTAGACTGTTTGAGGTAACTTATTTTTTATTATTTTTTATTCTTTCTTGTATCTCTTCTAATATTTGTATATTTGTATATCTGTGCATTTGTACTGTTGCTGTGACACTGTAATTTCCTTTGGGATCAATAAAGTATCTATCTATGATCAGATGCACTTTCCGTAGTAAGACTGTTGATAATTAGGCTCATGCCTTTTGTGTATTTATTCATGACCTGCTGTATGTCTTTCAGGACTTATCCTTTATGTCAGTTACGCCCTTCAGGGCTAATCCTGCTCAGTCAATAGTAGAACACCAAAGAATGCTCATGGTTTCAGCATGTCTCTCAAGGTGCTTGTGTCCAAGTGATCTCACTCCCTCGGTACTGTTGGCGGATGGTGCCAGAGCGAGGTGTAATCCACGCGGATTGTAGATAATTCAGGTTTTTGATGTGATCTCGTTTCAAGCTCCAGTTCTGGTTGCTCTTTTTTTGTTACTACTTTTGGACAATTTTTGAATTGAAGTGGCCTGTAGATAAAGAACACTGAGCTGAACTGAACTGAAATATGCCTTTTGATTTTGTGTTTTATATTCCATGTTTTGGCTTTTTGTTTGGTTTCTATTTGCATATTTTTTGCGTGTGGGGGGGAGGAGTGGTTTGATGTTTGACGTTGGTTCCATGGTTTTTCTTTGTTTCGTGGCTGTGTACGACGTACATACGTTGATAAAAAATCTACTTTGAATCTTTGAAGTTTGTTCAACAGAGAGAAGCATTGATTCGTCAACTGTATGAAGATAGCAGGTGGAAATCAGGAGTTTTACTTGTCCAAATTTGACTTGATGTCTTTGTAGTATCTAGAGGACTCATAGGGCTACCCCCACCACCCTACCCTCGCCTGAACAGCACTGTGGTTTCACCCTGCCAGAGCAACGTGACCTACAAGGGGTTGCAATGGAAAAGTCTGACACATTAGATCTACAGCACAAGAAATAGTGCATTTTTCAATTGGAAATTTAAACAAACTTCCAATCTCAGTGTTTCAGATCCTGACCTCTGCTTCCATTTGATCAGACCTGGGAATGCTGATAATTGTTTTGTCATTGCCACACCTTTAAAATCCTTCTACTTATTTACTGGAATCATAACCATCCACTTTCCTGCACCCTGCAGCTGCAGTAACAACAGTGCATATCATGAGATGGATGTTAATTCACTTAAGATGACTCCCAAAATTTATTGAATTAATTACTTTGAAAACTTGTGAAAAACAGTTCTTCTGGACTTCTATTTGTAAATTGTGCATGGTTGTTTAAAATCAGATGATTTAGCTTTCTTCCCACCAGCAATAAAGCATTCAGATTGAGAGATACTTTTCAACATCTTTCCAGAATCTCATGAGAGAGAAAAAAATGACTTAATCTATTTATTTGTTTCAGAAATAGCATCAAGTGACATGTGGATAATTTAATTATTAAGTAACCTCATGATGATCATGTACAATTCATTCCATTGATAATCGAGCTCAGTGCATCCAGTAATGCCTATTTATTACTCGCATTAAATTATCATGTTATATAATTTTCAGAAACTGTTTATGAAAGCAACTCACTAGAAGTTAAACTTGTGATATAATTCATCTCTGTGATTTCTGAGCTAATTGAAAATAATACCAGGACCTTAAACTAAATTTATAATGTTTATAAGTCTTGGATCTGTGTGAATATTCCAGTGCAGAGTTGAAAGTTTGTGGAGTTCGCTGAGTGGATCCAATAACTAAGAATCAGTAAGTACAAGGAACCATATGATCAACTGCAATTCAATTGCAAATAAATATGCATGGTGCCATTTCTGATCAGTTAAGATACAGAAAAAACTTTATATTTTTATGAAAAAAAGTGAACAGCAGCTGTAGTTCTTACTCTCCCAAACTATGGCAAGAGATGGAATGTCAACTCTGTCAACAGTGGTGCCAGGATCAAGGGGGCCACTGAACGGCAGCAGAGTTTTCTGAAAGGGGAGGGTGAATAGCCAGAGGTTTTGGCCCAGTGACATGGCTGGGAAGAGGGATAGGCCATGTAGTAAGAAACCAGAGAGCCTGACAAGAGGTGAAAATGCAGAATGTCACAGCCCATAGTCGGGGGACTACTGGCAGTGCCACATACAAGTGAGTACAGATGTGGGAAGGTGGAGCAATTAAATATGTGTCTAGAGGTATAGACTGAGATTGGTTGGCCAAATCATCAAAGCTTCAGTGGGAAAGAAGGTGCAATTTGGGAACACTGGACATAATTCCATAAGTTTTAAGGTAGTTATGAATAAATAAAAGACTAATCTTTGGGAGAAATGCAGAACAAGAGGAGGTTAATTCCAGCAGTATTAGGTAGGAACTAAGAAATTAGATTGGATTAGGCTATTTGAGGGTAAATCCACATCTGTGTGGTGGCTCAGTCCAAAGTCCATGGTCTGGTCTGCGGACACCGGACCCCGGGTTTTCTGGCGGCCCCTTGCTGCGGTTGGGCTTAACTAGAAACATCTGAGGCTCATATTGGAACTGGGAATATAAGTGGTCCTGGTATTGTGTGTGGGTGAGGGGTTGTCTTGTCAAGATACTCATGGCACAGGTGGGTGGTGGAAGACTAGAATGGGCTCTTGCCATCCTTGGGGCTGTGTTGGAGAACCATGGCTTCTGGGAGTCTTGCTGGCAGTAGTTGGAGTGGTCATTGTGGTATGGATTCAGCTGTTTCCTGGGCCAGATGGGTGTCTGTCAACCACTCTGAGCGAGGTAGGGATCTGGTTGTTTCTGTATCCAGCCAAGGCTGCTGGCTGTAATGGCTACTCAGAGCTACCCTGATGCAGAGGTGGAAATGTCTGTTGTTCCTTGGTGTTTGTCTCTTCCTGTCCTTGCCCCCTGTGGGGTAAGTCTGGCTGTTCTGCTGTTGCACTGTGGGGGGAATCTGTCTTGTCTTTGCCTCTGATGGGTAGGTCAGGCTGTTCTGCTGTTACCCAATGGATGGTCCTGCCCCACCTTGGTGTGGAGTTATAGATGAGTCCTGGCTTGTTGGAGGACAAGTCCTGGATCCACGTTGATGTACAGTTCCTAGTCTGCCCCTAGCTCTAGCCCCAAGCTTGCAGCCTCCAGCCCCCAGTCCCAAGCCTTGACCCAAGACTCAAGACCCCCAGTCTTGTCATGTCCTTGCCTGGGTTTGGGGGTTTGAGCCTGAGGCAAGACCCAAGTTCTGGGTCCTTGTCCAGTCTTGGGCTTCGAGTCCACCCCAGGCTCCTTGTTCCCAATCCCTAGTCCTGGTCCTACCTCCCCTGCCTAAACTGTATCCTGTCCTGTCCTTGGGTTCCATCTCATCCTGTTTCTGGGACTCCAGTGTCTGTGTCCTGCAGTTGGGTCCTGATTCAACACCTGACTTATGATAATCTGAGTGGGAGTCTTTGAAATGCCAGTTAATTAGAGTTGGCATGTACTTGAGGACGAAAGATCAGAATGGCAAAGTTCATGAGTCTTGGACAGTTAGTGGTACTCCTAAGTTTAGTCAAAAAGAAAAAGGAAGCATGTGTAAGGGACACAGCATGTCAGGCAGCATCTATGGAGAGGATTAATGTGTCAATGTTTTGGGCTGAACCACTTCATGAGGACTGGAAAGGAAGAGGAAAGAAACCAGAATAAGGGGAGGGGTAGGAATTACTAGAAGTTAGAGAAATCGATGTTCAAGCCATCAGGTTGGAGGGTACCCAGATGGAATATGAGGTGTTGCTCCTCCAACCTGAGAATGGCTTCATGATGGCAGTAGTGGAGGCCATGAAATAACATGTTGGAATGGCAATGGGAGGTGGAATTAAAATGGTTGGCTACAGGAAATCCCTGTTATGAATGGAACTGAGGTGCTCAAGAAAGCAGTCACCCAGTCTATGTTGGTTCTTTTGGAGCTTGGTTTGTTTTGTGGTAAGATTAATCTCAAAGTTGTATAATGAGCACATACTTTGATAATAAATGTACTTTGAATTTTGATGACTGAACCAAGGTAGAGGAGGCTGCACATACATGGCCCTGACAGAGTTGCAGGTGAAGTGTTGTCTCAACTGGAACAACTGTTTGGAGTCCTGAATTGTGGTAAGGGAAGGGTTAGTGGGCAAGTGTGGGCACTTGTTCTGCTTGCAGGTTAAGTGTAAGGAAGGAGTTCAGTGGAAAGGGACAAACAGTCAAAGGAATTACGGAGAGAGCAATCCCTGAACAAAGTGGAGAGTGGGGTAGTGGGAAGGTAGAGATGTGTTTGGTTGTAGGATCCCATGGAAGATGGCAGAAGTTGCAGAGAATGATGTGCTGGAAGCTGAGCCTTATGGGGTGGTTCACTGATCATTAAGGAGAGATGGGATCTTTCTGAGAATATAGTGGGAAGGAAGTGAGTAATTTGCTGGGGCTGAGACAGATCTTTGTGTCCTTTTCAGCCATGGGGGTGAGGTGCCATTAGACTGGAGAATAGCCAATGCTGTTCCTTTGTTTAAGAAGGCTAACGGGAGACAAATCAGAAAATTATTAGCTGACTAGTTTTACATCAGGGGTAGGGAAATGATGGGAAAAGATTCTAAGGGGCAGGATTTATTGACATTTGGAAAAGCATGGACATTATGGATAGTCAGCATAGCTTTCTGTAGGTGTGGTCCTACCTTCCAGATCCGATTGAGTTTTTTTGAATAAGTGATGAAGATGATTGATAAGAGTAGAACCATGGATGGTATCCATGTGGACTTTGGTAAAGCATTTGACAAGTTCAAAATGTCTAGTCAAGGCAATTGCCTGGAATGCACTGCTAAGGGAGGTGTTAGATAGCAAAGTTTAAGAGACATTTAGACAGACACAGGAATGGAGAGTATTATGGAGGGAGATAGACCATGTCCAAGCAGATGGTGTTAGGTTAGCTTGTCAACATAGCCGGTGCAGATTGTGGGCTGAAGGACCTGTAGTGTTTTATGTCCTTTGTATTCAAGTTTACTCATTTAAGATGACATAAATGAGCTTTATTTAGCTTTATGTCATATGTACATCAAAATATCAAAACATACCATGATACATAGGATGCCTTGGTAGCGTAGCAATTAGCATGACTCTTTTACAGCTCAGGGCATTGGAGATTGGAGTTAATTTCTGATGCCATCAGTAAGGAGTTTATACATCCACCTTGTGAACAAATTGGATTCCTCTCACATTCCAAAGACGTATTGGTTAGTAGGTTAAATGGTCATGGCAAGTTGTCCTGTGACTCGGCTAGCATTAAGTAGCTGGGTTGCTGGGTGGTGCAGCTCATTGGGCCGGACGGTCAACGGTCACAATCTGAGGGTGTGCTAGGGGCAGGAGCGAGTGTCACTACATTTCCAGCACTAACACAGCATTCCCACGACTTACTGACCCTCACCTGTAGTTGTTTGGAATGTGGAGTGCCTAAAATAAACACACACGGTCATGAGAAGGAAGTATAAGCTCCTTACAGATGGTATTGAACACAGGTTGCTGCCACTGTGAAGCATTTTGTGAATCACAGTGCTACTCTGCTGCCCAAAATAAGGAAGAATTTCTTCTCTCAGTGAACCATGAGTGTCTGTAACTCTCTACCTCAGAGCTGTAGAGGCAGAGCCATTAAAATGCATTTAAGACAGAACCAGACAGGTATTTAAGCTAAAAGAGTCAAGGAGCATCGGTAGAAAAGAGGAAAATGACATTAAGGCTGATGCTAGACGAGCCATGATCTTATTGATCAGTGAAATGGAGTCTGGTTGCCAACTCCTGCACCCATTTCTTTGTGTTTCTCTCTTCTCGGGTGACTACATGGCCTGAGAAAGTGGTTGTTGCTGTGCCAGTGACAGTGTTTAGGGAGTGTCCAGATGAATATTTGAATTGTTTAGGCAGAGAAGTGTATGGACCAAATAGTGGACACTGAGGTTAAAGGGGAAGAGTGCCCACTGGTTGGTGTGGACGTTGGGCTGAAAGACCAGTTTAGTGCAATAGGATTCCATGAAACAACATGCAATCTGATATGTTTGATATTTCCAACATTCCCTTCTATTTCAGATTTTCAGGAACAATATAGCTTCATTTATCACAGTCCAGTACTTCCTTTCTGTTTTCATTCATTTCTTCTTATCTCCTCTAAACATATTGCCGACAATTATTTTAGTTACCCTAGACAATGAAGATTTTGCTTCCTGAATACTTTGTGCATCTTGTGGATTTTGGGCTGCTGATCATGAAAACCACCTGAAATTTCCCTATAATGCACCATTTACAAAATTGCCCATATTTGTTATTTCAATTCATAATTCAATTCAGAATAACTGATGCCAAGATTAAGGAAGGCATTTTTGTTGGTTCATAAATCAAGATGACAGGCAATTTGAAGAACTTCTAGTGGGTTGGAGAAAATCATGTGGAAGGCATTCAAAGACATTGTTGAGTATTTTCTTGGCAACTACAGAGCACCAAACTCTATGCAGCTGGGTGACAACATGCTTCAAGCATGCAAAACCATGAAATACAACATGTCATGAAAGGTTCATTTTCTGCATTCCAATTTAGACTTCTTCCCTGCAAATCCTGGCTGTCATTGACGAGCATGGTGAAAGTTTTCACCAGGACATTGCGGTCATGGAAAAAGGATATCAGGGCAACTGGAATCCATCATTGCTGGCTGATTATTTTTGGACACTTAAGCAAGAAGCCTCAGACATTGAGTACACATGAAAGTCATCAACAAAACATTTTTAGCTTAGTTGAACTATTGCAAAGCTTCAGCACCATTATGGAATTAAACACATTTTATTCAATAAAAGTTAATTTTCTGTTTCTCCAACTTACTAAGTGAAACAAGTGGTCTGAAATTATATTGTGTTCAGCTACATGTGGTCTATTATAAACAAAAACAATTCTGAGGAAGCAGAACTTCTGGAAAAAAAATTGTGGTCTATTGTTATAGGAGAAGCCTATTAATATGCTCAAATAAATACTTGGTTTATAGACATGCCTGCCAAAAAGCCTGAGCAATATGCATTGGAGCTTGGGTGAATACAACCCAAATTCTCTCTGGATTTGCTCCTGAGCCAATAGTTCAGAGCAATTAGGTTTATTCGTCAGAACAGTTATGTTATCAGTAGTACATGCAGCAGGGGATAGCAGTCAGCTATCAAGTATAGTCTGTGTGGTGAACTATGTGCCTGTGTGGACACGCCCCCTGCTGAATGCTCCTGTGGCTCCTCCCACAGGCCCCTGTATAAAGGCGATCTGAGGCCTGACGCTCGGCTCAGTCTCCAGGACATAGTATGATGGACACTCACTCCTGGTTCCTTCTTCCAGTCAATAAAAGCCGATATCTCGCCTTACGTCTCAGTGTGAGTTATTGATGGTGCATCAATTTTATTGACTGGAAGAAGGAACCAGGAGTGAGTGTCCATCATACTATGTCCTGGAGACTGAGGCCGAGTGTCAGGCCTCAGATCGCCTTTATACAGGGGCCTGTGGGAGGAGCCACAGGAGCATTCAGCAGGGGGTGTGTCCAGACAGGCACATAGTTCACCACAGTCTGATAACAAGTATCAGACTGTATCAGGTCATTCATCTATATTAACTATTCTAATGCTGGGTTTGGAGGACCTACACACGTGTTGTTTAGTGGGATCAAGGTCTCTGAATGCACCCTGGCTTAGCCAGTCACGAGCTGCCTCTTTACCATAAGGCCAGTCAGAGGGGGGGTTGTGATCCTTCTTGAAGCCTTCAGTTAGCTATTCACTCTCAGCCTGAAGGAATGATATCTCAAGCATAAATTTAGTTTAAAGTAAGCTACATAATAAGTAAAACAACATGCTTCCCCCTCAGAGCTGTCAGATTAAATGCTGACCACAATGACAGTAATTTCAATCACACTGGAACGGAATGATGAGATGCTTTTTACACCTGTCTTTCTGTCTATGAAAATGATGCGAAGGAGAGACTTTCTCGCCCACAATTTGCATTTTCAAATACGTCAGCACTTCAGATGGAACTTTCCTATTATCTTCTTTCCCAACATTCTCCTTTTTATTTACAAGATTTTTTTTCTGACTTAAACATTCTCATAAGCTTTATAGAGTTATAACATTTTCACATAGAAATGGTGGCCAAATCCATTTCAACAATTGGTGACCAAACTACCATAGAACATGAATCCAGATGAAGAGTCACAACCCAAACTGTCAAATGGCCATTTTCCCTCTACGGATGTTGGAGGAGCTCAGACGACCGAGTTCCTCCAGAACAAAGGATCCCAAACTTTTTTATGCCATAGCCTAATACTGTTAATTGAGGGGTCTGTGCAGCCTAGGTTTGGAATCCCTGCTGTAAAAGCTTGTTTTTGATTTCTAGTTGTTTGCTTTAATTTCCTTTCACAGTCTAAACATGTGAGTAGGTTAATTGGCTACTGTAAATTACCCCTGGAGTAGGTGAATGGTAAATTCAGCGGGGCAGTTGATAAGAGTGTGTGGAGAATACAAAGAATTAGTAGTACAGTGGGGTTGTTTAGTGGGATCAAGGTCTCTGAATGCACCCTGGCTTAGCCAGTCACGAGCTGCCTCTTTACCATAAGGCCAGTCAGAGGGGGGGGTAGTGATCCTTCTTGAAGCCTTCAGTTAGCTATTCACTCTCAGCCTGAAGGAACCATATCTCAAGCATACTTTGCTCTGAATTTCCAGCATCTGCAGAATCTCTTGTGTTTATACACTGAATCCGTGTAGGATTAATATACATGTGTTCTTAATGGTTAGTGCAGATACAGTGGGCTGAATGGTTTGTTCCTGTGCTGAATGACAATTACTGCCTCTGCCATTGAAGCACAATTAACATTTTCCTGTGTACATTTGTCTTTTAAAATTTCTTGCTGCTTGTCCAAGGGAGCAGATAGGAAATCTGCTTCCAGGCTACGGTCTTTCTGACAGTCCATGTGAGAGCTGTCTATTGATGATACTTCTCTACATTTCATCTTATTGAACTTGGTTGTTGCTTGCCATTTTCAAAGCCTCATAATTGGCACTGGGCTCCCCACAAATAAGCAGCATATCAGGTCATGCTAAGTCAAGATGCTGTTTATTGACTATAGCTGTGCGTTTAAGGCAGAAGGATGGTTTGTAGTTGGCAGCTGAATGTCCAAGGTTACACCTTGTATCGGATTGGGAGGTTGGAAAAGGGGTGGCATGGCTCCGCTGATAGAGAATGGCATTAAATCAGGAGAAAGATGTGGAATCCTTGTGGGTTGAGTTAAGAAACTGCAAGGATAAAAGGGACAGTAGCTGGGATGTGGACCGCAGATTACAACAGATAATAGAAAAGGCATGTCAAAAGGGCAACATTATGATGTTAACATGCAGGTTGATCGGGAAAAGTAGATTGGTAATGGATCTCAAGAGAGAGAGTTTCTTGAATGCCTACAAGATGGCTTTTTAGAACAGTTTGTCATTGAGCCTACAAGGTGATCAACTATGCTGGATTGGGTGTTATGAAAATGAGCCAGAGGTGATTAAGAAGCTTAAGATAGGAGACCCCTTAGGAGCCAATGATCACAATATGATTGAGTTCAACTTGAAATTTGATAGGGCGAAAGTAAAATCTGATGTAGCAGTATTTCAGTGGAGTAAGGGAAATTACAGTGGTATGAGAGAGGAGTTGGCCAATGTAAATTGGAAGGAGCTGCTGGCAGGGGTGTCAGCAGAGCAGCAATGGCATGCGTTTCTGGGGAAAATGAGGATGGTGCAAGACATATGTATCTCAAAAATGAAGAAATAATCAAATGGCAAAATAGTACAACCGTGGCTGACAAGGGAAGTCAAAGCTAATGTAAAAACATAAGAGAGGGCATACAACAAAGTAAAAACTAATGGGAAGATAGAGGATTGGGAAGCTTTTAAAAACCTACAGACAGCAACTAAAAGAATCATTAGGAGGGAAAAGATGAAATATGAAAGCAAGCTAGCAAACAATATCAAAGTGGGTAGTAAAAGCTTTTTCAAGTATGTAAAAAATAAAAGGTGAATGAGAGTGGATATAGCACCGCTAGAAAAAGGTGCTGGGCAAATAACACTGGGAGCCAAGGAGATGGCAGATGAACTAAGTGAGTATTTTGCAACAGTCTTCACTGTGGAAGACACTAGCAGTGTTCCAGATGCTGTAGTGTGTGAAGAAAGAGAAAGTGCTCAAAAAGCTGAAATACTTAAGGTTACATAAGTCACCCTGACCAGATGAACTGCACCCTAGGGTTCTGAAAGAGGTAGCGGTAGAGATTATAGAGACATTAGTAATAATCTTTCAAAAATCCTTGGACTCTGGATTGGTGCCAGAGAACTGGAAAATTGCAAATGTCACTCCACTCTTTAAGAAAGAGGAAGGCAGCAGAAAGGAAATGATAGAGCAGTTAGCCCGACCTCAGCGGTTAGGAAGATGCTGGAGTCAATTATTAAGGATGAGGTGATGGAGTACTTGGTGACACAGGACAAGATAAGACAAAGTCTGCATGGTTTCCATAAGGAAAAAGCTTGCCTGACTAACCTATTGGAATTCTTTGAGGAGATTACAAGTAGGATGGATAAAGGGGATACAGTGGATGTTATATATTTGGACTTTCATAAGGCCTATGACCAGGTGCTATTCATGAGGCTGCTTACCAAGTTAAGAGCCCATGGTATTACAGCAAAGTTACTGGCATGGTTAGAACACTGGTTGATTGGTAGGACGCAGTGAATGGGAATGAAAGGATCCTTTTCTGGTTGGCTGCCAGTGACTAGTGGTGTTCCATAGGGGTTGGTGTTGGGACCAGTTCTTTTTATGTTATAAATCAATGATGGAATAGAGGCTTTGTTGTCAAATTTGCAGATGATATGAAGATTGGTGGAGGGGCAGGTAGTGTTGAGGAAGCAGGTAGGCTGCAGAAGGACTTAGACAGATTAGGAGAATGGGCAAGAAAGTGGCAAATGAAATACAATGTTGGAAAAAGCATGGTCGTGCACTTTGGTAGTAGAAATTAATGTGCAGACTATTTTCTAAACTGGCAGAAAAAAGTCCAAAAATCTGAGATGCAAAGGGACTTGGAAGTCCTTGTGCAGAACATCCTGAAGGTTAAATTGCAGTTAATGGTGCAATTGCAATGTTAGCCTTCATATCAAGAGGTCTTGAATACAAAAGCAGGAATGTGATTCTGGGGATTCATAAGACATTGGTGAGACCTCAGCTTGAGTATTTTGAACAGTTTTGGGTCGTCATCTAAGGAAAGATGTGCTGGCATTGGACATGAATCCAGATGAAGAGTCACAACCCAAACTGCTCTCCATACAGCAGCTGTTTTGGTAGTCGACTGTCAGACATCCTGACGACATGGCCAGCCCATCTGGCTTGGGCTTTCTGTAGATGGGTGCTAGCCCGCTCCAGGACCTCCGTGTCTGGGACTTTGTCCTGCCATCGTACGTGGAGAAGTCTGCGGAGGCAGCTCAAGTGGAAGTGGTTGAGCTGTTTAGCGTGTCTGCTGTAGTCAGTCCAGGTCTCGCTATCATACAGGAGGGTGGTGAGAACCACTGCTCGGTAGACCTTCAGCTTGGTGGTAAGGCTGAGTCCTCTCCGCTCCCAGACATTCTCACAGAGTCTCCCAAAGGCAGCACTGGCTTTGGCAATTCTGTTGCTGATCTCTGCATCTATGTTCACCATTCGTGATAGAGTACTGCCCAGATAAATAAAGCTGTCGACTGCCAGTAGCTTCTGCCCCTTTACTGTGATGTGTGGTTCCTGGTAGGGCTTTCCGGGTGCAGGCTGGCACATAACTTTGGACTTTTTGGTGCTGATTGTGAGTCCAAAATTGTCACAGGCTCGTGAGAGGCAGTCCATTTCTCGCTGCATCTTCTGCTCTGTGCTGGCGTTGAGGGCGCAATCATCAGCAAATAAGAGGTCTCTGACGACGGTCTCCTTTACCATTGTAACAGCCTGTAGACGCCGGAGGTTGAATAGCCCACCACCAGTCCTGTATCTGATGTGTATACCATCCTGACAATCACAGAAGGCATCATTCAGCATAGCAGAGAAGACCATGCTAAAGAGTGTAGGGGCGAGAACGCATCCTTGCTTCACACCGTTCGTCACTGGGAAGGCTTCTGACTCATCACCATCATGCCGTCATGGAACTGCCAAATAATCATGGTGAACCTTCTAGGGCAGCCAAACTTCTCCATTATCTTCCATAAGCCATCTCTGCTGACCGTATCAAATGCCTTGGTCAGATCGACGAAGGTCATAAAGAGGTGGCTGTGCTGCTCTTGACATTTTTCCCGGAGTTGTCGTGCAGCAAATATCATGTTGACAATTCCACGCTCTGCACGGAAGCCACACTGGCTTTCTGGGAGGAGACCTTTCTCAAGATGTTGGAGAAGGCGATTAAGCAGGATGCGAGCCAAGATCTTCCCAGCTATGGACAGGAGGGAGATGCCTCAGTGATTGTCACAAGACTGGCGGTTGCCTTTCCTCTTGTAGATGTGGACTATGCTGGCATCTTTCAACTGTTGCGACATCTTTCAACTAGAAAGATACCCTAGCAGGGATGACAGTGAAACAGCAATGGCAGGTTTTTCTGGGAGTAATACAGGATCAGTTAGTTCAAATGGGAATAAAGATTCTAAGGGGAGTAAGGGGTGACCGTAGCTGACAAGGGTAGTCAAGGACAGTATAAAAATAAAAGAGAAGTATAACATTAGCAAAGATGAGAAGAAAGCCTGAGGATTGGGAAACTTTTAAAGAGCAACAGAAAATAACTAAAAAGGCAATACGGGGAGAAAAGTTGAGGTACGAAGGTAAGCTAGCCAAGAATATAAAAGAGGATAGTAAAAGCTTCTTTAGGTATGTGAAGAGGAAAAAATTGGTTAAGACCAAAGTTGGGCCCTTGAAGACAGAAATGGGTGAATTTATTATGGGGAACAAGGAAATGGCAGACGAATTGAACAGGTACTTTGGATCTGTCTTCACTAGGGAAGATACAAACTATCTCCCAGATGTAATAGTGACCGGAGGACCTAAGGTAATGGAGGAACTGAAGGAAATTCACAATAGGCTGAAAATCGTGTTGGGTAGACTGATGGGACTGAAGGCTGATAAATCCCCAGGGCCTGATGGTCTGCATCCCAGAAGGTAGTTCTAGAAATCGTAGATGCATTGGTAATCATTTTTCAATGTTCTATAGATTCAGATCAGTTCCTGTGAAGTAGAGGGTAGCTAATGTTATCCCACTTTTTAAGAAAGGAGGGAGAGAGAAAATGGAATTATAGACCAGTTAGCCTGACATCAGTGGTGGGGAAGATGCTGGAATCAATTATAAAAGATGAAATCGCGGCACATTTCGATAGTAGTAACAGCATCGGTCCAAGTCAGCATGGACTTACGAAGGGGAAATCATGCTTGGATTTTTTTGAGGATGTAACTATGAAAATAGACAAGGGAGAGCCAGTGGACGTAGAGTACCTGGACTTTCAGAAAGTCTTTGATAAAGTCACACATAGGAGATTAGTGGGTAAAATTAGAGCATATGGCTTTGGAGGTAGGGTGCTAACATGGATAGAAAATTGCTTGGCAGGCAGAAAACAAAGAGTAGGTACTAACGGGTCCCTTTCAGAATGGCACGCAGTGACTAGCGGGGTACTGCAAGGCTCGGTGCTGGGACCATAGCTATTTATAATATACATTAATGATTTAGATGAAAGGATTAAAAGTAACATTAGCAAATTTGCAGATGCCACAAAGCTGGGTGGCAGTATGAAATGTGAGGAGGATGTTAAGAGAATGCAGTGTTACTTGGACAGGTTGGGTGAGTGGGCAGATGCATGGCAGATGCAGTTTAATGTGGATAAATGTGAGGTTATCCACTTTGGTGGCAAAAACAGGAAGGCAGATTACTATCTGAATGATGTCAAGTTAGGAAAATGGGAAATACAACGAAATCTAGGTGTCCTTGTTCATCGGTCACTGAAAGTAAGCATGCAGGTACAGCAGGCAGTGAAGAAAGCTAGTGGCATGTTGGCCTTCATAACAAGGGGAGTTGAGTATAGGAGTAAAGAGGTCCTCTTTGAGTTGCAGTTTTACAGGGCTCTGGTGAAACCACACCTGGAGTATTGTGTGCAGTTTTGGTCTCCAAATTTGAGGAAGAACATTCTTGCTACTGAGGGAGTGCAGCATAGGTTCATGAGGTTAATTCCCAGGATGGCAGCACTGTTATATGTTGAAAGATTGGAGTGACTGGGCTTGCATACACTGGAATTCAGAAGGATGAGAGGGGATCTGATTGAAACATATAAGATTATTCAGGGGTTGGACAATCTAGAGGCAGGAGACATGTTCACGATGTTGGGGGAGTCCAGAACCAGAGGCCACAGTTTAAGAATAAGAGGTAGGCCATTTAAAACGGAGTTGAGGAAAAACCTTTTCACCCAGAGAGTTGTGGATCTGTGGAATGCTCTGCCTCAGAAGGCAGTGGAGGCCAATTTTCTGGATGCTTTCAAGAAAGGGTTAGATAGAGCTCTTAAAGATAGTGGAGTCAAGGGATTATGGGGAGAAGGCAGGAATGGGGTACTGATTGTGGATGATCAGCCATGATCACAGTGAATGGCAGTGCTGGCTTGAAGGGCTGAATGGCCTCCTCCTGCACCTATTGTCCATTGTGTGTTTGTGGGTCATCCTTACTGTAACTAGGCTGAGTAATAATCACCTCCCCCATCTGTATGTAACTGAGGGGGTTCTCTCCCTGGGTCATAGTGCCAGGTCTGTTTTTGTGATTTTCACAATAAGAATGGTTGTCAAGTTAAATGAGCTTATTTGTCTATCATCATGGATCAAATGCTTGCCACAGTAGTAAATTATCATGCATTGCATTGTACTGCTGCCAAGAAGTTAACACATTTTATGGAATATGCCTGGTAAGATCACAGCTTGAGACCTGCATACAGTTCTGGTCACCACACCTCAGGGATAATGGCTGGCCTAATGCAGTGAAAATCAATTTCAGAATGGCAACATTCACTTAAAAAGGCATGTAAAATACCACTAAAGCATACCATTATGTTTTTATAGCATTCAAGTGGAGTGAAAATTGTTAAGTTCAAATAAAATCAGCAAAAGTATCGGGAATGGCTTGGAAGTGATGGATTGGTTCTCAAACTCCCTGGCACCTTTGAAAGGCAGAAACTGTGGAGAACGCAAAATCTTGACACAAAATACTGGAATCTCAGTATAAGTTCAGTTTTAATTACTATAAGGTCAATATGCTGTGTCAAAATTACACATTGCTTTGGCATTTAAGAGAAACATCCATGATTAGTAACTAGAGCTAGAACTCTTAAGATGCATAAAGTTATAAGATAGTTTTGTAATTGGTTACATTTGGGATTTGAAGACATTCACTAACTTTAACTACAGTTATGACTAACTTCGTTCCAATTCTTATTACATTGCATCCTGCTGTTTTGTGGTGCCATGTTGGGTTGCTCATCTTTGAATGAGACATTTACACAATTTCTTGGACCATAAATTCAAATTGATGGGGCTTGTTGAAATGTTCATTATCAGGTGCAATGAGCTGAGCTAAGCTTCAGAATGTAAGGAGGAGCCTCTACAGGAAGAGCTTATGGACCACGCAGAAAAAGGGTACTTATCTCTGCCCTCCAGATCCCAACATCTCTAACAATCTCTACACCAACCCATTTGCCAAAGTCATCAGTCATCCACTTTCACTCCAGCCGCCTCCACCTCCTTGTACAACATCATCTCTCATTGGCCAATGATGAGGCCTGCATGGTCATGTGGCTAGCTCTACAATACTCAGTCACATTAAGTCAACCTATTAGTTTCAGAGGAAGGTCAAAATACACAAGCTGTAGAATTATAACTCAGTAGGACCTGGGGTTTCTTTCACTAAACTCCATCTGTCTCTACTCAAGGCACATTAGCATATATCAAAGTCTCTGACCCTAAAAAACACAAGGTGTCTAGTGTGTATATTTTTGTGGTACTTCAACCATATCACTTCCTTTCATATTATAATAAGTTCATTTTCAAGATCTGAAAGATGGCTAGCGATTAAGCACTCTGTTTTCCTTCATACTTGAATGCAAAATAGAGCTGTGAATTTTTAATAGGATTCTCTAATTAAAGGCGATTGTATGGCTATGACTATTCTTTCCAAAAAAACACACTCTTTCTTTCAACAATCTTTTCATTTAATTCACTATGTTTTTGTTCTGTACTTATTAATAGTTCTACAACTCACAATGGAAAATGCTTACTTTCTTCTTCAATTTGAATTACTTTGGCAGGACTTTCTTTGAAGAAAACAGTACATCACTGCTAGACTAGGTTCTCCAAGTGTCTAGCAGCAGTGCATTCCAGCTAACACTGATTAAAACTATATCTATGGCGATTGTGAGGGTGCACCCTGAGTGGCGCTGGAGGAAGAACTTGTTCAATAAGCCTTTGAATCTTTCTAAAAATTATTCTCTAAGAGGTACATGAGTGACCAGCTAAATATTCAATCCTGCCACGCTATGCAGGACTCAATAGGTGAGGCAGGAAGTAAAAGAAATGCCCTCGTGTTCATAAAGGACCTCCAGGGAATTGCCATTACCAGCATGGCCATCAGCAAGTCTGTGTCCAGAAGCAGAGAGCAGACAATGATGGTATGTTTATATCTAATCCTCTTTCACGCATCCTTTCTCCAACAACTTCTGATTTGCGATGCAGAGATGGTATAAGCCTCCTCAGTCTCCAGTGCATGCCTGCAGTCTGTGCCTATCTTCCTTTCAGAGAGCCACAGTCTCCCGCCTGGTCGCACCATGTTGGCTCAGCACTCGAGGATGAGATAGAAGGCACTGTTTCACACGTGCTCCAGCTGGCGGGCACTGCAGAACATAGAAAACAACTCTGCGGTGGCATCTGCCTTGCAGCCAGGCAGGGAAAATGGGGGGAGGGTGAAAGGTGGATAGCAGTCACACACACATTCTGCTGCACAAGAAAGGCATCAGAACTTTGACAGGACAGTCTGCAAAAGATTGATGGATATGCACAATGAAGGGCTTGGCACGTTGACAGGTCTTTCAAGGGACACAGGAGACCAGCTCTAAAGTAAATTGCAAGCTGAAAGAAAATATTGTTGGATAACTGACAGTGGGCAATGATGGGCATTCAGTGAAAAATGTAATTATAATACTTGATATGAAAAATGTTAAGAGCTTAAAATGCAAATTGATTTAGAAATATTTTAAAACATGACTCTTATGCAATAGAACTAGATGTAATATGGAAACAATCTGGGTGAATCAAAATGTATGACCCAATCATCCCATTCTGTTGTGAACAGGCAAGCTGACTCCATTGACTCCCCCTCAAACAACAATTCTGTAAAGGTCGATCTAGCATTTATTTTGAAAAAGATTCATATGAACTGGCAGTATAATTTGACAAGAAATCTGTTTCAAATTTCTCACCAACCCAGTAAATAAGATTTAATGTACAGACCAAGAACATAAAATTCAGCAATGATTCATTATGAACATACATATCAATATTTACTGAATACCCAGTTTTTACTTTACCTTTCTTTTGTGGGTGCTTTGCAATAATATTGGTATATTAAATAGTGATTCCTTTTTAATTGCAAATTAATTAGTCTTTTTAATTTCAATACAATGAGCAGTGCACTTAAGCATTATTAGGCTCTATTTATGGCAAAATAAATCTTGAATTTAAGTTTCTTGTGAGTTTACTTTAACTTAATGACAATATAACAAGTGGAAATGTTTAAAAAAATCATAGCTATGTTATGTAAAGATAAATGATGTTTTCAGAATGTGCTGCATTTAAAAAGCAAAGAGTTCAGGCGAAGTTAGTTTTTAACAAAATGAACTGTAGAAAAGTAAAATGGCAGCTAAGCGAACAGCAATTTACAATATAATGTGGTTCAGCAGTGCTGAAATAACTAAGCAACATTTTAACCATCTCATCCATCATCCACATGCATCAACTAAAATAAATGCAGTGCCTTATTGTCCAAAGCAAAGAGCAAGGTCTTTCTCATGTAACAATTAATTTTTCCAAATGTGTGTTGTGCTTCTAAACTAACATCCTACTAGTTCTGTTCCAACATGTCGATCCATGTGCCAAGATGAGGCCACCCTCACAGTGGAGGAGCAACACCTTATATTCCACCTGTGTTTTCTCCAACCTGATGGCATGAATATTGATTTCTCCTTCCGATGAACAAATTTTCCCCCCACTCAGACATTTTTCCTCTCACCTGCCCATTAGTTCCCCTTGGGTCTCCTCCTCCCTCCTTTTCTCCTATTGTCCACTCTCCTTTCCTATCTGATTCTTTCTTCCCCAGCTCTTGACCCTTCCCACCCATCAGGCTTCACCCATCACCTTCCAGCTTAGCCTCCTTCCCTTCCCCCCCATCTTTTTATTCTGGCAATATCTCTCTTCCTTCTCAGTCCTGACAGAGGGTCTCAGCCCAGAACGTTGAGTGCTTGTACATTTTCCTAGATTCTGCCTGACTTGCTGAGTTCTTCCAGCATTTTGTGTGCTGCATTAGAGTTCCATCATCTGCAGACTTCCTCATGTTTGTGATTACGAGCTCTGTGCTGTAGCTTTGATATTGGCAATTCATCAACATTACACATTTTGAAGCTTTGTTGAAATAAATGTTAATATCTATGAGAAAAGCCTCTTCTGGAGTATTATGTAAGTCAGTACAACATATTGTTTGTGGGGCTTTTGTTCTCTGTGGATCTCTAACATTTGTGGATCCCCAGCTATGGGTAAATAGCCCCACTGCCTTGTGGGCAGCCTCGGCAGAGACGAAGGCTGCGGGAGTAAGCCCAGACAGCAGGTCCAGAGTGGAGCCCCTAAGGTGGCTGGAAGTCACTGAACATCTTTCCAGCACTTCCTGCAGCCAAGCTGATGCTGAGCATATGGCTTTGCTTTCCTTTAGACTACACTGGGTGAGGCCGAGAGGGGGAGCTTGATGACTGGGCATCATCCCAAGATCTCCACGCCTTCCGCCCAGGCTTACATGTGTATATCCAAAACTTTTTCCATTGAAACAGACAGATGCCATCATCATTAGCCTTTGAATACTCAAGAAGCTCAAAATAAGTTGTATCGTTTAATTCAAGAGCTCCTTGAAAACTTTCTGTAAGCATTGTTGCAACCAGTGGGCTGTTAGTTATGTAACACAATCCTACAGAAGGAACACCTTTAGAACAAACATTTATTGTTCACAATGAATGTTATATAGCTATCATGCAGTAAAGAAGCAGGCCCTTTATCATGCTGCTCGGAGTTGTGAAAGTCAAATTTAGAAGGTAAATACAGAACAGGAACAGTGAGGTAAATGGACACCCTTACTCACATAACTATATATAAGAGTTGTAGCATTTCTAAATCATCAGAATCAGGTTTAATATCACTGGGATAGGTTGTGAAATTTGTTATTTTCGCGGCAGTTGAAAGATGTTTCTTTAGCCTAGCTGCTCAGTTATGGATCTTGACCTTATGAAGACTGATTACAACTTTCCAATAGCTCCAGCTAGCTCCTCATGGACTATGCCATGGTTAACATCGAGCCATTATTCAACAGACCTCCATGACCTTCTCTCTTCTGGAAACCTTTCTCTTCACTCATCCAAATTTATAGTTGCTGCTTCTACCTCATTTCCAAGATTAATAAATGAGACCATCTGGGTAAAAGCATTTCCTGCTCCCCTGGATTACTTCATTCCTCAGTGAGCAACATTTCCTCTCGATGATTCAGCCTCTTCTTTATCTGCCACTATTCCAATGCCTTCCATTACTTTAATCATGTTATGACCCACACATTATTCTCTTAATTGCTCCAAGACAGTCTGTGGGCTTTCCCCCATCTTCCTTGAGAAGAGGTTAACACAGCCTTCATTCACCAGCCTGTTCAAAACAGCAGAACTTGATTTTATACTGAACTACTTCTTTTTGCTATACTCAGTTCCTTCAAATAATGAATGTTGATAAAAGACTAATCTGAACTTTGATTACTTGTAGAAAACTTCTTATATCAATTCTACTCATGGCCTCCCCACGATTCTTCCTCTTCCAGGTACTCTGCTGTCTGTATTGAGGGAGCTTCTTGTTCTTGTGCTGGAAGGTTTCATTAGCTTTGATGATAATTTCCAGTTTTTTTTCTCATCTTTCACATCTTCACAGTATAGCTCAAATACTCTTTTCAATAACAACTCTGTTGGGCAAAAGGCCAATATCCACTATAAGGCTATAGACTTCCTTCCTATTTGCTCTTTGGGATTGTGGTGAACTACATATACCTGTCTGGACACGCCCCTCTGCTGACTGCTCCTGTGACTCCTCCCACAGACCCCTGTATAAAGGCGTTTGGAGGCACTGCTCCCCCCTCAGTCTCCAGGATGTTGTGTGGTGGCTTCTTGCAGCTAATAAAAGCCTATTGTTTGCCTCCCGTCTCCGAGAATTATTGATGATGCATCAGGGATCTATTAAGTTATCATTTTTATCATACCTGTTTTGCCAAAGTCATCTTCCACACTAGCACATCGTCATGTGCCCAACTTTCCCATCACCTTGATTGATAATTCTGTCCTCACTGGGTCTGTTCCCTCCAAGAGATATGCAAGTAGATTTAAACTAAAAACTTTATCACCTAACGAGATTGTAACTCTTTTCATAAATTAGACTGAGAGCTCCTCTGTATGTAAAGAACAAATATCCAGCTGACTCATGGCATCAACAGTGATACCATTTGGTGTAAGCATATGTTAGACATCATGAGGTCAGTGAAGAGCTTGAGCACCAAACTTCAGACAGCGTTTTAAGTTGGGGTTTGTGGTTTGCTTCAGTATTGATTAAAGGGATCATTCTCAATAGTGCTCATTCTTCAGTTTTCACCTTTAATCTCAAAAAATCATGATAATTTCATGATAACATGGATGCCATGTTAACGTAGCAGTTAGTATGGTGTTACTGCAGCGTGGCCAAGTGGCTAAGGCATTGGTCTAGTGATCTGAAGGTCGCTAGTTTGAGTCTCAGCTGAGGTAGCGTGTTGTGTCCTTGAGCAAGGCACTTAACCACACATTGCTCTGCGATGTCACCGGTGCCAAGCTGTATCGGCCTAGTGCCCTTCCCTTGGATAACATCGATGGCATGGAGAGGGGAGACTTGCAGCATGGGCAACAGCCACTCTTCCTTACAAACATGTCCAGGCCTCAGTCAACATCGACATCAATGGACAGCTGAAGAAGAAGAAGAAGCTACTGCAGCTCAGGGTGTTCCAGAGTTCAGAGTTCAATTCCAGTGTCATTCTATAGGGATTATCTGTATGTCCTCCCTGTGGGATGCACAGGTTTTCCCCAGGGGCTCCAGTTTATCCAATCGTCCTAAGATGTACTGGATGGGTTGATTGGTTATTGTAAAATTTTCCCATGATTAGGTTAGATTGAATCGGGGTTGTCAGGGGCTGCTGGGGGAAGCAAAGCTTGAAGGACTGGAAGGGCCTACTTCACGCTACATGACCAAAATAAAATAAGATAAAGAACAGCCTGTGCCCAGCTCCATCCTGGTCCCCTTCTCATGTTATCATGATCTCTTGATCTCAACCCCACTCTTAGCTCATAATTCCTGTCTTAAATCATTACCAGCACATCCTCTTCACAATACATGTTGCATATTCTCTTTCTGCCAGGAGATACCCCTGTTAATTCTGGATGCATTTTACTTCTGCTCAAGCTTTTGAAATCAGGCTAGATATCAATGACCTTTGTGGTCTTGAGGCTCCCAATGCACGACAAGCATTTTGCCACAAGCAGTCTGTGAGATGAACCTTGCTACAAGCAGCAGCCCAGCCACAGGTGACATTTTAGTCATCTAGGCCTGGAGACATTCAGAAAGTGGAGAGAAAAAAGGATAATTAAAACCACCCGAAATTATTGAACACCAAAAAAGCAAGCTAGATATAATTTAACTTAAAAAAGGATTGCTATTAAATGATTAAAATATATTGTGGAAATAAAGAACACTAAATTAAAAGCTTATCTGAACTTACATTTAAGTTATAATGTGGTCACACAGATATGTCAATGATAAAATGCATAAAGTCTGACAGGTTGCATCACTGTCTGGTATGGAGGGGTTACTGCACAGGACTGGAAAAAGCTGTGGAAGGTTGTAAATCTAGTCACCTCCATCTTGGGTACCAGCCTACAAAGTACCCAGGACATCTTTAGGGAGCGGTGTTTCAGAAAGGCAGCGTTGATTATTGGGGTCCTCCTGCACCGAGGGCATGCCCTTTTCTCACTGTTACCATCAGGTAGGAGGTACAGAAGCCTGAAGGCACACACTCAGCGATTCAGGGACAGCTTCTTCCCCTCTGCCACCTGATTCCTAAATGGACATTGAAGCTTTTGGACACTACCTCACTTTTTTAAATATACAGTATTTCTGTTTTTGCACATTTTTAAAACTCTACGTCACTAAACGTAATTGATTTATATGTTTATTTATTATTATGTTTTATTTCATTTATTATTATTATTTTTCTCTCTATCTCTGCTAGATTATGTACTGCTTTGAACTGCTGCTGCTAAGTTAACAAACTTCACATCACTTATCGGTGATAATAAACCTGATTCTGATTCTGAAGTCGAAAATCAGATATGGTATGTGTCTAACCTTAGAGCTCAGTGATGTACACAGTGCTCTGGAGTTAATGTTGCGTCCAGGGGCATTGTGAGAGCTGACAGCATAACACATTCCTGACTTCCATGCTGTCATGCACTCCACTCATTCCAACACTTCATGTTTTATACTTCCTTAATTTCTTAAAGTTTACTTTCAGAAATACTACTTCCAGGGTTTATCACTCAAGTATAGTCACAGTTTCAGGACAAGATTTGCTCTGATCTTTGCACCTGATTCCATCCACTTCCATTCTGTTCTCAAATTTTTCAAAGGCTTCTTAACCATACAAATGAGGATTCCACTCAGCTGCACACAGCACAACTTGACACACGATATTGCCATCAGTCACACACAAGCACACACACCCTCCCCCATAGAAAATTACAGCACAGAAAAAGGCCTTTTGGCCCTTCTTGGCTGTGTCAAACCATTTTTATACCTAGTCCCAGTGACCTGCACCTGGCCCATATCCCTCCATACCCCTCTCATCCATGTACCTGTCCAAGTTTTTCTTAAATGTTAGAAGTGAGCCCACATTTATCATTTCATCTGGCAGCTCATTCCACACTCCCACCACTCTCTGTGTGAAGAAGCCCCCCCAATGTTCACTTTAAACATTTCCCCCTTCACCCTGAACCCATGTCCTCTGGTTTTTTTCTCCCCTAGCCTCAGTGGAAAAAGCCTGCTTGCATTCACTCTATCTATACCCATCTTAATTTTATAAACCTCTATCAAATCTCCCCTCATTCTTCTATGCTCCAGGGAATAAAGTCCTAACCTATTCAACCTTTCTCAGTAATTCAGTTTCTCAAGTCCTGGCAACATCCTTGTAAATCTTCTCTGCACTCTTTCAAACTTATTAATATCCTTCCTGTAATTCAGTGACCAAAACTGCACATAATACTCCAAGTTCGGCCTCACCAATGCCTTATACAACCTCACCATAACATTCCAACTCTTATACTCAATACTTTGATTCATAAAAGCCAATGTATCAAAAGCTCTCTTTACTACCCTTTCTACCTGTGACGCCACTTTTAAGGAATTTTTTATCTGTATTCCCAGATCCCTCTGTTCTACTGCACTCCTCAGTGCCCTACCATTTACCTTGTATGTTCTACCCTGGTTTTTCCTTCAAAGTGCAATACCTCACACTTGTCTGTATTAAATTCCATCTGCCATTTGTCAGCCCATTTTTCCAGCTGGTCTAAATCCCTCTGCAAGCTTTGAAAACCTTCCTCACTGTCCACTACACTTCCAATCTTTGTATCATCAGTAAATTTGCTGATCCAATTTACCACATTATCATCCAGATCATTGATATAGATGACAAATAACAATGGACTCAGCATTGATCCCTGTGGCACACCACTAGTCACAGGCCTCCACTCAGAGAAGCAATCCTTCACTACCACTCTCTGACTTCTCCCATTGAGCCAATGTCTAATCCAATTTACTACCTCACCATGTATACCTAGTGACTGAATCTTCCTAACTAACCTCCCATGTGGGACCTTGTCAAAGGCCTTACTGAAGTCCATGTAGACAACATCCACTGCCTTCCCTTCATCCACTTTCCTTGTAACCTCCTCGAAAAACTCTAATAGATTTGTTAAACATGACCTACCACGCACAAACCCGTGTTGACTCTCCCTAATAAGTTGCTGTCTATCTAAATACTTGTAGATCCTATCTTTTAGTATTCCTTCCAATAATTTATTTACCTACTACAGACATCAAACTTACTGGCCTTTAATTTCCCAGATTACTTTTAGAGCCTTTTTTAAACTACGGAACAACATGAGCTATCCTTCAATCCTCCAGCACCTATCTGCCAGGGCCCCTGCAATTTCAACACTAGTCTCCTTCAAGGTCTGAGGGAATACCTTGTCAGGTCCTAGGGATTTATCTACTCTGATTTGCCTCGATAGCAAGCACCCCCTCCTCTTTAATCTGTTCCATGACCTTACCACTTGTTTGCCTTATTTCCATTGACTCCATGCCAGCTTCCTTAGTAAATACAGATGCAAAAAAACCATTTAAGATCTCCCCCATTTCTTTTGGTTCCATACATAACCGACCACTGTGATCTTCAAGAGGACCAATTTTATCCCATACTATCCTTTTGCTCTTAATTTACCTGTAGAAGCTCTTTGGATTGTCCTTCACCTTGACTGCCAAAACTACCTCATGTCTTCTTTAAGCCCTCCTGATTTCCTTCTTAATCCTTTTTTGCACTTTTTATACTCCTCAAGTACCTTATTTGCTCCCTGTTTCCTATACATGTCATACTTTTCTCTCTTCTTCTTTATCAGACTTCCAATATCCCTTGAGAAGCAAGGTTCTTTATTCTTATTCACTTTGCCTTTAATCCTGACAGGAATATACAAATTCTGCACTCTCAAAATTTCTCCTTTGAAGGCCTTCCACTTACCAACGACATCCTTGCGAGAGAACGACCTGTCCCAATCCATGCTTTTTAGATCCTTTCTCATTTCTTCAAATTTGGCCTTTTTCCAGTTTAGAGCCTCAACCAGAGGACCAGATCTATCTTTATCCATGATCAAGTTGAAACTAATGGTGTTATGATCACTGGAACCAAAGTGTTCCCCTACACATACTTCTGTTACCTGTCCTAACTCGTTTGCTAATAGGAGATCTAATATTGCATCCTCTCTAGTTGGTACCTCTGTATATTGATCTCGAAAACTTTCCTGAACACATTTTACAAACTCTAACCCATCTAGACCTTTAACAGAATGGGAGTCCCAATCAATATGTGTAAAATTAAAGTCACCTACTATCACAACTTTATGTTTCCTGCAGTTGTCTGCTACCTCTCTGCAGATTTGCTCCTCCAATTCTCACTGACTATCGGGTGGTCTATAATACAATCCCATTAATGTGGTCATACCTTTCCTGTTTCTCAGCTCCACCCATATGACCTCAGTAGACAAGCTCTCTAATCTGTCCTGCCTGAGCACTGCTGTAACATTTTCCCTGACTAGCAAAGCCACCCCCCCCCCCACCCTTCATCCCTCTGCCTCCATCACATCTGAAACATCAGAACCCTGGAACATTAAACTGCCAATCCTGCCCCTTCTGTAGCCAAGTTCCACTAATGGCTACAACGTCATAATTCCACATGTCAATCCATGCCCTCAGCTCGTCAACCTTTTCCACAATACTCCTCGCATTAAAATAGACACACCTCATAAGATTGTTACTACCACACACAACCCTTCGATTTGTGACTTTGCATGAAACTTTTACATAATTTATTTTCACCCCCACTCCACTATCTGCTCTGGCACTCTGGTTCCCATCCCCCTGCAAATCTATTTTAAACCCCCCCCCCTGCCCCCCACTCCGATAGCACTAACAAACCTCCCTGCAAGGATATTGGTCCCCCTGTAGTTCAGGTGTAACCCGTCTCTCTTGTACATGTCCCATCTGCCCCAGAAGAGGTCCCAATGATCCTGAAATCTGAAACCCTGCCCCCTACAGCAGTTCCTCAGCCACGTGTTCATCCTCCAGAGCATCCTATTCTTACCCTCACTGGCACGTGGCACAGGTAGCAATCCTGAGATTACCACCCTCGAGGTCCTGTTTTTTAATTTCCTACCAAGCTCTCTATACTCAGTCTTCAGGACCTCCTCACTCTTTCTTCCTACGTCCTTGGTACCGATGTGTACCATGACATCTGGCTGCTCACCCCCCCCATTTCAGAATGCTGTGCACGCGATCAGAGACATCCCTGACCGTGGCGCCCGGGAGGCAACAAACCATCCAGGAGCCTCTATCACGACCACAGAACCTCCTGTCTGTACCTCTAACTATCGAGTTCCCTATCACTACTGCTCTCCTCTTCTTCCCTCCTCCCTTCTGCACTGCAGAACCAGACTCAGTGCCAGAGATCCGGCTGCCACAGCTTGTCCCAGGTAAGTTATCCACCCCCCAACAGTATCCAAATCGGTATACTTGTTGTTGAGGGGAATGGCCACGGGGGAACCCTGCTCTGCCTGCCCTTCCCCCTTTCCTCACCTGATGGTAACCCAATTACCTGTGTGCTGGTCCTTTGGCATAACTGCCTCCATTTAGCTACTATCTATAATCTCCTCATTCTCCCAAACGATCTGGAGGTCATCCAGCTCCTGCTCCAGTTCCCTAACGCGGTTTGTTAGGAACTGCAGCTGGATGCACTTCTTGCAGATGTCATTGTCAGGGACACCAGAGGTCTCCCTGACTTCCCACATCCTGCAAGAGGAGCCTTCCAACATCCTGCCTGGCATTCTCTGTAAACAAACAAAACCAAACTTACCGGAACTTACCCTCACCTCTGCCTGTTCACACCGAAGCCTGTTGAGCCAAAGCTGTCCCACTCTGACGATGGCCGCTGTATATGGAGGTCTTTTTTTTTAAACCATTGGTGCATTACGTCACCCGCCTGCGCAGTCTTGCCTCTTTTCCCTGATCTGTTAAAAAAATGGTTTCCCTCTGAGATGCCTTTACTGCTTCACTCTCTGCCTCTTGCTTCAAAACTTTGAACACACTCCAAAGTTGTTTGGTTTCCAGACAGTCGAACACTTTTCTCTTGCAGGTATTTTGCTATTTTGCTGTTATAGAGAAACATAGAAACATAGAAAACCTACAGGACAATATAGGCCCTTCAGCCCACAAAACTGTGCCGAACATGTCCTTACCTTAGAAATTACTTAGTGTTATCCGTAGCCCTCTATTTTTCTGAGCTCAATGTACCTAACTAGGAGTCTCTTTAAAGACCCTATCGTATCCACCTCCACCACCATTGCTGGCAGCTCATTCCACACACCCACCACTCTCTGCATTAAAAAAAACTTACCCTTGACATCTCCTCTGTACCTACTTCCAAGCACCTTAAAACTGTGCCCTCTCATGCTAGCCATTTCAGCCCTGGGAAAAAGCCTCTGACTATCCACATGATCAATGCCTCTCATCATCTTATACACCTCTATCAGGTCACCTCTCATCCTCTGTTGCTCCAAGGAAAAAAGGCTGAGTTCACTCAATCTATCCTCATAAGGCATGCTCCCCAATCCAGGCAACATTCTTGTAAATCCCCTCTGCACCCTTTCTATGGTTTCCACCTCCTTCCTGTAGTGAGGCGACCGGAACTGAGCACAGTACTCCAAGTGGGGTCTGACAAGGATCCTATATAGCTGTAACATTACCTCATGGCCCCTAAACTCAATTCTATGATTGATGAAGGTCAGGACGATGGGTCTCGGCCCAAAACGTCGACAGCACTTCTCCCTATAGATGCTGCCTGGCCTGCTGTGTTCCACCAGCATTTTGTGTGTGTTGTTTGAATTTCCAACATCTGCCGATTTCCTCATGTTTGCCTTTTAAATTCTGTCATTATATTTGACTGTTCAAAATGAACCACCTCATACTTATCTGTGTTGAACACCACCTGCCACTTCTCAGCCCAGTTTTGCATCCTATCAATGTCCCGATATAACCCATCCCTCCACATCTTCATCCAGGTCATTTATAAAAATCACGAAGAGTAGGGATCCCAGAACAGATCCCTGAGGCACTCCACTGGTGACCGACCTCCATGCAGACCATGACCCATCCACAACCAGTCTTTGGCTTCTGTGGGCAAGCCAGTTTTGGATCCACAAAGCAATGTCCCCTTGGATCCCATGCCTCCTTACTTTCCCAATAAGCCTTGCATGGGCGACCTTGTCAAATTCCTTGCTGAAATCCATATAAGCTATATCTACAGCTCTACCTTCATCAATGAGTTTAGTCACATCCTCAAGAAATTCTATCAGTCTCGTAAGGCACGACCTGCCTTTGACAAAGCCATGCTGACTATTCCTAATCATATTATACCTCTGCAAATGTTCATAAATCCTGCCTCTCAGGATCTTCTCCATCGACTTACCAACCACTGAGGTAAGACTCGCTGGTCTATAATTTCCTGGACTATCTCTACTCCCTTTCTTGAGTAAGGGAACAATATCTGCAACCTTCCCATCCTCCGGAATCTCTCCCATCCCCACTGATGATGCAAAGATTATTGCCAGAAGCTCAGCAATCTCCTCCCTCGCCTCCGGCAGTAGCCTGGGGTACATCCTGTCTGATCCCGGTGACTTATCCAACTTGATGCTTTCCAAAAGCTCCAGCACATCCTCTTTCTTAATATCTACATGCTCAAGCTTTTCAGTCCACTGTAAGTCATCCCTACAATCACCAAGATCCTTTTCCCATAGTGAACACTGAAGCAAAGTACTCATTAAGTACCTCTCCTGTCTCCTTCGGTTCCATACACACTCTCACTGTCACATTTGATTGGTCCTATTCTGTCACCTCTTATCCTCTTGCTCTTCACATAATTGTAGAATGCCTGTGCGTTTTCCTTAATCTTGTCTACCATGGACTTCTCATGGCCCCTTCTGGCTCTCCTAATTTCTTTCCTAAGCTCCTTCCTGCTAGCCTTATAATCTTCTAGATCTCTGTAATTACCTAGTTTTTCGAACTTTTTGTAAGCCCTTCTTTCCTTCTTGACTAGATTTACAACAGCCTTTGCACACCACGGTTCCTGTACCCTACCATCCTTTCCCTGTCTCATTGGAATGCACCTATGTAGAACTACATGCAAACATCCCCTGAACATTTGCCACATTTCCTCTGTATATTTCCCTGAGAACATCTGTTCCTAATTTATGCTTTCAAGTTTCTGCTTGATAGCCTCATATTTCCCCTTACTCCAATTAAACACTTTCCTAAGTTGTCTGTTCCTATCCCTCTCCAATGCTATGGTAAAGGAGATAGAATTGTGATCACAATTCTATGGATGTATGTATGCCAATGTCTGTGATAGTTTTAACCAAGGACCTTAATTTTATGAGAATGCAGTGAAATGACATTTCTGAGTATATTCACTGACTATGATGCTGTTATATTCACGTCAACTTTAATGATGTACACAACAACCTTGAACACAGTAAGACATGATCTGGAGATTATAAGTGGCTGGGATAGGTGGGAAATGGAAGTGCCACACTCATGCTCCTAGCCTGTAAGTGACACAACGCATTTCCTTCACTGCAGAAATGAAAGGTTAGTCATTGGTTTAGGGCCATTGGTTATTTTATCAAGGTAGTTTGGAAATCCCTCATTCAAGGTGAAGCTCAATTAATGTGTTTTGCAACAAGTCATTATGGCAAAACCAGGCTTCACTTTTACCATAACAATGTGCATTGTTTGGGGCTTTACAGATTCATTACTCTGCCTTCACTCGTGGTTTTGGTTCATTTCTGCGTTTTTTCAACAAATTAAGTGGGAAACTTGACTTAATTCCTTTGATCGACTGAACGTTGAAAAGTTCCCTCAATTTATTTTTTTCCAGTTGCAGCACCAACATTACAATGGCAATTATCTTATTTCTCACCACCCTCGTGTATTCTTGAAAGTTTGCATGGCTTATTGGTGATTATTTCATGCCAATCCTAATGTTACTGTCAAATAATAATTGGTTAAAAACCTTCCTTTCATATTGGCAGACAGCTTTTTGCTTTCTGCAAAGATGATCCGTCATCGGATTCAATAGTGATCTTTCATAAATGGACCCTTAATTGCTTTAGATCTTCTGTGTCGACTCTGCTGCATTAGTCAAATTGATTATTTCATGGATTTTATCCTTTAGTTTGTAAAATCTATTATTCCCCTCATTGATAACCCTATATTTAGTCTTTCACATAAGGTCACCATTTTGTGTGTTTGGCTCTTTTAACAGCCCATTCTATTTTTGCATATCGCTTTATTTTGCTCCAAAATGAGTCGATGGTGCTTCAGGGCCACAACCCATTTTCTTGGGCAGGTTCTGTCACTCATTATTTTCCTAAATCCATCTCATTTGTTGGGTGTTCAAAATTATGGGTAATGTTTTTTCCAAATAATGACTTGCAAATCTCTGACTAATATTAGACAAGATTCCCCACATTACAGCAGAATATTTTTTTGTTTGTTGATTTACACTGGTCTTGGTTACAACTGATAGGTCACATAATCACAGCTAAAAGGTTACCAATACAATCTCCCGATATACATACATTAGATAAATATCAAATGCTTCTGGTTTAAGCTGCTGCAGTTAGCTGAAGCTGAGCAATTACTTACTGGCAGCTCTCAAAACAAGGAAAACTAAATACTTTGTCATTATCTGTAAAAAATCAGCGCAAACAAGTAAAAGGCAAACGAAGGTGAGGCAGACATGAGGGTCGAGCCATGTGGGAGCAATCAAGGTTAAGGATTGTTCGAGACGGTATCGAAGATGGAGTTGCAGTAAGCAGTGTGAAGAAAAGTTGGAGTAGAGGAGTTTTGGAGCCAGTCCACCTGAATCAAGAGGGAGATTTAATCTATTTAAGCTCCAGGCCGACTTGGAAAGGTCGAGTTGGGCCAGAACATGACGTTGGGGTTCAGGATCAGAATGTATTGATGAAAAGGGCCTGGATACTAGTGGAAGGAATGGCACGATGTCTCTGCACTTTGGGTGGTTGTTGGATTTTGTTAATTTCAATGGGTTCTTTTGGGTTTTTTGTTTTGTAACAAATCTCAAGGTTCCATAACGTATACATACTTTGATAATAAATGTACTATATTAAACCTTGAAATAATATATTTACCAATCAGAACTGGGCAATTCTGACCAAACATTCCATGTTAATATTTAAACAGCATGCAACCCTTCTACCCTTCTCTCCTTACTCTGCCTTATTTGCCCGGATCGCCCACATTACCTCAGTCACTCCATGCGTAAGTCAGTTCCACAATTTCTCCAATTTATGAGTAAATTGGTTTCTTGAATTCTTGGTGACAGCCTTCTGTTGGTGACTTGTATTTTTGTTATATCCACAAGTTAAAATTATTTCATTATCTCAACTCCTATCAAAATCCTCTGTAATTTAGAGGATCTCAATGAAATGGGAATAACTGTTATCTGTCTCCTTTCAGAAGTAGATCCAAATGTTTAATCGCTTCCTGACAGATGTAACTTCACATTTCTCATGCCATATTTTAAAGGACAAAGCTCAAAGTAAATTTAGAATAGTAATACATATATGTCACAATATACAATTCTGAGATTAATTTTCTTGTGAGCATACTCAATAAATAAACGATAGAAAAATAACCATAATAGAATCAATAAAAGACCACACCCTCCATTATTCAACCAGTGCACAAAAGACAACAAACTGTAAAAGTATAAAGAGAAATAAACAATAATAATAATAAATAAGCAATAAATATCGAGAGCATGGGATTAAGAGCCTTTGAAAGTGAGCCCATAGTTGTGGGATCAGTTTAGTGATGGGACAAGTGAAGTTGAGTGATGTTATCCCCACTGGTTCAAGAGCCTGATGGTTGAAGGGTAATAACTGTTCCTGAGCCTGGTGGTGTGGCTCCTGATGCTCCTGTATATTCTTTCTGATGGCAGTATTAAGAAGAGAGCATGACCTGGGTTGTGGGTGTTCCTGGTGATGGATGCTGCTTTGCTGTAACAACACCACCTAGATGTGCTCATTGGTAGGGAGGGTTTTGCCTGTGATGGACTGGGCCATATCCACTGCTTTTTATAAGACTTTCTGTTGAAGGGCTTTGGCGTTCCCATACCAGGCTGTGATGCAACCAGTCAATATACTCTCCACTACACATCTATAGAAGTTTGTCAAAGTTTTAGATATCATGCAGAATCTTTGCAAACTCCTACAGAAATAGAGGTGTTGCCAAGCTTTCTTTGTAATTGCCAGGCCCAGAACAGGTCCTCCAAAATGTTAGCACCAAGGAATTTAAAATTGTTGACCCTCTACACCTCTGATTCCCTGATGAGGACTGGCTCATGGACTTCCTTTAATAATCATCTCCTTGGTCTTGCTGACATTGAGTGAGAGGTTGTTGTTGTGGCACCAGTCATCCAGATTTTCAGTCTCCTTCCTCTATGCTGGTTCATCACCACCTTTGATTTTGCCTAAGATAGTGGTGTCATCAGCAACATGAATATAGTATTGGAGATGTGCTTAGCCACACATTTATAAATGTAAAGCGAGTAGAGCACGCAGCCTCTTGGCACACTATGCTGATGGAGATTGTGGAGGAGGTGTTATTCCCAATCTAAACTGACTGAGGTCTGCAAGTGAGGAAATCGAGGATCCAGTTCCACAACATTGAGGCCAAGGTCTTGGAGCTTATTGATTAGCTTTGAGGGGATGATCATATTGAATACTGAGCTTTAGCTGATAAAGAGCATCCTAATGAATTTACCTTTGCAGACCAAGTGTTCCAGGGTTGAGTGAAGAGCCAATGAGATACATCTACTGTGGACCTGTTGCTCCGGTTTGCAAATTGGTTCACATCTAAATCACTTTTTAGGCAGGAGTTAATATGTTTCATCACCAGCCTTACAAAACACTTCATCATCGTGGATGTATGTAAGTGCTACTGGATGATAGTCATTGAGACATGTTACCATGTTCTTCTCAGGCACCAATAGAAGTGAAGCCTGCTTGAAGCATGTAGATACTTCAGACTGCCGAAGTGAGAGGTTAAAGATCTCAGAGAACACTCCAGCCAGTTGATCAGCACAGATATTCAGTACTTGACCAGGTACCCTAACTAGGCTGGATGTTTTTCATGGGTTCACCCTCCTGAATGCTACTTGTGCATCAGACTCTGACACTTGCAAACCTATTTCTCACCAATGTCTCCATATCAATTTTAATACATTCTTCCTGTTATGAACCCCGTAACTGGGTATCTTACCAGCAAAGATAGGAATATCCGTTGAAGTCTGATGATACTATTTTAACAGTATTTATGAGTAAAAATACACAAAAATAATATCAATGCAAATATACAGATAATATACGTCATCAATACTAAACCTAAAAGTGCGGGTATAATAATAATCAATAAGAAATAAGCTCTATCGTTGCCTAGGGGATAATGAATTGTCCGATGGAAATATAAAGTTCAGTTCAGTTCATGCAGGCTGTGGTAGTTGTTGATCACTGTGTTGCAATTGTTAGAGAGAGAGAGAGAGAGAGAGAGAGAGAGAGTAACAGCTATTGACTTGCCGACTTTCCTTTTATGATTTTGATCCGTCGATGCGTTACTGTTGTGGCCATTCATGTATGACCCCTCCGTCCTTTAGCTAGACCGTTCCATGGAGGACTCGTCATCCAGGCAAGGGTGGACACACACACAAGCCCCCACCAGTCTCGTACGTTTCTCCTGGTGTGTCTGAGGGGTGTTCCCCAGACCCTACTTTTATCCCCACTCACAGGGTCTCAGGTGTCAATCAGGTTGGGATGATGCAACACATCAACCAGCCCTCTCTGGCTGCCCCTTGAGGGGTTTCAATGAATAGAACAGTACTCAATAAACAATCCTTCTCCATGAGACAACAGCAGTAATCTCTCTCTCTCTTTGTCAATAGGAGACATTCCAACCCGTGGGCCTCTGTCTCTTTAATTTTTCATGAGCATTGTCAATAACAACCGCCTTTGCTGTTATCCTGTGTCTCTCTCATCTCCCTTGATAACAGCATCAGAATAGTAGCGATTTGCGATTCTCCAAGGGGGGGGGGGGGGGCATTGGCGATTCTGTACCCTTCTGCCCATCAGAGTTGCTCATCATTTGTAACATTCCCAAAATTGTTCAAAGAAGCCCAAATGTGATCCAAATAAAGATTAATACGGATTTAGTACATTGTTACTTTTCAATTCCACCCTTCCTGAACTAAACCATGTTTGTTTTTACCTGCTTATTGATTATGTCACAACTTTTAATAACAGGTGCAGTAATACTGCAAGAAACTTCTGTTCTTCAATGCCACATGGACTTCTAGTTTCAAAATACATATATAGCCCATTTCTTCTTGTTAACAAAATGCATTGGATGAATGTTGTTGATTGGAATCATCCGATTAAATCAGAATTATTGGTGTTCAAATTTCATTGTCATGGACTTTTGGAGGCACAATTCATTGTTAAAAGACGAGACTTCCTGAGTAGCAGATGGCATTGCACCTGTCACTATGCTCTGTCACAGAAACCACACATAGTCCAACACGGAGCCAGAACTTGCTGGAATTCGAAAGGATCATGCTGAGGAATTGCTGTTGAGATTCTACATCAGGTCAGACCGTCTGATTGGTTCACCTTGGTTGACTGTTGGTAATCGTTTCTAAGCGTTTTAACTTACTTTAGAGGACTATTTTCTTCCATTTCTAATAATCGTCATATACTTCTGAATGTCAGGAACAGCAAAAAGTGTTGAAATTTCTTCTAGTGTTGACAGAATCATGTGTGTTGTCAAAATTCTGCCCCAGCTTTGCTCTCTGTCAAAGCCTGCCAAACAGCTTCAGGGGAGAACCTGTATCTGAGACCTGGTCTTTATTTGGACATCTCTGCTTGAAATAAGACTGTTGAGGGGCAAGGAAATAGATGCAGGTGGGTGTAGTTGTGCAGGACCATTGGGCAGTGATGTTAGGCTGACAGTTAGGTTCAGAAATAGTTCTATTTAACTGCTTTGAAGTTAATTTACAAGTTACTGTACGTACTTATTCTAGCAGTTTACGACTGTTGCCTTGTCATTTGTGACTTTCTTCTTAGTATTAATTATTATAAGACCATAGACATACGAGGAGAATCAGATTATTTGGCCCATCAAGTCTGCTCCACCATTCCATCTTGGCTGATTTATAATCGCCCTCAACCCCATTCTCCTGCCGTCTCCCCGCCACTTTTGACTCCCTGACTAATTAAGAACCTACCAACCACCACTTTAAATATACTCAATGACTTGGCCTCCACAACCGTCTGTGGCAATGAATTCCACAGATTCACTATCCCCTGGTTAAAGAAAATTCCTCCTCATCTCTGTTCTAAATGGATGTCTCTATTACAGTTCTAGACTCCTCCATTATAGAAAACAACCTCTTCACATCCAATCTATATGGGCCTTTCAATAATTGATAGATTTCAATGAGATCTTCCCTCATTCTTCTATACTCAAATGAGTACAGGCCCAGGGTGAACAAATGCTCCTCGTACATTAACACATTAATTCCCGGAATGATTCTTATGGATCTTCTCTGGACCACCTCCAAGCCAGCGCATCTTTTCTTTAATAAGGAACCCAAAACTATTCATAATACTCCAAGAGCAGCCAGGCCAGTGCCTCAGCATTACATCCTTCCTGTTATATTCTAGCTCTCTCAAAATGAATTCTCACATTGCATTTGCCTTCCTTACCACTGACTGAACCTGCAAACTAAGGTTTAGGGAATCCTGCACAAGGAATCCCAAGTTCATTTGCACTTCCGAATTTCAGGATGTAAATTGTATACATTTCTCTTACATTAAATGTACCTGTTGAAACCGATTGAGAACTTTGAACTTTCCCCCCTGTAGAAAGTAATCTATGCCTTTACTCTTCCTTACTAAGTGCATGACCATATACGTCCCTACACTATATTCCATCTCTCACTTCTTTGTCCATTCTCCTAATCTGCCTAAGTCCTTCTGCAGAATCCCTGCTTTCTCAGCACTGTCTGTCCCTCCACTTATCATCTGTAAACTTGGCCAAGAAGCCATCAATTCCATAATCCAAATCATTGACGTATAATATGACAAGAAGCCTTCCCTACAATGACCCTGTGGAAAACCACTAGTCACCAGCAGCCAATCTTCTTTAATTCCCACTTTTTGCCTCCTACCAGACATCCCATCTTCTACCTATGCTAGTATCTTTCCAGTAACAACATGGACTCGTGTCAAAGTCCTCCTTAAAATCCAAATAAACAACATCCACTCACTACCCTGCCTGCCTTAAAGAGTTACAACATATTTGTCAGACAAGATTTTCCCTTAAGGAAACTATGCTGGCATTGGCCTACTTTCTCATGTGCCTCCAAGAACCCTGAAACCTAATCCTCAATAATGGACTCCAACAGTCAGGCTAACTGGCCTATAATTTCCTTTCTTCTGCCTCCCTCCAATTTTATAGAATGGAGTGACATTTGCAATTTTCCAGTCCTCCAGAACCATGCCAGTATCTAGTGATTCTTGAAAGATCTTTACTAACGTAGTGCTCTTGTATTTTCAGAGGGCCTTTGACAAGGTGCCACACATGAAGTTGCTTAACAAGGTATGAGCCCATGGTATTATTGGAAAGATTCTATCATGGATAAAGCAGTGGGTGATTGGCAGGAGGCAAAGTGTGGGAATAAAGGGAGACTTTTCTGGTTGGCTGCCGGTGCCTAGTGGTTTTCCACAGTGGACTGTATTGGGACTGGTTCTTTTTATGTTACATATCAGATATGGATGATGGAATTGATGGCTTTGTTGCAAAGTTTGCGGACAATATGAAAAATGTTGGTGGGGCAGGTAGTTTTGAAGAAGTTGAAAGACTACAGAGGACTTAGACAGATTAGGAGAATGGGCAATGAAGTGGCAGATGGAATAGAGTGTTGGGAAGTGTATGGTCATGCACTTGGGCTGCAGAAATGAAAGGTAGACTATTTTCAAAATAAAGAGAAAATACACAAATTGAGGCAGAAAGAGACTTGGGAGTCCTTGTGCAGGATTCCCTAAAGGTTAATTTGCAGATTGACTCTGAGGTGAGGAAGGCAAATGTGATGTTAGTGGACTAGAATATAAAAAGCAAGGATGTAATGTTGAGACTTTATAAGGCATTGGCGAGGCCTCACTTGGGGTAGTTTTGGGTCTCTTAGCTTAGAAAGGATGTGCTGAAACTGGAGAGAGTTCAAAGGATATTCAGGAAAATGATTCCAGGATTGAATGGCTTGTCATACGAAGAGTGTTTTCTGGCTCTGAATCTGTATTCACTAGAAATTCAGAAGAACGAGTGGTGACCTCATTGAAACCTATCAAATTTTGAAAGGCCTTGATAGAGTGGATGTTGTGAGGATGGTGGGTGACTCCAAGTCCAGAGAACACAGCCTCAGAATGGAAGGGCATCCTTTTAGAACAGAGATGATGAGGAATTTCTTTAGCCAGAAAGTGGGGAATCTGTGGAAATCTTTGCCACAGGTAGCAGTGGAGGCCAAGTCTTTAAGTAAATTTAAGGCAGAAGTTCATAGATTCTTGATTGGCTAGGGCATGAAGGGATATGGGTAGAAGGCAGGAAATTGGGGCTGAGAGGAAAATTGGATCACCATGATGAGATATTGGAGCAGACTTAATGGGCCAAATGGCCTAATCCTTTTCCTATATCTTATAGTCTTATGTTCTAATGCCTCCGCAATCTCTGCAGGCACCTCCTTCAGAACCCTGTGGTGCATTCCATTTGGCCCAGGTGACTTATCCATCTTCAGACAATTCAGCTTCCCAAACACCTTCTTCTTAGTAATGGCAACTGTACTCACTCCTGCCCCTTATACTCTCAATGGTCCAAATAGACTAATTCTGCTTCTATATCTTATAGTCTAATTTCAGGCATACTGTTAGTGTTCCGCAGTGAACATTGCTGCAAAGTACTTATTAAAATTGTTTGTCACTTCTTTATCTCCATTACTATCTCTCCAGCATCATTTCCCTTTATAGGTATTAGAAAAATGGTATATTTTTATATAATATTAACTAGCTTACCTTTCTATTTCATCTTTTCTCTCCTTATGGCTTTTTAGTTGGCTTCTGTTGGTTTTTAAAGTCTTCCCACTTATGTACTTTCCCACTCATTTTTGCAATATTATATGTCCACTCTTTTGCTTTTATGCTATCTTTGACTTCCCTCCTCACCCATGGTTGCCTCATCCTCCTTTTACAATACTTCTCCATCTTTGTGATGTACCTATCCTGTGCCTTCTGAATTGCCCTGAGAAATACTAGGCATTGCTATTCTGCCATCATCTCTGCTAATGTCCCCTTCCAATTAACATTGGTCAGCTTCTCTCTCATGCCTTGGTAAATTCCTTTACTCCACAGTAATATTCATACATCTGACTTTAGCTTTTCTCTCTCAAACTATAGGGTAAATTCTATCATATTCTGATCACTAAGGGTCCCTTTATCTTAAGCTCTCTAATCAAATCTGGTTCATTACACAACGCCCATTCCAGAATTGCCTTTCCGCTCGTGGGCTCAACTACAAGTTGCTATATAAAGCCATCTCGAGGAAATCTGCAGATGCTGAAAATTCAAGCAAAACGCACAAAATGCTGGTGGAACACAGCAGGCCAGGCAGCATCTATAGGAAGAAGCACTGTCGACGTTTCAGGCTGAGACCCTTCGTCAGGACTAACTGAAAGAAAAGATAGGAAGGGATTTGAAAGTAGGAGGGGGAGGGGGAAATGCAAAATGATAGGAGAAGACCAGAGGGGGTGGGATGAAGCTAAGAGCTGGAAAGGTGATAGGCAAGAGGGATACAGAGCTGGAGAAGGGAAAGGATCATGGGATGGGAGGCCTAGGGAGAAAGAAAGGGGGAGGGAATGCAACTTTGACTCCTGTCCACCATTGGGCTATACACATACTCAGTTTCCACACATTTATTTTCTATTATACTGTTCCCATTTTCTCCTTAATGGTCACTGTCGAACAGAATTATATTCCAACCAATTTACACTTTTATGCAATTTTTTAAATACTTGTTTCCTTTTCAGAATGTTATTCTTCAGTTTTCCAACTGATCAATTAAACTCTCTGTTGAAAATATTTGTTGGTGTTGTGTCATCAAAGACATATACATGAGTATGAATGCAAGCTTTGTTGCAAGAGAGGCAGTGAGCAAACACATATTCCACCTCACTCTGATTTTCTGGGTAAGGAAAGTAATGTAGAGTATGCAACAGGAAATGAAATGAGTTAATAAATCAAGCCCTTATTGCTAACGTCATAGCTTGTTTCCAATGATGCTTCTGAATGTCTGGTCTCCCCACTTCTTGCCTGGCATCTCCACATCATTCCTGCTGATCTTGCATATGAGTACTGTCAGGCAGTGTTACCAAGGCCAGAAAATCACAGCGAGCTGCACTTCACATCAGTGAGTTGCAGCAATCCTATTTGTTCTGAGTTAAAATTCAAGCTGTGGAAAAGATAGGACTTTGATTTTCTGAAGCATTTTTTAGATAACATTGCATGAATTACAATTACTATTAGACTAAGTAAGAAATAATTAATTCGGGTTAGATTAAATAATATTAAGATAGGTAGAGACAGCATTTGATTGGACATTGAATGATGAAAATGCAAAGAAACAGATTGAGATCAATGTCAGAACTGGGCAGTTTTAATCTGTGTTATCAATCAAACTTTTTCCGGAGTGTGGTTTCTCAAGGAATTAATGTCTGACCTATACGTAAATAATATTGCATCTCTCTTAGTGTCTAAATGTGGTTTGACATTCATCAATCAATGCCTTCCTTTAACAAGACAGTTGGTTTTATATGGTAAATCAATAAGTCCTTCAATTAAGTGAATGTAATCAAAATAGATCGAGCCACAAAATGATTTGCATCAGTTACTAATGTATGTAACCAGGAGTTATACCTCTGAAAAATATAATCAATAACCCATTTCCTTATTATCAAATTTATCATTCTCCATTTTTCCCACTTAACACATTTGTTACCCTCAGACCTTCAGTCCAGAGGGAAGATTGACTCCATTAATCTGTTTATAAAACTGACCAATAGAAAATATGTCATGGTAATCCAGGATGCTTTTGTTATTCTGGGGAATGTTCCTGCCATGATTGTGTTTGATTTCATAGCTTAACAGAATGAGATAAAGATGTGCAAAATATGAACTCATATCTCTGACGTTAAGGACAGTGCATGCTGGCATTGCAACTGGGAGAATCTCTTCTGCTAAAATTTTCTTTTGGGTCTTTATTGGGGGTTTTGATAGTCTTGTCTCCAATCATAAAAGATTCATATTAAGACAGAAATTTAGTCTAATTGTCCTCTCCAGACAATTATAAATCATGGGATCCAGATTTCAATAGCTCAATACTTGCTTACCAGCCACTGGATTACATTAGAACATAAAAAATAGGAGCAGGAGTAGTCCAACTGGCCTGTTGAGCCTGCTCTGCCATTCAATAAGGTCATGGCTGATCTGGCCATGGACTCATCTCCATCTACCTACCTTTTCCCTATAACCCTTAATTCACCTACTATGCAAAAAGCTATCCAACATTGTCTTAAATGATGTTAAGGTAGCCTCCACTACTTCACAGAATTCCACAGATTCACCACTGTTTGGGAAAAGCAGTTCCTCCTCATCTCCAGCCTAAATCTATTCCCCTGAATCTTGAGGCTATGTCCCCTAGTTCTAGTCTTACCTATCAGTGGAGACAACTTTACTGCCTCTATCTTATTTATCTCTTTCATAATTTTATATGTTTCTATAAGATCTCCTCTCCTCTCATAAAGGTTGGGAATGCAACTCTTGAAAAGTCCAAAATCTGCCATTGCTGAGCAAGACCTACAATTGAGTAGCTTGCTGGGCCATTTTAGATTCAAATCTAAGTGAAGCCTGGAGCCACAGATGGGCCAGGTGCAAAGAATGGCATTTTCTTCTTCTAAATGGTATTACAAACTAGATGGGGATTTTATAACAATAATGATAACTATTATTAAGATTGATTGCTTTTATTTCACAGCTTATTAACTGATATTAAACCCATATTCTCTGGTTGGCTCTGGAGCTCTGGATTATTAGTCCAGTAAATCAACAGCCAACAACAACTATCTTCACATTTACTTCAAAGACCTTTAAGAGAATAAGAAGAGAGAAAATCAAAAAAAAAACAGACAGGAATGTTAGAGTGATTTTTGGGTTTAGGTCATTTACATTTGGCAAATGGCTTTGGCTACCAGCCTTCCATTCCTTAAAAATGTATCATGGATTTAATTTTGAACAATGCATTCCTAGAAGCTGTAAATCCCAGTCCACAGATGCTGGCATCTGTGGGATGGATGAGAATTCGAAGGAGTGAAGTTTGTATGTAGCTTCAAAAGAAAGCATTGTCTACACTTTGTAAATATGGAATAGTCCTCTGTGTTTAGCAAATAACTATCGAGCCACATGTTGGGCCAGAAGACCTTTCCACTGAAAGCATCTCTGTATGATGCCTGCTGTACGTTGTTTTGTTGAATAAAGAAGCTGCATTGTATTTACCAGTAACTCTGTCCGGCAATTTTATTTACACAACAACATGGAAGAATTTCTTTAAGTATATAAAAAGGAAGAGGTGGAAACATTGACCATTAGCAAATTAAACTGAGGCAATAGTTATGGAAAAATATAAAGTGACAGACATATTAAACAAATATTTTGCGTGAATCTTTACAAGTAGAATATACTATGAATATCCAAATAATAGTGTGGGAAGAATCATCACAAGAAAATTGTTATTATAGAAACTAATGGCTAAAAACTATTAAGTTCCCAGGCTCATATGGCCTACATCCTAAAATCATTAGGTATATTTCAGGCAGAGGTTAATAGATTCTTGATTAGTCAGGATATGAAGGGAAACAGGAAGAAGGCAGGTGATTGGGGCTGAGAGGGAAATGGATCAGTCATGATGACATGGTGGAGCAGACTCAATGGGACAAATGGCATAATTCTGCTCCTAGTGGCTGGAATAAATATAACCTTCCAAAAATCATTACATTCTAGAGAAATCCCAAAGGATTGGAAAACTGCTGAGGTGACATAACATTCACAAAAAAAGGAGGCAAAAGAGTTAAACCTCATTTCCCTAGTATCTATTGCTATAAAAATGTTACAATCAATTACTAAGGAAGTACAGTAATAGTAACAAATTTGTAAAATCATAATCAAATGAAGTAATGAAAGGGAAATTGCATCTTATTAATTTACAAGAGATTTTTGAATAAGCTTTGATCAGAATGGATAGGGAGGAAGCTGGGAATGTATTGTATTTGGACTTCCAGGGGATGGGAACTGGAGTGATAGTGCTGAGTATGAGATAACTGGTTTACAAACAGAGGCAGTGTGTAGTGAGTCTCCTGACAAGAAGAATCTGATGACAGGGCAAAATTGCCTTCCTGTGGATGAGTTTCAATGTAAAGGGTGGACAGAATTGAAAAGGATAAATACGGGACTGAAGGTATTATATTTGAATATGTGCAGTATATGGAATAAAGTAGATGAACTTGTAGCACAGTTTCAGATTGGCATGCATGATGTTGTGGGCATCACTGAATCATGGCTGAAAGAAAATTATAGCTGGTGGTTTAATGTCCAAGGGTACACAATATATCAAAAGAACAGGCAGGTAGGCAGATGGGGTGGCATTGCTTTATTGGCAAAAAATGAAATCAAACCATTAGAAAGAGGTGACATAGGGTGAGAAGATATTGAGTCATTGTGGATAGAGCTAAAGAACTGCAAGGGTAAAAAGACATTGTTAGGAGTTCTATACAGGCCACCAAATGGTAGTAAAGATGTGGTATACAAATTACAATGTGGGATACCAAAAGGGCAATGTTACAACAGTCATCAGGGATTTTAATATGCAGGTAGAATGGAAAAATCAGTTTGGTGCTGGATTCCCAGGGGGAGAATTTATAGAATGCTTATGAGATGGTTTTTTTAGAGCAATTCAAGGTTGAGCCCTCTAGGGATCGGCATTTCTGGATTGGGTGTTGTTCCAGAATTCATTAGAGAGCTTAAGATAAAGGAACCCTTAGGAGTAAATGAATATAATATCAGCGAATTCAGTCTTCAATTTGAGAAGGAGAAACTAAAGTTAGATGTATCAGTATTAGAATGGATAAAGGGAATTAGAGGCGTGAGAGAGGAGCTGGCCAAAATTGATTGGATAAAAAAACACTGGCAGGGATGACAGCAGAGCAGCAATGGCTGGAAATTCTGGGATCAATTTGGGAGGTACAGGATATATATACATCCCAAAGAGGAAGAAGTATTCTAATAGTAGGATGACACAACTGTGGCTAACAAGAGAAGTCAAAGCCAACATAAAAGCCAAAGCGAGAGCATATAAGAGAGCAAAAATCAGTGGGAAGTTAGAGGAGTGGGAAACTTTTAAAAGCAATAGAAGACAACAAAACAGTCATAAGGAAGGGAATGATGGAATACAAAGAAAAGCTAGCCAATAATATTAAAGAGGATACCAAAAGTTTCTTCAGATACATAAAGTGTAAAAGGGAGGCAAGAGTAGATAACTGACTGCTGAATATAAAAGCAAGGATGTAATGTTGAGACTTTATAAAACACTGATGAGGCCTCACTTGGAGTATTGTGAGCAGTTTTGGGTCCCTTATCTCAGAATCAAAATCATATTTCATACCAGCGGCATATGCCGTGAAATTTGCTAACTTAGCAGTAGCAGTATAATGCAATATATAATAGTACGGAAAAATATAAATAAGTAAATCATTTACAGTCAGTATATATATATGAATATTAAATGGTTAGATTAAAAATAGTGCAAAACAGAAATAATATAAAGAAGTAGTGAAGTAGTGTTCGTCGGTTCAATGTCCATTTAGGAATCGGATGGCCGAGGGGAAGAAGCTGTTCCTGAATTGCTGAGTGGGTAACTTCAGGCTTCTGTACCTCCTTCCTGAAGGTAAGAGTGAGAAGAGGGCATGTCCTGGGTGATGGGGGTCTTTGATAATGGATGCTGCCTTTCTGAGGCATCACTCCTGAAGATGACTTAGATACTAATGAGGCTAGTACCCAAGGTTAGCCTGTTAGAATGTCCTCCACGGTACATCTGTAGATGTTCCTGAATGTTTCCGGTGACAAAGATAGAATGTGTTTACATTGGAGAGGGTTCAAATGAGGTCATGAAAACTATTCCGGGATTTAAAGGCTTGTCATATGACAAGCGTTTGATGGCTCTGGGCCGCCACACTGAAATTCAGAAGAGTGAGGGGTGATCTCATTGAAACCTATGGAATATGAAAGGCCTCGATAGAGTGGATGTGGAGAGGATGTTTCCTATGATGGGGGCATCTAAGACAGAGTATGTAGCTCAAAATAGAGGAGTGTCCTTTTAGAACAGAGATGAAGAGGAATTTCTGTAGCCAGAGAGTGGTTACTGTGGACTTCATTGCCACAGGCAACTGTGGAGGCCAGTTCTGGTCATTGGGTGTATTTAAGGTGCAGGGTGATAAGTTCTTGATTATTCAGGGTGTGATATATTATGGCGAGAAGGCAGGAAAAGGGAAATGGTTCAGCCATGATGAAATGGTGGAGCAGACTTGATGGGCTGAATGGCTTAATTCTGCTCTTCTGTCTAATTTCCTTATGGTCTTAAGATGAATTATTGGGAAATGCACAGAGTTACCAGAGAGTTGTTGATTACGAGAGAGGGAAAGGGTTAGCAAATAAAATACAACATGCAAAAATGTAAAGTTGTTCATTATGGAATGAAGAGCAAAGAAAGAAAACATTATTTAATTAGAGAAACTCTGTAAGAAATTGCAGCCCGATGTGATTTTGTGCATAAAACACAGAAAGCTGTCACACAACTGCAGCAGGTAATAGAAAAGTCTAATGGAATGATGCCTCTTATTTCAAGGGGTTGAAGTATAAAAATGGTAAAGTTTTTGTGCCACTGTACAAGGCACCAGGGAGACCAAATCGAGAGCACTGTAAACAGTTTTGATCCCTCTATTTAAGGAAAGATAATATTTCATTGAAGCTGGTTCACAGAAGGTTCACGACAATAATCCTGGGACACAAAAATCGTCGGCTCACTGAAGTTCAGAAAAAATTAGAGGAAATTTTTTTGCATTACAGGAATATTAGGGGGTTTTACAAGGTTTTACAAGAGGCTGTGTTCTGAACTGGAGAACACAGACTCAGAAAAAGGTGGCATCCATGAAAACTGGGATGCGAATGGTTTGTTTCTCTCTTGCACAGTTGTGAATTTAAACCCACGACTTCTGTACCCTCTGTATTGCTCTGGAGCTCTGGATTACGAATTTTGTAATTTAACCATTGCACTAGAAACAGCAATAACCTTCACAACTACTTCATGAAGGATCTTCAAGGTAATAAGGAGAGGGGAAAGAGCACTTTGGAACTGCTTGCCATAAAGTGGTATGGGGGCAGACCTCAAAATTCTGAAAGGTTCCATGTGAGATCAAGTTTTCCTTTGTTCTATCAGCTGTGTGATATCATATTGCAAGCACTCAAATTATATCCTTTAATTGCTTTGATTGATAAGGTGGACACTTGACCCTAAAATCTACCTTGTTATGACCTTGCACCTTACCTACGCTGCATTTTCTCTGTATCGATTACACTCAATTCTGCTTCTCTGATTGTTTTACCTTCTCTTGCCTCAATGAACCACATAATGATTCGTTCTGTATGAATAGTATGCAAGACAAGTTTCTCAAGGTATCTCGGTATATGTGATCGTAATAAACCAATTCCAGTTTGTCTTATTATATAAGAGCTGTGGTCAGCTGAGAACTATTATATCTCTTAAAAAAGTACTGTCTGCATCATGGATACATTTCCTTCATTGCAGCAATGAATCATACGCACATCAGTTTGCAGTGGAACATGTGATAGCACACACTCCATTAGATTCTTGATTGGCCAGGGCATGAAGGAATACGGGAAGAAGATTGGAGCTGAGAGGGAAATGGACCAGCCATGATGAAATCGTGGTGCAGACTCGATGGGCCAAATGGCCTAATTCTGCTCCTATATCTCATGGTCTTATGGTTTCTCCAGAACAGCTCATGGCCATTTGCTTATTCTTATCTACTAAAGCACAAGCTGCATCTGTGATAGTGGTAGAGGATCATTTGGAAAGCATCATCTCTGTGCTCTCTTCCTGACCTTGGTAAATAGGAGGCTAGTTGTTTCTATCAAGAATAACATCAAACCGGCAGACTTACAGAATCGAGACAGCAGGTGGTGTGTGCTATTATTGGAAGAAGGCTCCAGAACTTGAGTGATCCTCTTTCTCTCTTTTTGATGGCGAGTGAGGGCCTGTAGGTCCTCGAGTCAGGGGACTTGGAGAAGCGACACGATGAGTGAACTGTGAACTGCTGCCCCCACTACCCCCGCACTCACTGTTGCAGGAACAACTTCTCTCTCCATCACTGGAGAAAGGAAGCCTGCCTGAGATACCAAAGTGCTGGGTTATGGACTGTAGTTGTTAATGGACTCCAGATCCAGGTCTCTTTGGGGGCTTTTGCTATTGCTTGCATAGTGAGGGGAGAGGGGTGGTGCTTCTGCTGGTGCAAGTGGGGGAAGGGGGAGGTCAATGCTTCTGCTGCTGCTTGTGTGTGGGAGAGGGTGGAAGTTTCGGACTTTGATGTTTCTGTTATTCATACTTGGGAGGTTTTTTCCTGTTTCGTGGATATCTGTGAAGAGTAAGAATTTCAGGTTGTATTTTGTATAGATTCTCCAATATTAGGTTGAACTATTTGAACCATTAAATATGGATGCTACTTAGGGACCACTTGCAAGGGGTTCTGGATAGATTTGTCCCCCTGATAGGGAAAAGGTTGATAAGAGTGGTGGAAGGGAGAGTCAAGGAGAAGAAAGAAGCATACTTAAGGTTTAGGAAGCAAACATTAAGTAGGGCTCTTGAGAAATATAAGGTAGCCAGGGAGGGACTTAAGAATGGACTTTGAGAGATAGAAAGGGACATGAGAAGGCTCTGGTGAGTAAGATTAAGGAAAACTCCAAGGTATTCTACATGTATGAGAGGAACGGAAGGAGAATAGAGTGAAGGGAGGACAACTCAGGGATAAAATGGGGAAATGTGCCTGGAGGCAGAATAAGTAGGGGAGGTCCTTTCAAAGGCTCAAAGGTATATTTAATGTCAGAGAGATGTATACAATATACATCCTGAAATTCTTTTTCTTTCCATGAAAACATGAAAACAGAGGAGTGCCCCAAAGAATGAATGACATTTAAATGTTAGAACCCCTAAGCCCCCTCCAGCTCCTCCCACCAAGGCATAATCAGCAGAAAAGCAACAATCCCCCCCTCGCTATCAGCAGAAAAAGCAATGGCACCTCCCACCGAGCACTCGTGTGTACAGCAAAGCATTAATAAAGATACAGCTTTGCAGTACCCCAAAGACAACTTGTTCACCCGGTACTCAACATACCAGAGGGAAATACCTAATAAGGGAAAAAAGCGGTGTCCCTATTTCACAGTGAGAGGGGAGACATAACACACAACTTGCTGATTTATGATGTTAAAAGTCTGTTGTGTTGCTTTTTCCGAGCTCTGTGCCCAAAGAACTCGGGTCTCTGGTCACACAGCCTACAGCTAGCTAGTTGATTTCAATTTTCTGTGTACTCGCACAATACACCAGTTTCCTGCAGAGGCACCGACCTCAAGTCCACCTGCCTGCAGACCCACGAAATCCCAGAACCTTGAAGGTGCACTCGTCTTCTAGGCCGTGCCCTTGGACTATCAAATAGCAGCCAGTCGTGAGATCCTGAGAGTGGGTCCCATTCCTGCAAAGTCCTTAATGTATACTTTGCTTCAGCTCCTCAGGGAGAGGGACATTATGAATGTGAGATCGTTGCAGAACAGGCTAATGTACTGGCACATGTTGAGGTCAAGAAAGAGGCACTATCAGAGATTCTGATAAGTCACCAGAGCTGGACAAGATGTACTTCAGGTAACTTTAGGAAGCAAGGAAAAGGATTGCTGGGGCATTAATATGATATTTGCATCCTCCCAATCCATAGGAGTGGATTCAGAGGATTGGAGGATGGAAGATGTTGTTTGGTTCTTTAAAACAAAAGAATAATCCTGGGAATATAGACCAGTGAGTCTTATGTCAGTTGTGGGCAAACTATTGGAGAGGATTGTAGGGAAAGGATATACAAGCATTTGCAGAAGCATAGTCTAAGAATACTTAATGGCTATTTGTTGAGAGAAGTTCATACTTCAGGAGCCTATTTGAGTTTTCTGAGGAAGTGACAAAACAAATTGATTAAGGTAGAGCAGTGAATGTGGTGTATATGAATTTTTTTGGTCGGGTGTTTTTGGTAGGCTCATCCAGAAGCTTGGAATTCACAGGGACTTGTCTGTGTGGATTCCCTATTAGTTTGCCCACCGAAGGTAGAGGGTGCTACTAGATGGAGAGTATTCTGCCTGGAGGACAGTGACTAGTGGTGCTTTGCAGGGATCTGATCTAGGGTCCTAGCTCTTTCTGGCTTTTATAAAAGACTTGGATGATGAAAAAGAGGGGTAGATTGCAAATGGGACAAAGTTTGGAAGTGTTGTGGATAATGTAAATGATTGTCATCATTTACAATAGGATATAGACAGGATGTAGAGTTGGGTAAAGAAGTTGCAATAGGCAATAGATGCAGGAATAGGCCATTTGGCCCTTCGAGCCAGCACCACCATTCACTGTAATCATGGCTGATCATCCACAATTAGTACCCCGTTCCTGCCTTCTCCCAATATCCCTTGACTCTGCAATCTTTAAGAGCTCTATCTAACTCTTTCTTGAAAGCATCCAGAGAATTAGCCTTCACTGCCTTCTGAGGCAGAGCATTCCACAGATCCACAACTCTCTGGGTGAAAAAGTTTTTCCTTAACTCTGTTCTAAATGGCCAACCCCTTATTCTTAAACTGTGGCCTCTGGTTCTGGACTCCCCCAACATCGGGAACATGTTTCCTGCCTCTAGCCTGTCCAGTCCCTTAAAAATCTTATATGTTTCAATCAGATCCCCTCTCATCCTTCTAAATTCCAGTGTATACAAGCCCAGTCGCTCCAATCTTTCAACATATGACAGTGCCGCCATCCTGGGAATTAACCTCGTGAACCTACACTGTACTCCCTCAGTAGCAAGAATATCCTTCCTCAAATTTGGAGACCAAAACTGAACACAATACTCCAGGTGTGGTTTCACCAGGGCCCTGTAAATCTGCAGAAGGACTTCTTTGCTCCTAAGCTCAACTCCCCTTGTTATGAAGGCCAACATGCCACTAGCTTTCTTCACTGCCTGCTGTACCTGCATGCTTACTTTCAGTGACTGATTAACAAGGACACCCGGATCTCATTGTACTTCCCCTTTTCCTAACTTGACACCATTCAGATAGTAATCTGCCTTCCTGTTTTTGCCACCAAAGTGGATAACCTCACTTTTATCCACATTAAACTGACAGACAGACAGACAGACATACTTTATTGATCCCGAGGGAAATTGGGTTTTGTTACTGTTGCACCAACCAAGGATAGTGTAGAAATATAGCAATATAAAACCATAAATAATTTAAAAATAATAAGTAAATTATTCCAAGTGGAAATAAGTCCAGGATCAACCTATTGGCTCAGGGTGTCTGACACTCCGAGGGAGGAGATGTAAAGTTTGATGGCCACAGGCAGGAACAACTTCCTATGATGCTCAGTGTTGCATCTCGGTGGAATGAGTCTCTGGCTGAGTGTACTCCTGTGCCTAACCAGTACATTATGGAGTGGATGGGAGACATTGTCCAAGATGGCATGCAACTTGGACAGCATCCTCTTTTCAGACACCACTGTCAGAGAGTCCAGTTCCACCCCCACAGCATCACTGGCCTTACGAATGAGTTTGTTGATCCTGTTGGTGTCTGCTACCCTCAGCCTGCTGCCCTAGCACAAAACAGCAAACATGACAGCACTGGCCACCACAGACTTGTAGAACATCCTCAGCATCGTCTGCATCTGCCATGCATCTGCCCACTCACCCAACCTGTCCAAGTCACCCTGCATTCTCATAACATCCTCCTCACATTTCACACTGCCACCCAGCTTTGTGTCATCTGCAAATTTGCTAATGTTACTTTTAATCCCTTCATCTAAATCATTAATGTATATTGTAAATAGCTGCAGTCCCAACACCGAGCCTTGTGGTGCCCCACTAGTCACTGCTTGCCACTCTGAAAAGGAGCTGTTAATCCCTACTCTTTGTTTCCTGTCAGTCAACCAATTTTCTATCCATGTCAGTACCCTATCCCCAATACCATGTGCTCTAATTTTGCCCACTGATCTCCTACGTGGGACCTTATCAAAGGTTTTCTGAAAGTCCAGGTACACTACATCCACTGGCTCTCCCTTGTCCATTTTCATAGATACATCCTCAAAAAATTCCAGAAGATTAGTCAAGCATGATTTCCCCTTCGTAAATCCATGCTGACTCAGACCGATCCTGTTACTGCTATCCAAATGTGCCGCTATTTCAACTTTTATAATTGACTCCAGCATCTTCCACACCACTAACGTCAGTCTAACTGGTCTATAATTCCCTGTTTCCTCTCTCCCTCCTTTCTTAAAAAGTGAGATAACATTAGCTACCCTTTAATTCTCAGGAACTGATCCTGAATCTACAGAACATTGGAAAATGATTACCAATGCATCCACAATTTCTAGAGCCACCTCTGCAAGTACCCTGGGATGCAGACCATCAGGCCCCGGGCAGGTGGAGTTCAGTCTGTAAAAGTGTGAAGAGATACACCTTGGAAGAGTGAACTTAAAGGTAAAGGTGAGTACATGGTCAAAGGCAGAATTCTTAACAGTGTGGAGGAAAAGAGGGATCGCGAGGTCCAAGTTCATAGCCCCCTCTAAAATTGCTGTGTATGTTGATAGGTGATTAAAAAGGTGAATGTGTGTTGGCAGTCATTAGTCAGGCAACTGAGTTCAAGAGCTGTGGAGTTTTGTTGCAGTTCAATAAATCCCTGGTTAGACTACACTATACTGTGTTCAGGTCTGGTCACCTCATTATTGGAAGGATGTGGAAGCTTTAGAAAGGGTACAGAAGAGATTTACAAGGGTGCTGCCTGGAATGAAGAACATGTCTTCTGAGGAAAGCTTGAGTGAAATAGGCCTTTTCTCTTTGGAGTTATGGAGGATGAAAAGTGATTTGATAGAGCTATATAAGATTATGTAATGTATTGATTGAGTGGACAGCCAGCATCTTTCTCCTGGGGCAGCAGTGTCTAATACCAGAGGACATCTGTTTGAGGTGAGTACAGGAAAGATTAGGGGAGATGTCAGAGTTAGGATTTTTTTCACATTCAGAGTGATAGGTACCTGGAATGAACTGCCAGGGATGGTGGTAGATTTTGATACAATAGGAACACTTAAAAGACTCTTTAGATAGGCCACAGGCTGTGTAGGAAGGAAGGGTTAGATTAATTGTAGAGTAGGCTTACATTGGTCAGCATAACATTGTGGGCCAAAGACCCTAAGACACACAAGCACAATTATGCTATTTAGCCCATTGAATTTGCACTGCCATTTCATCATGGCTGCGTTATTATCCCTCTCTAGCCCATTTGCCTGCCTTCTCTCCATAACCTCTGACATCCTTACTAATCAAGAGCCTATAAGTAAATGTTTTAAATGTGCCCAATAGCTTGATCTCCACAGCCATCTGTAGTAATGAATTCCATAGATTCACCACCCTCTGGCTAAAGACATTCTTCATCTCTGTTCTACAGGGACATCCTTCTACTGTGGTACCTTTTCGTCCGAAACCCTGACACTATGGGAAACATCTTCTCCACATCCACTTTATCAAGGCCTTTCAATATTTGATCGATTTCAATGAGACTCCCCCTCATTTTTCTAAACTCTAGACATTAATCAAAGAGCCAGTACTGCGGTGTACTGTTCTATTCCCTACATTAAAGGATGATCTCAAGAGGGGAAGACCTCTGCAGAATCATGAGTCCTTCGTGATGCAGAAGTAGCCAACCAAAAAACTGTGACACTGGTTGCACCTTGCAGAAGTTGTCAAATGAGCACCTACTCAATGAATGGGGAAGGTATGAAGGGAAGCAAGATGGATTATGGTCACTTGGAGGTTACTTTACATTAAAGGGGGTCTTCAATTACTCTGGTGTTTAAGGAGGCTAGTCATATAGGAAAACTTGTACTCATCTTATTCAACCATATGGTTAAAAGCTGTGCAGGTTTGTATAACTAAAGTAATCTAAAATGTCACTACAAACAGCAGAGAGTTTGTCACTTATTTGAGGATGGATGAAAAGAACCATTGGGAACAGAATGATTGCACTGTTCCAGGTGTCCTGACCACATCAGTTGATTCTAGCATGTGCTGAGCTAGTAAAAGTACCATTGGCATTTGTCCAAGGTGAATGCAGACAATGATGCTGACTGAATGCCCAACAATTTCAATTCTCATTTTCCACTTTATGACATAGAGCATCTAGTGATGGTTCATTGTTAAAACTCAAGTAGCTCTTTCAGAACCATTATGCCAAATGAGGGCTGCAAAGCTATAGTACAACAGGAAAACTGTAATTTACAGAGAATCAAAGTTTATAAAATGATACTGTTTATGGGAAAAAAAGAATACATCCAGTGTGCTGAATGTCAAATAAATATTATTTTCTAAATAAAATTCTCAGAACACTCAAAGTTGCTCAGTCACAAAAACATTGAATTCACAATTGTGTTACAATTATGGATGCAGTTCTAAGCAATAAGCCCTAGAATAAATTCAAGAAAATTTAATAAATGTAGTTGAATACACCCTCTATCCAGTCACAATTTTGTTAATTACTAATGGGCTAAACACGGCTGTAGATTCTTCATCTGAAATAGACATGAGTGGTAACAACAGCCTCAGGAGATCAACAACTTGGAAGCATTCCTCCCACACCATTGCCTCACATCTAAATTGCATCAGATTAATGTGAGCATTGTGTTCCAGTCACTGTCACTGATGTGAGAATAAAGAACTAGCAAATGGAGCTTGAACAAAACAGGTAAATATTCTGCAGTTAGAAAAATAGATCTGGATAAAAGCAATGAGGACCAAGGTTTGCTGGTACATGGCTGTCTTTCATAGTAAATATTATATAGAATGGTGGATCTTACTGTTACATGACTCTGGAACCACATTCACAATCACTATTAACCAAAAGAACCACATGGCAACTGAAAGCACAGTGCACCACCTCACATCCACAAGGATGTGAAATATAGAAGCATAGAAATAGCCACGATCAGAATCAGATTTCGTACCACCAGAGTATGTTGTGAAATTCGTGTGTGTGTGTGTGTGTGTGTGTGTGTGTGTGTGTATATACTTATTATTGTAATTTATAGTTTTTATTTTAATGTATTGCAATATTTTGCTGCCACAGATCAATATATCTCATGATATACGCCAGTGATATTATACCTAATTCAGATTCTGCATTTACTCCCAGTATTGTGTACAGTTCTGGTCACCGAATTATAGGAAAGATATCAACAAAATAGAGAGAGTACAGAGAAGATTTACTAGAATGTTACCTGGGTTTCAGCACCTAAGTTACAGGGAAAGGCTGAACAAGTTAGGTCTTTATTCTTTGGAGTGTAGAAGGTTGAGGGGGGACTTGATAGAGGTATTTAAAATAATGAGGGGGATAGATCAAGTTGACATGGATAGGCTTTTTCCATTGAGAGTCGGGGAGATTCAAACAAGGGGACATGATTTGAGAGTTATGGGGCAAAAGTTTAAGGGTAACACGAGGGTGAGTTTCTTTACTCAGAGAGTGGTAGCTGTGTGGAATGAATACCACTTCCAGCAGAAGTGGTAGAGGCAGGTTTGGTATTGTCATTTAAAGTAAAATTGGATAGGTATATGGACAGGAAAGGAATGGAGTGTTATGGGCTGAGTGCAGGCCAGTGGGACCAGGTGAGTGTAAGCGTCGGTGTGGAAGGGCCGAGATGGCCTGTTTCCGTGCTGTAATTGTTATATGGTTATATTATGTGGTAGCAGTACATTGCAATACATAATAGTAATACCAATGAATTTCCACCAAATAAACTTTCAGTGAAATTAAATCTAAACTTAGCTGGGTTATTTTCTGCATATTCTTAATTACCTGGCTATTAGTTTGATATATGGCTTACTGTCTGAGACACAAGTCCCTTCAAATCCGGTTCTGCCCATGAGATGACAATTTGAAGGAAGGTGCTTGAGTGGGGAATTTGAAGGAATGTTTTATGTATTGGGAAAGTGAGTTGATCTTACCTGTTGCTTTAAGATTTTTGGGAAATCCAATTGCTGCATATTAAGCAGATGCTTTTCCTCCACTACTCAGCACAAAGAAGAAAAAGTGTCCCTGCCCCTTTCCAAAGAATATGTATTTGTTTATGTGCTTTCTTATTACTTTTGCTAGGCTTGATTTCACACCCACAGTGGTGGCCCATATGCTATGTCCATAAGAGTGATTGCTCAGAGAAGTCCAATTAGGTTTTAACCTACAAGATTATAAATATTATTCTCCTGGCACGTACAATCATATTTTAATGTTCTGAATTACAGGTCATAGAATCATGGAAATTGGCCCAACTCATCCATGCTGACTGTGTTGCCCAGGAGAACTTTGAGAGATTGAAACTGCACATTTGTGGCAGCAGTCTGGTACCATGTATACAATATGAATGAAATAGGGTCTTAATGAGATTATGACCAAACAAAAACAAAGTTGAGAAAGAAAGGAAAAACAGTAATTAAATCCATTATTAAAATCATTATTTATTTGAAACACACCTAGAATGATACATATGATATTATATACAAGTTATCATGGGCTACCATCTTACAGTAGAATCACAAACATGAGAAAATGCAAAACGTCGACTGTTTACTGTTTTCCATTGATGCTGCCTGGCCTGCTGAGTTCCTCCAGCATTTTGTGTGTGTTGCTCATAGTCTAACAGGAATCAGCAAAAATAGTGTCTTCTCTTAAGAAACTTCTTTACTAGCAATTCAGGCAGCATCTATGGAAAAGCATTCGGCAATTTGGGTCAGGACCCTTCATCATCTGAGTTCCTCCGGCAGTTTGTACTCTCGATTTCCAGGATCTACATAATCTTGTGTTTATTTGTTGTGGCAATGATAATTCTTAATTATTTATTTGACAGTAATGACCCATTTCCTTCACTAAATGTGTTATAAATCTGCAAAAAAAAACGTAATTTCAGCTGGACAGAGAATGGATCCACTGAAATAAGAATGGTGCACCAGCCTTGTAGATGAGGTGGAGAGGGATGAGTTCCAATATACCATTGGCATCAGAACAGAAATGCAGAGGTTCAGGAAGGAGATCAGTCAGGAAAATCAATATCAGGGCGATATGTCTATGAAGGTTCTCAGTCATCCAGGTCATTGAATACCACTGCTTGATATTCAATATCAGGACCAAGTTCCCAGGGCCCATGATGAAATTTACTGCATATTCTATTCCCTCACTCAAAGTCCATAAGTTCAAAGTTCAAAGTATATTTATTATCAAAGTATGCATACATTATACAACCTTGAGATTCATCTCCTTACTGCAGCCACAAAACAAAGAAACCCAAAAGAACCCATTTTAAAAAGTTCATCTAATACCCAGTGCACAGAGAGAAAAAAAATGTGCAAACAATAAAAGTAAGCAAATAGCATTCAGAGCTGAAGTTTTATGAAAGAGACAAAGCCGCAGCAGGCCACAGCCTCAGTTCAGCGCAGAACAGAGTAAATGTCGTGGAATCATCGATGTGAAGCCAGACGTCACTGCAGCCACAGCAGGCCACAGCCTCAGTTCAGCTGAATGTCACTGAGTAGCAAGCAGAACAAGGCAGAACTGGCCCATCCATCACGTCCGGTCCCAACACCTTGACCTTTTTAATCTGGCCTGCCGCTTAAGTCGTCCAAACATCAGATTGTTCCTCACTCTCAGACTGCTCCGAGGCCTGGACCCCGACGCCATGTTTCAGCCTGTACCTGACCTTTCCAATTCGGCCTGGCATTTAAATCGATCTGACAGCAGGACTTCCCTCGCTTCTGCCTCACTTGCCTTGACCGTGCAGCGCCTCTACCTCTGCTTGCCTCCACCATGCGTCGCCTTCACCTCTGCCTCCTTCATCTTATTAATAAGGTGTTTAGTAGTTTTCTTTCCTTTGTATTTTGCTGCTGATATGTAGTCACTGGGCATCACCAACACCATCTTAAACCAGCTGAGGTTGATATTCCATTCCTTTAAAATCCAGCAGGCAGTTGCAGCCCAATAATACCTCACGTCTTTGTTTCTATTGCACCATCAGCAAATCTTATACATGAATATAAACACACACACACACACACACACACACACACACACACACACACACACACACACACACACACACACACACACACACACACACACACACACACACACACACACACACACACACACACACACACCGTTCTGTTATAATATGCCTGCATTCACTTTCTCTTTGTTGAGAGGATAAGTCTGTCAGAAACTACAATGCTACTCCGTACTATGATGATAGTTGCAATATTTCAATTCTATCATTATGACCATGTCAACAAATAGGTAAGATAGTATGAATCATCAAAACTGGGAGTAAATGCAGAATCTGAATTAGTTTTAATATTACTGGCATATGTCATTAAATATATTGATCTGTGGCAGCAAAACATTGCAGTACATTAAAATAAAAACTATAAATTATAATAATAAGTATATATAGATAGATTGATAAAAGAAAATGAAATTAAATAAATAGGGCAAAACAAGAGGGTAAAATACCGAGGTAGTGTTCACGAGTTCATTGTCCGTTCAGAAATTGCACAGTAGAGGGGAAAAAGCTGTTCCTGAAACGTTAAATGTGTGTCTTCATATTGCGCTACCTCCTCCTTGATAATTGCAGTGAGAGGAGGTCATTTCCCGAGTGATGGGGGTCCTTTATGATGGATGTCATCTTACAATTTAAAGTATCACCTTTTGAAGGTATCTTCAATGCTGGGGAGGTTAATGCTTATGTTGGAGATGGCTGAGTTTACAACTTGCTGCAGCTTTTTCTGATCCTGTGCACCATACCAGCTGGTGAGGCAACCAGTCAGAATGAATCCATGGTATATTTGTAGAAACTTGCAAGTGTTTTTGGTGACATACCAATTATCCTCAAAATCTTAATGAAATGTAGCCGCTGTTGTGCGTTCTTTGTAAGTGCATCAATATGGTGGGCACAGGAGGGAATGTCAGAGACAATGAAACTCAGGAACTAGAAACTGCTCACCCCTTCCACTTCTGATCCCTCAGTGAGGGCCATTCCTGAAATCCACAATCAACTTCTTGCTCTTACTGACTTCAAGTGGAAGATTGTTACTATGACAACACTCACCCAATTCTTTATCTTGCTCCTGTATGTCTTCTCTTCACCATCTAAAATTCTGCCAACAAGGGTTAAGTCACCGACAAATTTATATATAGCGTTTGAGCTGTGTCTAGTATTATATTTTGTATTCTTCTGTTTATGGCCTTTTTAAAAAACTCACACATATCTTCACTTTTGAAGAATATGTGCTGCATTGCACTGCTTTTGGATTAAAACTTGACCGTCTTGCTGTACGTGCTGGACTGGGTATTTTACTCAACATTCCTCTGCATTTTCTTAGTTCCAACATTTTGCTCTGTTTTAATAGATCTCAGATTTGCTTTAAAGATACCTCGTTGCCACTGTTATCTGTTGTAACTTCAAAACATTAAACTAATTCAAATGAAGACGTGGAGAATCCAAAATGTATGTGTAACTTTAAGTGAGGTGCATACATATTACATGGTAGTATGATGACATTTACAATCAACATATTTTTACATATAACCCATAATGAATAATTTAAAAGAACAAGACTGCTTAATCAACCAATATATACACAAGATTATTCAAATGTTATTGAAACACAAAGTACACAACACTGAGCCACACAATCAAGGGGATAGAGAGAGTAGAGCATTGGGCAAAGCTAAGCATGTATCCTTGAGGTGCACCTGTGTTGAATGTCAGTGAGAGGAAATGTTAATTCCAATCCACACAGTCTCTGGTCTACTGGTGAGGAAGTCAAGGATCCAGTTGCAGAGGAATGTACAGAGTCCAAGGTTTTGGAGCTTGTTGATTAGAAATGAGGGTATAATTTGGTTGAAGACTGAGACGTAATCAACAAACAGCAGCCTGACTTAGGTGTTACTATTGCACAGGTGATCTAAGGCCAAGTGGAGAGCCAGTGAGAATGCGCCCATTGTAGACCTATTGTGGTAATAGACAAATTGCAGTGGGTCAGAGTACTTGCTTAGGCAGGAGTTGATTCTAGCCAATGACCAACCACTCCAAGCATTTCATCACTGTAGATGTGAGTGCCATTGGGCAATAGTCATTGAGGCAGCTCACCCTGCTCTTCTTGGGCACCAGTATGATTGTCACTCTTTTGAAGTAGGTGGGAACCTCTAACTGCAGCAGTGAGAGATTGAAGATGTCCTTAAACAATCCCTTCAGTTGGTTGGCACTGGTTTTCAGATCCCTACAGATAAACCATCTTAATATTCTGCATTAAGAAAACATGGATCAATGGTCACACCACATCATCTGAAGTTCGGGAATAAACAAGCAGTCTTGTTATAGATGTTAATCTGGAAGTCTAATTAACAAGCAGTGCCCTGGAAAACAAACAAATCATGGTGGAAGTGATTAGGTAAGTGAAGAAAAAACATAGTGTACAAAGGTGTCAGTGCTAATTCGAGAAGAACAACTCTGTCTGGTACTGACTTTGGTATATGTGTGTGAGCATCAATGTACAATTCCAGTTTACAAAAGACTAGAAAGATAATCCAAAAGCATTCCTTGAACTTTGAATAAAAGGTAAAACATCTGACAGTTTTCTGAAAGGCATGAGTATTAACAGAACATAAGCTATAAACATTTATGGACACGATAAAAAGATTAGATCTCTCACAATGCTTGGGAAATAAAAGAGAATGAAAATAAAAGCCCTGTCATGATCTTTGACACCTTGAACTGATATTGAGTTAACAGATGCAGAAACATAAACTCCTGACATATGAATTAGTTAAATTGTTAAACTTCTCCCTGAGCTTAAAAAAAACAGCTAGTAAGTGAAGATTGAAGGAAATGGAGGAAGTGTTAGTGAGCTGAATTGTTTCAGATTCAGTACAGCCAGAAGTGCAGAAAACTGTTATCAGGAAGGTACAACACACTTGGTGCAAGATGTTAGATACAGCCAGAGCACAGGGAAAAGCACAGATCATATCAGACGCTGTTGGCTTGATTCAATTAAATAACTAAAACAAATTAATACAAGATGAATTTTAAAAAATGGATGTCTATATGAATTTATGAGTATGAAAGTGTCCTATATTCAGATTCAACTGCTGATTAGAAAAACTGCCCTTTATACAGATTCAATTTCAGATTACTTGGCAAGTTTGGCCCCACAGGGAGACCTTCTTATACATGAAGCCAGAATGAAGAGAACAATACAAAAGAATTTTATCAGAATCAGGTTTGTTATCACTGACACATGCTGTGAAATTCCGATTCCCATTCCTGCTCTGGATTGCGAAGTAACATCATTCAATTGTATCACAAAGGAAAAGAAGCCAGCTCTATGTTTGATGTCACAGAAAATTACAGATGTAGTTTGAGAAGTTATGAAGAACAACGGTTTATCTCAGTTTACGTCCACACTAGACTGGATAATTTTGAAAACGCTGGTTTCACGTAAAAACGATAGGCGTCCACACTAGGTGTTTTCAAAAATATCCCTGTCCACATTAAGATGGATATTTCAGCAAATCTCCTCCTACTGCGCATGCGCAGGACACATTTACCGAAAACAAGCGACATGTTTGGTGTCGCCGTGAAAGACTTGATTCAGTTACAGACTAGAAAAACTTAAATGACGGACAGCTGTTGGCTCTCACGCAGGAGGACTTAAAACTAAAAAACTAACTCTAGTAAACTAGAGTTAATTAAGGTTAAAAACAAAACCTCTTTTCAAAAAAAAGCAATGGGCTTAACTCAAATGTACTTTTATTGATAATTGGATGGTTTGACAATTTAGAGTGTCACAGCATTGTTAATCTCCAAATAAAAGCAATAAAATATTACAGACATAATATAATGAACAGACTGCATTGATGATGAAGCATGAAAATGATTCTCAGACAGGGACAGAAAAGTTAAATATCACAAGTCCATAAACCTACAGGCTGGTTGAACAAAAGAGTGACAGAGTGGGTAGGGATATTCTCAGAGGAATGCAACAACCAAAGCAGACTGATAACAAATCTAACTCTGGGAGAAATCATGTTATAATTGAAAGTCATCAATGTTTTCATCAAACATAATGCCTAAAATGTATATTGGAATTAAAATCTATGAAAAGTCTTTTCTGTTGGTGACATTCAGCACACCACTTGGATAATAAAAGTCCCAACGTTTACTTTTAGTTTCAGAGTTAATCAAGACATGCTTAAGCACAAGTAGACAAAACCTATCAAAGAAGAGCAGGCATAGTAGGTGATAGCCATATCTATGAAGTAAGTAGCAAAGCCCAAGACAATAATCTCAATGAGGTGCTTCTATGGGTTGAACACCCCTTATCTAAAATGCTTTGGGCTGGAAAAGTTTTGGATTCTGGATTTTGGAATGCTTGTATCCATATAATGAGATACTTTGGAGATGAGACACAGGTCTAAACATGAAATCCATTTACATTACATCTACAGCTTATACATTTACCCTGAAAGTAATTTTGTACAATATTTTTAATAGTTATCACTAACTCAGCTGCCCAGGTGGCAGTTTGGCATTGCTATCATTTCCAACTGAATTTATATGCTACCAGTAAGCAATCTGTCTTACACCTTGTTCATCACGCATGTGTGTTAGATTTTCATCAGTGGTAATCTTGGCAAACTCAATGAGTTTCTATGCTGCTTTGTGAACAGTAGATACTTCATCACCACAAATCTTTAAAAATTTAATGCAGCACCTTTTCTTAAATTTCTGCAACAAGCCTGCTGAATGTTTACAATTACCTTCAATTTTCTGTTGTGATAGATCTTTGCTTGTTTCATGATCAGCATATGTTCACTCCAACACTGATGAATCCACTCTTTCAATACACAATTGAGATCTTTATTGTTTGCTTTATGTAGTGTTTTTCTAGTTTCATTAATTCTGTTCATTACGTATGTGAGGTCATTCCTCAGAACTGTATGTAGTGCGCAGAGACCTAGCGCATTGCCTGGGACCCTTCCCAGAGCTTTGCGGAATTTTCCATTTCTGACATCATGTCAGCGCTCAGAAATATTTTGGATTTCATAAGTTTTTTGGATTTTGGAATTTCAGATAAGGGATGCTGTACCTGTAGTAGAAACTGATCAATGATTCCTGGAACTTAAGTCTCTCTGTAACTTAGGTGCTGAAACTCAGGTAACATCTGGAGTATAGGCTAAAACTCTGATCTCCTTACAATACTTAAGTGAAGTTTAGAGAATGTTCACAAGGTTACTTCCAAGGATAAAAGGTTGTCTCAGAGTCATTGAGTATCAAAACGGCATGAACGTTCTTTGGCCCTCTGTAGCTGTGTCAATGGTAAAGCAGCTATTTATATCAACTCTACACTAATCTTATTGTACTGTCATCAATCTTGCTCCCATCCACACAAACTCTCAGACACCTATTAACACTTGGAGCAAGTTATAGTGGCTAATTAATGTAGCAAACAGTCGTCCTTCGGCATGTGCAATTCTGGGAATGAGAAGCTTATCATATGAGGAGCACTTGACGGCTCTAGGTCTCTACTCACTGGAATTCAGAAGAATGAGGGGAGATCTCAATGAATCAAGTGTTGAAAGGCCTCAATGGAGTCAACGTGGAGAGGATGTTTCCTACGGCGGGGACACCGACTCAGAGTAGACGGACATCTATTTAGAACAGAGATGAGGAGGAACTTCTTTAGCCAGAGCATCGTGAATCTGTTGGATTCATTGCGACAGGTGGCTGTGGAGGCCAAATCAATGGATATATTTAAGGCAGAGGTTGATAGATTTTTGGTTAGTCAGGGCATGAAGGAATATGTAGAGAAGGCAGGAGATTGGGGCTGAGAGGGAAATGGATCAGCCATGATGAAATGGTGGAGCAGACTTGATGGGCCAAATGGAATAATTCTGCTTATATGTCTGGAAAAAAAAGAACAGAGTAATAAGAGAGATCTGTATGGTCACAGGGAGTATGTACAAACTCCACACAGACTGCATTCAAATACAGCCTTGTATCCATCTCATGAAATACAGTTGAGAAGGCTGGGCCTACATTCATCCAGAAGACTGAAAAATTATCTTAATGATGCATAATATGAGGGGTGATTTATAAGTTTGTGGCCTAAGGTAGAAGGAGTCAATTTTAGAAAACCTAGCACATTTATTTTTCAACATAGTCTCCTCCTACATTTACACACTTAGTCTAGCGATCATAAAGCATATGGATCTTGGACTCCTTCTACCTTAGGCCATGAACTTATCAATCACCGCTCGGAAGGTGCTGATAGAGTTGACAAAGTAAGATGGCGTTCCCCCTCATGCAAAACTAGAGAGCTTATTTTCAGAACTAGAGACCTGTAATTCAAGATGAGGAAGGCTGTAAATTCCTGGAATTCTTTATCCCAGATACGTGTGGAAGCTGAGCTGTGGAATAAATTCACTAACTCCCACAGGCCCCAAAGACTCTGTGATTTCAGTCTCTAAGGCCAATGTGAGAGCATCCTTCAGGAAGGTGAACCCATGGAAAGCATCTGGCCCAGGTGGGTTACCTGACTGAGTACTAAACACCAGTGCTGATCAACTGGCTCGAATGTTCACTGATATCTTTAACCTCTCACTTAAGCAGTTTGAGATACCCACCTGCTTCAAGCAGGCTTCAATTATACTGGTGTCTAAGAAGAAAGTGGTCACCTGCCTCAATGACTATCACTGTGATGAAGTGTTTTAAGAGGCTGGTGATGAAACATATCAATACTTGCCTGAGAAATGACTTGGATCCACTCCAAATTGCCTACCTTCACAACAGGTCCACAGCTATGCCATTTCATTGACTCCTCAGTCAACCCTGAAGCATCTGGACAACAAAGGTGCATATATCAGGATTCTCTTCATTGACAGCAGCTTGGGTTTCAATACTATTATTCCTTCAAAACTAATCAATAAGCTTCAAGACACTGGCCTCACTACACGCTTGTGCAATTGGATCCTGGATTTCTTCTCTTGCAGAGCTCAGTCAGTTAACAATAGCAAAAACATCTCTTCCACAATCCTCCATGCAGCAGAGGTGCAGCACAAGACTGTATGCTTAGCCGCCTACACTACTTACTTTATACTTATAACTGTGAGGCTAAGCACAGCTCCGATGTCATATTTAAGTTTGCTGATGATACCACTGTCATTGGCTGAATTAAAGGTGGTGATGAATTAACATTCAAGAGGGAGAATGAAAATCTGGCTGAGTGGTGCCACAACAACCTCTCACTCAACGTTAGCAAGACCAAAGAACTGATCAGTGACTTCAGGTGGAGAAAGCGGGAGGTCCATGAGCCAGTCTTTATTGGGGGATCAGAGGTGGAGAGGGTCAGCAACTTTAAATTCCTTGGTATTATGATTTCAGAAGACCTGCCTTGGGCACAACACATAAATGCCATAAGGAAGAAAGTACAGCAGCTTGTTCACTTCCATAGAGGTTTGCAAAGATTCAGCATGATGTCATAAACTTTGACAAGCTCCTAAAGGCATGTGTTGGAGTGTATGTGAACTGGTTGCATCATGGCCTGGTATGGAAACGCCATTGCTCTTGAATAGAAAATCCCAGAGAAAGCAGTGGATAGTGTTTAGTCCATCACAGGTAAGGCCACCCCAACTGTTGAGCACAGCTATACGGAGTGTTGCCACAGAAAAGCATAATCCATCATCAACAAATCTCATGATCTAGGCAATACTCTCTTCTCACTACTGCCATCAGAAAGGAGATTCAGAAGCCTCAACCCACAACACCGAGTTCAGGACGACTGCACGCAGTTCTGGTCTCCTTACCTGAGGAAGGATATACTGACTTTGGATACGGTGGAGAGGAGGTTCACCAGCTTGATTCTAGAGATCAGGGGTTAGACTATGAGGAGAGATTGAGTCGCCTGAGACTATACTCACTGGAATTCAGAAGAATGAAAGGAGATCTTATAGAAACAAATAAAATTATGAAAGGGATAGATAAGATAGAGGCAGGAAAGTTGTTTCCACTGGTAGGAGAGACTAGAACTAGGGGACATAGCCTCAAGGTTCCAGGAAGTAAATTTGGGACGGAGATGGGGAGGAACTGCTCTTCCCAAAGAGTGGTGAATCTATGGATTTCTCTGCCCAATGAAGCAGTGGAGGCTACGTCAGTAAATATAGTTAAGACAAGGTTGGATAGATTTTTGCATAGTAGGGGAATTAAGGATTATAGAGACAAGTCCATGGTCAGATCAGCCATGATGTTATTGAATGGCGGAGCAGGCTTGACAGGACAGCTGGCCTACTCCTGCTCTTATTTCTTATGTTCAGGAACCGTTATTACCCCTCAACCATCAGGTTTACTTGTCTCATCACTGAACTGTTCAACCTATGGACTCACTTTCAAGGATTCTTCATTTCATGTTCTCGCTATTTATTGTTTATTTATTATTATTATTTACTTTGTATTTGCACAGTTTGTTGTCTTTGCACGTTAGTTGTTTGTCCACCTGTTGGGTGCAGTCTTTCATTGATTCTATTGTGTTTCTTGGATTTACTGTGTATGCTCACAGGACAATGAACTCAGGGTTGTATATAGTGAAATATACTGTATGTACTTAGATAATAAATTGCCTTTGAACTTACATTTGGTGAAGTTATTGACCAATTAATTTTTAGGTATGCAGGACAGGACTAAAATCAAGCTAGAGACAAAATTTAATCAGCTGTAATCTGATTGAATGGTGGAGCAGATTCAATGGGCCTTCCAATTTATTCCTCTCCTGGCTCTTATTTTCGTCTGCTCTATCTTACTGAATATTCATATCCATGTGCAGAAGTTCAAAAGATTTGATGTTTTGATTAGTATAGTACAGAGTTCCTATCTTGAAAAGCCCCTAACAGGCTTTGAAAGAAGGCATGTGAGGTTGGAACTTTGTCTTCTGTTAATGCTGGTTTGAAATGAAAAGTTTTTAAAACATTTCCAGAAGACATTCAGTGTTTTAGAAACTATTAATATGAATATAAATATTCTGAATAAAATGCTTAGAAAAATTAAAACATTAAACTAAAAGGGTTTGTAAAATTGCCTTCATTTCTTCCACCTCCACTTGATAGTGTGCAGAAAAATCAATGGGTTCTTAGATCCAACCCTTTACATCTTGATTGTGATTCTCCAGTGTAATGCGTTGAATTATGGCAATGGCTGGAATTGGCCACTAGATACCTTGGAGAGTCTTGTAGGAAAGCAATCCCAGACTCACAGCCTATTAGTAAATCTAGGACATAATTGTACCGACTACAGCCAGCACATTTGGCCCAATGTGTTGCTCTGGAACCCCAGCTGGATCCAAACTATGTCTGCACCTTCACAGCAACTGGTGAATATTCTTTCTTCCAGTCTGACCAAAGTCAGACTTATATTTTCTCTGGTATGATGACTGTATTGGTCAACCTTGAACCAGACATTACCTTTCATACTAATTTCCTCTTTGCTCTCACTGTTTTATGGTTCACCTCTAACACACCTCTTTGTTGTTTCCTCTATGTCCATTTCAGGTGATAGGTTAAAGACCCTTACCTACTACACATTCATTCACTTATGTAGTAGTATTAATTAATTATTGCTACTCCCTCCTGCCCCCCAACTCAATTGCTTCCTGTTTGCACTTCAGTCCACCCGTTCAGTTTCTCCACATTGGTTGTGTCTGAACTGACAATGCCACCTTGATAATTTATGAACCTTAGTTACTTCCTTTAAATCCACCTAGAGAGTTTATTGGAGTCCATTACATTTCTTTCATTTCTTACTCCTTCTTCCTCTTCCCATAACCAGGATAAGAGTATAAAAATAGAAACATACACCCAGTGGCCACTTTAGTAAATACCTCCTGTACCTAATAAAGTGGCCGCTGAGTGTATGCTCATGATCTTCTGTTGTAACGCATCCACTACAAGCTTCAACATGTTGTGCATTTTGAGACACTTTTCTGTGCTTCATTATTGTAATACAGAGTTATTTGAGTTACTGTTGCCTTCCTGTAAGTTTTAACCAATCTGGTCATTCATCTCTGACCTCTCTCATTAACAAGGCATTTTCACTCACAGAACTACCACTCACTGGATGTTTTTGTTTACTTTTTCGCATCATTCTCTGTGAACTCTTGTGCATGTAAATCCCAGAATGTCAGCAGTCTGAGATACTTAAAACCATCCCAGCTGGCACCAAACTAGAATGGTTGGGGGTGGGAATCAATTTGAAGAGACTAGGGGAGAGGAGGTTAGTTCACAAATAGTGAAAGCTAGTAGACCATGTGTGAGGGAGGATAGACAGGTGATAGCAAAGGGGGGTACTCAGACCAAAGATGTAGGGGAGAAGGAAGTAAAAGATAATAAATTTGTTTGCAATGTTAGTGATAAACAGAGAGGAAGAGGTGGAGAGTTTCTTAAATGCATCTATTTTAATGCTAGGAGCATTGTAAGAAAGGTGGATGAGCTTAGACTGATACCTGGAAATATGATGTTGTAGCTATCAGTGAAACATAGTTGCAGGAGGGGTGTGATTGACAACTAAATATTCCTGGATTTCATTGCTTCAGGTGTGATAGAATCGGAGGGGCAAGAGGGGGAGGTGTTGCATTGCTTGTCTGAGAAAATATTACAGCAGTGCTTTGGCAGGATAGATTAGAGGGCTTGTCTAGGGAGACTATTTGGGTGGTATTGAGGAATGGGAAAGGTGTAGTAACACTTATAGGGGCGTATTATAGATCACCTAATGGGGTGTGAGAATTGGAGGAGCAAGTTTGTAAGGAGATAACAGATATTTGTAGTAAGCACAGGGTTGTGATTATGGGAGATTTTAATTTTTCATACATAGACTGGGAAGCCCATTCTGTAAAATGGCTGGATGGTTTGGAGTTTGTAAAATGTGTGCAGGATAATTTTTTGCAGCAATACATAGAGGTACCGACTAGAGAAGAGGCAGTGTTGGATCTCCTGTTAGGGAATGAGATAGGTCAGGTGACAGAGGTATGTGTTGGGGAGCACTTCAGGTCCAGTGATCAGTGTCACAGAGGGGGACATTGGAGTGGACCCAAAAGCAAGACACAGACACTGAAGTACCAGGAACAGGACTAGGCATGAGAAGGAAGCAAGGAAAGTGGGGAAGAAAGGACGCCGGACATTACACTGGCCCTGGACGAGACAAGGACTCCAGACCTGGGCTAGGACCTGACTAGGATAGGGAACCAGGACATGGAACTGGGAACTAAGAGCCTGGGCTTGGACTCCATGCCAGAGACTGGACAAGGACCCAGAATCTGGGTCTTGACTCTGGCTCACAGTCCAGAACCAGGCGAGGACATGACAAGGTTATGGGATGAGGATGAGAGACTCCTGGATGGGACAATGGAACCCCAGCACAGGACGAGGGAATCCCAACACCGGGCTGGGCAGGGTACTCCTGTGCTGAGTGAGGCACATGGACATGACAAGGACACAGAGCCTACAGAGAGACAGGGACATAGAACACCGAGCCGGGACCCCCCCACCCCTTGGGTACGGGATGTAGGGCCGAGACTCATTACACAGAACACCAAACACGACGAGACAGTTCCCAATGCTAGGTAGCAGCAAAATGGCCAGACCTACCTAGCAAAGGCATGGACATGGACAGACAGTTCCAAACAGCATGAGGCACAGGCCGAGGCAGGGCAAGACTCCAGGCAGGAAGCTGAAGTGGAGGGATACAGATCGGAACAATCCAGCAGCCAGAGGCTGAATCCTGAAGCTACTTAAGAGGCCAGACTAAACAGGAATCAGCTGCCTCAACAGAAACTGGGGAAACCCAGACCGGACATAGACAGGACCATGACAATTAGTTTCAATATAATTATGGAGAAGGATAGGTAGGGACTCAGGGTTGAGATTTTTGTTTGGAGAAAGGCTAACTTTGAGGAGATGCGAAAGGATTTAGAAGGAGTGGATTGGGACAATTTGTTTTATGGGAAGGATGTAATAGAGAAATGGAGGTCATTTAAAGGTGAAATTTTGAGGGTACAAAATCTTTATGTTCCTGTTAGGTTGAAAGCAAAGGTTAAAAGTTTGAGGGAGCCATGGTTTTCAAGGGATATTGGAAACTTGGTTCAGAAAAAGAGAGAGATCTACAATAAATATAGGCAGCATGGAGTAAGTGAGGTGCTCGAGGAATATAAAGAATGTAACAAGAATCTTAAGAAAGAAATTGGAAAAGCTAAAAGAAGATATGAGGTTGCTTTGGAAAGTAAGGTGAAAATAAATCCAAAGGGTTTCTACAGTTATATTAATAGCAAAAGGATAGTGAGGGATAAAATTGGTCCCTTAGAGAATCAGAGTGGACAGCTATGTGTGGAGCCAAAGAGATGGGGGAGATGTTGAACAATTTCTTTTCTTCAATATTCACTAAGGAGAAGGATATTGAATTGTGTAAGGTAAGGGAAACAAGTAGGGTAGTTATAGAAACTATGATAATTAAAGAAGAGGAAGTACTGGAGGTTTTAAAGAACATAAAAGTGGATAAGTCTCCGGTTCCTGGCAGGATATTCCCTAGGACCTTGAGGGAAGTTAGTGTAGAAATAGCAGGGGCTCTGACAGAAATATTTCAAACGTCATTAGAAATGGAGATGGTGCCAGAGGATTGACATATTACTCATGTGGATCCATTGTTTAAAAAGGGTTCTAAGAGTAAACCTAGCAATTATTGGCCTGTAAGTTTGACGTCAGTGGTGGGTATATTAATGGAAAGTATTCTTAGAGATGGTATATATAATTATCTGGATAGACAGGGTCTGATTAGGAGCAGTCAACATAGATTTGTGCATGGAAGGTCATGTTTGACAAATCTTATTGAATTTTTTGAAGAGGTTACTAGGAAAGTTGACAAGGATAAAGCAGTGGATGTTGTCTATATAGACTTCAGTAAGGCCTTTGACAAGGTTCCACATGGAAGGTTAGTTAGGAAGGTTCAATCATTAGGTATTAATATTGAAGTAGTGAAATGGATTCAACAGTGGCTGGATGGGAGATGCTAGAGAGTAGTGGTGGATAACTGTTTGTCAGGTTGGAGGCCGGTGACTAGTGGTGTTCCTCAGGGATCTGTACTGGGTCCAATCTTGTTTGTTATATACATTAATGATCTGGATGATGGGGTGGCAAATTGGATTAGTAAGTATGCAGATGATACAAAGATATCTGGTGTTGTGGATAATGAAGTAGGTTTTCAAAGCTTGCAGAGAGATTTAGGCCAGTTAGAAGAGTGGGCTGAAAGATGGCAGATGGAGTTTAATGCTGATAAGTGTGAGGTGATACATTTTGGTAGGAATAATCCAAATAGGACATACATGGTAAATGGTAGGGCATTGAAGAATGCAGTAGAACAGAGTGATCTAGGAATAATGGTGCATAGTTCCCTGAAGGTGGAATCTCATGTGGATAGGGTGGTGAAGAAAGCTTTTGGTATGCTGGCCTTCATAAATCAGAGCATTGAGTATTAGAGATGGGATGTAATGTTAAAATTATACAAGGCATTGGTGAGGCAAAATTTGGAGTATTGTGTACAGTTCTGGTCACCAAAGTATAGGAAAGTTATCAACAAAATAGAGAAAGTACAGAGGAGATTTACTAGAATGTTACCTGGGTTTCAGCACCTAAGAGAAAGGTTGAACAAGTTAGGTCTTTATTCTTTGGTGCGTAGAAGTTTGAGGGGGGACTTGATAGAGATATTTAAAATTATGAGGGGGATAGATAGAGTTGACATGGATAGGCTTTTTCCATTGAGAGTAGGGGAGGTACAAACAAGAGTACTTGAGTTGAGAGCTAAGGGGCAAAAGTTTAGGGGTAACACGAGAGGGAACTTCTTTACTCAGAGAGTGGTAGCTGTGTGGAATGAGCTTCCAGTAGAAGTGGTAGAGGCAGGTTCGATTTTGTCATTAAAAAAAAAATTGGATAGGTATATGGACAGAAAAAGAATGGAGGGTTATGGGTTGAGTGCAGGTCGGTGGGATGAGGTGACAGTAAGCATTTGGCATGGACTGGAAGGGCCAAGATGGCCTGTTTCCATGCTGTAATTGTTATATGGTTATATAGTTATAGCAATCATAGTCAAAGTCACATAGATCACATTTCATCCCCATTCAGATGTTTGACATGAACAACAACTGAACCTCTTGACCATAAGACCATAAGGTATAGGAGCAGAGTCAGGCAATTTGACCCATCGAGTCTGCTCTGCCATTTCATCATGGCTGATCTAATTTTCCTCTCAGCCCCAATCTCCTTCCCTCTTCCTGTATCTCTTCATGCCCTGACCCATCAAGAATCTATCAAACTCTGTCTTAAATATACATAAAGATTTGGCTTCCATGGCTGCCTGTGGCAAAGAATTCCACAAATTCACCACTCTCTGGCTAAAGAAATTTCTCCTCATCTATATTCTAAAAGAACCCCCTCTAATTTGAGGCTGTGTTCTCTGGTCTTAGACTCTACCACCATAGGAAACTTCCTCACCACATCCACTTCATCGATACCTTTCACTATTCAATAGGGTTCAATTAGGTCACAACTCATTCTTCTGAATTCTAGTGAATATAGGCCCAAAGCTATCAAATAATCTTCATATGACAAGCCATTCAATCAATTGATCATGTCTGCACACTATTATTCATTGAGTTGCTAATTAGAATTTTGCATAAATGAGCAGGTGCACAGGTGTGATAGTGAGAGACGATATAAGATGTAAGGAGCAGACTGTTGAATCCATCTGGGTAGAGATTAGAGACTCAGGCTGCGGAGATGCTTCACTGCCCCAGGTCCTGGAAGGCTTGTGAAGGTAGAGAGAAAAATGCATGCAGCAAAATACAAGAAAATCCTGGAGGAAGTCTGCAATAGAACTGCGACTTGGGAGATGATTTGTTTTCCAGCAAGTTAATGACCCCAAGCATAAAGCCAAAGCTACACAAACTACAAAGAATGTCCTGGAGCGGCCAAGTCAGAGTCCAGACCTCAATCCAATTGAGAGTTTGTGGCTGGACTTGAAAAGGGCTGTTCACTCACAATCCCCATACAATCTGACAGAGCTTGAGCAGTTTTGTACAGAAGAATGGGGAAAAAATTGCAGTGTCCAGATGTGCAAAGCTGATAGAGACATGTCCACACAGACTCTAGGCTGTAATTGATGCCAAAGGTGCATCTACTAAATGCTGAATTGAAGGAGGTGAATACTTATGCAATCAATTGTTTTGTGTTTTATATTTGTAATTAATTTAGATCACTTTTTAGAGACCTATTTTCACTTTGACACGAAAGAGTCATTTTTTGTTGATCAATGTCAAAAAGCCAAATTAAATCTACTGTAATTTGATGTTGTAAAACAATAAAACATGAAAACTTCCAAGGAGGTGACTACTTTTTATAGGCACTGTATAAGGATAGGAAATGTTGCAACTCTACAAATCTCTGGTGAGACCGCACTTAGAGTATTGTGTTCAGTTCTGGTTACCTCATTATAGGAAGGATGCAGAAGCTATGGAGAGGGTGCAGAAGAGATTTACCAGGATGTTGCTTGGATTGGAAAACAAGTCTTATGAGGCAAGGTTAGCAGAGCTGGGACTTTTCTCTTTGGAACATAGAAGGATGAGAGGGGACTTGATAGAGGTCTACAAGATTATGGGAGGCATAGATAGGGTGGATGGCCAGTACCTGTTTCCCAGGGCACAAATAGCAAACACCAGAGGGTATATGTACAAAGTTAAGGGAGGGAAGTATAGAGGAGACATCAGAGGTAAGTTTTTTACACAGAGGGTTGAGGGTGCCTGGAATGACTTGCCAGGGATGGTGGTGGAGACTAAAACATTAGGGGTATTTAGGAGTCTTCTGGACAGGCACATGGATGAAAGAAAAATAGAGGGTTACGGGGTAATGTGGGTTTAGTACTTTTTTAAAGGAATATATGGGTCAGCACAACATTGAGGGCTGAAGGGCCTCTACTGTGCTGTAGTATTCTAGTGCCTAATGTCTACAAGGGTTTAGAGGAATATGGGCCTAACATGGACACATGGGACTGGCTCAGATGAGCACCTTGGTTAGGATGGATAAATTGAGCCCAAGAGCCTGTTTCAGTGCTGTATTACTGTATGACTCGATGACTGTATAGATTAGTTGGTAACATAAAATACCTCCATCTTGTTGACTCTGTTGTGGTACTTTCTGTCTGTGATGAACTGGCATATTGTTTTGGTGATGTGGTTGTTCAGTGTTTCTCGAAAACTCATGCTCATTTCTGATGGGATAACTGGTGATGTGGCATCAGAGAAAGCAATGCACTCTCACTCTTGATCCACCTCTGTTTCAATGCTCTATAATCACAGGTATTGAATTTATCAGTTACTTTAGTTCCATGTTTCTACAATTGGATCTTGTATATGGCCTGCCTGTCCCCTTCACAATACAGGTAATGACTCAGACTAATTATTGCAGTGTTGGCTTCCTTTCATTGTGCATCAGTCAGCCATTGCTTTACTTATTTTTGGTCTAGTGTAGGTAGGATGTATTTTGCTAGGTAAGTTGACCTTGTTCATTCCCTCATCTATTAGCTTGGTTGGCAATTTCATGTCAGTGTAAAGAGGTGTTATTCAAAGAAAGGTCAAGGTTTTTCTTTTAGTTCTTTCTCAGATTTGGTATCTTGATGGTCAAGTGAGACACACTCACTCCCAAAGGATAAACTCACTCCCTTCTGTTGGGAAATAATGTACTATGGTCCACTAATCACTGAAAGAAACAACCAAAATGTACCAACACATTTTGTTTGTCTGCAGCAGGCAGACAAATAAAGGTTGAACAAGTTAGGTCTTTATTCTTTGGAGCGTAGAAGGTTGAGGGGGGACTTGAGAGAGGTATTCAAAATTATTAGGGGGATAGATAGAGTTGATGTGGATAAATTTTTTCCATTGAGAGTAGGAGAGGTTCAAACAAGAGGACATGTTGAGAGTTAGGGGGCAAAAGTTTAGGGGTAACACAAGGGGGAATTTCTTTACTGAGAGAGTGGTAGCTGTGTGGAACGAGCTTCCAGTAGAAGTGGTAGAGGCAGGTTTGATATTGTCATTTAAAGCAAAATTGGATAGGTATATGGACAGGAAAGGAATGGAGGGTTATGGGCTGAATGCAGGTTGGTGGGACTAGGTGAGAGTAAGCGTTTGGCACGGACTAGAAGGGCCGAGATGGCCTGTTTCCGTGCTGTTATTGTTATATGATTATATGTGATATCATCAATTCTCTGTACAATATTTCATACCTGAAAGTAACATAAGCATTAAAAGTTTTGATGGTACAAAGTGGCACCCTTTATCTCTCTGCATTGAATTCTCATGCTTGTGAACCCTTACTTTTCAAATCTGCTGACCTTTTGCTCTGTTTAGGATGCACTGTGTACGATCCATTCACTTGTAAACATAGTTCACAAAATTACCCAGGACACCCAAAATCTGCCAGACTAAATCCCTTATGACAATAATTACTGTTTTTACAGGTGACCAGTTACTGCTGAGCACCTAAAAGATTTTAAAGGCAAGGAGACAAAGTAAAGCCTGAAGATCAGAGAACACTACAGCACAGTACAGGCTCTTTCGCCCACAATATTGTGCCGACCTTATAACCTACTCTAAGTGAAGTCTAACTCTTCCCTCCAACATAGCCCTTCATTTTACTATCTTCTACGTGCCTATCTTAGATTTTTTTTAAATGTCCCAATTACATCTGCCTCTACCAACGTGAAATAAGTGAATGTTCAATTAAATTGCAAATGTATAGCTACATATCCAGGTATTTTTGTTACAAAATTATGTTTTTTAATGAGGCCGCATTTTAAGTATTGTTCAGTTTTACACTATTTAAGCAAGTTGACATAGATATGTTGCAAAGGTTTTAGTCCTGCAATGAGGAAGTTGTCTAATGAAGAATGATTGAGCAAAATAAGTCTATTGAGAGCAAAAATGTTTTCCTGGTACAGGGAAAATGGGGCAGTTGCCATTTAGAATTCCCATTCAATACTGAAATGACGAGACATGTCATATTGTAGAGGATCAAGATTCTTTGTGTCTGATTGTCATGGATGTGAAACCATTAGGTATATTTAAGCAATATTCACAAAATGCTGGAGGAACACAACAAATCCGGCAGTATCAGTGGAAAAGAACAAACAGCCAACATTTCGGCAGACTCCAGGAACCTTCTTCAGGACTGTGAAAGAAGGGGAAGATGCAGAATATAAAGGTGGGGGGAGAGGAAGGAGGTTAAAAGGATAGTGATGGGTGAAGCCAGGTGGGTGAGAAAGTGGACTATAGGAGAAAGTGAAGGAAGAGGGGACCTGGGGAAGTAATAAGCAGGTGAGAAGAAGTAAAAGATCAGAGCAGGGAATAGAAGGTGGGGCCAATTTGTTTACCTGAAGGAGAAATCGATATTCATGCCATCAGGTTGGAGTGTACCCAGATGGATATAAGGTGTTGCTCCATCACCCTGAGGGTGACCTCATCTTGGCACAAGAGGAGGCCATGGACTGACATGTTGGAATGGGAATTAGAATCATAATTAAAATGGTTGACCACCGGGAAGCCCCACTTGTGGCAGATGGTACGGAGGTGCTCGACGAAGCAGTCCCCCAACTTATGACAGCTCTCACCAATGTGGAGAAGGGCACATCAGAAGCACCAGACACAATAGACAATCCCACTAGATTCACAGGTGAAATGTTGCCTCACCTGGAAGGCATGTTTAGGGCCCTAAATGGAGGTGAATGTGGAGGTCTAAAGGCAGGTGTAGTACTTAGGCTGCTTTCAGGGATAAGTGTCTGGAGGAAGATTAGTGGGGGAGGGATGAATGGACAAGGGAATTGTGGAGGGAGCAATCCCTCTGGGAAGTGAGGGGGGGAGTTGCAAAGAAATATTTAGTGGTAGGTTCCCTTTGGAGATGACGGAATTTGCAGTGGATAATATGTTGAATGCAAATGCTGATGCCATGTTAGGTAAGGACAAGAGGGTCTCTATCACTATTAAGATGGCAGGAGGCTGAGGTAAGTAGGCTTTTGTACTACAAGGAATCAAGGATTTAAGGGATTGGCAGTTGAAGGAAAAGATCAGGTGTGTCTTAATCTTATAAAAGGGTGGAGCAGGCTCAAGGGTCCATAATGGCTTCTCCCACTTCTATTTCTTATTATCTTAAGATAAATTGGAGAAGGATCTGGGAGTGAACCTTTAAGATAAGCCAATAGGCTTGAGGTTGTCAAAGAGAAAACAAGATGTTAGTTTGCACAAAATAGAGAATACAAATGAAAGAAAGTGAATCTACAACTATATTGGTATTGGTGCTGCTGAAATTATGGTACTGACCATTATTCTAGAAACATGAGACAGGGTGAAAGAAGTAGGAATCAAAATAAAAACTACAGAACCTAGAAATCTAAAATTAGAAAAACAAAGTTGGAAACAGTCATCAGGTTAAGCAATACTACAGAAAGAAAAACAGACTCAATATTGCAGGGTGAAGACTTTTATTAATTAGAACTGGATAAAGAGAGTTGCAGAGAAGTTAGCAGGAGATGAATTGGACAAACAATATCTCTGAGAGGGTGATGCCAGGGCTGGCATGATGAAAAAACTGTTAATGAAGCCATCTGCTGGATAAGTTAATGAGAATTTCTGACGAAGTTTTTTCCCTATTCCTCTTTTCACAGATGCTGTCCAACTTGGTGAGTGTTTCCAAATATTGTGTATTCTGATTAATTAGGACACATCAGGACAGGTACATTTTGGCCCAATTAAGCAGCTGCCTCAATTACCCGGAGTTTCATGGAAATAGTTCAAAAAACAGAAACTATGTTTAACTGAGTAACAAATTATGTACTTAATTGAAATACAGAACAAACTAGAACACTACCAATATTACTACAGTACTATAAAACTATGTATTAGTTCTTAATAGTTATCAATGGAGTCATTCATACAGTTGCTGTGTACTTTTGATTGACTGTAAATAAATAACATCAACACAGACACCTGGTGCAGATAATAGATTCCTTCATTGATTTCCTGCATAATGTCAAAAATCACTGCTTTTTAATTTGGTGTTGGCCAGCTCAAATGACTAACATAAATAGCAGTATACACATCTGGTGCTAGTGAAAAAACTGATCCATCTCAGCATGGTGTTGATCTAACATCCACACAAGTGCTCATGACTGGCACTATTTAGAAATTGTTGCATCCTCTAAATCTTCATTTTCATTGTGACCTTCAAGATGATTGTCGATACTTCAAAGTCCTTGTAGTTCCAAACTTGTTGAAGAAGCGAAATTGTTTTATTTCCACTCCCAGCCATTTCTCGCATTACCAAGCCTGATCGCTTGAAACTGCAGGCAGCAAAACAGTTCTGAGTTGTCTTACTGCTTATTTCCCACCTACTATCAGTGATAAAAATCACTGCTTTTTGAACACAAACATAAACCAGATGCTATTTAAAAACTGTTCGCTCTAAGCATGACATAGTGTCTAACGGCCACAAAAGTACGTGTAACTGACATTAGTTAGAAAGTGTTTGGCAGCAGTCTTTTGACCCAATTAAGCAGCATGTATGAAGGAAATCCTGGCTATTTTCTTCATTAGTTTTTGTTCTTTAAGAGTTGTCTCAAATAAGCAATTGCCCTGATTAATCAATGGCCCAATTAACCTGAATCCACTGTATGTTTGTTTTTATACAGTACTTGAGAGAATTGATACTCTTGTCAGATGACCAGTTAAATGCTTATTTTCATGATGGGTATTAACCGAAAACATTTATTCTCAGCTGGGAAATGTCAGTTCCTAGATTGTGATATTAGAAATGTTCACCAAGGATGACTTTTTTAGACGCGAGTAACTTAGAATTAATTCCTCAATGTAAAATTAGGTAAGTATCTTGCCAAAAAGACAGATTATTGAGAAATAATGGGTAGATTTAATAACTTCCTTCATTGTTCTAAAGCAATCTGTTATTCGCTCAGTTTGAGCAAAGAAATTGCAATTTATCCTGCTCAGCACCCACATTCAGTCATACAATCAGAGACTTGTGAAAGTCATTCGTGAACCTACACATTTTATATATATTTTCTACTGTATATCCAAAACTGGTACTTAAGTATGCACTGAATTTGAGTAGAGCAATGGGCGAAGCTCGTAAAGTTTCTACCTTATTCTGCTGGCAACCTGGGTTCATCCACAAACTGTGAGGTCTGTGGGAGCTTTTACATTCTCTCTATGGCAATGTGAGTTACTCTGATAAATCAAAGACTTGAAGTTAGTGAGACAATTAGCCACTGTAAATTGCTCCTAGTGTGGAGTGAAATGTGGAATCTGGGGGCATTTGTAGGGAATGAAGAGAGAATAAATTATAGGGATTAATGAGGAAATAGAATTGCTCCATCAACTGGCATAGACATAAAGGGCTGAATGGCCTTCTGTGTTATAAAACAATATGGAAGTGTACGCAATATGTTGGTAATGGTCCTATTTGAAAACACACACAATTATATTTGCAAGTCTTTTAATAACACTATTGTGATTTTTCATGAGAAACTGTCATTCAAGAGACCTAGTAATAACCTTTAATAACAACACACACAAAATGCTGGAGCAGCTCAGCATCCATGGAAATGAATAAGCAGTTAATGTTTTGGGCTGAGACCCTCCTCAGGAAAAACAATCTTTCATTGTATTTATGTTTTCCAACCGATGTAATAGAAGTACATTGCCCGTGTTTTTTGACAGTAGCCCGATAATAACACTTGTCTGTTGTAATATAAATATGGGTGAATAGAGTCCAAAGGACGTTGATGGAAAATTAATAAGATTTGAAAGGAGTAAGAAACTGTAATTGATAAAAAGAGGGCAAGTGAATTGCAGGAATTTAATTCGGATGAGATGTGGTGAGTAGAATTAAGAAACTGTATTACAGCCTGGAGTGAATGCATCAGTAAGTGACTCAAAACAGAACAATGTATTCTATTCTAAAAGCTTCATTGCAAAACGCAACATTTTAAAGGTGTTTTCAAGGCAGATATGGAATTGATGTTTATTCCGGTTGACTGACTGATGCAGTAGCTGGTATTGCTGCTGCTCAGCTCCATTGACCTGGGTACAATCCTGACCTCTAGTGCTTTTTGTGTGGTTTACACATTTTTCCTGTGACTCTCTGGGTTTGTTTGGCTGCTCCTCTCACACCCAAAAGACATGCTGGCTTGTTTGGATAACTGAATACGGTAAATTGCCCCACAGTAAGGTGGGCAGCAGAAAGATCCCTGTGAAGTGATTGGCACATGAGAGAAAATAGGTTGTATTTAAGTAAGTGGGATAATGATATTTATCGGATTGCTGTAAGAGCCAACACAGACTCAAAGGGCATGCATTACATCACATCACATATTTGTCTGTGTATCTGGAAAGATCACAGTTTAGGGACTAGAAGAGATCAGAAGCCAAACACACACTGGATCTGCAAACTCTCCAGCTAGTCTACACTATAGATAGCATAAGGGATACAGACAGGTTAGCTCCAGAAACTAGTAACTACAGAAATTGAAAGCAACAGGGTAACTACCTGAGTACAGTTTGGTGACAGATAATGAGCACACCAAAGCAAGGATCAGTGAAAGATGAAAATGAATGCATCCGAGAGCAGGCTGCACTTGCAGAACTTCCAGTTGTGTTTTCAAGCAGTGATTTCAACTAAATTCTGTCTATGAAAAAAGAATGATTAACTTGTATTTCAACAGGTGAAAGGTGTATTTTCAGAAGCTGCAGAAATGTGGATAATAAGTTCATTACCTTGGAAAAAGTAAGTTTTTAATCTGTAATGTCCTTGAATTAAATCATTGGATGAAGCTGCAAGCCACATAAAAACAGATCTACTGTATGATACCTGGGAAATACCAAAGGACCCGTTGGCTGAGCAGATGGAAAAACAGATGAGAATATCTGTTGTAATGTGAACATTATTAAAAGTAAGTTAATACTAATTAGGAGAATGGTAATGTAGCAGTACTCCCACTATGGGAAGCTGTTTTTAAAGAGAGGCTGGTTCTGGGGTCAGCAGGGTTTTACTTCTGGTGTGCATTGTATATAGTTTCTCTGCCATGCTGTATGAGTTAGTGAAAGCCTCTGTATGTAAATATTGCTTTTGCCGTCCCAGATAAAGTTGTTCCTTTGGGCATGAAGTTGTCGAATGGTCCTTTTTCAAAGTAGAAGTTACCACATATTTTTGGCGACGAGGTGAACTGGTTTTGTGGACGTGTCGGCCCGTTTTGAACAGGAGCTGCATGGGGACAAGGAGCCTCATGTTCGGTTGGCTACGTTTGGGACCATAAGAGAATTTGTGGAGGGAAACTAGGACTAGCTGGAATATGAAGAAAGGTTGGGACACTTTTTCTGTGCTAATGGAATTACAGAGGAGGCTGAGAAGCACTCTATTCTCCTGAGTTAGTGTGGGGCAAAGACTTACAAGCTGATAAAGAACTTAGCCACAACGCAGAAACCGGGAGAAATTCCATATTATGAACTGATCAAGCTCGTGGGGAACCACCACAATCTGAAACCTTCTGTAATAGTCCAACAGTTTAAGTTTCACAGCCATTTCAGGAAGCCAGGTCAGTCTGCGGCCAATTTTGTGGCCAAACTTCAGCAGCGGTCAGAGCATTGTGATTTCGGAGCAGGGTTGGATGACATGCTCCGTGATAGATTGGTATGCGGCATTAATAAAGATGCTACACAACACTGTTGACTTTCAAGAAAGCCCTAGAGATTGCCCAAGGCATGGAGACGGCTGCTAATAATGCTAAGGATATCCAGAAAGGACATGGGGCGGGGGGGGGGGGGGGGTGGCAGGCAGTGGCAGTGCACCAAGTTAGGAGGGAGTCTGGTAAACAGGCAAAGTGGGTGGAATGTTTTCGGTGTGGAGGGATGCACTATGCAAATGATTGCAAATTCAAAGAGACTGTCTGCCATGCTTGTAGCAAGAAGGGACTTTTAGCTAAAAAGTGCAGAGTTCAAAGAGTAAGGTTAAGCCTGGGCAGGGGAAGGCTCAACAGGCTCAGGCAGCCACACACCACCTAGGAGAAGCAGGCAAGAGGCAGTGTGTGCCGACAACATGTTTGAAGTGGAAACAGATGAGGGACCACCTGAATCATAATATGCCATAGTCACTGTCGGGGAAAGCACTATAAGTCTGAGATTGATTCAGGGGCTACTGTGTCAGTTATTAGTGAGGAGACCTACAGGAGGACATGGAGGTCCAACCTGCCTCCCATCAGACTGTCAAAGCTCAAACTGAGGACCTATGTGGGGCACCCCAATACCTCATTTAGGGGTGTTATATGTGGACATTTCAGCCGGGGGTCAGAAGGCTGAAGCCAGGCTGGTGATAGCTAAGGGCAGTGGGCCCAGTCTTTTGGGCTGTGATTGGCTTTGCAAAACCTGGCTCAACTGGCATGAAATTAAATATGCAGACACCACGGAGAACATTCTGCAGCGGTATAGTGACATTTTCAGGGACGAGCTGGGCATGCTGAAGGGCGTGACAGTGAAACTCCATGTTGACCCTGAAGCCGCACCACGTTTTTTTAAGCCCAGGTCAGTGCTCTATGCCATGAAAGGCAAAGTTGAGGAAGAGCTGGAACGTTTACAGGGGCTGGACATCATTGAGCCCGTACAGTTTTCAAGATGGGTGGCTCCCATTGTTCCAGTTTTGAAGGCAGATAAAATGGTGAGGATATGTGGGGACTATAAATTTACGGTGAATCAGGTCTCTAAGCTGGAGGAGTACCCATTGCCACGGGTGGATGACCTGTTTGCGACCCTGTCAGGGGGTAAGCTGTTCACAAAGCTGGACATGAGTCATGCCTACCAACAGCTGCTGCTCGACAAGGATTCAAAGGACTATGTTACAATCAATATGCACAAGGGATTTTTCAGATACAATCACCTGGTGTTTGGAGTGGCGTCTAGCCCTGCCATTTTCCAAAGGACAATGGACACTTTGCTGCAGGGGATTCCGCACATAGCAGTGAATCTTGATGATATCTTGATCACAGGGGCCACGGAGGGGGTGCATTTGGCTAACTTAGAACAGGTGCTGAAGAGGCTCTCACACGCAGGGCTGCGATTGAAACGCGGCAAATGTGTGTTCCTGGCTTCGAGTGTGACCTATCTGGGACACCAGATCACAGCTGAGGGGCTCTGCCCAGTGAAGAACAAAGTGAGAGCTATCAAGGAGGTCCCAAGCCCCAAGAGCGTCACTGACCTCAGATCATTTTTGGGCATGGAGAATTATTATGGCAAGTTTCTTCCTGACCTCTCAAAGGTTTTGGCCCCACTGTATAAGCTGCTTCACAATGACACTAAGTGGCAGTGGGGTGAAGAGCAGGAGGAAGCTTTCAGGGAAGTTAAAGAACCCCTCCACTCAGCGAAGTTGCTTGTTCACTATGATCCAGACAAGGAAATCACCCTTTCATGCAATGCTTCACCCTATGGAGTCGGGGCAGTTCTCTCACACGTAACGGAGGACCATTCAGAGAAGCCTATTGGTTTTGCTTCATGAACCCCGATGGCTGCTGAGAAGGGATATTCACAGCTAGACAGAGAAGGTCTGGCCATTGTTTTTGCGGTCAAACATGTTCATCAGTACCTCTATGGACATGTATTCACAATTTATATGGACAATTTATATGATGAGCCTTTTCAGTGAGACCAGATGCATCCCACCACTAGCCTCAGCCAGGATACAGCGTTGGGCTCTCACATTGTCAGTCTACCAGTACACTATAGTGTACAGAGTGGGTGGGGATAATGCAATCGCTGATGTGCTGAGTCGACTACATTTACCTGAGACACCTGCTACTACATATGTGCCTCCAGAGACCGTATTTTCATTGGAGAGGCTGTCAGAGACACCTGTAAATGTGACTTAGATAAAGATGCTGATGGGGCATAGGCCCAAGTCAAGATTCGACCCGCTGTGCCTGGACATGAAGACAAAAATGGAGAGAAAGCAGGAAAAGCAGAAGAAGGGACATGATCAACATGTGCGAGAGAGACAGTTAAAACCAGATGACAATGTCTATGTGAGAAACTTCAGCAGTAGCAATAATCAGCAATGGCTACCTGGTGTTATTCTTAAGCAGTGGTCCAGTCTCCTATGTTGTTAAACTGACTGATGGGCATGTTCTCCACAGACATCAGGACCAGGTGCTACTGTGTCATGATACCGGCTCAGAGATAAACAGTTCCAATGGTGAGACAGACTACTGTGAAAAATGCCCACCAGTGACTTTGCCAGAGAGAGAGAGACACTGGCAGAGGAGTCCGAGTCACCTGAAGAGGATGGACATTCTCACACAGAAATACAGACCCCTCTCATGTCCCCAACACCAGAGCCAACTAAAATAACCTCACCAGCGGTGCCTGCTGGGTCGTCGGGGGTAGTGCTCAGATTGCAGCACACTCGTAAACCTCCTGACCCACTGAATCTTTGACGGGACAGTTTCTTTTTTGGTGTTAGATTTAATGTTGAATCTGTCACGTTTTCCAGGTGTTTTGTATTGGTAAACTGTTTCTGAGACACTAGTATAAGTTTCAGGGATATGCAAGCTAATGTCACCACTATTTTTATTTCCTAGCTATTTTACATTTGGGGAATGTTGGATTTTAAAGGTGGAGAAGTGTTGGAATGTGAGCATTATTAAAAGTAAGTTAATACTAATTAGGATAATGGTAATATAGCAATACTCCTGCTATGGGAAGCTGGTTTTAAAGAGAGGCTGGTTCCGGGGTTGGCAGGGTTTTACATCCGTTCTTTTTATTTCTGGTGCACATTGTATATAGTTTCTGTGCCATGCCGTACGGGTCACTGAAAGCCTCTGTATGTCAATATTTGTTTTGCCATCCCAGATAAAGTTGCTCCTTTGGGCATGAAGTTGTCGAATGGTCCTTTTTCAAAGTAGAAGTTACCACAGTATCCAACAACATAGTCTAGAACAGAGCAAAGTAATGCTTGAGAATGTGGATTTAAACTGGAGTCCCAACAGTTAGAAGAGGCAGCAAGGAACAAAAGCACTCAAGGAAGGTTTAAGCTGCGCTATGAACTATTGAAAAAACTTTGAGCATAAGGCAGTTTGATAATATTATTTGTGAAGAATCTTCCACACAGAATGATGCTGCCTGATATTCAAGAATGCTAAAGGCATTATAGTTCTTGGCTAAATCACAAACAAGAAAAAAAATTGCAGATGCTGGAAATCCAAGCAACACACACAAAATGCTGGAGGAACTCTGCAGGCCAGGCAGTAACTATGGAAAAGAGTACAGTTGATGTTTCGAGCTGAGACCCTTCATCAGGACTGGAAAAAAAGATGAGGAGTATGTAAAGTATTGCTCCTCCAACCTGAGTTGGCCTCATCGTGACAGTAGAGGAGGCCACCTCCAACCTGATGGCATGAACATCGATTTCTCAGACTTCTGGTAATGCCCCCCGCCCCTCTCCTTCACCATTCTCCATTCTCATTTCCCTCTCACCTTATCTCCTTACCTGCCTATCACCTCCATCTGGTGCTCCTATCCCTTTTCTTTCTTCCATGGCCTTCTGTCCTCTCTGATCAGATTCTCCCTTCTCCAGCCCCGCACATCTTTCACCAATCAACTTCCGAGCTCTTTACTTCACCACCACCCCCTCTGTTTCACCTTGTGGTTCATCCTCCCTCCCCCCACTTTCTTACTCTGACTGCTCATTTTCTTCCAGCCCTTATGAAGGGTCTCAGCCCGAAACATCAACTGTACTATTTTCTATAGATGTTATCTGGCCTGCTGAGTTCCTCCAGCATCTTGTGTGTGTTGTATAGTTCTTGGCTCTTAAGTTGGTGTAGGAATTTGGGAAGTTGCACTTATTGAATAGGGGAACAAGTGACTATGAAATCAGTATGATCCTGCAGGCATTTTGTGTGTATTACACTGGATACATAAGTTGAGAGTCTGCCCATGGCCATCCCTGTGGTGAGAAGCCTATTCAAAATGAAGAATAAGACTCAAAGGTACTTGTCACACATGATAGGCCATTAGTGATAAATATGAACATGTTCAAACTCAGTTTGTAAAAGATGCAGGAAAAACTGAAAATAATAACTTGAGGCTGAGGACAAATTAAAACAATGGGGATAGTATAGCAGAATTAACGGCAGAAGAAAGTTCAAATCCTGAGGCCTCAGCGAGAAGGAAGTTGGCGTCAAAGGCTGATGGAACCAAGCGATAAATACTGAGTAAATGAAGCAAATTTAAAGAGAGCACGGAACAAAACTGTCCTCATTTAGGTTATCCTTCATGTGTCAGATCAATATGCTCAGGTACTTTCAATGAAAAATACTGAAAGTATATTTATTTCTTTCCCCTAATAACCAATTGTTTCATCTTCAGAGCATCTATATATTTAATCCTGTCTTTTGTAAATAAGGGCTCCAAATTTTCAAAAATGTTTCATATTTATCTCTTAAATTATAAGTAATTTTTTCTAATGGAATACAACCATAGATTTCTTTCTTCCAAGAATCTATACTTAAATGTGTATCCGATTTCCAAGTAACTGCAATAGCTTTTTTGGCTACTGCCAGTGCAATTTTTATAAATTCTTTCTGATACTTATTTAGTTTGAGTTTCGGTTTTATCCCTTCAATATCACCTAGTAAAAATAATATTGGATTATGAGGAAATTGTGTTCCTGTAATTTGTTCCAGTAAAAGTCTTAAATTTGTCCAAAAAGGTTGAATTTTAGAGCAAGACCATGTCGAATGTAAAAAAGTACCAGTTTCCTGGTTACATCATATTAAAGTTATTACGAATTCCATGGTGCATCTGGAGATCTTCCAACAACCAGGCATTCTTTCTTTCTTTCTTTCTTTTTTTTCTATAGGGCAGTTAGGGGGGAGGGGTTAAGGGGAGGGGGTATGGGTTATATACATTGTTTTTTCATACTTTGTAACCATTTAAAAATGCAATAAAAAAACTTTAAAAAAAATACTGAAAGTCACAAAAGAAGACACAACAGTTTCATTCATATCTGGACAATGGCAAAGTAGCCCCCGGACAATCAGAATCAGTTTATTATCACTGGCGTGTGACGTGAAATTTGTTAACTGAGCAGCAGCAGTTTGATACAACTCATAATCTAGCAGAGAGAGAAAAAATATAATAAATAAAATAAAACAATAAATAAACAAGTAAACCAATTACATATATTAAATAGATTATTTTAAAAAGTGCAAAAACAGAAATACAGGTAGTCCCCCAGTTACGAACGTCTGACTTACAGACAACTTGTACTTAAGAACCGAGGAAGGAGAACACCGTCCGCCATTTTAAGTCGGATCGTTGCTGTCGACACTGTGTTGAATGTGTAACTTTGTATTTGGCTTAAATTTTTCTTAGCAAGATTCACCCTGACCCCAACCCCCCCCCCCCCCGCATTCCGGTTGCCTGCTGGCGCAGTGAGATCAGCATCGGGCTTGAGAACAGAGGTTCCCGAGTTCTATCCAGTGACAGACCACTGCCATGCCGGGTTGATGTCGAGCTCACAACTTGACCTCATTAAAAAAAAAACCCTGCCAGCTCCAGTTTAAATTCTCACGCGGAATATTGTGGAGGACCAAATACCCAAACCCAGAACAGCCCCCACTTATCCCATTTAACCTGTCTCAGTACGGTAGACTTCAGGACCCAGGGAATTCAGTGCGGTGGTCCTTAGGACCCGGCAGACCTCGGGAGCCGGTGGAGCTCCGGACCCACCACCCGTAGTGTTTCTGTTCCATTGACGGGAAATGATTGCGATTGAAAATAAAGTGGAAATTATAAATTGTTTGGAAAGAGGTGAAAGGCCATTTAGGTGAAAGAGGTGGAAAAGCGTTAGGCTACAGTCGGTCAATGATCAGAACAATTTTAAAGGATAAACTGAGAATTATGAAGCATGTGAAAGGCCCTGCCCGATGAAAGCTACAATTATTACTAAACAATACAGTGGTTTAATTATTGGAATACATATGCTTCTTAAGTGTTGTATATGCATAGAAAGGTAAAATGTATACTATATACTAAGACAAACATTTGAGTAATTGGTGCTAAATAATACTGGATGTACCTGTTCCGACTTACGTACAAATCCAACTTAAAGATGGACTCAGGAATGGAACTCGCTCGTAACCCGGGGACTGCCTGTACTGCATATTTTTTTAAAAAGTGAGGTTGTGTTCAGGAATTGGATGGCAGAGGGGAAGAACCTGTTCTGGAATTGCTGAGTGCAAGCCTTCAGGCTTCTGTATCTCCTGCCTGACGGTGATAGTGAGAAAAGTGCATGCCATGGATGCTGGAGGTCTTTAATGATGGATGCTGCCTTTCTGAGACACTACTTCCTAAAGATGTCCTGGATATTTTGTAGGCTAGCACCCAAGATAGAGCTGACTAGATTTACAGCCTTCTGCAGCTTCTTTCGGTCCTGTGTAGTAGCCCCTCCACACTAGACAGTGATGCAGCCTGTCAGAATGCTCTCCACGGTGCAACTAAAGAAGTTTTTGAGTGTTATTTGTTGACATGCCAAATCGCCTCAAACCCCTAATACATTATAGCCACTATCTTGCCTTCTTTACAACTACATCAATATGCTGGGACCAGGATAGATCCTCAGAGATCTTGACATCCAGGAATTTGAAACTGCTCACTCTCTCCTCTTCTGATCCCTCTATGAAGATTGGTATGTGTTCCTTCATCTTACCCTTCCTGAAGTCCACAATCAGCTCTTTCGTCTTACTGATGTTGAGTGCCAGGTTGTTGCTGCGGTACTATTCCACTAGTTGGCATATCTCATTCCTGTACGCCCTCTTTTCACCAACTGAGATTCTACCAACAATGGTTGTATCATCAGCAAATTTGTAGATGGTATTTGAGCTATGCTTGGCCACACACTCATGTGTATATGGAAAGTAGAGCAGTGGGCTAAGCACACACCCCTGAGGGGCGCCAGTGTTGATTGTCAGCGAAGAGGATATACTATCATCAATCCGCACAGACTGTTGTCTTCCAGTTAGGAAGTCGAGGATCCAACTACAGAGGGAGAAACAGAGGCCCAGGTTCTGCAACTTCCCAATTAGGATTGTGGGAATGATGGTATTAAATGCTAAGCCATAGTCGATGAACAGCATCCTGGCATAGGCATTTGTGTTGTCTAGGTGGTCTAAAGTCGCGTGGAGAGCCATTGAGATTGCCTCTGCCGTTGACCTATTGTGGCAATAAGCAAATTGCAATGGGTCCAGGTCCTTGCTGAGGCAGGAGTTCAGTCTAGTTATAACCAACCTCTCGAAGCATTTCATCACTGTCGATGTGAGTGTTACTGGGTGATAGTCGTTAAGGCAGCCCACATTATTCTTTTTTAAAAAAAAAATATTTTTATTAATTTTAAACAAACATAAATGAAACATGAATACAGAGAGTTTGAAAGTACATAATTAATAGGTTAAGTATAGTCATATAGATGATAATCCATATATAATAACCTCTCAAACTCATAGTAATTACGAAAAAAGGGACTAAGAAAGAAGAAAAAAAATCCCCAAAAAAGAAAAGGAAAAAAAAACCTAACCAACATGGGCCATTGCATTATGTCAAATATACACAGTAGCGCCAATAACTCCGCACCTCCATCCAAATAATTAAGGATAATAGAAGCAGGGTTTAGGAAAAATCAGTTTAACTAATACAAAAATGTTGGATAAATGGTCTCCACGTTTCTTCAAATTTAACTGGAATCAAAGAAAACACTTCTAATTTTTTCTAAGCTCAGACAAGAGATAGTTTGAGTAAACCACTGAAATATAGTTGGAGGATTAATTTCTTTCCAGTTCAATAGGATAGATCTTCTAGCCATTAATGTAACAAATGCAATCTTCTGTCGAGCTGAGGGGGATAAACAACTATTATCCACCATTGGTAAACCGAAAATTGCAGTAATAGGATGTGGTTGCAATTTGATATTCAGAACTGTTGAAATAATACCAAAATTATCTTTCCAATAATTTTGCAAACAAGGGCAAGACCAAAACATGTGGATCAATGAAACTACTTCAGACTGACATCTGTCACAGGTTGGATTAACATAAGAGTAAAATCGAGCAAGTTTATCCTTGGACATGTGAGCCCTATGTACAACCTTAAATTGTATTAGGGCATGTTTAGCACAAATAGAAGAGGAATTGATTTATTGTAAAATTTTCTCCCACTGCTCAGTGGATATAAGACAATGAAATTCTTTTTCCCATTCCTTCTAAATTTTTTCTGATACTTCTGGCTGTATTTTCATGATCATATTATAAATGGTGGCTACTAAACCCTTCTGGCAAGGATTCAGAGCTAAAAAAAATTTCCATAATGTCCATTGGACATAATTTCGGAAAAGACTGTAACATATTATTCAAGAAATTTCTAACTTGCAAATATCTAAAAAAAATGAGTTTTAGGTAAATTATATTTATTAGATAGCTGTTCAAAGGACATAAAACTATTATCTAAAAATAGATCACAAAAACATGTTATACCTTTTGTTTTCCATAATACAAAGGCTTGATCCATAAAAGAGGGTTGAAAAAAAAAGTTAGATATAATAGGGCTTGATAAGATAAACTTATTTAAGCCAAAAAATTTACGAAATTGATACCATATTCGCAATGTATGTTTAACTATGGGATTAGTTATTTGTTTATTCAATTTAGATAAAGAAAAAGGAAGTGAAGATCTAAAATTGAAAACAATGAAAAAGTCTTGTACAGATTTACATTCCAAATTTACCCATTGTGGACAAGATGCTATAATCGATTCTTGTGTCCAAAATATTAAGTATCAAATATTGACTGCCCAATAGTAAAATCTCAGGTTTGGCAAAGCCAAACCACCCTCCTTCTTACGCTTCTGTAAATATTTTTTGCTTAGTCTAGGATTTTTATTCTGCCACAGATACGAAGATATTTTAGAATCAATAATATCAAAAAAAGATTTAGGAATAAAAATTGGTAGTGCTTGGAATAAATATAAAATTTTGGGTAACACTATCATCTTAATAGCATTAATTCGACCAACCAATTACAAAGATAATGGGGACCACCTGGTAACAAGTTGCTTAATTTGCTCAATTAAAAGTAAAAAATTAACTTTAAATAAATCCTTATGTTTCTTGGTAATTTTAATACCCAAATAAGTAAAATGATCTGTGACAACTTTAAATGGTAAGTGTTTATAAATTGGAACTTGCATATTTAATAGAAATAATTCACTCTTATTAAAATTCAGTTTGTAAACAGAAAAGCTACTAAACTGAGCTAGCAAGGACGAAATAGCAGGATCTCAGGGTCAGATATGTATCGTAACAAATCATCAGCATATAATGATAACTTATAAGTCCCCTCCTCATGGGTAATACCCAAAATATTAGGTGATTCATGAATGGCGATAGCTAAAGTTTCCAAAACAATGTCAAATAGTAAAGGACTTAAAGGACAGCCTTGCCTCGTACCACAGAATAACTGAAAAAAAAGATCTTTGATTATTGGTGAAAACCGAAGCCAAAGGTTTATAATATATTAACTTAATCCATGATATAAATTTTGAACTAAAATTAAAATGCTTCAACGTATTAAATAAATATGGCCATTCAACTCTATCAAATGCTTTTTCAGCATCGAAAGAAATGACACGTTCTGGTATTTTGGATGAAGGAGTATAATAATATTAATCAATTTTCTGACGTTAAAAGATGAATAACGATTTTAATAAATCCAATCTGATCTTCAGAGATAATTTGAGGTGATATATTTTCTAATCTAGTGGCCAAAATGTTACTAAAAATCTTAAAGTCCGTATTCAGCAAAGGTACAGGCTGATAGGATGCACATTCAGTGGGGTCTTTATCTTTTTTAAGAATTAGAGAAATAGAGGCATCATAAAAATATTGTGGCAATTTACCTACAGTTAACACATCGTTAAAAATTTTACAAAGCCAAGGAGAGAGTATAGAGGAAAAGGATTTTAAAAATTCCGCAGTATAATCATCCGGACCAGGGGCTTTACCTGAATTCATTGAAAAAGTAGCCTCTTTTTCTCAGTTTCCATAATAGGTGTACACTATCTTCTGTAGTTAATTTTGGGATATTCAATTTTCTTAAAAATTCATCCATTATAGAAGAATCCTCAACAAATTCTGATTGATATAAAGAATTATAAAAATCTTGAAAGGCTTTATTTATCTCTTTATGATCAATCATCAAAGTGCCATCTCGTTTACGAATCTTAGTAATTTGTCCTATAACCAATGCAGTTTCCAATTGATTAGCCAATAATTTGCCAGATTTATCTCCATTTACATAAAACTGGGTTCTAGATTTAATTAACTGATTTTCAATCGAAGAGGATAATAACAGACTATGCTCCATTTGAAGTTCAACTCTTTCTATACAAAGTTCTTTGCTAGGGGTCACTGAATAAATCTTATCAATTGCTTTAATTTTATCAACCAATGTTAATATTTCCAAATTAGTTCATTTCCTAACTCCAGCAGAGTATGAAATAATCTGTCCACGAATAAATGCTTTAAAAGTGTCCCATAATGTTCCACTAGAGATCTCTTCTGTAAAATTTGTTGAGAAAAACAAATCAATTTGTTGTTTAATAAAATTAAGAAAGTCTGGGTCCTGCAATAAAATAGAGTGTAACCTCCAAGATTTAGCATTAGAAGAAGAATCCATTGTCTTAATAGATAGCTTCAAAGGTGCGTGATAAGAAATGGTAAAAGAATCATATTTACAATCAATAACATCTGTAAGTAAACAATGATCAATAAAGAAGTAGTCAATTCTTGAATAATTATGATAAACATGGGAAAAGTATGAAAATTCTTTGTCATTGGGATGTAAAAAACGCCAAATTTCAGAGATTCCAGAATCAACCATAAAGGAATTAATAAGAGAGGCTGATTTATTCGGAAGAGCTTGGGTGGGCATTATTCTTTGGCACTGGTATAATTGTTCCCTTTTTAAAGCAAGTGGGAACTTCTGTCTGTAGCAGTGAGAGGTTGAAAATGTCCTTGAGTATTCCTAGTTGGCTGGTATAGGTTTTCAGAGCCTTACTAGGTGCTCCACCTGGACCTTCCGCCTTGAGAGGATTCACTCTATTTAAAGACAGTCTAACATTGGCCTCTGAGACGGAGATCACAGGGTCAACAGGTGCAACAGGGATCTTCACAGCTGTAGTTCTGTTCTCACTTTCAAAGCAGGCATAGAAGGCATCGAGTTCATCTGGTAGTGAAGCATCATTGCCATTCATATTATTGGATTTTGTTTTGTAGGAAGCAATGTCTTGCAGTCCCTGCCAGAGTTGCCGTGCATCTGATATCGCCTCCAACCTCATTCAAAATTGTTCTTCGCCCTTGAGATAGCTCTCCGCAAATCGTACCTCGTTTTCGGTACAGGCCTGGGTTGCCGGACTTGAATGCCACAGATCTAGCCTTCAGCAGACAACGTACCTCCTGGTTCACCCACAGCTTTTGGTTTGGGAACCTACAGTAAGTCTTTGTACGCACACACTCATCCACACAGGTTTTAATGAAGTCAGTAACAACTGCAGCATACTCATCCAGATTCAAAGATGAATCCTCGAATACAGTCCAGTCCACCAATTCAAAGCAGTCTCGTAGGCACTCTTGTGCTTCCCTTGTCCAAACTTTCTTGGTCCTCTCTACTGGTGCTGCAGTCTTCAGTCTCTGCCTATACTCAGGGAGTAGAAGTACAGTTGGGTGATCAGACTTCCCGAAGTGAATAGTAGATCAAGTGCCCTTTCAGTATGCTACAGCCTTGACACAGCAAGACAGGCTCTGGTAGAGGTAGAGGATAAGATACTGCACCTGTCTCAAGCAGGTAAAGCTTGCAATTTGGAGCAACACAGAGGGTGCTGGAGGAACCAGGAAACATCCATGGTGGGAAATGGGCAACCAACATTTTGAATTGAGACTCTTCACCTGGACCCAGACGCTGCCTGGTGCACTGAGTCATGTAACGGCCTTTGTGTTGCTTGTATCAGACACTGCTGTTAAGTTGAGAGTAAATATCATTAATAAACAATGTTCTATTTATAGCTGTTTGTCTTTCCAATCACCTGTACTTGCAAATGCATAAAAACCCATTGGCATAAAGAGTTAGAAGGCCCCCTCAGGTTAGCGAGTCAGAGTTCTCTGCAGGCAGGAGGAACAAGTTCTGATGATCCCCCGAGTTTCAGAATCGGTGAGACTGGAGATCGAGGCCTAGTGTTTGGGGTCTTGTCATTGCTAAGTTCAGATTTTAAGGCATAGTATTCAGTGATTGGCGTGTCAGCCTGAGGATTGAGGCCTGAGGGTCAAATCGGGAGTCTGGAAGTCAAAGCCCATTGACCAGAGCTGAGTTTGTGAATCTCTGCAAGTCTACTGGGAAAGAGGAAGCATAATGTCTGCAAGTCCAAGTCTGCTGGAGGCTGTTCCTGGGGTTAAAGGACTGTGTAAGTGTGTGGGCAGGAGGGAGGAAAGGGACTTGATTAGCAATTGTTCTGTTGTTGCGTGCTGTGTCCTGCGCTGTTCTGCCGAGCATTGTGGGCATGCTACATTGTGTGCTTGATCCAGATGTGTGGAGATTTTTGCAGGCTACTCCCAGGACACCTTCCACTGCATTGTTTGTTAATGCAAATGACATATTTCATTGTACGTTTTGATGTGCGTACATGTGATAAATAAGCTTGAATCTTGACATAATGGTGTTCAGAACAGTGGCACTCAGAGGGTTATTTGAATTACTGTCACCTTGCAATAAAAGACCATGGCAATTTGATCTGGATTATTCTATTTTACACTTTAGAACAATATTGAATCTGCCTCCATCAAGCAGATTCCACCCAACTTCACTCATTCTAATTACTTTAATTTCACTTTCCTAGTTAGCTATTTTGAAGAGGTGATTCCCCCCCAAAAAATGTATAATTTGTGCAATTTCTAATTTCGTTATAGAGCATACATTGTCAGCATACATTGTTTATTGCATGTATCACATAGCTTACAAAACTTACAGTCAGTGGCCTCCTTATCGGGTACCTCCTGTACCTAATAACGTGGACACTGAGTGTATGTTCATGCTCTTCTGCTGCTATAGCCCATCTGTTTCAAGGTTTAATTTAGAGATGCTCCTCTGAATACCACTGTTGTAACGCATGGTTATTTCAATTACTGTCACCTTCCTATCAACTTGAACCAGTCTGAACCCTACGCCGGGGACCTAGGTAGGTGCCGGGCCTCCATGTTACAATGCTCCCTAGTCTTTGATCTGCAGCCATGTACCTACACTTCCAATAAATCTAAGATTGCGTACATCATGGGGCTGCTACAAGGGGATGCCTTCGTTTGGGCAACCGCGATATGGGATAACTGACCAGAGGTTCGTTCCTCCTACTCCTCCTTTGTCGCTGAAATGAGGAAAGTCTTCAAACAATCCATTCATGGTAAGGACGCCACAAAACAGTTGCTTACTCTTCATCAGGCTTCGCAAAGTGTGGCCAGGTATTCCATTGAATTCCAGACCTCAGCTGCAGACTCTGGGTGGAATGACGAGGCCCTATGGGAGGTGTTTTGATAGGGCCTCTTGGACAAGATAAAGGATGAGTTGGCCGCGAGGGGCGACACAGACTGTCTGGTCTCTCTGATCTTGCCAGCCATTTGATTACATTATCGACTTCAGGAGCGTCAGAGAGAGAGAACTAGTCGCCCTGCTCCTCGGGGAAGCCCACAGTCTACCTTATCAGTCTCAGCCAGCCCCCCTTTCCCAGCCGCTCCCAGTGTGGCTCCTGCTATGACCGTCCCCACCCCCCTGGGGGAGGAATCGATGCAGCTGGGACAGAACCGTCTCTCCCCAGCCGAATGTATTCAGTGGAGGTGGAGAGCTGGGGATTGCTACTATTGTGGCCAGCTAGGACATTTCTGGGATACCTGCCCTCAGTGGCCAAAAGGGAGGGCTCACCAGTGAGAAGGGGAGCTCTGTTGAGCCAAATGATACTCCTTCAGCACCCCAGACTCAAATGCAGATCCCGGAACCGTGAATTACCAACACCAGTTCCTGTCCCTATCTGCTTTAGTGGATTCTGGTACTGAGGACAATCTGCTGGACGAAGAGATAGCCACCCAGGCCGGAATACCTCGCGAGCCGCTAACCACCCCTGTGGAAGCCTGGGCCCTGGACGGAAAACTGCTGGCTCGGGTGACCCACTGTACGCCACCCCTGACCTTGATCCTATCCCGCAACCATCAGGAGGATGTACTATTCAGTCTCGTTCATTCACTTCAAGCCCCGGTAGTTCTAGGGTATCCATGGCTGACCCAACACAATCCCCATATCGACTGTTCTACTGAGAGGGTAGCCGAACGGAGCCCGTCTTGCCATGCCAACTGTCTGCAGTCGGTCCCATCTCCCAGAGAAGCTACCGCGTCCCTGCCTGTTTTGGAACCCCTCAACTTGACACGCATCCCCACAGAGTACCATGACTTGGGACAGGTGTTCAGTAAACAACGGGCCCTTTCCCTGACCATATGATTGTGCTATCGACCTTCTCCCCGGGGCCCCGCTATCCACCAGGCGCCTTTTAAACCTATCCCGACCGGACTGAGAGGCCACGGCGAAGTACGTTAGCAAGTCCCTCGTGGCAGGCATTATCAGGCCTTCATCCTCCCTGGTAGGTGCTAGTTTCTTTTTTGTAAAAAAGGACAGGACACTTCATCCTTGCATCGATACCGAGGCCTAAATAATGTGACAGTTAAGAACAAGTACCCTCTACCCCTCATTAGTTCAGCATTTGAACCACTGCATGGAGCCACCCATCTTCTCCAAGCTGGACCTTCGCAAGGCCTACCATTTAGTTAGGATGAGGGAGGGGGTGAATAGAAGATGGCCTTCAATACACCTCTGGGCCACTTTGAATATTTGGTCTCACCAATGCACCCGCCGTTTTCCAAACCCTGATCAATGACGTACTGAGGGACTTTTATCAATCAGTTCATATTTGTTTACCTTGACAATATCCTGATATTTTCTAGCAGCCCCCATGTCCATCAAGTCCTCCAGAGACTGTGGGAAAACCAGTTATTTGCAAAGGTAGAAAAATGCGAGTTCCACGTCCCTTTGGTCAGCTTCCTAGGCTACATCATTGAAAGCGGACAGGTAAAAGCAGACACTGAGAATATCCGGGCAGAGGAGGAATGTCCTAGACGCATGACACGCAAACAACTTCAACGATTCCTGGGGTTTGCAAACTTTTACCGCAGATTCATCAGAGACTACAGTCAAGTGGCAGCCCCCCACCCCCCTTACCCGGCTTAGCTCACCTACCACACCGTTTTGCTGGGACTCCGAAGCTGACTCAGCATTCACTGACCTGAAGAGGCGTTTCACCACCACTCCCATCCTGGTCCATCCAGACCCATCCTGTCAATTCATCGTTGAGGTGAACGCCTCTGACTCTGGGTTAGGAGCGGTCCTATCCCAACTGGCAAGTTCAGACAAAAAGCTTCACCCCTGCACCTTCTACTCTCGCCGACTGTACCCCGCTGAGCGGAATTACGACGTGGGGAATCGAGAACTGCTGGCGGTCAAACTAGCACTGGAAGAATGGAGGCACTGGTTGGAGGGGGCAGAACACCTGCTTGTCTGCGACCACCTCCTGTGGGTTGAGTACGCCCACAACTCTCTGGTGAGCTCTGCCCTTGGGAGGTCTCCGTTTGGGTGCTCCCTTGGGTACCAACCCCGCTGTTCCTGGGGTATATTCGACCGCCAAATGATTGAACTCCCGCCAGGCCCGTTGGGCATTGCTTTTTGGGCAGTTCAAGTTTACCCTCACGCACCGTCCAGAATCCAAGAACGGGAAGCCAGACGCGCTATCCCGCCAGCATGACTCCAAGGATGACACTTCCAGTCCCGAGACTATCCTCCCACCAGCCTGCGTGGTGGCCACCCTCACTTAGGAGATCGAGGCTAAAATAAAGGAAGCCCAGCGGGATGACCCCGACCTTGGCAATTGACCCGGCGATCATCTGTACATGCCCGTCTCCATCAGGTCTCGGGTTTTCCAATGGGGGCACACATCCCGGTTCGCCTGGCACCCCAGGAGTAATCAGACCCTGGCTTTCCTGAGGAAGCACTTTTGGTGGCCGTCCATGGAGGGAGACACCCTTTCTTGTGTTTCAGCTTGTTCCATCTGTGCCTGGGGAAAGGTCCCTCATCGACCACATGCAGGTCTACTTCATCCTCTACCTGTCCCTGGTCACACATCGCCCTAGACTTTGTCACCGGTCTACCCTCTTCCCACGGAAACACCACTGTCCTCACCGTGGTATACCGATTCTCCATGACGGTGCACTTTCTGGCCCTCCCTAAACTCCCTTCCTCTCAAGAAACCGCAGATCTTCTCGTCCACCACGTCTTCCGCCTCCACGGAATCCCCGCGGACAGCGTCTCCAATCGAGGTCCTCAGTTCATCTCGCAGGTGTGGAAGGCCTTCTGTCAAGCCTTAGGTGCATCAGTCAGCCTGTCATCCGGCTCCCCCCCCCCCCCCCAGACGAACGGGCAGATGGAACGGGTCAACCAAGACCTGGAGGCGACGATCCGTTGTGTAACGGCGAACAACCCGTCGACCTGGAACGACCACCTCCTGTGGGTTGAGTACACCCACAACTCTCCAGTGAGCTCTGCCATTAGGAGGTCTTCGTTCGAGTGCTCCCTTGGGTATCAACCCCCACTGTTCCCCATGCAAGAAGAGGAGATTGCGATACCATTGGTTCAGGACCATATTGATCGGTGCCTTAAGATTTGGGAGAAAACATGCACGGCCCTACTCAAATCAACAAATCGAGTTAAGAAGACAGCCAACCGACACTGGACTCCGGCGCCGGAGTATCAACCTGGGAAGATGGTGTAGCTTTCCTCCAGGGACATCCCGCTCAAAAACGAACATAGGAAACTCATCCCTCGCTTCCTGGGACCATTCAAGGTTGAAAGGGTTATCAATCCCAAAGCAGTCCGCCTAAAGCTGCCAAGGTCCATGCACATCCACCCATCTTTTCATGTGTCTCAGTTAAAGCCAGTCTCCGTCAGCCCCTTGTGTCTCCTGGCTGAGACTCCAGCACCTGCCCGTATCATCGACAACCATCTGGCATACACCGTCCGAAGACTACTGGATGTGCGCTGTAGGGGCAGGGGTCTCCAATACCTAGTAGACTGGGAAGGGTACGGTCCAGGAGAGCGTTCCTGGGTTCCCTGCTCCTTCATCCTAGACCCTTCCCTCATCCAGGATTTTCATCAGGACCATCCAGACAGGCCTGGAGGTTTGTCGGGAGGCTCCCGTTGAGGGAGGGCTACTGTCACAGTCCTTTCTGGCAATCGCCCACCTGGCTACTTTCCTCAGGAATTGGGCCTCAATCACCTCGTTTAATTCCAATCATTCCCAGGTTCCACTAACTACAAACACCTGCTTTTCATCAGCAAATGCAGCATAAAATCCTGTGACCATAACTAGGAGCTACCAGTTTGTTGACTTGTGTACAAGCAACCTTGTTCCATGGTTCTTAGGATGATCAGTTCTAAGTCTAGCATCATTCCTGAATTCTCTACCAAGACTCTGGGTAAAGACTCCCTTGGCACCAATTCCACGCTCACTATGACCATTACACCTCCTGACTCAGCCTCCGCGCCTGTGTTCAGCACCTGGGTTCATTCCACTGCCACGTCCTTGCAACACTCTCTTTATGAAGTGTGCATTTTCCAAGAAGGTCTGATAAGGAAGCATTGGTCTTTGTCAAAATATCGGAAGCAACTGCAAAACACCACTGCAACTGAAAAATTATCAACAGCATGAAAGGTGTGTCTGAAACTACTAGTCTTGTAGTGTGAGAAGTTGTACACAACTACAGACTTTCATATTCCACTGCGTGGGACTACATGCTGAGGAACACAATGAAGTTTAACATTACTGCTGCCGAGGCTTTATGAGAAGGGGATGCAGTGTCATCTTGCCACTTGACACTGAGCTGGGCCCTGTGTGAAAACCTTACAAACTAATCACAGGTGGAATGCTTCGGAATGAAAAAACAGTGATGTCATGTGTGACTCACTGGCCACTTTAATACTCCTGCATTAATGCAAATATCAGCCAATAATATGCTAGCAACTCAATACATAAAAGCATTCAGATATGGTCAAGAGGTTCAGTTGTTGGTCAGACTAAACATCAAAATGCGAATGAAACGTGATCTAAATGAGTGACCATGGAATGATTGTTGATGCCAAATGGGGTGGTTTGAGTATCTCAGAAACTGCTGATCCCTTGAGATTTTCACACACAATCTTATAGAGTTTGTAGAGGATGATCCCAAAAACAAACAAAAAAAAAATCAGTGAGTGGCAGTTCAGTGGATTAAAATGCTTTGCTCATGAGAGAGACTGCCCTTCTCATCATCCATAAATTTGCTGACAGAATCTCATATGGTGACGAGAGTGCACAGGAGTGAGACTTACCAGATAGTTGAGTGGTACGGCAGCAACAACCTTGCACTCAACATCAGTAAACCACAGAGTTGATTGTGGACTTCAGAAAGGGTAAGGCAATGGGAATACATACACACACCAGTCCTCAGGGAGGGATCAGAAGTGGAGTGAGTCAGTGATTACAAGTTTCCAGGTGTCAGTATCTCTGAGGACCTAACCTGATCCCAACATATCAATGCAGCTATAAAGGAGGCACGACAGCGGCTGGCTATATTTCATTAGAAGTTTGAGGAGATTCGGTATGTCACCAAAACACTCATGAATTTCTACAAATATACCACGGAGAGCATTCTAGCCTCACTGTCTGGTAAAGGAGGAGGCGGAGGAGTGCTATGGCACAGGATCAAAACAAGCTGTACAGAGTTGTAAAATTAGTCAGCTCCATCATTGGCACTGGACATCTTCAAAGAGTGGCGCCTCAGAAAGGCGGTGGCCATTATTAAAGACCCTCATCACCCAGGACATGTTCTCTCCTCACTGTTATCATCAGGAAGGAAATACAGAAGACTGAAGGCACACACTCAGCGATTCAGGAACAGCTTCTTTCCTTCTGCCATCCGATTCCTAAATGGACATTGAATCCATGAACACTACCTCACTAAATTGTATTTGCTAATTTTTGAACTTCTTATTTAATAGTTAAATAGAATTCTGATTCACCAAAAAGTTACACAAGATCTCAGTGCTTGTTTGAAAGATCAGCTGAAAAAGTATCCTGTCAAATAAACTTCAGAAGTATGCTCAAGCGACCATCAGACAAGATCCACCACCTCCTTTAGATCCCAAGATACTACCTGCAGACTATTGTGACCAGTTATGAGGTTAGGAATTCGCGACACTGGAGCAATTGAGACACAACTAGATTCGGAACAAACTAGGATGACATGCTTGGATTTTCACTGCCGGAGTGAATTTTCAGTGGAGTAAATACACTGAGAACCGCGACTTTCTATTGCTCACCATCATCCGGTGTCAATACAATCACTAACACGAAGAGAACACAGTGCGCTCCGTCTGCGAAGAACAGCGTTGGGCACGGTTGCCAGGGAGACAAAAATCACTTCCTGTTGTTGGAGCAACAGGAATTCAGGCACCCAGAACACTTCCGACTGCCATGTGGTTCCGGGCTGCTGCAGTTGTCGGGGGAAAGGAATTGAGGGACCGATTGAAGTTCCGGCGGCGGCAGAATGGTGAGGGCATGTGAATATGTAGCTTCTTATTACATATCAACAACACACACAAAATGCTGGTAGAACACAGCAGCCCAGGCAGCATCGACAGCGCTTCTCCCTATAGATACTGTCTTACTACTCTGTTCGACCAGCATTTTGTGTGTGTTCTTATTACATGGTGTTTCTGCCTCTCCTCACGACTTTGAGCCAGTCCGGACCCACAGACATGGGCTCTGAAACCTGAGAGCAAACGCGTCTGATCAGATTTGATTGTTGGGCTAGGGTCCTGATCAGTTGGATTGAGGTTACCTTCAGAGGCACGAAAACGTGGGGGGAGATTTTTAAATAGTAATCGAGTGGGACTGTGTCTGTGCGGACTGTGGCTAGCAGCCTAGCGGTTACTGCCTAATTTCTTACCTCGAGTAGATGGTAGTGAGCCAATGAATCAGCGATATTTTTCCGAATCGGAATACAGCTCCCATGGAGAGCGATTACCACTCGCTTTCAGCGCTCGAACTTGGCGATAAAGTAGTCTGGGAAGTAGCCGCAGTGAAGTTATAACTCGTGTGGACTGAACATGTGTCATGTTCCTGCTGGAAAGGAATACTTAGGGTGGTGATTGGGGTGACAGTCATGCAGGTTTGTTAGCCCTGGATGGAGTTGAGCTTCTTGGGTGATGTTGGAATTGTGTTCATCCAGACAAGGGGAGAGTATTTATGACATTAGCGTTGTGGGTGATGGAAAGGCTTTGGGGTGTCATTCATTGCAGGTGCAAAGCCTTGGGCCTCTCTTGCACCCAGAATATTTATCTAAATGGTTCACGTGTATCTTGGTCAATGGCAGTTGCTGCTGGGTGTTTTTGGTGGGGCAATTGATATACAGATTGCTGTAATGAGCTCTAGGTACTCAAACTTAAGGTTAGTCTTAATAACATTGTTGATATTTTCCTCATCAAATTACCTATTGAAAACTGCCAAATTAGTGTAGGCCTGATTTTTTTTTGTTGGATAGGACATACTTAGTAATTTTTCACATTGTCATTGGATACTAATGAAATTGTATTGAACTGCAAGGCAAGATTTCAAACACACCCTTTGATCCTGTAGGAGAATTTTGTTGGGCCATTGTCTTTTGTTATATTTAATTCTCTTAAGTGTCTCTTTTCCTATGGAATGAATCAAAAAATCTGGAGAAAAGCTTCTGTGCTATATTAGATTGGAAGGCAGAGAGTGGCAATAGATGGTTGCCCGGCCTGTGACTTGTGTACCAATGGGTTTAGTACTAGATCTGTTGTGGTTTGTTATTTAAATTTATAATTTGGTTGATAATGTGGAAAACTGGATCAGCTATCAAAGCTTGCAGCAGGATCTGGACCAGCTGAAAAATGACACAATGCATTTAAAGCTAACACTAAATTTAATGGTGTCGCACTTCGGGAGAACAAACGAGAGTAGGAGAAACACAGTGAACAGTACAGTACAGAGAAGTGCAATAGAACAGAGGGACCTGGGAATACAGATCCATAATTGCTTGAAAGTGGCATCACAGGCAGGCAGGGGCATAAAGGGAGCTTTTGGCATGTTGCCCTTCATAAATTGGAAAGTATTCAGTCCAGGAGTTTGGATGTTATGTTGAAGTTGCACAAGATGCTGATGAGGTCTATTGGAGTTTTGTGTGCAGTTCTGGTAATCTGACTACAGGAAAGCTGTCAATAAGGTTGAAAGAGTCCAGGAACTATTTACAAGGACACTTCACCTGCGAGCCTTTCAGGTGAGGTGACATTTCATCTGTCAGTCTGTTGGGATCATACACTGTGTCTGATGCCCCCGGTGTGGCCTCCTGTATATCAGTGAGACCCCATTTAGATTGGAAGACTGTTTTGCCAAGCACCTACGCTCCATCCACCACAAAAACCGGGATCTCCCGGTGGCCACCTATTTTAATTCCACTTCCCATTCCCATTCTGACATGTCTATCCATGGTCTCCTCTACTCTTACAATACAGCCACACTTACATTGGAGGAACAACACCTTGTATTCCGTCTGATAGCATAAACATCGATCTCTCGAACTTCCAGTAATGTGGGCCCTCCTTCACCATTCCCCATCCCCTTTTCCCTCTTTCAGCTTATCTCCTTACCTGCCCAGCAACTCCCTCTGGTGCTCCTCCCCGCTTTCTTTCTTCCATGGCCTTCTTTCCTATCAGATTCCCCCTTCTCCAGCCCTGTATCTCTTTCACCAATCAACTTCCCAGCTCTGTACTTCAACCCTCCTGGTTTCACCTATCACCTTGTTTCTCCCTCCTCTTCCCCCTCAACCTTTTTCTCTCCAGTCCTGCTGAAGAGTCTCGGCCTGAAATGTTCAACTGTACTCTTTGCTATAGATGCCAGTGGCCTGCTGAGTTCCTCCAGCATTTTGTGTTTGTTGCTTGGATTTCCTGCATCTGCAGATTTTCTCTTATTCACAAGGATGATGCTGGGACTTGAGGAGCTGAGTTAGAGGAAATTATTAAATAAGTTAGGACCTTGGTCCCTAGAATGTAGGAAAATGAAGGGATGATTTGATAGAGGTATATAAAATTATGAGGGTATAGACAGGGTAAATGTAAGTAGGCTTTTTCCACTGAGATTGTGTGGGACTACAATTAGAGGTTGTGGGTTAAGGGTTAAAGGTGTGCTGTTTAAGGGGAATATTCAGGAGGAACTTCTTCAGTCAGTGGGTGGTGAGAGTGTTGGAACAAGTTGCCAGCAGAAGTGGTGAATGTAGGATCAATATCAACATTTAAGAAAAGTTTGGATAGGTACATGGATGGGGGGATTTATTTATTTCATTTATATATTGAGATGAGCACAGAGTAGGCCCTTCCAGCCTTTCGAGGCATACCACCCAGCAGACCCCAATTTAACCCTAATCTAATCACGGGACAATTTACAATGACCAATTAACCCACCAACTGATACATTTTTGGACAGTGGGAGGAAAATGGAGCACCCAGAGGAAACCCACACAGTCATGGGGAGAAGGTATGATCTCCTTACTGGGAGCAGTGGGAATGGAAAAGAGGGCTCAGGGCAATGGGAATAGGCAGAACAACAGATGCTTTTTCTGTGCTGTAGTGTTCTATGACCATCTCAGGATCAACCTCTTTTCATTGTAGATTGTTGCAGGGCAGTAGCCTTGTTATGTACCCTCACTGAGATGCACTCTCATTGAGGATTGGCATGTTCTTAGAGCCTGCATCTCCAATTAGTTCTATGTTTGTCTATCAGCTCACGATTGTTAGCCTGGATTGACGGAGCTTGGAAAGGGTCATTTCACACCGTGTGCATTGTGTCTCCATAATTAAAAAGCACTTGCAACAGGGGGAGAGGTACTGGAGACTCCAGAAAAACCTTGAGAGTAAAAGTTTAATTCTGTGCTGGCAATAGTTACCATAGATTCCGGACTACAGAGCGCACCTGATTAAAAGCCGCACGCTCTAATTTTAGAAAGAAAATCAATTTTGTACTTGTACAAGCCGCACCGGATTTTAAGCCGCAGGTGTCCCACGTTGTAATATGAGATATTTACACAGAAAGATATTACACGTGAGGATTTTTTAACTTTTAATTAAACCTGTATGGTAACATAAACAAATATATATTGCAAATGCTTTTTTTCGAATAGTGCCTGTAACACAGCTACTTTTAAATATACATACGTATCGGTAACACACAAATTACGTTGCGTATACTTTTTTACTGAACAGTGCACGAACAACATTACAATATCTCCTAACGACTGGTAAAAAAAATATATATACTGCAGCCTACCAAGAAAAGTTATTGATCGCCTTCTTCATCTTCCTCCTATGCACTAAAACCATCAAAGTCCTCTTCTTCAGTGTCCGAATTGAATAAAACCTCAGGATCTCGTCACTCACTTCAGTCTCTTCGTTGTCGCTCTCACTTGAGCGCACGCGGTCCTCTTCATCACGCAGCAGTCCAGCCTTTCGAAACCCGCTGGTGATGGTGGATGTTGTGACACGGCTCCACGCATTTAGGATCCACTGGCAGACTTGAGTTAAAGATGCTCTTCGCATGCGTCCTGTTTTGGTAAAGGATTTCTCGCCGCTCGTCATCCAAGCCTCCCACTCAACGTGCAGCGCCACTTTAAATGCCCGGTTCACGCTGATGTCCAGTGGCTGCAAATACTTCGTGGTGCCCCCAGGAATCACAGCTGGAATTGAGTTTGTACTCTTGATGGCAGCTTTCACTGAACTTTCATTGTCAGCCGCTTAAAAAATCACCATCGGTGGAAGCTTTAGTCCGGATGCTGTGCAGCTCAGAACACAAGTAAAATGCATTCTCTCATGGCCACTTGTTTTCAGTGTGATGGACGAGTCACCTTTTTTATTAACAGTCCGAGTGAGAGGCAGGTCAAACATCAAAGGTACTTCATCCATATTTATGATATCATCTGGCCCGATGGAATTCTCCGCTATCTTTGTTTGAGTGAATGTGCGGAAGTTAGCAAGCTTTTCCTCGTGGTTGGGAGGGAGCTGCTGACACAGAGTTGTGCGTACCCTGACGGACAGGCCTTTTCGTCCCATAAATCTAAAACACCACGATGGCCCACCTCTAAAATCTTCGATTTTCATTTTGATGGCGATTGCTTTAGCCTTCAGTCTGATTTGCATGGTGGAAACACCGCGGCCGCCTGCTCTCTGTGTGTTAACCCAGTCTTCAAGAAAGTTTTCAAGTTCGGGCCATCTGCTATGATTACCTCTGAAAGCTTTTGTCGTCTTTTTGCATTGACTCAGTTCTTCACGCTGGCGTCTCCACTGTCTCAACATCAATTCATTTATGCCAAGATTATGTGCAGCAGCTCGATTTCCTTCTTCAACCGCCAGATTGATCGCCTTTAACTTAAAAGCTGCATCATATGCTTTTCTTCGAGTGTTTTCCATGTTGATGAGGGTGAGTACAAATGACTGATTTACAATAATTTAATTGTGAAAGTGCGCTTGATTTATCGTACAATTTCATTGGACCTCTGTGAACTACTCATCAATTTTATTGGTCTACTGTTACGAGACAAAATGTTTTTGGCGGCATGAAAAAAAACATGCATTAGCCGCACCGTAGTATAGGCCACAGTGTTGCCGCAGTGTTCAAAGCGTGGGAAAAAAGTAGCGGCTTATAGTCCGGAATTTACGGTACATATAGATTGTTTCCAACTCGCCTATTGCATTGGGTTCCTAGTTCATTGCTTTTATGAGATCATTAGCTGCTTTAGGAATTCACAGTACCTTTAAGCCTCAGCTTATATTAGTCCAGGCTATCTAAGTCTGCTTAACAGAACCCAAATGCAAATGAATATATCATTAGATTTGACCTCATTAATGGCTGCTTTGTTATGATTATGTCTCTCTGTGATGTCTTCTGTCCAATGGTTGCTGGCTCCTTACATTTTTTGTTAATGGGTTCAACCTATTTCATCTGTGAGTCTGTACTTAACAATCATAAGGCATTCAGATAGTAATGGGGTTGGAGAGGTGGGGGATATTGGTTGAAAATCATAAGCAGCTATTAAGGGACCAGAATTGAAAACAGAACAGGAAATTCCTTTTGATGAGTATTACTCTAACCTGTAATTTTACCAAATTACAATATTTAGTACAATATTTAGAATGTTGTACTAAATATTTTATCAGCTGTAACTGCAGCCCTGCAAATTTGAGTTTATCTATTTATAAAGCCTGATAAAATGTCTAGTACAATATTCTCTAAGCAGCTTGCAAATTTATAGTCTCTGCATCTTGCTTGTGGATTATTTCTCTTTTTGTTTGGATTAAACAGGAGCAGTAATTGTTATCAATTGCCTTTGTAACATCAGTGTATGTGCACTCATCAACCAAATATTGCATCAGCTTAAAGATCAGTTAATTGTAATTTCCCTGTATTTTGCTAAACTACTTAGTGGCAAAACCAATAATTTGCATCTATCAGATCTCTAGGTAATATTTCTGCTATTTTTGTTGCTTTTAAGCATATGAACAATGAAGAAAACATCTTTTTCTTCTAAATGAATCCATTTCAGTCAATTTGACTGTTGTACATTGAGAGTTTATTATTGCACTTTGTCATGGCCAATGTTTATAGCCTGGGGGCATATTATTACTGACACTCTCCATATAGATTCTATAACTTTCCATTATGTGAATTACATTAACTTTTAAAGTAAAATTAATCATCAGATTATTGCTTTATTAAGGGTACAGTAAGTCTGATTTGTTGATTCTAACTATCTGTATCTCCATTTGGTATTGGGGGGGTGCTACTGTGCACAATCAAATTAAGCTTAGTCAGCTCCATCGTGGTCATTAGCCTCCATGGTATCCAGGACGTTGTCAGGAGCGATGCCACAAAATGATGGCATCCATCATTAAGAACTCCCATCACTCAGGTCATACCTTCTTCTCATCACTACCATTTGGGAAGGAGGTACAGAAGCCTGAAAACACACACTGAATGATTCAGAAACAGCTTCCTCCTCTCTGCTTTTTGAGTTCTGGATGGACATTAAACTCATGAACACTATCTCATTCCTTCTTTTATTTGTATTTTTGCACTACTTATTTAACTATTTTAAAGTGCTATGTGTACTTAACTGCAGTTCATATTTTTTCAACTATTATGTATTGCATTGTACTGCTACTGCAAAGACAATGAATTTCACAACATGTGCAGGTGTAGTTAAATGTGATTCTGATTCTAACAGAGCTATCTCATCAGATAATGAGTTAGAATTGAATGTTCTTGAGTAGGACAGTGCAATGTCTTTTTTTAAAAAAGTATTTTATTTTGTATAGCCTAAAGCGCCAAAAACTAAGAAAGTGCCGGAGACTAAGGTTATCCATCCATATAGCAGAAAGGCTGCACAGCTAGTACGGGAGTCGCATAAACAAGAGAAGAAAGATAAGTATGTTATTGCACTTTTGAAAGTCTTTACATTGCTCTGATACCGTACATCAGTGTTCTCTTTCCTCATTCAACGTTTTCTCTTCTTCCTGTTTGTTCTGTGTATCTTGGTTTGTTTTAATACTAGTGATTGGTCTATCAGTTTTGTCAAATAATGTTACTTCAGTTAGCGAGGGAATCTTGTCGTTACATCCATTATTTGAAAGGTAAGTTCTTCGTAATCCCAATAACTTCTGAACTGATTAGTAACAAGACAGGTAACTTGTTTGAATGAAGTCTTGATCTAACTGAGCTATTTTTGTTTTTTAATATTTGACAATTGTTTCTGTTTTGTGATGGTTGATATAGTTGGCAGCATTCTCAGTGCAGCTAGTACTGTGGATTACAGACCCTCACTCACTCTTAGTGGTAACTGAGGAAGTGCTAAATTTTTAGATGGCTTAGCCTGCGTATGTTTTAAACTAGGTGTCTGAGCATCCAAGTGGACATAAAAGGTCAGGTCATTATTTTTGCTGTTGGTATGTGCAAAATTGCTGTTATATTATCTCACAGAAAGCAAATAATCATTCATGAAAGATGGTTGGACACACTGGAGATCTGGTTAGGTATATCCAGCTTGTTCATTTATAAACACTTGGCCAATTTAGTAGACTTCATGTAATACTTCAATGTTATTTGCTAGTTAGCAACAATCAGTATTTAAATATATCTCTCAACTAGTATTTTCCGTCTAGTGTTCCTGTTTGAAGTTGTTTGGTTCTATGTCACTGACTTTCCTGAATAGAATTATAGAGCTTAATAGGACAAAGCTGGCCCTTTGGTTACTGTAATTAATTATTATTCAGAGTTCACCTCATGTAGAGGTTGTATATCAGAGCAAATGAGTGAATATCCCTGAGGAATTTTTCACTCCCCCCTCATTTTGTTGTGGCACAGTGGTCTGTTATCTTTTGGATCTACTTAGATCAGTACCAGGCAGAATACTTATCAACTGGGACATTTTTCGGAGACCTCCTGTGTTCTTCCTTGATGTGCAAAAATCAAATGGTAGTTAGAAATTATTCAGAATAAATGAGCCTTTTCCTGTTAAAAATTCTCCAAAGTGGATAATCACAATTATGTCAAATATGATAAGAGTAAATATCTCCTTGTTATGAAAAGGGATCTCGTGCTTTCCCAGCATATATGACAAATACACTCCTCTTGACCTTGTACCTGGCTGGAAGCCCGTGAAGAGTTTATTCACCTTTTTTATTATATTCAATTTTGTATTCACAAGTGAAAGGAATTCTATTACCAAGAGACCCAAAACTGCAGATACTAGATTCTGAAGCAAAAGCTGCTGCAGGAACTTAGTAGGTCAGGTTGCAATTGTGAGTGGGGGAGGGAGGAAGGAATTGTCAACATTTTGGGTTCATCCCCGGTATCAGGACTGAGACCGGAGAGGGAAGATGGGCAGATATCAGCTGTTGGCACCTTCATCCTCTCCTCTCCTCTCCCTCCCCTGACTGCATCTGACTTTGTTTCTTTGCTTCCGTCTTTCACCCCACTAGCCCTTGTCACACTCCTCTCCCTCTCTCCATTACACTTGTATTTTCCCTCTCCAATCTCAGTCCCTGGTTGCTGAGTATTGACTCAAAGCATTGACAGTTCCCATCCCCTCACAAACGCTGCTGGTCATGCAGACTTACTCCGGTTTATTTTTGCTGTAACCAGGTCACTGTGCCTCTCTTAGCTTTTGGTAATAAATGTTTAGAACTCCAGTCGTACAAACTAGATGCAGAATTAACATTTTTAGTAACCTTCAGGTTGGGCCAGCATGCATTTGTCAGGGGAAGACAGCCTGTGGCCCAACCAAACTGAGAAATCTCGTTTGTGTGGATGCTGCGAGATGTGTTGCCTGGTTACAAATCCGAACTGCAAAATATCAGGCAGTATATAATATGCAGTTAAAAGGTTGAACTTTATAAATCTTAATCTTACTATAGGGTTAGTAAAGAAAATAAAAAGCAATGAAACAGTCTAATATGCATGTTGGAGCTCACAGATTCTTTCATTTGTTCCCCATCAACCTCCTCCGAGTGACGCTGACCGTCAGACCCTTACTCAGAATCTACTCCGTCCACCGGTCTACTAACACTCTCCATTCATGTCTTCTCTCTTCATCTCTTGCTGACAAAAGACCGCGAAAACCCTGCACCCGGACCCACAAGAAAGAACAAAATGCCTCTCATTGGATAGCTCACATTCCAAATTCCCTGTTATCTCCAGTCATAACCCAAACACTGCTGTTACAGAGAAACCATTACATTAGCGGTGAAACCTTACAGTGCGTTACATTCTCCCTCCACCAAATTTAGTCATGTCCTCATGACATTTTGATAATTCGCCAACCCTTCCTGCAAAACCACAAAGTCCAATCCGGGTGCAAAAGGCAGTGAGATAGCTCCTCAAAACGGTAGAGATCATACTTTGTTCCCATGGTGCTGCGTAGTTCAGTCTATCCGGTGGTCTCCTAATTCACTGAGACCTCCGTACCCCCTCATCTACAAACCCCAGTTCCAGAAAAGTTGGGATATTTTCCAAAATGCAATAAAAACAAAAATCTGTGATATGTTAATTCACGTGAACCTTTATTTAACTGACAGAAGTACAAAGAAAGGATTTTCAATAGTTTTACTAACCAACTTAATTGTATTTTGTAAATATACACAAATTTAGAATTTGATGGCTGCAACACACTCAACAAAAGTTGGGACAGAGTTAAAATAAGATTGAAAAGTGCTCAGAATATTCAAGTAACACCGGTTTGGAAGACTCCACAATAAGCAGGCTAATTGGTAGCAAGTGAGATATCATGTCTAGGTATAAAAATAGCATCCATCAAAGGCTCAGTCTTTGCAAGCAAGGATGGGTGGTGGCTCATTCCTTTGTGCCAAAATTCGTGAGAGAATTGTTAGTCGTTTCAAAAGGAACATTTCCCAACGCAAGATTGCAGAGAATTTAGGTCTTTCAACATCTACAGTACATAATATTGTGAAAAGATTCAGAGAATTCAGAGACGTCTTAGTGCGTAAAGGGCAAGGTAGGAAACCACTGTTGAATGCACGTGATCTTCGAGCCCTCAGATGGCACTGCCTAAGAAACCATCATGCTACTGTGACAATTATAGCCACCTGGGCTCGAGAGTACTTTGGAAAACCATTGTCACTTAACACAGTCTGTCGCTGCATCTGGAAATGCAACTTGAAACTGTATTATGCAAGGAACTGTATTATACATCAACTCTATGCAGAAACGCCGGCGAGTTCTCTGGGCCTGAGCTCATCTCAGATGGACCGAAAGACTGTGGAACCGTGTGCTGTGGTCAGATGAGTCCACATTTCAGCTAGTTTTCGGAAAAAACGGGCGTCCAGTTCTCTGTGCCAAAGATGAAAACGACCATCCTGATTGTTATCAGCTAAAGGTGCAAAAGCCAGTATCTGTGATGGTATGGGGGTGCATCAGTGCCCACGGCATGGGTGAGTTGCATGTATGTGAAGGTACCATTGACTCTGAGGTGTATATTAGGATTTTAGAGAGACATATGTTGCCATCAAGGCGACATCTCTTCCCAGGACGTCCATGCTTATTTCAGCAAGACAATGCCAGACCACATTCTGCATGGGCTACAACAGCGTTGCTTTGTAGACACAGAGTGCGTGTGCTTGACTGGCCTGCTGCCAGTCCAGATCTATCTCCTATTGAAAATGTATGGCACATCATGAAGTGGAGAATCAGACAACGGAGACCACGAACTGTTGAGCAGCTGAAGTCTTATATCAAGAAAGAATGGACAAAATTTCCAATTGCAAATCTACTACAATTAGTATCCTCAGTTCCAAAACGATTAAAAAGTGTTATTGAAAGGAAAGCTGATGTAACACAATGGGAAACATGCCTCTGTCCCAACTTTTGTTGAGTGTGTTGCAGCCATCAAATTTTAAATTTGTGTATATTTACAAAATACAATTAAGTTGGTCAGTAAAACTATTGAAAATCTTTTCTTTGTACTTTTGTCAGTTAAATAAAGGTTCATGTGAATTAACATATCACAGATTTTTATTTTTATCGCATTTTGGAAAATATCCCAACTTTTCTGGAAATGGGGTTTGTAACTCTTCAGGTTCCGGCACTACTGGGGATACTTCCGGTTCACCTGCGAGGCCGCCCCTGACCTATCACTTGTGCACACCAACAACTTGGACCCCTCTGTCCCGTGGCCAAGCACCCTTCATCCCTTTCAGGGTCCCGCTGCAACCGAAGCTGTCCACAGATAGCCCCACACCCCCCACCCCCACTTCACCCGACTTAGTGGGAGAAGGACCGGGAGTCTCTTACATCCAGGTCCTCATCCTCCAAATCAGTATCCCTCTCAGGGGTGGGGACTAGTCTTACCTCTCCTGCTGTGGGCCCTGCAGTTGCCCCAAGTTTCTGCTGAGTCCTCTTACTAGGTGTAGACTCCCAAGTCGGGCTTTGGGTCTACCTGCACCTCTAGTCCCAGTTGTCCCAGGGGCAACTGGTGGTTCTGTTTCACCCTGGAAAACTGGTAGGTTTGGCATTTGACTTTCCACCACATAGGGTTTAGCTGCCCAGTGGTCAGCCAACTTATTTTTCCCAGGTAGCCCCAAATTTCTTATGAGTACCCAGTCTCACGGCAGGACCTGGGAGAACCTCACCTTTTGATTGTACCTCCTCTTATTTCCTTGATTCTGCTTGGCAGCCACAACCCCAGCTAATTCATAAGCCTTTTTCGGCTCTCTTCTCATGTCAGACATGTACTTTAGATAAGTCTTCAGTGGCAAGTTACCCTTGTCAGTCCCAAAACAAAGGCCAATGGGCACCCTTGCCTTGTGCCCAAACATCAGATGATGTTTGGCGAGTATCTGGTAGCTTCATTTTGTGTACAGTTGTAACTGTGAACCAGACGTTCAATATGTTGACTCCACCTGCTCTTCTTGCTGATCTCCAGGGTCCCAAGCATGTCTAGCAAAGTCTGATTAAACCTTTCGGGCTGGGGATCACCCTGCAGTTGATAAGGCATAGTCCTCATCTTCTCAACTCCAAACGTGACCGGTAACTTGTGGATGAGTCTGCTCTCAAAATCTCTTCCCTAAACACTATGTATCTGTTTGGGAAGACCATACTAAATGAAATACTTCTCCCTGACAGTATGGACAGGCCATACTGGGACACCAATAGTAGCTGGCAGTTCCACCACTGTTATGTCAGCGCTAGTCTGAACTAAAGCAAGGTCTGAGCCCTCCATTTTATCAAACCTTCGTGTTACCATCGCACTTTTGCCAACAGTTTTAACCGTACTCAAAAATCAACTTAATAATTCATCCGGAGTACGAATATCCATCCCAGTCAACATACACACATTAGTTACCGGTAACCCCATGAGGCACATCACCACTCCACCCCAGCAGCATCCATACTGGCACAGACTTAAACACACAACCAATTGGTTCAGTGTTCAGGGCAATCACACAGCATCCAATGGAATCAATCAGGAACGAGCCCCCAGTTGTAACCCTGAGGTTCGGCCAGCATGTGTTTATCATGGGGAAGACAGCCTTTGGCCCAGCCAAACTGAGAAATCTCATTTGTGTGGATGCTGCGAGATAATGTTGCGTGGATATAATTCCGAACCACAAAATATCAGGCAGTACACAATATGCAATTAAACGATTGAACTTTATAAATCTTAATCTGATTATAGGGTTAGAAAATAAAAGAAAAAGAAAAAGGGCCCATTTTAATGAAACATTCTAATGTGCACGTTGGAGCTCACAGATTCAACCTATCTACCTGCTCTGAATGTCGCTGACTGTCGGACCCTTGCTCCAAGTCCACTCCATCTGCTGGTCTACCAACTCTCTCCATTGGCGTCTTCTCTCTCCATCTCTCACTGACAAAAGATCGCGAAACTCCTACTCTCAGACCCACAAGAAAGAACAACATGCCTCTCATTGGATAGCACACATTCCAAAGCCCCTGTTATCTCTAGACATAACCCAAACATTGCTGCTACAGAGAAACCATTACCTTAGTAGTGAAACATTACAGAGAGGCCATTACGTTAGCAGTGAAACCTTATAGCATGTTACATTTGTAAGATTGCTTAGCCACAGTAGATTAACATAAGGATGCTTGGCATTTGTATTTGCATAGGTGAATCATGCTATAAACAGATCTCTTTTAATTTTCTCTAGGATAAAGAATGAGAAAGCTGTGCGCCTCAGTGTCATTGGTAAGATACTGTTTCTGTTTGTGCTTGAAACTGGAAAAGCTATTTCTTTGCTGAACTGAAGGGCCTGCAGGAAATTCAGTAGGGACCTCAGATATTCATCTGTATTAGAATTATAGAGCTATACAACACATGAAATATGCCCTTTTAGACCAGCTTGCCCATCCTAACCAAGATGTTTATGTAAGCTAGCCCCTACCCTCTTGGCCTCTTTTATCCATGTACTCATCCAAATGTCTTTTAAGCATTGCAATTGTATCCACCTCTACTGCTTCCTCTGAAAGATTGTTGCATATCCCTGTCAAACTGTCCAGGAAAAATCATTCTGTTATTTCCTTTTAATGTTTTCCTTTCTCTCCAGTTTTAGATGCTCCTACAATGGGGAAAATACCATGACTGTATGTAGTAAGTTGACCTTTTATAAGACCATCAGATACAGGAGCAGCATTAGGCCATTTGGCCCAGCGAGTCTGTTCCTCCATTTCATCATGGCTGATCAATTTCCCTCTCAGCTCCAATCTTCTCCCTGTATTCCTTCATGCCCTGACTTAACAAGTATCTATCAACCTCTGCCTTAAATATACCCAATGCCTTGGCTTCCACAGCTACCTGTAGCAATGAATTCAACAGATTCACCCCACCCTCTGGCTTATAATTTATACTTCTGTAACAGCACCCCTCAATAGCCTATACGCCAGAGGAAATAAGTCCCAGCCTGTTGAGCTTTGCCCTCTAAGTGCATCCTCCACTCCTAGTACATCTTCACGAATCTTTACTGCACCCGTTCCATTAATATTAATATTATTCCTCCCAATAAAAGCAATACTCCGTCTGCTTTCTATAATGACTTGCACAGTTGTAGCATGATGTCTGAACTCCTGTACTGAATGCTGTGCCTGATAGTGTGCCAGTTGCCTTCGCTGTCCTGTCTATAGTTTCACCACTTTCAAGGGACTGTCGCGTACCCCTTCAGTCTCTCTTCTATGACACTGTCTGGGCCCCTACCATTTACCAAGTAAGTCAAGCCCTGGCTTAATTAACCTAAGTGCAACACTTCACACTTGGCAGTGTTTGATTCCTTCTGCCATTCCTTGGCTCACTTCCCAGTTCATTTAGATCAGGGGTTCCCAATGTGGGGTCAATGGACCCTTTGCTTAATAACATAAAAAGGGTTGGGAAGCCTCTGATCTAGATCCTATTATAATCTTGGGTAACATTCTTGTTTGCATCACCAATTTTGGTGTCATCATTAACTATGCCAACACCATTGCCATCCAAATCACTAATGTACATGACAAGCAGCAGTAGAACCAATACTGATCTCAGGTCAATCTGAATAACAGCCCTCCAGTACCACTCTGAATCCTTCCAATAAACCAATTTGTATACTGTTTTGTATCCAAATGTTCTATTAATGTATTTTTCTGCATTGTCACGTCATTCAGCAACAAGACATCTCATTCTGACAGAAAACACGATCACATTGATAGGTAGACCTGTACATTTTACATTACCGAATCTGCTAATTTTGGTTAGCCTTCCCATTTTTGAAACAAAATTCATTTTTGCTTTTAAAAATACTGGAGTTAGACTGATAAACCAAGCTAGCTGCTTAAGACATCCACATTTTGTAGGCATGTCTTCAAATCCTAGTTGCTAGAATCCATTTCAGCAGGTCTAGTATTGTAATGATAACAAATGTTACTCTTGCCATTGTACCTGGCAGTGCTAGGTTTCGCCTCTCTTAAAAATAGCATAGTATTCTTGCTGGTGTGATCAGAGGTGGTGGAAATGTGAATATATACTGCACTTTTTGCTGTTAACTTAGCAAATAGTTTAGTTAATTTTAAATTGGGCATAGTTTTCAAGTAACTGTATAAAAATGCGGAATGTTAATTGGTTTTAAAATTGATTTTTTTATGTAGGTGAAAAACTGCTGTGGTTTCAAAGTCGTCTTGAACCCGATAAGACTGAGTACAGTAAGCAGGAAGCCTGTGCGATTATAGAACAGTAAGAAATAATTTTTAAATACAATGGATATTCTTCTGTGTGCAATTTTTGTCCAATTGTATAAAAGAGGCACACAATTTTCATCTTTAATATATTTGCTAAAGTTTCACAAACATCATGTGGGTGCTTTGCTTTTTTTGTCAACAATTCATGGCAATTTTCTGAAACAAGACTTGATTATTTAAAAATGGTACCAAATTGAAGCTATGTAAATTGCTGCAATGGCATTCTGGAAGAAGTGAAACAAAAGCTTTGCCAGCATTTTTTATCAGCCAGATCTTTGTGAGTTAGTGTGTCTTGCTCTGAAGAAGTTTCAAGTATGAATCTGGAAATTGTTACCATTTTAGCATTATATATTTCATTTTAATCATTCTCATTAATGTGACAAACTGACTGGGCTTTTATAAGCATAAATGTGAAGGAGTTTGCCAACATTTTAGCACTGAAAAGTACTTTATGCTCTACAATCATCAATCCGTTGTTCATTTTTCTTTGATTATTTTGGTGTGGTGAATGTTTCTTGTCCATTTGTTGTACTGATGTTCAGATTGAGTTGTGCTGTCAGGAGCAGAAGCAGATTAGGAGAAATTCTTGCTCCATTACTTTGCGATCTCATTGTGATCTAGCTTGGTAACTTGCATTGTAATTCTTTAGTTTTGCTTACTAAATTAACTGTTGTCATGTGCTTTGCAATTTTTTTATTTCTGTTTGGGCTAAACAGTTTTGTAAACCTTCCAACTTTCCAGTCTTAAATCATCATCCTCTCTACTTTCAAGGACTTTCTCTCCAAAGCCTTCTTGGACCTTCACCATTTTTGGGAACAATGTCAAATAATTCAAAATGTTCCAAAGTGAACACTATTTCAGGTGAACTTGCCAAAGTCATTTTGGTTGTGTAAGTGCATTTCCAAGATGATAAATATGCATAAGTATCTTAGAAAACATAGAGTGTGAAAATGCCCAACAGGAACCATGTTATGTATTTGTTCACAGTGTGTGGAGTTCATTGGCAAGGCTGGCTTTTGTTTTGTACATCCCTGACAAAATTTGATGATGACCAAGTGCCCTATGTCAAGAGTCAAATGCATTGCTGTGAATAGGAAGCCACATATTGGCCAGATTAAGCAAAAATGGTATCGTTCCTCCCCTGAAGTACATTTGAAGGAATAAGTTTGTGAACCCTTTGCCATTACATGGTTTTCTGCATTAGTTACTCATAAAGTGTGGTCTGATCTTCATCTAAGTCACAATAACAGATAAACGACAACACTCAAACTTTTTATGTCTATTATACGTAATCATTCACAGTCCAGTCTTGGAAAAGTATGTGAACCCTTGTATTTAATAACCGGTAGAACCTCCTTTGGCAGCAATAACCTTTACCAAACGTTTCTTGCAGCTGCTGATCAGACTTGCACAATAGCGAGGAGGCATTTTAGACCATTCCTTCGCGCAAAACTGTTTTAGTTCATCAGTATTTCTGGGATACCTTGCAGGAACATCCCTCTTCAGGTTATACCATTGGTAGGTCGCATCTGGAATTTCCAGTTGGCGGATGATTTCCCTCTACACCACTCTGACATATTGGGAAGTCATGTTCATGGCAAGTTACAGCAGTGGTTTGCCAGGTGGGTTTTTTTTAAGAGATCACCAACTCTTCACCCAGCATGGATGGAGAGTGTGCAAGGGAGCTGGCTAGATTCGAACTCTCGCCCCTAAGTCCAGCACTGATGCCACTATGCCACCAGCTGGGCACAGGTTATGCCACAGCATCTTAATTGGGCTAAGATCTGGACACTAACTTCGCTATTCCAAAACATGTATTTTCTTCTTTTTAAACCATTCTGTTGTTGATTTACTCTTGTCTTTTGTATCATTGTCTTGCATCATTCAACTTCTATCAAGCTTCAGGTGATAGACTGCTACCCTGACATTCTCCTTGATAAAATTTTGAATTCAGTGTTCCCTGAACAATTGCAAGCTATCCAGGCCCCGAGGCAACAAAGCAGCCCCAAACCGTGATGTTCCCTTCATCACGCTTCACAGTAGGGATGAGGTTTTGGTGTTGGCGTGCGGTGTCCTTTTTCCTCCAAGCAAAGAGGTATGCATTTCTGCCAGAAAGTTCAACTTTCATCTCATTTGTCCACAGAACGTTGTGGAACATTCTCGTGTTGAGACATGCAGCAAAGATTGTTTTGTAGAGCAGTGGTTTCCTCCATGGTGTCTTTCCATAAACGCCATTCCTTATCAGTGTTTTTCCTTTAGCAAGGTCTGGAGATTTCTGTAGATCTTTTGCTGTTACAATTGGGTCCTTTTTCATCTCCTCCAGCATTGCATGTTGTGCTCTTGGTGTGACCTTTGCAAGACTCTGACTCCTAGGGAGAGTAGCAACAGTACTGAATTTCCTCCGTTTGTAGACAATTTCTCAGACTGTAGACTGCTGAATATTCAGGTCTTTAGAAATGACTTTATGGTCTTTATGCAAATCTACAGTTCTTCTAAGGTCCTCTGAAAGTTGTTTCAATCAAGGCATGGCACACATAAACAGATCTTTCTTAAGAAAAGCAGGCTCTGTCAGTAACCTGACCCTGTGTATCTTTTTTTTTTATATAGGGCAGGGCACGTCTACAACCCACCCCTCCAATCTCATCTCATTGATTGGAACACTTCCCTCCAAATAGCTTTTGTAGAAAGCATTACCTCAGAGGTTCACATACTTTTTTGAACCTAGACTGTGGTTGTTTAACTGGTGTACTCAGTATTGACAAAAAGTAGTAGTTTGTGTGTTATTAGTATAGGCAGATTGAGTTTGTCTATTATTGTGACTTGGATAAAGATCAGCCCACATTTTATGATTAATTAATAGAGAAAACCAGGTAATTGCTAAAGGTTCACAAATTTCTTCTTGCAACTGTGTATTAGTAATATCATCACCAGTAGGTTTTTACAAAAATTTGGTAATTTTATTTTTATTCCATATTTATTGAAATTATACTTATTGTATTTTATTTCATTTAATTTATTAAGCAACCAGATCATAATCTGATGATAACTGAGTTTATATTGAATAGGTTTGGATCTTATTTCTTGGAATGTTGAACATTGAGGGAGATTTGATAGAGGTATACAAAATTATGAAAGATGTAGCTAGGGTAAATGCAAGCAAACATTTTCCAGTGAGGTTGGGTGGTTCAATCAGAGGTAATGGGTTAAGGGTGAAAGGTGAGAAGTTTAAGGGGAATGTGAGGGGATATTTCTTCACTTAGAGGGTCATGAGAGTGTGGAATGAGCTGCCAGCGCAAGTGGTGCATGTGAGCTAGATTTCACCATTTAAGGGGAGTTTGGATAGGTATATGGATGATAGGGGAATGGAGTATGATGGTTCTGGTGCAGGTCTATAGGAGTAGGCAATTTAAATGGTTCAGCACAGACCAGATGGGCCCATGCTGTACTTTTCTATGACTGTTACTAAGTTTCTTCTGTCAGCATTAGCATTCTTTGTTGTGTAAGAATGAAATTAGAAGCCAATTATAGAATACTCTTAACTGAAAGCATCCTAATTCCAATATACTAATTTGTTCAGCAGGAGATTGCCATTTGCTGCAGTTTATTAGTGTTAATTGGAATTGCAGAATAACTTCATTTGTTTTATGCAAAAAAAAAAATTGTCTCAAGTAGAATGTCACTTGCTAAGCTCTGGAAAATGTTTCAGTTTTATCTATTACTTTTGCAAGTTAACCTCTTTTCAATGTGATTGTTTGGAGGGCCTTCCATAGGGATTTGACCTGCCACTAGTTGCCATAGGCTCCTAGTCGAGGGCATCATGATAGATTAAATGCCAGTCTTTGCTAAAAAAATCTACTAGAATTAGCATTTGGCTTTTAGTGAGATGACCAGCAAGTGTTGTTCTTTCAAACCAAATTGCAAAATCCAGGTCAATGACTTGGAATTTTTATTGTGTTTTTGTACTTGAGATTCAAAGAAACCTGCATTTTCCATTCCAGGTATTTGCACAGATTTGATACTGAGTTAGAACAAATTGAATTGGCAAATAGCATTAAAGGCAGACAAGGAAGACAGCACCAAGCTCGTGAAGCCATTCTGAAACAGACAATTGAACGTGAAAGGCTTCAGTATGAAGAAAATGGTTTAGGTAAGACTGCTTATTACCATACAATACTAAGGCCTCCCATTTTATGCTCTAACATTTGGCAATTTCGTATGTGTTAAGGTTCGACAGTAAATACTGTGGATCTACAATGTTTCATAATTTGGACAGACCCCAGTAATCAACTTCAGATGCACTGATATATTCTTTTTGAACTAGAGATCAAATGGTGCTCATAATTTTAATATTCATTTTTTCTCTGATGCAACAATTGTGAGCAATTCAGCTTCACACATCTGTCCCTTGACCTTTATTTACCCAAATATTAATTTCCTTTTGCATGGAGGAAGTACAATGTTAGCATTTGAGTAGTATAATATGTGGCAATCATTGGACTACATTGACCTGAAGGTATGGAACGAAAAGTAATTACTGGAAACAATATAACTGATGGTTACTCGTGTCTTTCTTGCTATTCAGTTGCATCATCATGATAGTGTAGTGATTAATGTGACTGTTACAGCTCAGGGTGTCACAGTTTGGAGTTCACAACCCTACCATCTTCTGTAAGGAGTCTCTGTACGTCCACCCCCATGAATCCATTGGTTTTCTCCAGATCCTCTGGTTTCCTCCCACTGTGTAAAGTCATACCGGTTAGTTAATCAGTCATTGTAAAGTGCCCTGTGATTAGGCTAGAGTTAAATTGGGGTGGTCAGCATTTGCTGGTTGGTGCAGCTGGAGGGGCCTGTTCTGCACTGTATTTCTAAATTAAAAATATATATATCTGCTGTGTATGCTTGGACTGTGCAGTCCAAACCTATCTTGAGCACAGCTAAGCATTAATTTATATTTTGTTTTAGTTGTATAAACAGTACTATTAAAATGATGAAAAGCAGCTATATCTATCCAAATTGTTTAAAGATTTAGATGCAAACAAAATTTCAAGGCCTCTAGGTGAGTTTGTTGCTCATTTCAGAGACTATAATGGCTTAAGATAGTTTTTTTCTGTTAAATAGGAAGCAGATTTGTATTCGGGGTAATTGATCAACACTACTAACGTATAGGACAGTTTTTTATAAATGAATGTTTCATTTGTTAGTTTTCTTGAAATATTGTGGAGTAGAAATTAGCCTAAACTGATTTACAGATCTGAAATGTATACAGGGCATATAGCTTAATTTAGAACCCCGTCTTCATTGCAATTGTGGCTGAGTCCCATTTTAATAAGTGTTAAAATTTCCTATGTCTGTTAGACACAAGGCATCTTCCCAAATTTTAGTTGCACCAAACTGGGCTGACTGCCTCATTGACTATGAGCCTTGGGTAAGTTTTGGAAGGGAAACAGATGGAAGGCAGACTTGATTTTCTTTCAGCAGCTAAGTCTTGGGAGTGCTTCAAACCAACAAGAATCCTTGGCACTTTTAGGCTGCATATGATGATAAAATGTCCTTTTTGAATATTTTCTAAAAATATGGTAGAAGGCTATTTGGTCCGTTGAGTCTTTGCCGTCTTACTAATTTTCCAAGTATCCTCTTTTCCCCCACATTTCTTTTAGTTGTACCACATACACTAAACTATTTTGAATTAACAGCAACCAATAAATTACCAGCTCACATCTTGGGATATAGGAAGGAAACCAGAGCATCTTGAATAAACCCAAGTGGCCAGAGAGAAAACAGCTAACCTGCACACAGCACAAAAAGTCAGGTTGAGCCCAGCTCACTGGAAGTATGAGTAACAGTTCTTTCTTGTCTGTTTTTCAATTAGATCATCGGTTTTGGAAGAAGAATTTAATGCATTTAGCACTTGCTCTACTAAGCTATATCAAAATTCTAAAAAGAGTAAATAAATTGGCATTAGACCCTGTATTAATAGGTACCTGGTAACCAACACCTGCTTTGGATGAATAGCTAAAATGCCTAAATTTTACCTGATATGTTGCTGAATGTATTTCATATCCTTGAATAAAAGAAAAAAAGTAACACATGAGAACAGATGGCAGGCCATCCATCAGCAGTGCATTGGAAAGCAATGAGTAACCAAAACCTAGGAGTGAGCTTCATGAGAGTATATAATTGGCAGTAAATAAAAATGTTTTGAAATGAATTTACTGAAATACAGAGAGCTCGAAAGGTGTGAATAATGGGACTTTATTCAGAGATCAATGTGGTAAATGCTATTTGAAAGTTGTATAAGTTTGTGCTGAGAGGTAGGATGATGAGGAAAACCTAAGTGCTGTTAGTGCTGGTGAGGAAGGGGTGGGGAAAAATATATAGTCATCCCAGTCCAAACTAATATCCTTTAATTGTAGTTTTACATTTGGACATAATGGAACAAATTCCACTCTTTCCCTGTTTTCTCTTTTAAAAGAGAACAGAACTGAGTCGCTGTTGGTGGAAGTTAGAAACAGGAAGGGGTCAATAACTCTACTGGATGTTTTTTTATAGATCACCCAATAGTAACAGGGACATCGAGGAGCAGATAGGGAGACAGATTCTGGGAAGGTGTAATAATGACAGGGTTGTTGTGGTGGGAGATTTTAATTTTCCAAATATTGATTGGCATCTTCCTAGATCAAGGGGTGTAGGTGGGGTGGAGTTTGTTAGGTACATTCAGGAAGGTTTCCTGACACAATATGTAGATAAGCCTACAAGAGGAGAGGCTGTACTTGATCTGCTTTTGGGAAATTAACCTGGTCAGGTGTCTGTCAGGTCTCTCAGTGGGAGAGCATTTTGGAAATAGTAATCATAATTCTATCTCCTTTACTATAGCATTGGAGAGGGATAGGATCAGACAAGTTAGGAAAGCATTTAATTTGAGTAAGGGGAAATATGAAGCTATTAGGCAGGAACTTGGAAGAATAAATTGGGAACAGATGGTCTCAGGGAAATGTACAGCAGAAATGTGACAAATATTCAGGGGATACTTGCGTGGAGCTTTGCATAGGTATGTTAATGGAGAATAGACAGGGAAAGGGTGATGGGTTAGAGGAACCATGGTGTACAAAGGCAGTTGAACATCTAGTCAAGAAGGAAAGAAAAACTTACGAAAGGTTCAAAAAACTAGGTAATGATAGGGATCTAGAAGATCATAAGGCCAGCAGGAAAGAGCTTAGAAATAAAATTAGGAGAGCCAGAAGGGGCCATGAGAGGGCCTTGGTGAGCAGGATTAAGGAAAACCCTAAGGCATTCTATAAGTATATGAAGAGCAAGAGGATAAGATATGAGAGAATAAGACCAATCAAGTGTGACGGTGGAAAACTGTGTATGGAACTGGAGGAGATAGCAGAGCTACTTAATGAATACTTTGCTTCAGTATTCATTAGGGAAAAGAATCTTGGCGGTTGAAGGGATGAGTTGCAGTGGACTGAAAAGCTTGAGCATGTAGATATTACTCTTCATGTAGGGCATGAAGAGGATGTGCTGGAGCTTTTAGAAAGCTTCAAGTTGGATAAGTCACCGGGACCAGACAGGATGTATCCCAGGCTACTGTGGGAGGTGAGGGAGGAGATTGCTTAGCCTCTGGCAATGATCTTTGCATGATCAATGGGGACGGGAGAGGTTCTGGAGGATTGGATGTTGTTCCCTTATTCAAGAAAGGGAATAGAGGTAGGCCAGGAAATTATAGACCAGTGAGTCTTACTTAAGTGGTTGGTAAGTTGATGGAGAAAATCCTGAGAGGCAGGATTTATGAACATTTGAAGAGGCATAATATGATTAGGAATAGTCAGCAAGGCTTTGTCAAAGGCAAGTCGTGTTTTATGAGCCTGATTGAATATTCTGAGGATGTGACGTTGAAGGTAGAGCAATAGATGTAGTATATATGGATTTCATCAAGGCATTTGATAAGGTACCCCATGCAAGGCTTATTGAGAAAGTAAAGAGGCATGGGATCCAAGGGGACCTTGCTTTGTGGATCCAGGATTGGCTTGCCCACAGAAGGCAAAGATTGGTTGTAGACGGGTCAAATTCTGCATGGACGTTGGTGATCAGCGGTGTGCCTCAGGCATCTGTTCTGGGACCCCTTCTCTTCGTGATTTTTTATGTGACCTGGATGAGGAACTGGAGGGTTGGGTTAGTAAATTTGCTCATGACACAAGGGTTGGGGGTGTTGTGGTTAGTGTGGAGGGCCGTCAGAGGTTACAGCAGGACATTGACAGGATGCAAAACTGGGCTGAGAAGTGGCAGATGGAGTTCAACCCAGATAAGTGTGAAGTGGTTCATTTTGGTAGGTCAAATATGATGGCAGAATATAGTATTAATGGTAAAATTCTCGGCAGTGTGGAGGATCAGAGGGATCTTGGAGTCCAAGTCCATAGGACACTCAAAGCTACTGAGCAGGTTGACTCTGTGGTTAAGAAGGCATATGGTGCATTGGCCTTCATCAACCATGTGATTGAGTTTAAGAGCCGAGAGGTAATGTTACAGTTATGTAGGACCCTGGTCAGGCCCCACTTGGAGTACTGTGCTCATTTCTGGTCACCTCACTACAGGAAGGATGTGGAAATTATAGAAAGGGTGTGAAACCGCCTGGGTCGCCTCAGGCTCGCTCAGCTCGTTCTCACCCTCAGATACTTCCCCCAGGCCGTACCGCCACCGGCTCTTGTTTGAATTCTGTACCGGCCCAAAGCTGCTGCACACATCCACACAAGCAGCTCGAAACTCTGGGTGCATCGACAATGCCTCCAAACAATGTTCACCCGCCTCCTCCAGGCAGGCCCCCAAGCGCACCAGTAGGGTATTGGTCCTCTCCAGAACCGAAACGCTGCCCGTCTCAACAGTGTCTGGACACATCAGCATTAACGATTCACGAACGTCAGGCACCCCTACATTGGCCTCTAAGAACTCCATTTTCACTGACCAACAACCGTCGTCTGGATAATCACCGGCACTGGTACCCCAAATCTCCAGTGCCCTCAATGTCGTCAAGGGTAAATGCTTCCAATAACGGTTATAAAACAAACTGTACAGCAACTTAACTGGTGCCCCAGTGTCGAGGATGGCTTTCACTTGGCTTCCATCCATCCATAACGACACCTAAGTGCATGGTCCCTGTAAGCCTTCAGGAATAGGGTCTGTTCCTTTTGGGATTTCCGTGGTACATTGCTGGGAACGTGCTCCCCCAGAGACCCCAAGCCATTCCCCCACTGGGCCTCCCTCCTCTAAGTTTCCCGACACTTCTCGGATCAACTGAACAACTGAGGGAGTAGCTGATCCCCTTGACAGATCCCCCTGGCACTGCAAGCAATTTATCTGCCCCCCCTAGCCAAAAGGGATACCCTAAAAACTTGCCACCAATCTCCTGCCACAGATATGGTAAGTCCCCCAACTGCGGCATTTGACTTCCAGTCGAACCACACACATTTGCCCACAATTTCACATAACCGACAGCTGTCACCTCGAGGTAATTGTACCCGACAGTTCTAACAACGCCACCAGCCCGCCTACTCAAACTTTCAACCCGTCCCTGTCGCTTTCCCTCAGCCAAGCACTGCCACTCACCCAACAACTGAGAGGTCCACTCCGCCCCTTTAGGGCTAGACATTATCCCAACAACCGGGCGGAGCCCACCACTGCTGAAACATCCCAACCCGTCACTCCTCACTCTCCAAACAGTACGGACAACCCATGGTCCCACCACCATTTTGTCAGCACTAGTCGGAGCTCGAACAACGACCTCCAGGCTACCAACAGCAGCCACCTCACCCAACACACGTGCAGTGATAATCAGCAATCGCACACCCACAAAGGCACACCAGCTCTTTGCTGCAGACAGAATTTAACAGAGGGCGATCACACAGCTTCCACAGAAATCAATCCGGACAAGCACTCCACAATGTAACCCCTTGGGTCGCCTCAGGCTCGCTCACCTCGTTCTCGTCTAGGGGGAGCAGCCTTTGGCCCCGCCAAACTGGGTAATCAGCTGGTGTGGATGCTGTGTGATGTCCCCGCCTCGCCCAAAAACAGACAGTACACCTTATGCGATAAAATGATTACAGTTTATAAAGATTACTATAACTAAGTAATTAATAATGATACAGTATACGTGAAGGAAAAGAAAATAAAGAAAAGGCGCCAAACTTATCAAAGTCCAAACCACTTTGTGCACAACCATTGGAGCTCAATTACTGAAGTCTTCTGGCCACCATTCGATCCCCTCCGAACTCTCGACTTGCTGCTCAGGACCACCCGAAGTGGTCAACCCAGCACATCTATCGTCGTCTCCTCTCCTCAGGGTACCTCCCGGCCTTGGACCCCCGCTTGGGGTCCATTCCTCGCCCAGTTTACAGCATCGCGTCCTCTCTCTCTCACCCCCTCGCAGCGAACTCCCCAAAAGCTCGCCAACAATAGCTTACAGACTCAGAAGAAAGAACAACATTAATCTCAATTGGCTTACAAAGGAATACAATTCTCGTTATCAGTAAATTTTAACCCAAACAAGCTTCCAGCACTCTCTCGCAACAAAGAAGCATTCCTACTTTTAACAAAACAAAGAAGTCATTTTGTTTACATACACAGTAACAAAGAAAAAGAAGAAACACCCTTTACAGGTGCAGAGGAGATTTAAAAGGATGTTGCCTGGATTGGGGAACATGCCTAATGAGAATAGGTTGAGTGAACTTGGCCTTTTCTCCTTGGAGCAGAGGAGGACAAGAGGTGACCTGATAAAGGTGTACAAGATAATGAGAGGTATTGATCATGTGAATAATCAGAGGCTTTTTTCCCAGGGTTGAGATGGCTAACACAAGAGGGCACAGTTTTACGGTGCTTGGAAGAAGGTTCAGAGGAGATGTCAGGAGTAATTTTTTTATGCAGAGAGTGGTGAGTGCGTCAAATGGGCTTTCGGCAACGGTGGTGTAAGTGGATAGGATAGGGTCTTTTAAGAGACTCTTGGATGGGTACATGGAACTTAGCAAAACAGTGGCTATGGGTAACCTTAGGTAATTTCTAAGAAAGTACATGTTTGGCACAGCATTGTAGGTTTTCTATGTTTCTATGTAACATCGATATCCTGGGTGTCATGCGGTTGCAGATGGAAGAGGTGGGTTGGGTGGGTGGAAAGTTTGCTAGTAGTGTGCTCTTTCCATTGTGTCTGCTGGCATCTGAGCAATAAGAGGTAAGGGGAGAAAAGGAAAAGAATGATCACAGACTTGCTGGAAAGGATGTCTGACTGAGTTCCGTTTAGAAGATTAACCTAATATGGTTTAGTGACTGATAAAACAAAATGGGGTTATTTATAAAGTTGAGTAGATGTAATGTTTCATTAGATCTGTCTGAATGGTTTCTGTTAATTGTATTGATTATCTACTTTCATTTTATTTTTCATTTATTTTAAACTGACAGTCGATAAAAGTAATAAATTTCATAGCCAGATATTTGGCAGCTAATTTCTAATCTAGTTATTTTTCTGTGTTTGTGATAAATAGAACCGTTTTTTTTCCACTTGTTAAAGAAGATCTGAAGAAAACAAAACATTTTCCTTTTAGTTCTTTATGATGAAGACTCCAGCACTGAGAGGAAATTAGTATTTGTTCTTTATTATTCTTGTGGTATTGGTATAGTTTTGAATGATTGGGAATTGTCACCGGCATTGAGGTCTGCATCAAAAAAATAAATTGCTGGAATGTATTTGGAATATAACAGTGTTCTTGTATCTGTATATGCTGAATTTTTAATGAATAGTTTTCATGCTTCAGACTTTCCATTCTGTAGCAGAATCCTGAGATACAGTAAATAGTGCCTTTAGGTATACTCATGTCCACCTGAATAAACATAAAGCTTGGCTGAAGGGTTTTGGCCCAAAACGTCAACTGTTTTCTTGTCCATAGATGCTGCCTGGCCTGCTGAGTTCCTCCAGCATCTTGTGTGTGATGCTCGGATTTCCAGTATCTGCAGATTTTCTCGTGTTAATGGCTTTTATCGTTGTTTTTTCACTTTTAGAAATATGGACGAGCCTTTGTCATTTAAAGCTTAAACCTGACCTTCATGGAAGAATGTTAATTTATCAGATTTCATTGTTGGGCAAGCCTCTTTTTAATTTGAATGTTTTCTGTCATTTTAGAATTCTTTTATGGCAATTTCCTTTGGGGGAATGCAGTTATTATCTCTACCTTGATTGTGTCATTCAGTTCCTTTTGATATGCTAATATTTGGTTGATATGTTTCTTACTGCTTGTTCATGCCTTGATGATTTGGTCTGGTTGATAATTTTCTTTTGCAAGCATTTCTTCTTCTTCAGTTCACCTTTTATTTTACCTATTGTCCCCTGTTGATCTATTGGCACTTGTATTTGCAGACCAAATATATTTTAGACTGAATTAATGAATCAGTAATGAATCTGCAATCTAATACCTGACTAAATTAGAATGTTCCATTAAAATTCTTCAGTGGAATGTTTGTATTAATCTTAAAGAAATAATAGCCTGGCCTTTCATTTTAGCTTCAGTTGTGCATAAGAATGATGATTTGAAAAATTCTGTAAATCATAACTTGAGGAGAAAACAATTCTGTCTTGTTTCTGTCCTGAAGTGATTATTTCTAAATATGCAAGATAAGATCAATATTTTTGTAATGGATGGGTATTTTTGATTGAATCAATGTCTGCAATATTTTCTGACTGTCTAAAAGTTTTATTTAATTTAAAATTTTCATCTCTGCAAAAAACTTAAGTCAAAGTTCTATCTGCCTCACCTCCCTTGTCAGATTTATTAATGTGTGCATAATATGTTGCTGGAAGTGGAAATTTAACTTGAGGCAGAATTTAATTTCAATATAATGTATTGGCTAATAGTTCCTTACAATATGAATTACCTTTAAATTTAAAATGATAAATATTTGACCTCCAAGCTCACCATATTTGTAATGTCTTGTGTTGCGAGTAAAAATTAAATACTTCCCTTCCAGACTCTTATAAATTTGATGTCAGGGGATCAAATTCTGCACAAAAGCATGCTTTTCTTTGTCTTGATTATCTTTCTTTTGTATTATTCTATGTAATGTTAGCATAGCTTTTACTTTAAAGGATATTGGACATAAAGAAAAATCTAGTGCAGCTGAATATGGGCCACAAAACCGCATACACATTTATAAAATGTTATTCCTCGTTGTCAATACACATCATTTATCCTGCCTTGTGTAAAGAATTAAAATGAGGTTGGCACTTCTTTGTAGTACAAAATGGTGTAGACTTAAGAATCACTCAACAATGACTGAGCACTTGCGTCTTAGCATAATCTATTTACTTATGTTAAAAAAAATCCCACATTTTGAGTCTCAATTTATTCCATACTAAAAGCTATACAGAAATGTACCCACTAAATATCAATATAATTGCCATTTCTGGAGAATGGCATGTACTCATACCATTTATGTGAATCACTGGAAAGGGAATTTGATGAGCAATTATCCTTTGACATGCTGCCTGCCTAATGTTTACATATTCGTTTGGTAGCATTAAGGATTTCTAATTTCCTATTTTTGCTCAGATAAATAGATTGCTTGCATTAACTGTGCTCTTTCTAAGTGTCCATCTATTAAAGTGAAGTAAGCTTTTCTCCTGAATGGTAAGAGTGTAAAGGAGGAGCAATACAGGATTAGATCAAAGTAGTTTTATAACCATTGTATGGGAAACTCATTTTTTGATAATTTTGGCATACATGTTGCAATGCTAATATTGTTCTGCTTTAAAAACATTTAAAATAAGAAAATTACAAAATTAGAAAAATCTACAAAATTACAGTCCCAGATTAGATACCGGTTCCATTGTTGAGAATTATCTGTAAACCAACATTTTCATATGAGCAACTCAGTGAGGTTGATTAATATTTTATTTATTGTTTTCCGTGTAAGTCACAATGATGTAGAATCAGTCTTATGTCTAATGACTGGTTTCAATAGTCTTGGAGTATCAATAGTTGTTACATTGATTGATGAAGTGCTATATAAGAGATTGCCATGTCAGTTTCCAAAACAAATTTCTTAAGTGGCCTCCCACTGGGAACCATCTGCTATGTTCTTAAAGACAATAATTTATTAATCACTGCCAAATTTTACATTTTACTTCCAAATTCTACGCTGTGGTGGTTGCATGTAAAATTGGAAGACGAGTTATATTTTTTTGAATTAACCAGTTGCTACTTCCCAAGAAGTTTATATTTCTATAGATAACTTTCTTTTCTTAAAAGTAGTTTAAAGTTGATGGGGGATTTCCATAAGGTCTGATATCCATAAGTAGGCCTTTCGTGACCCACGGAGCCACTGTGTAGAGAATCTTAATGTTTACAAGGTCCTAAAAATGCATTTAATTGCATGGTCACTCAGATAATAGTATTGAAAGTTTGTTCAATCCTTTCTGCCTTGACAGGCAGTTCTTTCTCTATATTCACTGCTATTTGCTTAAAACAAGTAAATCCATTAATAAGCCTCTTTTTTGGATTCTAGAATTGGTAAATTTGAACATCTTGTTTATTCTGTAAGGGTGCTTGATGCTTGAGTGCTGCCTTAATAGCTTTTTGTTGGCCAGAGTAAAGAAGCCCGTGTCTTTTGCCACTCTTGGTTTAAACGTGTTAAATGCTTGCCTTCTGTACCACAGAATGGTGGCCAAAACTGCAGAAAATATATTAAATATTCCATTTGGAATTAAAATGTAAGATTTGGCAGTGATTGATAAATTTAACATTTCTTTGAAAGAAGAGAAAATGCCTTGTAATTTTTTTAAAAATCATATACATTTGACTTACTGTGTTTGTTCATTCCACAGAGATTCCTGATATTATCAATGTAAAGCACCTAAAAGTCTTCAGGTATGTTTATACTGTATTAGAGTTTGTTTCCTCAATTTTCAACCAACAAATTTAAAGATATAATAAGCCTTGAGAATTGCCTCAGTAATTTGTAGTCTGACATCTGAGGACTAGTTATGGATTAAAATATAGTGAAATGAAATTTCTTAACAATTGTTTGAAACATCTTTTAAGATTGGGTGGAATAAATAACAGAAGTAAGCCACATGGGCTTCCTGGGTTGCAGAAGTCCAACTTGAAGCAAATTCCTCTAAGTTTTAAGTTTTATCAAGATAGGACAGTTAGTTATAGATGTACAAACTAGTTACCTAATGTATATGTTAATAATTGGATAAAGTATACATTCCATCAGTTTATGTATAGAATATGATAGACAGACAGACATACTTTATTGATCCTGAGGGAAATTGGGTTTTGTTACAGTCGCACCAACCAAGAATAGTATAGAAATATAGCAATATAAAACCATAAATAATTAAATGATAATAAGTAAATTATGCCAAGTGGAAATAAGTTCGGGATCAGCCTATTGGCTCAGGGTGTCTGACACTCCGAGAGAGGAGTTGTAAAGTTTGATGGCCACTGGCAGGAATGACTTCCTATGCCGCTCAGTGTTACATCTCGGTGGAATGAGTCTCTGGCTGAATGTACTCCTGTGCCTAACCAGTACATTATGGAGTGGATGGGAGTCATTGTCCAAGATGGCATGCAACTTGGACAGCATCCTCTTTTCAGACACCACCGTTAAGGAGTCCAGTTCCATCCCCACAACATCACTGGCTTTATGAATGTGTTTGTTGATTCTGTTGGTGTCTGCTACCCTCAGCCTGTTGCCGCAGCACACAACAGCAAACATGATAGCACTGGCCACCACAGACTCATAGAACATCCTCAGCATCGTCCAGCAGATGTTAAAGGACCTCAGTCTCCTCAGGATATAAAGATAGCTCTGACCCTTCTTGTAGACAGCCTCAGTGTTCTTTGACCAGTCCAGTTTAGTGTCAGTTCATATCCCCAGGTATTTGTAATCCTCCACCATGTCCACACTGACCCCTTGGATGGAAACAGGGGTCACTGGTGCCTTAGCCCTCCACCAGCTCCTTAGTCTTTTTCACATTAAGCTGCAGATGATTCTGTTCACACCATGTGACAAAGTTTCTCACGTCTTAATAAGCTGGTAAGGAAGGTGGGCTCTGTTGTGGGCACAGAACTGGAGAGTATGACATCGGTGGCAGAGTGGAGGGCGCTGAGTAGGCTACGGTCAATCATGGAAAACCCTGAACATCCTCTGCACAGCACCATCCAGAGACAGAGAAGCAGCTTCAGCGGCAGGTTGCTGTCAATGCAATGCTCCTCAGACAGGATGAAGAGATCATTACTCCCCAACGCCATTCGGCTCTACAATTCAACCACCAGGGGCAAGACATGTTAAGTGCCGGGGTTAAGACTGAGCTTAGGTTACCACTCAATGCACTTTAGTAAACTATTTAAGAACTTTTTAAAAGCTATTTATTAATGCGTTTTGGGAGGGTGATTTTAGATGCATATCATATTTATACTGAGTTAAATACTGTATGTAATTAGTTTTGCTACAATAAGTGTGTGGGACACTGGAAAAATGTTGAATTTCCCCTTGGGGATGAATAAAGTATCTATCTATCTAGCCCTATACTCAGCCTCATCTCCCTTGCTGACGCATCCAAATATGGCAGAGTCATCAGAAAACTTCTGAAGATGGCAAAACTCTGTGCAGTAGTTCAAGTCCAATAGGATGAGCATTATTGGGGGCGGCACAGTAATATTCTGGTTAGCCCAATGCTTGATGGCACCAACGACCAGGATTAATTCCTGCCGTTATCTGCAAGGAGTTTGTATGTTTTCCCTGTAGTAGCCATGTAGGTTTCCTCTGGGTGCTCTGGTTTTCTCTCACAGTCCAAAGATGTGGGTAGGTTAATTGGTCATTGTAATTTGTTTCATGATTAGGCTAGGGCAGGGGTCGGCAACCTGCGGCTCCGGAGCCGCATGCGACTCTTTCAACTCTGTGCTGCGGCTCCCTGTGGCTTTGGAAAATAAATGATGAGTATTTAATTAAAATGTATTTTATGTTAGTTTGTTAGTTTTTGAAATGTAATTCTAAATTTGAAGATTATGGTGATCTTGTACAATCTAAATAAAACGTTGTGGCGCCCCATTTCCTGGCACATCTGAACTGGCTCACAATTAGCCAGCGTTCCGGCTAAGGGTGATAGCCTACGGGGGTTTGTGAGTACGTGTCTCTTGGAGCATCCGCGCCCACGGGGGGGCAGATTGAGAGAGGCTTAAAAGCAAGGCTGTGTAGTTCGAATAAAGTTATCTTTGACTGCAGTTTATCCACTCCGTGTCGTTATTTTAGCGCTGCGTGTAGCACACCGCTACAATGTGTTTTTATCGCTATTAATATACGTCACCACTGCCAATGCCTGACACCCGCCAGTGCGCGATTTCTTTTAACGATGTAGTAACCTTCAACCCAACGTCTTTTTCTCGGAGTTCAAAATGTTTTTGTTGCATGCAGAAATGTAATTTCGTTTGCTCTGCAGGAGTTCATCGATTTCATAAATGCAACACATTATAGTTTGTTTATACATAGCATAAAGGCAAAAAAAAAACGTATGCAGTGTTATTTCATTTTAAATGTCAAACGGGTTTTGTGGCTCCCAGTGTTTTCTTTTCTGTGGGAAGTGGGTCCATATGGCTCTTTCAGTGGTAAAGGTTGCTGACCCCTGGGCTAGGGTCAAATCAGGGATTGCTGTGTGGCACAGCTTGAAGGTCTATTCTGTAGTCTATCTCAATAAATAAATGTTTTGTTGAATATTTCCTCAAAAGAGTATGCAGTGTTATGCAATATGAAATAGAAAATGATGATTGTGAAGCAGGACTGAGAAAATGAAGTAGTGTATCAGGAATGGGAGGCTCAGCTATTTCAGGCAATGTGTTTGTATTTTTGGGGGTAATTGTTCATTTCTGGCTTGTGGACAATTGCCAGGAATGGAAACCATTCATAAGCCAGGAGCCTGCTGTATTCTAACTCTAATTAGATTAGATGTTATAAATTCGTAATAAGTTTTGGAAAGAGCAGTGTTAGGATGTTTCCTGAGAACTTAATTGGATCTACCTAATTTTAAAAAATTAAATGCTTGCATGCTGTGCACCCACTCTTTAATATTAACTTCTAGAGTATATGCTATCACACTGTAAATTACCAGTCTTCTTTCTAAGGTTGAGTAATTATTAATTTATCATTGTATGCCTGTAGCAAAGCTAAAATTCTGCTTGCATAGAACCTTCAGAATAGTATCTAAAACTTTGCACGTTATCAACCACGTTCTATGTGGGCAAAAAACTGGTAGTCATATAAAGTTATATGGATTGAAGAATTTTCAAGTAGAAGACCAGGATGCTGCTAATTGAACTGTTGCATTTAGAATATTGAAGTGTACGTCTCTAGATTACTTGAGTTTTTTTTGTCTAGTGTCTCTTCTGGACCATAGTTCTTTTCCACCCATTGAAGACTCCATCAGTGCCATGCTAGAGCAACTATTTCATCCTCAAGCTGCTGGAGTGGATATTGGGTCAAGCATGTTAACTGAGTTATACTAGTGTATAATGGAAGATACTGCATAAAATCAGCTTGTATTCAGTATTTGTGTTATGTAAATTATCTTATGTAAATGATCCTGATTAATGATCTTACTTTTCCCTTTTAAGAGAATGGGATGGTAACCTAAAAATGCTCCCAAACATCAAAGTGAAGAAAGTCTCAGTGAAAGATTCGATTTCTACCCAGAAAGGAAACACAGATGAAGTAGACTTACAAAAACTACAGAATCAAGATGATGTCTCAGAACATTAAAGAATGAGAAAATGTCCTTTTAAGAAAAGGTGCTCTGCCAACTGTTGAATAATGTGATTGTCACATTCACTGTAGATGTACACATGGTGAAAATGTTAATACCTCAGACATCATTCTTGAGCAAGTGTACATTTCCTTAATAGTTTTAACATACCAATTTATAGGTGAAATGCTATTCCTGGAGAATAGTGAACAGGATGTGCAAGAGCTTTGAATGCCACAGTTTTTCTGTTAACCTTCTCCAATCTCTCATTAAAATATTTTGTCATGTTTTTCCTAAAATGGAATGTATTCTGAAGCAGTCAGATTAAACTTTTAAAAATTGGTGGTGAAGCTGTTCTGACTCATTGCTACCACAGCTTGCTTATGTTTTTTTTTGTGATTTATTGTTAGATGAGATTTTATACTTACTCCATTAACATCAGAATGGATCCTGAGAAATATGTAAATTTACACTGCCTTTTTTCCCAGTTGCTATTATTGTGAAAATACCTTGTCACTCTCAGTTAGCCTGACTTCAGTGGCTGGAAAGAGTTGGGGTCCCTTATTAAGGATATGGTTTTGGGGTATTTGGGGTATTTTTATAATAAACCAAGCCACCAGCACTCAAATATTATGGAAAAATAGTGTGGTTCAGGTGAGGATGACCAGTCTTCCCAATTTAAAACTGTTGGCCACCTGCAAAATATCTTGCCAACATAATCCCATTATTCATTAAGCCAAAGAGTGAATATGAATGGATGGTGTTCAGAAGAGTAATGCATTAATAAAAGTAGTGGGAAGGTAGAAGATTGGCAAGCTTTTAAAAACCGATAGAAGACAACTGAAATAAATTAGGTAGTATTGAGGAAGCAGTAAGGATGTAGACAGATTTGGGAATTGGCAAATAAATGCCAGGTGGAACATCGTGCACTTTAGCAGAAGAAATAAAGGCATGTTCTATTTTATTTTCTAAGTGGGAAGAGAATCAATAATCGGAGGTGTCCTCATGTAGGATCTCCATACCACCGACAGTGCAGTTTGAGTCGGTGGTATGGAGGGTAAATGCATCGTAAGCATTGATTTTGAGAGGACTCTTAATACAAGAGCAAGGCTGCAATGCTGAGGCTTTATAAGGCAATATTGTGAGCAGTTTTGGGTCTCATATCTAAGAAAAGATATGCTGGTATTGGAGACCAGAGGAAGTTCACAAGAGAAATCCCAGGAATGTAAGGGTTAATCTATGTGGAGTGTTTGATGGCTCTGGGTCTGTACTCGCTGGAGTTTTTTAAGAATGGTGGTGGGGGGTGCTCATTGAAACATACTGAATGTTGAAAGACCTACATAGAGTGGATCTGGAGAGGATGTGTCCACTTAAGACAGCTGGACAGGATAGTTCATTAAGATAGATGTTGATAGGTCCTTGGTGTCAAATGTTATGGGCAGAAAGCAGGAGAATGGGGTTGAAGGGATAATCAGCCATGATAGAATGGCAGAGGATGCTCATGGGCTGAATAGCCTAATTCTAATTCCTTGTGTTTATGGTCTCATGCATTAGCGGATTGGAGCATTTTTTCTGCACTGTCAAGTTTGAAGCATGTGCTCAGTGTCTTGTGACCAAGCTATTTTGAAGAAATGTTTGTGACTGATTCGGAATAATATATATCTGAGTAACCTGAAGATATATTTTTTGTGTATTTAAAAGAAACTGAATTACTTCTTTAGTATGGCCTAATTCCACACTAATAATTAAGAATCCTGTAAAAGTGTGGCAACAAAAAACAAACAGCTGTTTTTCCCAACCATTTTCTACTAAGTTACCAGAGAGGCATAATAGTGAACTTTGACTGCAAAAGGGAATGGGCATTCCAGCGTGGAAACTTGAGCAAGGCAGATTCTAGGAGCCTTGTTCATGTGAGCACTGATTAATGGCCTCTGCTAAGCATCACAGGAAACAAAATTTTCAGTGTTAATGTTTCCTAAATTTATCTCAGTGAGAGAATCAAATATACTCAGCTCAAATAGATTGCTTTCACACTCTCTGAAATGCACAGACATTGTTTAATAGAGCATCTAAAATGTAATTTTTAACTTTTCATGGAGTGAGAGTGAATTCAGTCCATCTCATTCCATCTATGGGGTGGGGGGACAACAAATTAGTCCTATTTCCTTTCAGCAGCAATGTTTTCTTTTTCATATGCCTGGTTGAAATTGTTATTGAATCAATATCTGTAAACCAAATGGTAATAAATTGCTTCCTTTATAGATATTTTAAAAATGACTTAAACCTCTTGTACTCCAGATGGTGACTTCTCTGCTAATGGAAACTTGTTTACAGAATGCATATTTATGTGATCAAAACATGGTATGATTTTGATAAAGTTGTATTAAATCTCCCCTTACTTCTCTATTCAAAGGAGAACAGCATCTGCTTCTAACATTTTAGCACCAGTTTTAAAAAGCGAGTTGGGTCAATCAGGACTGGCTGCAGAGATTAAGATTGTGGGAGGAGTTATTTGTGGATTTTCGTGCCTGATTTTAAAAGTTGACACAGAATGACACAAATGTTGGTGGTGGTGTGGATGGTGTAGAGGTTTGTTTTAATTTACATTGGGACAATGATAGGATGCAGAGCTGGGTTGAGAAGTGGCAGGTGGATTTCAATCTGGAAGCCTGTGAAGTGATACACTTTGAAAGGTCGAACTTGAAGGCAGAGTACAGGGTTAATGGTAGATTCTTGGCAGTGTGGAGGAATAGAAGGATCTTGAGGTCTACATCCATTAGATCCCTCAAAAGTTGCTGTGCAAGTTGATAGGATGGTTAAGAAGGTTTATGGAGTGTTGGTCTTCATTTGTTGTGTGACTGAGTTCAAGAGCTGTGAGGGAATGTTAAGTTCTATAAAACATTATAGAACTCCTATATCCACTAGATATAGGAGTTCATTGAGTCTGCTCTGCCATTCCATCATGGCTTAATATTATACCTCTCAACCCCACTCTGCTCTTAATAATCAAGAACATCAATCTCTGCTTTGAATATACTTAAATGACTGGGCCTCGACAGATGGCTGTGGCAATAAATTCCACAGATCCACCATAGCTGACTTAATCCGCAAGTTATCCTTTAGGGAATCCTGCACAAGGACTCCCAAGTTAGACTACACTTAAGAGTATTGTGTTCAGTTCTGGTTGCCTCATTATAGGAATGAATGGGAAGCTTTAGAGGTGGGTGCCTAGGAGATTTATCAGGATGCTGCCTGGATGAGAGCATGTCTTCTGAGGATAAATTAAGTGAGCTAGAGGTATTCTCTTCTCAGAATAAAGGAGAAAGAAAGGTGATTTGTTAGAGATTTACAGAATGATAAGATTGAGTGGACAGCCAGCATTGTTCCCTCTAAGCTCTGGATATGTGGATATGTGGCTGTGCAGTAACTGAAATGTTTCCTGAAATTGTGCATTAATGAATATATTCCATAAATTTTATAAATAATAAATGTACCACAATCATTGAAACATTTTACAGCTTCAAAGTATTTATATTGTCAGTGTTTCAAGTTACAAGACTGTTAGAATTTTTAACAACGCAGAATGGAAGTCAGTAGCTTATTAATAAGCAGCCACCCCGCTCAATATTGACACTGTGTTTTTGAAATGTTTTACTTTTGCCATTGTGCCTGTCAGTTATTTTGACTGCCTGACAATATTAACTTGTGCTGTGGTTTGTGTTAGTTTGATGTGAAAATTTTCATATTCTAGTATGCATATTATAAAAAAAGCAATTAACTGCCGTGCAGTTTTCGGGCCGTGTAAAAATAGTTGGCCTGCACAGCTGTATATAAAAAAAAATTAGATGGGACGTTGACAGCCAGAGACTTTTGCTCAGGATGGCAATGGCTAATACAAGGAGTCATAATTTTAAAGTGACTAAATTAGTGTAGGGGGGATGTCAGAGGTAGGTTTTTTTCACACAGTTGTAGGTAGCTGCCAGGGGCAGTGGTAGAGGTGTTTAAGAGACTTGGATGGAAGAACAAATGAAGGACTGTGGGGGAGGGAAAGGTTAGATTGATATTAGAGTAAGTTAATTGTTCTGCACAATATCATGGTCCAAAGGATCAGTATAGTGTTGTACTATTCTGTGTTCCCTATACATGTGAAGCCCTTCCTCTCTGGTACTGTCTTAGTAAACTTTCTTAAGGTTTATTATTCTTTCTGAAGTGGTATCTGGAACTGAAAACACTAATGTTGCACTCAACTAAATAAAGGATAAATGACAAATTAGAAATAAACACTCCCGTGAACAGCCAGGAAGTTAACACCTTCAGTAGCATTATGAAAGTTCATTGGGTTATTGATGAACTAGAGCAGTTCTGGCTGGGATTCAAAGCACCTGAGTTTAATTCCATGATGCTCCTGGAAAGGAATATTGTCACCCCAAAGAAAAGTCTAATTGAAACCCTAGTCATAAATGTGCCCTACAAATTAAATCTCAATAGTTGGTGCAATGTTCATCTAACAACCAGCATCATTAAAACCAGATTCCCTGTCCAGTAAGATGCAATTTGAGATCTGTGCACAAATAGGCTTGATACAGCGTAAAAATATGATGTTTATTCCTTGGCTGCAAATTTTAAGGCTGTCCTGAGAATATAAAAGGCTATGCCAATGAAAATTCTTTCTTAGCATCAGCAAGTCTGATTCACATTACAGAGCAGAGTTTTAAGAAAATCTGGTGAGAGCATTTTTAACTAATAGCAATGAAGGATGGTGTAAAATTTCAAAAAAACCTGTAGGATGAATCTACATTTCTTAAATATATACATAAGTAAAATAATATAGAGACTGGTTAAAATTACTGAATGGTAATTATAGGCAATATTCCAAATAATCAAATTTTGATTATATTTCCTGATGATTAACAGTCCTGATGAAGGATCTCAGCCCGAAATATCCACTGTTTATTTCCCACCGTGCATGCTGTCCGACTTCCTGAAAATCCCCCCAATATTTTGCGTGTGTGTTTCTCAAGATTTCCAGCATCTGCAAAATCTCTTGAGGCTTTGATTATTCATTGACTTGACAATTCACAGGTTTTGATTATTGTCATGATCAAATTAAGTCAATTTGATCATGCAGATCTTGTGCAATGTTGGCAATCTAAGGTGATACAAATAGACTCACTTGGGCTAAAATTATGTATGTTAAAATTACAATAGTAAAGTATTTCTCTTAAGCTTCCACACTTTTTATCTCATCCCATGCAAACAACTAACAAACCCTCTCTCATCGGAACACTGAAAAACAATTTTAATACATTTCCACAAAAATGAACCAATATACAGTATAGCAAATGAGTATCTTTATCCATTCTGATAGGATATACTTTAGAGTTGTATTATTTGCAATAAAATTGGTGTGAAACTGTGTCGATGTTTTTATCCATAGCAATGGAAAGTATACAGGTTATGTGGAATTCTTATTCTGCTGAAAAACATTGCATTTTGTTTTAAATATTCAATTTTGACATTATAATTATATATTTAAAAATGCAACCCAGAAAATAAATTATTTTTCCTTAGAGTAGTTGCTGTTTATAGTATGGTTGCAAGACTTAACCCCTCCTGTCTCTGTTAACACTTCGCTGAAATAATCTGAATTAATTTTTAATACCCCTGTGGCTGTCCCCCATAACTATACGTACTCTTGTTTGAGTACTGTTGGGTGGGGGGTGGAATTGACTTACCTGGAGGAAGCCTCTGGCACCGAGTCTGGCCCTGTGACTCAGAAGGGTAGGGAAAGGAAGAGGATGGCAGCATCATAGGGAACTCTATAGTTAGGGGTCAGACAGGTAATTCTGTGGATGCAGGAAAGAAACACGAATGGTTGTTTGCCTCCCAGGTGCCAGGGTCCGGGATGTTTTTTATCGTGTCGACGATATCCTGAAGTGGGAAGGTGTACAGCCGAAGGTTGTGGTACATATTGGTACCAATGACATAGATACGAAAAGGGAGGAGGTCCTGAAAACAGACTACAGGGAGTTAGGAAAGACGCTGAGAAGCAGGACCTCAAAGGTAGTAATCTCGGGATTACTGCCTGTGCCACATGACAGTAGTACAGGAAAAGAGTGAGGTAGAGGATAAATGCATGGCTGAAGGATTGGAGCAGGGGGCAAGGATTCAGATTTCTGGATGATTGGGACCTCTTGGGGTAGGTGTGACCTTTACAAAAAGGATGGGTTGCACTTGAATCCCAGGGGAACCAATATCTTGGCAAGGAGGCTTACCAAGGCTAATGGGGAGAGTTTAAACTAGAATTGCTGGGGGGTGGGAACTGAACTGAAGAGATGGAGGAAAGGGTGGTTGGCTGACAAATGGAGAAAGCTTGTTGGCACTGTGAGAGAGGGATAGGCAGGTGATAGTGAAGGGATGTGCTTGGAATGATGGTTTGAGATGTGTCTATTTTAATGCAAGAGGCATCATGAACAAACCGTGTGGTTAAGAAGGTGTATTGGCATTGGTCAGCCATGGGATTGAGTTAAAGAGCCGAGAGGTAATGTTACAGCTATAAAGGACCCTGGTCAGATCCCACTTGGAGTACTGTGCTCAGTTTTGGTCACCTCACTACAAGAAGTTATGTGGGAACTATAAAAAGGGCACAGAGGAGATTTACAAGGATTTGCCTGGATTGGGGAGCATGACTTATGAGAATAGGTTGTGTGGAGTTGAGCTTTTCTTCTTGGATGACAGAGGGTGAGAGGTGATCTGATAAAGGTTTATAAGATGATGAGAGGCATTGATCATCTGGATAGTCAGAGACTTTTTCCCAGGGCTGAAATGGCTAACACAAGAGGGCACAGTTTTAAGGTACTTGGAAGTGGGTACAGAGGAGATGTAAGGGAGTGGTGAGTACGTGGAATGGGCTGTCGGAGACGGTGGTGGAGGCAGAAATGACAGGGTCTCTTAAGAGACTGCTGGATAGGTACATGGAGCTTAGAAAGATAGAGGGCTATAGGTAATCTGAGATAATTTCTAAAATAAGTACAAGTTCGGCACAGCATTGTGGGCTGAAGGGCCTGTATTGCTGTATGTTTCTAATTTTCTTTTGTTCTCTTACTAATGGCTATGAACTGCCCGGTTCAAATACTGAATTGTCTATTAAAAAGTGATCTTATAGATATCAGGCAGCAAAACCTTCTGAACTACATGCATGCAAAGATATTTGCCACATCTTTACAGTAATGGTTTAAAATTTATCCTTCCCCTGACCACATATCTTATTCAGTATCAAATCTCTTTGGATACCATATAAAGCCTTTTTTAATTATTCCAATCAGTTCAATTTTTGTATTGCACATCTACTAATATAGTTATCCATAAAGTGAAGCTTCATTCCGTTGAGCCCTTGCCATTTCTGGTGCAATCCAGATCTCCACTCAATCCCCCTAGTCCTGCTTTTACAAGTTTTTTTTTGTCCAATGTATCTAAATTTGCCATAATATTTCTCACCTGCCTAATTTGCCATTAAGCTCATTGCTCCAAGGAGAACAGCCTATCCTCGTAGCCATGATTCCTCATTACTGTAAATACACTGGTAGCTCCTTGCACCCCCAAAACTTTCAAATGATCAAACTTTTCTAGATTTTCAGTTTAACTTAGTTGCCCTTGTGCTTACTACCTCTGTTAGTGAAACTCAAAATACTGTTCCAAGATTCAAAAACTTTATTGTCATTCTAACCGTACATCAGCTCTGCAGGGCAGAATGGGACAGCGTTCCCCAGGAGCAGTGCAATCATAACAAATGCAACACTAAATAATAAACATAACAATAAATAGTAAAACACAACAGCCACATGTCAGTTAAAAAAAACAAGTTATAAGTGTCCAGTGCAAGTTAAAAGTGTCCAAAGCAGAGTCGTGTAGAGCAGCTATTTAGCAGTCTGACTGCCTGTGGGAGGAAGCTGTTTAGTAGCCTTGTGGTTTTAGTTTTGATGCTCCTGTAACGTTTACCTGTTGGCAGAAGAACAAACAGTTCATGGAGAGGGTGTGAGGGGTCTTTAATGGTGTACCGTGTCTTCTGGAGGCATTGACTCTGAAAGAGGTCTTGGACAGAAGGTTGGGAGACCCCAATAACCTTCTCTGCTCCCCTAACCACCCACTGTAAGGCTTTTTTGTTGGCAGCACTGCAGCTGGAGTACCAGGTTGTGATGCGAAAGGTCAGCACACTCTCAACCATGCCTCAGTAGAATGTAGTTAAGATATTAGTGGGGAGTGATGCTTGTTCAAGCTTCCTCAGAAAGTGCAATCTCTGCTGGGCTCATTTCACAATCCCAGTGGTGTTCCTGGACCAGGTGAGATTGTCCAAGATCTGCACCCCAAGGAACTTGATGTTTTTCCATTCTCTCCACCGTGGAGCAGCTGATGCTGAGGGGTGTGTGCTCAGGCTGAGACCGTCTGAAATCGACGATCATCTCCTTGGTTTTCGTGACATTAAGCATCAAGTTGTTGTCACTGCACCAGCTCTCTGGGTGTTTGACCTCTTCCCTGTACATTGTTTCATCATTTTTGCTGATGAGCCCCACCACTGTGGTATCATCAGCAAATTTAATGATCAGGTTCCCCTTGAATCTGGCTGCACAGTCATGTGTTAGCAGTGTAAACAGCAATGGGCTAAGCACACAGCCTTGTGGGGATCCAGTGTTCAGTGTGATGGAGTCAGAGATGTTCCTGCCAACACAGACTGACTGTGGTCTCTCTGTCAAGAAATCCAGAATCCAGCGACACATGGCAGGGTTAAGGCCAAGCAGCGACTGTTTCTCCACTAGTCTCTGCGGGATGATGGTATTGAATACTGAACTGAAATCAACGTACAGGATTCTGGCATAAGTGTCTTTGTTGTCCAAGTGAGAGAGAACTGTGTGCAGTGTGGTGGATATTGCGTCCTCCGTAGAGCAATTTGGACGATAAGCAAACTGTAGAGGATCCAGCGATGAGGGGAGGCTGGCTGTGATATGAGGCTTGACAAGCCGTTCAAAACATTTCATCACTATGGGGGTCAGGGCAACGGGACGGTGATCGTTCAGACAGGCTACAACTGGTTTCTTTGCTACAGGGATGATTGTGGAGGTTTTGAAGCATCTGGGGACAATGGCTTGACTAAGGGAGATGTTGTTCGCTTTGCTACATCAGGATATCACTCCATTTTCAAATATCTCTGTGTATAAACCATGAAATCTCTGCTTTTGTGGGTCTAGTACAACAAAATGTATATATAGTCCCTTTCTAAACTTTTTGCATCATCTTCTCCATACTAAGTTCTGTTCGCCAAGTGCCTATTTTAGCATGTACTGTATGTACTGGAGCAGATGATTGAGGTAATCCTTATCATTTGCTACGCCCACAAATGTTAGTGTTATAAGCAAAAAATTTTTTTTTAATTTACCCTCAGATCAAATATTTAAATCATCTGCCTTCACAAAAAGAAAGTGGTGCCAACAATGGCTACTGAAGAAGACCGCTAATAATGTTCAGTTGAAGAAAAATACATTTAGCAGTGTAACTTCCTGTCCCAAAACCACTTTTTCTTCAAGCTCACACTGACTCTCCTCTGTTTGTATTAATTAGCCTTCAACAGTGTTACTTTACAACAAACCCATTTAAGTTAGTTTCTTTTAATTGACCCTCTCTGTTCCTTCATTATAAACATCAGAATCAGCTTTATTATCATGTGTACTCCTGACTTCCCCTTCCTGAAGTCCACAATAATTTCCTTGATCTTAATGATGTGGAGTGCAAGGTTGTTGGTGCGAATCAACTCAATCAGCCAATCTCTCCCACTCCTGTTTGTCTGCTCATCACCATTTGAGATTCTGCCAACCACAGTGGTTTCATTGACAAATTTATAGACGGCATTTGAGTTATGAGTATAAGAGAAATCAGAGTGGGGAGCTAAGTATGAATCCTTGAAGTGTGCCTGTGCTGCTTGTCAGCAAGAAGGAGATATTATTTCCAATCTCGACTGACTGCCATGTCCCGATGAGGAAGTCAGGGATCCACTTGCAAAGGTAGGTACAGAGGCCCAGATTTTGAAGTTTGTTGACTAGCACTGAGGAAACAATGGTGTTGAATGCTTAGCTGAAATCAATGAACAGCAACCCAACATAAGCATTGCTGTTGGATTAGTTGATAGGACTGTGATAAGCCTTTCACACGTCAATACTGGGTGTAAATAATTAATTTATATGTTCTCAAGTATCTATTAATTTATTCTTTAACACCAGCTGTTGGTAAAATTCCAGCAACAACCAGTGTTAAACTGACTGGGACATGATTTTAAGAAATATCTTTACACACAGAATTTAATCATGTCATTTTGGCATTTTGAATCTCCTTTGATATATCCCCTGGGTTTATTTATTTCCGAGATACTGTGTAGAATAGCCCATTCCAATTCTTTGAGCCACACCAACCAATTTAATCCCAGTCTAGTCATGGGACAATTTACAATGACCAATTAACTGAACTAGCCAGTATATCTTCGGACTGTGGGATGAAACTGGAGCACACATTCACGGGGAGGACGTAAAAACTCTTTACAGATAACGTCAGAAGTGAACTCTGACAGCCTGAGCTGAAATGGCATCGGGCTAACCATTACGCTACCATGTCAAATCTTGGGAAGATGTGAAGATTGGATGATTATGATAATGATACTATTCACTCCAGTATTTCTCACAACAACGTTAGAGGTACATTGTGAACATGAGAAAAACTGCAGATGCTGGAAATCTAAAGCAACACACACAGAATGCTGGAAGAGCTCGGCAGGTCAGGCAACATCATTGGAAAAGAGAAAACAGTTGATGTTTGTGGCTGAGACTCTTCTTCTGGATGAAAAGAAAGGGGAAAACATAATAAAAATGTGGGGGGAAGGGAAAGGAGGCTAGTTAGAAGGTAATAGGTGAAGCCAGGTGGGTGGGAAAGGTAAAAGACTGGAATCCGATAGGAAACGGGAGCGAACCACAGGAGAAAGGGAAAGAGGAGGGGACCTGAGGGAAGTGAAAAGCAGGTGAGAAGAGGTTAAAGGCCAGAGTGGGGAATAGAAGAACAGGGGAGGTGAAGGGAAAAAAAATTACTGGAAGGTGAAATTGATGTTCATGCCATCAAGTTGGAGGCTACCTAGATGGAATATAAGGTGTTGCTCCTCCACCCCGAGGGTGGCCTCATCCTACAAGAGGAGGCCATGGACCAACATGTCAGAAAGAGAATGGGAATTAAAAAGGTTGGTCACTGTAAGTTCCATTTTTGGCAAATGGAGCAGAGGTGTGTGGTCTAGAACCAATAACTTTTTCATAAGACCACAATATATAGGAGCAGAATTAAGCCATTTGGCCCATTGTGTCTGCTCCACCACTTTATTATGGCTGATCCAATTTTTCCCTCAGCCCCAATCACCTGCCTTCCCCCCACTCCCCCGTATCCCATCATGTGCTGACCAATCAAGAATCTATCAACCTCTGCCTTAAGTATACATAAAGTCTTGGTCTCCACAGCTGCCTGTGGCAAAGAATTCCACAGATTCACCACTCTCTAAAGAAATTCCTCCTCATCTCCATTCTAAAAGGATGTCTCTCTATTCTGAGGCTGAATCCTCTTGTCCTAGACTCTCCCACCATAGGAAACATCCTCTCTACATCCACACTATGAAAGGTTGATAGGTTTCAATGAGGTCATCCCTCACTCTTCTGAATTCTAGTGAATACAGGCCCAGAACCGTCAAATGCTCTTCATATGACAAGCCGTTCAATCCTGGAATCATTTTCGTGAAACTCCTTTGAAGCCTCTCTATTTTCAGCACATCCTTTCTAAGACAGGGGCCCCAAACCTGCTCATGTTACTCTAAGTGAGGCTTCACCAGTGCTTTATAAAGTCTCAACATTACATCCTTGCTTTTATATTCTAGTCATCTTGAAATGAATGCTAACGTTGCATTTGCCTTCCTCACCGCAAACTCAACCTGCAAATTAACCTTTAGAGACTCTTGCACAAGGACTGCCAGGTCCCTTTGCCCCTCACTTTTTTTTGTATTTTCTCTCAATTTAGAAAATAATTAGCTCTTCCATTTCTTCGCCTAAAGTGCATGCCCATACATTTCTCAACACTATATTTCATCTGCCATTTGTTTGCCCAATCTCCTAATCTGTACCCTTCTGTAGCCTTTCTAATTCCTCAAAACTACATACCCCTCCACCTGTCTTTAATTCATCTGCAAACTTTGTAACAAAGCCATCAATTCCATCATCCAAATCATTGACGTATAGTGTAAAAAGAATCAGTCCCAACACAGTCCCCTGTGGAACATCAATACTCACCAGCAGCCAGCCAATAAAGATTCCCTTCATTCGTACTCTGCCTCCTGCCAATCAGCCACTGCTTTATTCATGCTAGAACATCTCCTGTAATACTATAGGTTTGTAGCTTGTTAAGCAGCCTCATGTGTGGCAGTTTGTCAAAAGCCAAGTACACAACATCAACTGATTCTCCTTCGTTATTTCTTCAAAAAATTCCAACAGATTTGTCAGGCAAGATTTTCCCTTGAGGAAACTATGTTTACTATAGCCTATTTTATCATGTGCCTCCAAGTACCCTGAGACCTCATTCTTAATAATCGACTCCAATATCTTCCCAACCACTGAGGTCAGAAAAATTGCCCTATAGTTTCCTTTCTTCTGCTTCTCTCCCTTAGAACCATAGAACATTACAGCACAGAAACAGGCCTTTTGGCCCTTCTTGGCTGTGCCAAACCATTTAATTCAATTCTTGTAGTGACATTGGTATTTTTCCAGTCTTCCAGAACCATTTCAGAACTTAGTGATTCTTGAAAGATCATTACAAATGCCTCCACCATCTCTTCAGCCACGTCTTTCAGAACTCTGATGTGTACACCATCTGGTCCAAGTGTCTTACCTAACTTTAGACCTTTCAGTTTCACAAGAATCTTCTGTCTAGTTATGGTAACTTCACACACTTCATGACCCCTGACACCTGGAACTTCCATTAAACTGCTAGTGCCTTCCACAGTGAAAACTGACAGAAAATATTTATTCAGTTCATCGGCTACTTTGTTGTCCCCAGTACTACCTCTCCAGTATCATTTTCTAGCAATTCAACATCCACTCTCCCCTTTCTTTTCTACTGTAAACATAACTACTTTAAATTGCATACTGCCTATTGATTTTCATCACATTCATTCTGTACTAACTAACTTAGCTTCTATTACTACTTTCCCTTACCTACTTTGACTTAAACAAATGTCACCACCTTTCTTACCACTTGCTGATTACTTAAATGTCAATGGAAATTAATGGTGTTCACTTTCAACTGCAGTATTCTCACATTTCCTCTTTGCAATCCTTATTTTCCTCAACTCCTCAAATATTTTTTTTATCTGGTCTCATTCTCAGTTCAACTGACCTACAGCTTGCACTCTTTATTTCTTTCATTTTATGTTTGAACTCCATTTCCATCCAAGAAGACCTAGCTTTGGTTCTCCCACTTCTGAGAATGTATACAGACTTGAATTATCTCTTAAATGATTGCTCTATTGTAATTTCTCTCTTCAATTACTGATTCTAGTTATGCTGCCTGGATGCATGGATGTTTTCCTAGTTTAGAACTTGTATCATACGAGGGGTGATTGATAAGTTTGTGGCCTAGGGTAGAAGGAGGCTATTTTAGAAAACCTAGCACATTTATTTTTCAACATAGTCCCCGCCTACATTTACACACTTAGTCCAGCGGTTGTGGAGCATACGGACCTCCAGAAAGTGTCCACAGCAGGGGTGATTGATAAGTTCATGGCCTAAGGTAGAAGGAGATGAGTTATTAACTTCAAACTTTCTGCATCATCACTCAAACAGTTGACCTGCATGTGCATGTAATGAGAGCTGGATAACTCATCTCCTTCTACTTCACAAGGAGAATATACTACCTCCTTACAGGTAGTGGGACGAATTGAACCTGGGTTACCGGTACAGCAAAGCATTGTGCTAACCACTATGCTACAGTGCTGCCCTGCCTTTATTCGAGTAATTTGAAAGACCCTTATATCACCAGTCTATAGTTCTTGAAAATCTCTGTAATTACCTGCAGATGCATTCTTCCTTCTTTTAGTTACTATTTGCAGACCAATAGAGTGCCCTAGTAGTATTGTCATAGTCACTTTGTTTTTCAACTTGAAGCAAAATAACTTCAATTGAGATTTTTTTTAAAGTGTTCCCTAGTACTTTAACTTAAAATATCTTTAAAAAAATAATGCTTGAATTTTTAAGACTTTGGAGAACGGAGCTTAAAAAGTCAGCATAATGGGATGGTGGACCAATAGCCTAAACCTTCTCCTCTATCTTATGACCTTAAAAAGATTGGTTGACAGCTTGAACAACTGACTACAGCAGTGGAAATGAGTTTATGGCTACTCCAATCAGGCTGGAGACGGATTTGGGATTATTTTGATGCAGGAAGATCCATCCCATCGGAAAAGCGTTGAGTACTTTCAGCAAGTTAGTTTTTGTACTGTTCGTCTTTATTTACTTTTTTTATTAATTCGTAGGCTGTGGGTATTGTATTCAACTGCAGAAAGAATTATGTGTATTTGAACTCCAAGGTCTTTGTTCATCCACATGCTTTATGCGGGTTGTGCCGTTCTCAGTTTAAGTGCTCATGTAATGGCAGTTTTCTCCTCTGCACCCAAGTTGGTTGACTTCTAAAGTTTTGAACTTCTGCTTTCTGTTTGCCAGACCATCTGTTTTTCTAAGGTCTGCAGGCTGAGACAATTAATCACAAAGCATCAAATAATGCTATCTGCCCTAAGCAAAATCCCAAAGTATACTATTTCCAAGCCTTGTCAGAAATACTCAGCAGGTCAGGCTGCATCCATGGAAAGAGACCCTTCGTCAGAACTTCCCAAGTTGTTTTGCCCTGAAGGTTTTCAAACTGTCCCCTACGCAGTAAATATGTGTTTGTGTATCAACTTGTAGATGATACACACTTTTTGGATCTATTAATTTGTTGAAAATGTACTAGAGTGGACACATTTTTATTGAAAATGATCATGAGAAATGACTCCAAGGTTCCAGGTTTACATTTTCAAGACACTGGGTAATGAGTCATTGACTGAGTGATGTTCAGTAACCGTCACCCTCAGGCAGAAGTGAAAGGTGTGAGAATTTTTGTAGCAAAAGGGTCTGGGCAATTTGATATGTGATTTCTAAGGCTGGAAAAGAATATTTCTTAACAGAGAGCAAACAGCAACTGATTCACTAGGAGACATAACTTACTGCAAACCAACTCAGTCTTTTGTATGTTGCCTCCCCTCAAGTCTTAAATTTTGAAAGATGAGGACACAAGAACACGGGGTCTTGATAATAATATTCCAGGGGTGGTCCTGCTCTCCTGTGCTGGTATACTTCAACCAGGAATGTGGCAGATCCTTCATTTACCGTGCATGCATAAGCAATGTCTGCATTATAACTTCAGTTATGGTGTAGGAACAACTCCACAGTGCTTCGAGGTCTCCATCTCAAGAGAAGCAATAAATCATACTAGCTATTTGCTCGTCTTTAAGAGCCTAATTCCCTTCCAGATATTACATTACAACTAATTTTTTAGTGAAGTAAATTTATGTCCTACTTGCTTTGAAGTGATAATTATGCCACTTAATCTTTTGTATCGATAATCCCCTTGCTTCACCTTCTCCCTAAAATTCTAACATAAGCATTTCCATACTTTTTTTTTCCATTCCCTATTTATGGAAGATCAACATCTGTTTCAAATACACAAAAATCACTTCAGGATTCATCAGTGAGCCACAGTAAAATCTCCAGTCTGATAGATCTAAATTCTTCAAACGGTCTTTTCTTTTCGCAAAATCTAATTAATCATTCCTGCATTTTTGTTTGTTATTTATAGAATTCCACTGATTGCTTCTTTTCTCCCTTGGCCCTCTTTCTCAGATTCTAACACTCTCGAACCCAGCCCTACCCACTGGCTGAACACTAATAACCAGGCTGACTATCATCCCATGCTAGTAAACTTTTATCTTTGATTTAAGGTTGTGATTATGGACTAATGCAGGATTATAGTTACATTACTGCAGTAGTAAATCAAATACCAGGGCTTATGATTTTGAGACTTAATTTCAAGTAACAGTTGGGAAGTTTAAGTGGGATTGATTAAGTGAACAAAGCTGGTTACTAAGAACGATCCAAACTAAGTGGTCCACAGTGGAATTAAATCCTCTAACCAGTTTGGTCCACGTGTGGCCACTGTATTTGGTTGGTAGTTTTCTCTGAAACTGACTGGTAAGCCACTCAATGTAAGGGACAAAAAAGGGAAGAGCAAGGACAGTATTCCTTACCAGAGGGTGCAAGACAGTGAATGAACAAAAATGACAAATTATCCCTCGAAAAAATCTAGTTAAGAAGAAAACAGAAGCTTTCAAAGGGCTACTGCTAGAGCTCCAGAAAATTACAAGGATGCCAGCAAGGAGCTCAAGAATGGAATTAGGAGAGCTAGAAGGGACCGTAAGAAGGCCTTGGCGAGCAGGATTAAGGAAAACCCCAAGGCATTCTACATGTATGTGAAGAGCAAGAGGATAAGAAGTGAGAGAATAGGACCAATCAGGTGTGACAATGGAAACATGTGCATGGAAGTGGAGGAGGAAGCGGGGGTACATTATGAATACTTTGCTTCACTATTCACCATTGAAAAGGACCTTGGCAATTGTGGGGATGACTGGCATGACTTACAATTGTGGGGATGGACTGAAACACATGAATGTACAGACATTAAAAAAGATGTGCTGGAGCTTTTGAAAGGTATTAAGTTAGATAGGTTGCCAGAACCAGACGAGATATACCCCAGGCTATATCTCAGATATACTGTGGAAAGCGAGGGCGGAGATTACTGAGCCTCTGGCAATGATTTTGCATCATCAATAGGGACGGGAGAAGTATCAGAGGACTGGAAGGTTGCAAACGTTGTTCCCTTGTTCAAGAAAGGGAGTAGAGATAACCCAGAAAATTTTAGACCAGTGAGTCTTACTTCAGTGGTGGGCAAGTTGTTGGATAAGATCCTGAGAGGCAGGATATACGAGCAATTGGAGATACATAATCTGATTAGGGATAGTCAGCATGTCTTTGTTATGTCTTATGAACCTGATTGAATTCTTTGAGAATGTTACCGAACACATTGATGAAGGTAAAGCAGTGGATGTAGTGTATATGGATTTCAGTAAGGCATTTGATAAGATTCCCCATGTGAGGCTCATTCAGAAAGCAAATAAGAAGACTTGGGATCCGAGGAGACCTTGCTTTGTGGATCCAGAATTGACTTGCCCACAGAAGGCAAAGAGTGCTTGTAGATGGTTTGTATTCTGCATGGAGGACGGTGATCAGTGGAGTTCTGCAGGGATCTGTTCTGGGACCCCTCCTCCTTGTGATTTTTGTAAATGATCTGGATGAGGAAGTAGAAGGACGGTTTAGTGAGTTTGCTAATGACACAAAGGTTGGGGGTGTTGTGGATAGTCTAGAAGGTTGTCAGAGGTTACAGCGGGACATTGATAGGATGCAGAGCTGGGCTGAGAAGTGGCAGATGGAGTTCAACCCAGATAAATGTGAAGTGGTTTGTTTCAGTAAGTCAAGACAGAATATAATATTAATTGTAAGACTTTTGTCAGTGTGGAGGGTCAGCGATATCTTGGGGTCCATGTCCATAGGACACTCAAAGCTGCTGCACAGATTGACATTGTTGTTAAGAAAGCGTATGGTGTGTTGGCTTTCATCAACCATGGGATTGAGTTCAAGACAGCTATATAAGAGCTTAGTTAGACCCCACTTGGAGTACTGTGTTCAGTTCTGGTCACAATATTATAGGAAGAATGTAGATGCTATAGAGAGAGTGCAGAGGAGATTTACAAGATGTTGCCTGGATTGGAGAGCATGCCTTATGAGAGTAGTTTGAGTGAATTTGGCCTTTCCTCCATGGAGTGACATAGGATGAGAGGTGACCTAATAGAGGTGTATAAGATGATGAGAGGTGACCTAATAGAGGTGTATAAGATGATGAGAGGCATTCATCATGTGGATAGCCAGAGGCTTTTTCCCAGAGCTGATGTGGCTAACATGAGGGGACATAGTTTTAAGGTGCTTGGAAGTAGGTGCAAGGGGGATGTTAGATAGTGGTGTGTAAGTGGAATGCACTGCCTGTGATGGTGTTAGAGGCAGATAAAATAGGGTCTTTTATGAGACTTTTAGAAAGGTACACGGAGTATTGAAAAACAGAGGGCTTTGCGGTAGGATAATTCTAGGCAGTTTCTAGGGTAGGTTACATGGTTGGCATGACAGTGTGGACCAAAGAGCCTGTAATGTGCTGTAGATTTTCTATGTTTCCTTTTCTGTATCTGTCACAATACTGTTCTCCTGATGTTTCAAAATCAGTTACCCTAAACATGTTTCAGAGCTCTTTCTCTGAAGTTAAATATTTTGATGATATCTGTGCACAATTTGATAGAAATGCAATAATCCCACCAAGTGGACTCAAGGTCCAGCTGGCATTAACCCCTTTATTAGATAGCCTCACCAAAGTTTGGAAGTCTGAAATTTAAACAGAAAATACTTCAAAATACTCTGCTAGTCAGGCAGCAACTTTGGAGCAAGAAAAAGAGATAAAGTTTCATGAATATTACCTTTAAAATTTAATTAACTGACAATTTATGCTTGGATTAATGATAAATCGATTAATTGACTGTGTTTTTATAATTTAAAACATCAGCCAAAAAGGTTTGTACAGTACATTACCAAAGATGGTAATGGATCATCAATTATGGTGTTAAAATTATCATGACAGCCAGAAAGGCGAACTGTGTTTATTAGAGGTATTTCAAACAAACCTTGAAAGGCTCCCTAAAATGGAAAGAGCAGGCCTTTCAGTTTATGTAATATTTCTTAATATAAATCGTGTTATTGTCATAATTTATTATCAAACACTTGTTTTGGTTAAGCAAAGGTTCTATTTCACATTATTTCCAATCCAAAACAGAAAGGAAAAATGATTCAGTGCTTTAAACTGTTGATATTCATTAACATAATTATGTTACAGTTACTTCATACTTTAATGGTAGTGACATTCAATTTGTAAACTGTTATAGTTCACATAATTGGCAGGGAGGAGTGAAAGGAATGTGGTGAAATAGCTGCATGGACGAGCTTTGGATCCACGAGTCTAGTTAAATCAATCATAAGAGTGCTCCATTCCAGTTATTGCTTTTCTAACTAAAGCTTATAAATAAATATCTGATGGTGTGTCTGCCAGAAAGTCTGTCAACATTGCAAGTCATTAAGGTGAAATATGGAAAAGTCAAGAGTCGCTGATTTTGCTCTTCTTAATTCTACTTTATATCCCAGCCAAACCCTCATTTTTAACGAACAAATCACTTACTTTAAGTATCCTTCAATAGTACTTACGTTGTTTGAATAAATGTTAAAAATAACAGGTGACTGCTAGATCTTTCTCAGATGATGCATTAATCTTATGTCCAAGAATACACTTTACCAACATCAGAAATTAATACTTTTTTGACCAATATTAGTCAACCAAAGAGTGAGCAATTTCAAGTTTCTGGATGTCAATAGCTGAGGATCTACCCTGATCCCATCATATCTATGCAACTATGAAGAAGGCAAGACAGTGGCTATATTTTAGTAGGAGTTTGAGGAGATTTGGTTTGTCACCTAAAACACTTGAAAACTTCTGCAGATATATTGTGGAGAGCATTCTGACAGGCTGCATCACCGTCTGGTGGTGGGAGGGGGGTCTACTGTACAGGATTGAAAGACGTCACAGAAAGTTGTAAAATTAGTCAGCTTCATCATGGCTACGAGCCTCCATAGTATCCAAGACGTCATTAAGGAATGGTGCCTCAAAAAAGCAGCGTTCATTATTAAGGATCTTCACCAACTAGGACATGTCCTTTTCTCACTGTTACCATCAGGAAGGAGGTACAAGAAGCCTAAAGGCTCACACTCAGCGATTCAGGAACAGCTTCTTCCCCTCTGCCATCCAATTTCTAAATGGACATTGAACCCACAAACACTACCTCACTTCTTTTATCATTTCTCTTTTGGTACTGCTATTTTTAATTTAACTATTTAATATACATATACTTATTGTAATTAATTTTGTTTCTATACTTATCATATATTGCATTGTACTGCTGTTGCTAAGTTAACAGAGCTCATGATATATGCTGGTGATATTAAATGATTCTGATTCAGAAGTAAATAAACAAATAAAATTAAATCCAGTATAAGTTTATCATTCTGTTACAACTGGTTTTGTAAAAGTTCCAGTGTCATAAATGTGCAGCAGTTCTTTGTCAAATCAAACCTGATTCTGATTCTCTTTGCATTTATTATGGTTTCCTATTTTTGCGTCGACTAAGTACATATTTTTGTTAATTTAAAAGTGTTTTGAATACCAAAAAAAAACAATGACTTGGAATTACTGCATCCCACAAATGCTACCTGTGGCACGCCCTGCTTCATTTCTATGACCTTTAAGAACAAATGGTACAAAGGCATAGCGTCATCTGCAGGACATCTAGATATGTTGGAAAGAGGACAGAGATTGTGCATCTCCTCAAATAGGAGTTTCACCAAAAAAGAGTGAACTAAACAGGATACTGGATAAAGACAAGGGAAGAGAAAAAGGAAATGGAAAATAACCTGTACTTTTTAAAATGTACAACAAAAATTAAAATCACAAGGACTTATGCTTCACAGATATATTATGGGATCTTCCTTACATTGTAGATGTGAAAAAAAAAACATTTTTTGCCAGAAACATTTTGGAAACTATTAAGACTTGTCATGTTGCTAAAATAGCTACCTGAAATGACTTTTGTGATGAGTCGAGATGACACTTTTCGTGAAAATATAAGGACTGCATGGCATCAGAAGCAAACTTTCACAGACCTGTTCCATGTAGCTTATGGTGAAACAGCGCATCCCCGATGACAACTTTCACAGTTTAGCATTTAGCAGGGAATCTGTGCTTGCCTTTCAGTTTGTGCAGGATTGATGGAGACAGGTGTGCTAGCCTTGCCATTAGGTTCACTGACAGTTCTGGCCTTAAGCACCTAGGCAATGAAGCTGTGAAGATGAATGGTGATCAGCTTAATAGGCCAGATGATGTGGGCTTGCCTTGCAACACACACAAGATGGTGGTGGAAGCAGCAGGCCAGGCAGCATCTATAGAGAGAAGCGCTGTCGACGTTTCAGGCCGAGACCCTTCATCAGTAACTTGAGTTACATTTACTGTAGATATTTATTGCTGTGCCATTTACCAATTGTATAGCTCACTTCCTCATTCCTTCAGTAATTGTTCAGATGGAGTGTGAAGTCTGAATTTGTGCATCCTCAAAGCGTGATCGGATTTGAATCAATGATTTTCTGCCCATTTTATGGGGATGTATTTTCCTCACATTGAGTATTTTTAAACAAATGAAATAAACAAGCAGTAGAAGTACTGAAATAAAGTGTACAGAAAGATCTTCAGAATTCAGACAAGAAAATAATTGAGCAATGGTTTATCTTTGAAGCTCAAAATATACTATGTCCAGTCAGTTAAATAGTGGAGTGTAGTATTATTAATTTTAGTATCGTAATGACTAATTTTGAATACAATTCTTAACATCGATTTCAGGGAACTGTGTACTTGCCTTCCTAGGAGCATTTGTTCTGCAACACTCCTCAACATTACTGTTTACTGTGAAAGTCCTACCCTGGTTTGACTTTCTAAGTACAATGTCTGGACTTTCTAAGTACAATGTCTGAATTAAACTGTATTTTCCATTCCTAGGCTCACTTACCAAGATCCTGCTCTAATTCCTAATATGAATCTTCATTGTCTATGATACTATCTATTTTAGAGTCATCTGCAAATTTACTAGCCTTAAGCACAACAGATTCTGCAGATGCTGGAAATCCAGAGTAACACACACAAAATATGGAACTCAGCAGGTCAGGCAGTATCAATACAGAAGAATGAAAAGACAATGTTTTGGGCTGAGACCTTTCATCAGAAACATACCTTATACATTTTCATCCAAATCATTGATATAAATGGCAAACAATGATGGGCCAGGCAGTGAGGCACACCATTAGTCACGGTTCTTTAGTCTTCAAAACTAATTCCTCCAGTCATCTTCAGTTCCCTACCATCAAGTCAGTTCTGTATCCAGTTAGCTAACTCTCCCTGGATCCCATGTGATTTAACTTTGTAACTTTGTACAACAGTCTATCGTGTTATCAAAGGCCTAGCTGAATTCATAGAGACAATGTCAAACTCCCTGACCTCATCAACCTTCTTGGTTGAATCTTCAAAAAACTCAAAGCCATGCTGACTAACCCAAACCAACTCAGTCTTTCTAAGTGCTTATAAATGTTATCCCTCAGAATTCCTTCCAATAATTTACCTATCACATATTTTGATCCATCGTTATGTGAGTATTCATTGCAGTCCTTCTTAAATAAAGGCAGAACATTAGTCACCAACCCGTCTTCTGCTACCTCACCTATCACTAACAATGGTGCATATATCTCAGCCTAGGTTCCTCAACCAATTTCTTCTCTACCTAATCACAGTATTCTTGGATATACCTAACTTGGCCCTGGGGATTTATCAATCTTACTTCGCTTGGTACCTCATCCACTGTAATGTGGACTATCCCCATTAACTTTCTCTAGTTCTCAAATCTTCATGTTTTCCGCATGGTAAAATAAAGGAGGAATATTTTTGATGACCTTGCCAATCTCCTGTAGCTCCATGCAAAGATATCCACTTTGGTCTTTAAGGGGCCCTATTTGCTTCCCAGTTATACTTTTCCCATTAATATTCTTATGAATTCTCTATAGATTCCCTGCCAAAATTATCTTATGGCCCCTTTTTGTCCTCCTGAATTAGTTCTTAAGTATACTTTGACATCTCCCATATTTGATCCCAGCTGTCCACACCTGGCTGATTCCTCTTTTTCCCTGACTCAATGTTTCTTGGCATTCATGGTTCCCTATTCCTGCTAGCTTTCTAACAGGAATGTATAGACTTTGAACTCTCATTATCTCACTTTTAAAAGCTTCCCTCTTGTTGGCTGTCCCCTTTGCTTGCAAATAACATACTCTAATCAAACTTTGTAAGTTACTGTCTAATACTGTCAAAATTTGCCCAGACTTAATTTGTGGACCATTTTTATCTCTTTCCAAAACCATTTAAAAACTAATAGAAGTAATGTCACTGGTCCAAAAGTGTTCCCTTACTGACACCTCAGTCATTTGTCCTGTTTTATTTCCCCTAGAGTGGGTCTCCTTTGTAGGGGCCTAAGGAAATTTTCCTGAACACACTTAACAAATTTTGTCCATCTAAGTTCTTAGCATGATCGAAGTCCCAGTCCATATTCAGAAATTTAAAATCATTTACTAAGACAACCCAATTATTCTTACAAATCTCTGCAATATCCTTATATACTCTTTTCTCTAACTCCAGGGAGCCTATTGTACAATTCGAACAGACTGATCCTCCCCTTTTTCTCTCAGCTGAACCCAGTTGAAGCAGAAGATGATTTGCTGCATAAACACATTCAAATGCTGCATCATTCCAATCCTGGTAGTATTGTACTAGACAGAATAAGCTGTTGAAAGTGACATGCCTGTGTATGGGGTTGATGGTGGGTTATGCGAAACGAATACAAGAGTACATAAAGACCAGTCATATAAGAGCAGTGTTAATATTTGCAAAACTGTTTGCACAATATTGGTTAAGATATTGTTTGGTGCTTATTGCTTCAAAACTTAAAATGTAAATTCAAATGGGAAGACAGGATACATTGCAAAATCTATAGTTAGCAACCATTATGGTAACATGTATGATTACTCTTTTAAAAGGATGAGCTAACTATGAGAATCAAAAGGAACACTGCCCTTTGATTCCTGATTGTTCGATGTTACAGGTAATGCTCAGATCGTGCAGGTGGTATTCTGGGTCCAGAGGCAGAGTGCAGGCAGAGAATGGGATACACTTTCCACTTGACTGCTCAACTTGTAAGTATGGCTGCTGCACTTGAAGTAGCAAACTTCGTTCAAAGTGGTGGCAAGCAGTTTGTTTTCTACAACGTTAATTACAGGAGGTCGATGGTGCTGGTGTGTGATGACTTGTTGCAAGCTGCTCAGTAGATCTGCTCATTACTTTTATTGTAATAGCTTTTATTATAATGCATGCCAAGGATTTTTCACTGTGCCTTACTTGGTACGTGAGACAGTAACACTGGGCAACAAATGTTTCCAAAGGTGTTGCTCTTCCAGAATATTTTTGTTTATGATAAACTGCTTGAAGATGAACACAAATATAATTTCAGTCTACTTGTATCATGTGAGAATTTGCAGAAGCAAGAAATTGACTTTTATTGAATAAAATGCATTTAATTGCATAACAGTGCTGACATTTTGCAATAGTTCAACTAAGCTAAAAATGTTTTGATGATGATTTTCATTTACACTCAGTGTCTGAGGCTTCTTGCTTAAGTGTTGAACAATAATCAGCCAGCATTGATGGATTTCAGTCGCCCTGATACTGTTTCTCCATGACCGCAATGTCCTGGTGAAATATTTCACTGTGCTCATCACTGACAGTGCCAAGATCTTTAGGGAAGAAGTCTAAATGGGTATGCAGAAAATGAATCTTCAGTGACATGTTGCACATCATTTGTGAAGCATGTTGTCAAGCCGCTGCATGTAGTTTGTTGCTCTGTAGTTGTCAAGAAATTTTTCAGCAACATCCTTGAATGCCTCCCATAAGGACTGGAGAAAAAATGCTGAGAAGTAGATTTGAAAGGTGGAGGGACGGGAGAGAGAAACACCAGGTGACAGGTGAAACGAGGAGGAGAGATGAAGCGAAGAGCTGGGAAGTTGATTGGTGAAAGAGACAGGCCATGGAAAAGAGAAAAAGTGGGGGGAGGGAGGAGCACCAGAGGGAGGTGATGGACAGGCAAGGAGATAACATGAAAGAGGGACAGAGGGATGGGAAATGGTGAAGGAGTGTTGGGGGGGGGGAGTCATTACTAGTTGAGAAATTAATGTTTATGCCATCAGGTTGGAGGCTAGCCAAACAGAATATAAGGTGTTGGCCTTAGTAGAGGAGGCCGTGGATGGACATATTGCAATGGGAGTGGGAAGTGGAATTAAAATGGGTGGCCACCTGTAGATCCAGCTTGTTCTGACGAACAAAGGGTAGAAGCTCGGCGAAGCAGTCTCCCAATCTATGTTGGGTCTCACCGATATACAAGAGGCCACAACGGGAGCACCGAACACAGTATATGACCCCAACAGACTCACAGGTGGTGTCCCCTCACCTGTTATTTGGTATCCTGTATCATATTACACTACAGAAAGTCGAATTAGAAAAACTGCAAACACCCAACAAACCAGTGGCTATGGTTTCAGGGCCATGAACTTCATTGTGACTCTATTTTTAATTTCAGCAGTATTCCATTTTTGCACAAATGCCTGACTGCGTAATCTGCCTCCAATTTATTGCTTCGACCATTTTGAACTTTGATTATGGATCAACTCCATAGATGAAGCCTTCAAGTTAATGAGCAAATAAACTTGTCCAATGGACTGGCTGTCAATTGTCTATTATCTTATTAGATAAGTAAAGGGATTAATCTTAAATGAAGCCCACCGAATTTAGATCAATCTTAATGTTCTTAGCTGACTGACTTATATTCACTGAACCACTAACATTAAATTGCTGTGTCATTACAGTGTTACTTCTGTAATATTTATTATTCATTCTGTCAGTTAATCCAAACCATAACTAAACAATTACATGCTTATTTGGGCAAATTTTAACTCCCCTCTGTCCTGTGTAAGTGGATTGTAACAGTCCAAAAATAGCATTGGGTTATTTATCATGCTGTTCAGAAAGACAGCACAGCTACCACTATATTGGGTAATAGAGGTTCTGCCATTGCAGGCTTTAGGCTACTTGTAAAATGTAGGTTCCCACTGTGCTTGCAATTTCAAGGCTGAAATGAGTGGAAGATATAGTGTCCGCTAAATGCATTTCAACATTATTTCTTATCTGTGATCTTCAAAGGCTGCGATATTCAGGAGCATGATGAAGAAATATTAGTATAAATGCTGTTTGATTTCCTCTTTGCATGTGCCACCCAGTAATTCAGTAAGTCACTTAGACATTTCCCAATAAGAAAAGGAGATCTGCGTTTCTGTAATGCCTTTTGGTACAACAGGAACTCCCTCAGTGTCTTTATTGCCATTTATGGGTGGTAATCAATTTGATGTTGTGTGATGCAGTGTGTTAAATTGGTGCAGAAAATGCTTGATAGTGTGACAAACTATGAACAAAAACAGAAGACTGGAAACACTCAGCACGTCAGGCCAAATCTGAGGGGAGGAGAAACAGAGCGAATTCTTCAAGGTCGAAGAGTCTCTGCTGGAACTGGGAAGGAGAAAAATGAAATTTGTCCTGATATAGGACTTTGACATGTAACACGAGAAATTCCTTTCCCTCCACAGATGCTGCTTGACCTGCTGAGTTACTCCAGTGCATTGTTTCATCAAGTTTCAGCATCTGTGGTTTCTTCTATAAGCTAAAAACTCAGTAAAGCTACTGGTAGGGTGGGGGAGGAAGGTTGACCAAGAAATGGGAGAATTGGGATATCCGTGGGATCAACTATAAACAATGTTTTCTGGTCAATGAGTGAAGGAGAGCAATTAGAGAGTGAAAATATAGACAGAAGAATATGGTTTTCCTTTGGCCATTGAAGGATTGGATCAAACGCTGGGGATAACACCCATGTTTTTTTCAATTTTGAAACAGTCCCGTGGGATCTTTTACATTGACCTGGAAGAGTATATAGGGATGCTGTTTACATTTTTTCCAAAAGAGGCTAACTCGAATAATGCAGCACTCACTCATTATTGCACTGGTGGTGCTTCTGTCATTCCCACTTACTGTAGATTGAGCATTTCTTCTGTCACAAGACTATAAGACATAGGAACAGAATTAGGCCATTCAACCCATTGCATCAGTTCTGCCATTCCATCATGGCTGACTTATTATCCCTCTCAACTTCATTCTCCTGCCTTCTCCCTGTAACCTTTGATGTCCTTACTAACCAAGAACCTATCAACCTTAAATATACTCAATGACTTGGCCTCCATAGGACTTTGTGTCAATAAATTCCACATATTCACAATCCTCTGATTAAATAAATTCCTCATTATCTCTTTTCTAAAGGGATGTCCTTGTATTCTCAGGTTTTGCCCTCTTGCCCTAGACTCCCTCACTATAGGGAACACCTTCTCCATATCCACTCTATTGAGGCCTTTCAGTGAAATTCTCCCCCGTTCTTCTAAATTGCAGTGAGTACAGGCCCAGAGCCATCAAACACTCCTCACATGTTAACCCTTTCATTCTTGCGACCATCTCTCTTTTCACCTTGTGATCTCATTATATTGCCCTGTCATTTTATCTTGCTCACCTTCTACTACATAGAAAGTCCTTATTTTTGTTCTATCTTCCCATTCTCTGACCTTCACATCCTAATACCCATTCTAACTGTGTTCAGTTTTCTGCAAGATCTTTGACTTTGTGATAATTCTTGAGCATTTCTTTGATTTTCTGTTCATATTCTATGACTTATAATAAAGACACATTCACAATGATTAGTTTCACTGAAAAAACAACCTGAAATTAGAATACATGTCCTTATGATTTTCCATCTGTTCATTTTTGACTAATTATAGCAAATTACTGGCTAAGTGATGAATGAATTTGACTTCTTCACATAAAATTCTATGGTAGGAATAATAGATATTTGCCAGTTTTTTTGTCTAGTGAGAGGGAGTTGATGCTGGGATTGTCACTGTAGAAGAAATTTGGCAGGGCAGTTGGTAGTTTCTTGACAGGAGAACAATTGCTTGTAATGGAGTTCCTTTTTTTTACAATGTAAGGTGATATTTCCACAACATCATAAACTATCTTATGTTGCTCTCTACTGCCTTCATACTAAAGAAGCTTAATGCTCTGGGTTCCATTGTTTTAGACATGATATAGGGGGAGATATTGAAGACAGAAGAGTAGCAATACTCCTCAGGGGAAATGCCAAGGCAGTGCTCAGGCAAGACAGGCTGGAGAACTTGTCTCATTGGTGGAGCTGAGGAATAACAAAGAGATAATGGGATGACATTATAGAACTCCTAATAGTCAGCAGAATCAGAGGAGAGTATTGCGGAGAGATAGAAGACTGTTGCAAGAAAAATATAGCTGTGAGCGTAGATGATTTTAACTTATTGACTGGCACTCCTACGCTGTAAAGGGACTGGATGGGATAGGGTTTGCCAAATGTATGCAGGAAAGTTTGCTTAATCAATATATAGAGATTCCAATTAGAGTGAGCATGATACTGGATCTCCTATTAGGGGGAGAGACAGGGCAGGTGAAAGAAGTGTGTGTAGGGGAACACTTTGGATCTAATGATCATGATAATTATGTTGAAGGTCCTCGGGTTGAAACTCTAAATTGGAGATTGGCCAATTTTGATAGCATTAGAAAGTATCCGGCAGGTGTGGATTGAGATAAATTGTGTTTTGGCAAATGGATGAGTTTGTATATTCCTGTTAGAATAAAAAACAAGATATGTTTATGAAACCTTGGCTTTTGGGGGGTATTCAGGCCCTTGTTATGTAGAAGAGGAGGTGCATAGCAGGTATAGGCAACAAGGAATGAATGAGACACTTCAGCACAAAAAGTGCAAGGGAACAATTAAAAGGAAAATCAGGAGGGCTAAAAGAAGACATGAGGTTACCTTGGCTGCAAAGGTGAAGAAGAATCCCAAGGGCGAATACAGATACTTTAAGAACAAAAGGACAGCAAGAGACATTGGTCCTCTGGAAGGTCGGCTTAGTCATCTATGCATGAAGCCAAAGGAAATGGGGTGATCTAAAATGGATTTATTTTTCCATCGGTATTTTCTTGGAAGACAGATGTAGAGTCTATAGATTTGAGGCCATGGATCATATATGGAATACAAAGGATTAAGTGCTGTCTTGAGGCAAATTAGGGTGGATAAGTCCTCAGGGCCTGACGAGGTGTCCCTTCAGACATTGTGGGAGACCAGTGTAGAGATTGCAGGGGCCCAGGCATAGATACTTAAAATGTCCTTAAACACAGGTGAGGTTCCAGAAGTTTGAGGATAGTTAATGTTGTTCTAGAACAGCTCTAAGGATAAGCCAGGGAATCATAGTCCAGTGAGTCTGATGTCCCTAGTGGATAAATTATTAAAAGGTATTCTAAGGGATGGGATATATAGATATTTTGATAGACAAAGCCTGATTAGGGATGGATTTGTGTGTGATAGGTTATGTCTAACTAATCTTACAGAGTTTTTCAAGGAGGCTATCAGGAAGGCCGTGAATATTGTCTACATGGAGTTTCACAAGGCTTTTGATAATGTCTGGCATGGGAGGTTGATCCAGAAGGTTGAGTCACTTGGCATTCAGTATGAAGATGTAAATTGGATTCAATATTGGCATTGTGGGAGAAGCCAGAGAGTGGTAGTAGATAGTTGCCTCTCTGACTGGAGGCCTGTGCTACAAGGGTTGATGCTGGACCTGCTGTTCTCTTTGGATGATAATGCTGCAAACTGAATCAGCAAATTTGTGGATGAAACCAAGATATGGGGTGTAGTGGAATGCAAGGGGAACTATCAAAGCTTGCAGTGGGATCTGGACCAGCTGGAAAAATGGCAGATGGTATTTACTGCAGACAAGAATGAGGTGTTGGACTTTGGGAGTACAAACCAAAGTAGGACTTACAGAGTGAGCAGGAGGGCACTGAAGAGTGGAATAGAATAAAGGGAGCTGGGAGCAGAAATCCATGATTCCTTGAAAGTGTCGTCGCAGGTAGATAGAGTCGTAAAGAGAGCTTTGCACATATTGGCCTTCATAAATCAGACCATTGAGTACAGGAGTGGAGTATTAAGTTGTAAGATGTTGGTGAGGTCTAGCTTAGAGTATTATGTCCAGTTCTGGCCACCTACCTATGGGAAAGTTTTCAATAATGAAGGAGTACAGGGAAAAATTACAAGAATGCTGTTGGGATCAGAGGATCTGAGTTATAGGGAAAAGTTGAATTGGTTAAGATTTTAGAGTGTTGGAGAATGAGGGGAGATTTGTTAGAATTACACAAAATCAAGAGGGGTTTAGATGGTGTGAATGAAACCAGGCTTTTACCGCTAAGGTTGGGTGAGAACTAGAGGTCACAGGTTAAGGGTGAAAAGTGAAATATTTAATACGGACCTGCAGAGAAGCTCGTTCACTCAGAGCATGGTGCAAGTGTGGAATAAGCCACCGGTGAAAGTGGGTTCGATTGCCACAGTGAATACATGTTTCGGTAAGTGCATGGATGGGAGGGGTATGGAGGACTATGGTCCAGGTGTGGGTTGGTGGGACTGTGCAAAATGACAGTTCAGCATGGACTAGATAGTCTGAAGGATCTGTTTCTGTGTTGTAGTGCTCCATAACTCTATGACCAAGCTGTTGCTAAACGTATTAGAATAAATAAGATCAAAGTTGAACGTTGAGGCACATTAGCAGCATACCACATGCCGATTCAACATTGTGCCAGAGTGACCAATGAAATCTATTTCTTAATTAAAACTTTGGAAAAATCTGAAAAGCAAAAGAAAATTTTATCCTGTTTTAGCATTGTTATGTCAAATTTGTGCTTGTATCCCCTATCTATAATAATAGTGAAGTGTTGCAATATTTACTGTGACTCCATTAGGAGTTTCAGGAGATTTGATACAGTATGTCACCGGAGAATCTTGCATACTTCAGTAGGTGTATGATGGGGAGCCCTCTGGCTGGTTGCGTCACAGAGGCTCCGGTGCAGAAGATTGAAGAAGGCTACAGTCTGAGCCACCTCCATCATGACAGAACATACCCCCACTGGCACAGTGGATGTCTCCTAGAGTTAATACCTCAAGAAAGTGGCGTCGATCATTAATGTCCCTCAACATCAGTGACGTGCCGTCTTCTCATTTCTACCACTGGGGAGTGGTGTGAGGTGGATAACGTACAGGAGCCTGAAGACCCACACTCAGTGATTTAGGAACAGCTCCTTCCCCTCCATCATGAGAATTCTGAATGCTCCATGGACCCACGAGCACTGTCTCATTATTCACACTATCTATCTATCTATCTATCTATCTATCTATCTATTTTGCGTACGGCTGCCACAGAAGAACAGATTTCATTTCATACAAAATAGTGACAACAAAGCCTGATTCTGGTTATTGAATTCATGGGACATTGAAGTCCAACTGGCAGCATTAACATTAAAACATCCAGTAAAACTGGCAGCATATTTCCGACTGGAGTTAGCTCCCCAAAATGATATTTGGCTTGATTTATGCTAAAAGTGTGCACTGGGTGTCCTATTTGAAACAAATAGGCATCTATAGCACACAAACAGCCAGTCCTATGAAATTGTACTTGGGGCTATAGTGTACGGTGCAATATTAAAGTGTTATATTAATTATATACACAATCACAATAATATTCATGAATATGTAGCAGTGGGATCAGACTGTTCATCCATTTAAACTGGCTCCTCTATTCTATCAGATCCTGAATAGATTATATCTGCATAATACTTACTGTAGCTCTATATTCCCGATACACACATCCAACATATCAATGTTAATCTCTGTCTTGGATAGTTCCAGTTATGGTTACAGCCCTAAAATGATGTAGGAATCCACATTTTTATTATCTGTTGTAATAGGTTATGTCAAAATTTGAGATATTGAAGCTTAAAACATCTTCATCTTAATTTTTGTATACGCAAGCCTAGGTCATGATAGCCACATTTATAAATGATCTTTTATGGACAGCCTTCCAACTGGCTGCATCTCCATCTGGTATGGTGAGGGTGGGGAGAGGGGTGCTGCTGCACAGGATCGATGTGAGCTGCAGGAAGCCTACATCAGCACTAGGCTCGGTAGTATCCAGGACATCTTCAAGGAGTAATGCCTCAAAAAGGCGCCGTCCATCACTTGACGCCATCACCCAGGAGTCGCGTTGCTCTCACTGCTATCATCAAGAAGGACGAACAGAAGCGTGATGCATAAATTAAATATTAAATACATTAAATATCCTGTATTCAGGAACAGCTTCTTCCCTTCTGCCATCCAATTTCCGAATAGACATTGAACCCATGAACTACTTTTTTCACTACTTTTTTTTATTTCTACTTTTTGCATTATTTGTTTAATTTATGTAATATATATTATATATAAATACGTATATATATTTTTACTATAATTCACAATTTTTTCCCCTCTATTATTATGTAGTGCTTTGTACTGCTGCTGCAGTACGACTAATCTCACGACATATGCCAGTGATATAAACCTGATTCTGAACCTCAGTATCCTTCTAGTAATTCAGTGCTACACTCATTCAGAGGTCAATCTACTTTCCAGAGGTGTACTCTGAACTGAATTTCAAACTCCAAATCTGGTATGATGAAAGCTCTAGACAACTGATGTCTAAGTTCTTCTTCTTTCTAATTCATCCCCATTGAGAATACAAATATGCAAATTTTAAAGTGACTTCATTAAAAAAGTACCTACGAATATGTCACCATATACTACCCTGATAATCTTGGTCTTACTACATCTTTTGGTAAAAGAAAGTGAATGACCTGTAATAAAGTTTCTTTGCATAACTATAATTCTCTCTTTAGAAAATTTGTGGTTGATAATGAAATCTAAACTGACTAATATTTTAAATAATTGATGGTATTGACTAAAAAGGATTCTTCTAACTTTCAATCAATAATTACCACACAGGCAATTATTTTTGTTTTATTTTATAAATATATTGCACAAACATTTTTAAATAATTTCATTATTTTCAATGATTTTCTGTTTTAAATATACAATTACTGCACAAAACAATCTACCCATTTTTCTAAGGAACTGGACAAAATAAAAACTACACAAAGTCAGTTCTGGTTGTGACATAGAGAAATGGGACGGACAAACGTTCTCAATATTAGATCGGCAAGAACAAGATGAAGATTTTTGTGTCAGGAGCTAAAAAACACACTGATCAAATCCCAAAACTGGAAAAAATGTTGAAAGATCTCACAATAGTATCAGGTGTGCACCCTTTGTATATTGTTTTAAGTAATATTAATTGTTTTATGGAGAAATGACTTACTTAACAAAATCTTCTTGTGATGCAGCTTCATCATTCGGTTGTCTAAACCCAATAACCATGGTCTATAGCTTGGAAAGTTTTATTGGAATGAAGGACTATGCTATGGTCAGGATGCTATGCTGTAGTGTTCACAATTCACTCATGTTGGAGTTAAAAGGAAATCTCTGTTTATAATCTGGTAATCAAAAGGGTATGTCTGAGCAGTGAAATCATTCAGTTCCTAGATGGGGGATGGGAGGAAAGGCATTATCAAAAATACAACTTTTTCACATTCTACATTCATCTCATATATATTGGCTAAAACCCCCAACTTCATGATAGCTGAATCATTTTAAACCATCTATAAAAATGTACTTTCTCATTTCACGTTCTGGGCAAGGGAACTAATGCCTCATTGAATCACTTGCAAAAAATATAAAAATGGCCAAAAATTCTTTTGAAATAGCATTAAGCAATTCACACATCAAACTAATCAATAACACAGGCCCTAAAGAATTCCCAGTACATTTTGTGACCTGACAAGGTGGAGAAACAGTGAACACAGCTGCAGTAAGCCATTTCAGTAGATGTATCAGGGATTTATTAATTTCACCGTTGTGATCAGTACTTTATCCTCCTGTTCCTCTTGCCCCCGTTGTTCTTCATCCAGCATTTCTGTCCTGTTCCTCTTGCTCCCGTTGTTCTTCATCCAGCATTTCTGTCCTCCAGCTTTGCATGTTTCACTTCCTCTGATAACAACTTCCAGTGTCTGCTGATCACTAGAATTTGCAGCACATACCATACCACGACAAAGCTTTGCACCTGCTGGCTGTTTATTGCCATTTATCACCCCCACCCCCCTATATTCAGACGCCCGACTGCCACTTCCCGCAATAAATTTGCTACTTGTGTAGCTCTCATTGTATGTACAATCTGTAGACATGGTACGGCTGGAAGTTGCTTGATGTGGAGAACATCTGGCAGCTCAGTCTCCCAGAATACAGCGTTCATTGTTAGGATATCCCTCTGATCATCCACAGCCACCTGAATGCTGTGGCAGTGGAAAGCACTCCCCAAAAGAGAAAGCTGCCAGTTACCAAGGGAATTCTTTACTCTGCCTGTGCTTGAGGGGTACCAGCCACACTGGCAAACCCAGTGTCCAGATTTCTGTTTCTTCAATGAAGTGAATGTAGGTGAAATATGATTTAAATGAATATTGTGTATCTATAACCACTCTAATGCTGTGATGTGCAGTGTTGAGAGACAAGGATTCTCTGCACTGGCCACCTACTCCCTTTCTCTCTCCTGACAGTTATACAGGTACCTGCCTCCTGTAAGTTAGATGTGACTACCTCCCCCTAGTTCCTATCTAGCACCTCCTCATTTTCCTGTATGAGCCGGAGGTCATCCAGCTGGAGCTCCAGTTCCTTAACACAGTCTCTAAGGATCTTCAGCTCGATGCACTTCATGCAGATTACCAGGGAGAGTCCCCACATCTCACACAAAGAACATACGAGTACCTCCACATATATTTTCAGTTATGTACTAACAGAGAGAAAAAGAAACTTACTACTTGAAACTTACTTAGAGCCTCCATCTGTGCTTGCTCAAGTCTGTTGAGCCAAAGCTGGACCATTCTAACACTGGCCCACTCCAACAATGGCCACTTTAATAAGTTACAATGGTAAGTGCAGAATGGGCTTTTTTGTAAATAAGTTGTCTTTTGGTGCATATTTGAAGTTGGCATTATTAACATAGGAAACAAAAACCCTGTGACATATCTAGAAAGACATGATTTCACCTAGCAATACAAACCAAGCAAACTTATTAGTGGTGCACAGGCAGCTGCTTGAAAAGCTCAGGTCTTTGAATTTTCTCTCTATAAAGGGTTAATGTGACTGATGAATGAAACATGTAGCATCAAAATTAACTTTACTAAAATAAATACTTTAGCTAGTTATTGAAGTTTGACCATAAGCCTTGCTTATTCTGTATCCTCTGGGAGGTTCCATATTGTGGTATCTGTTTCAGAACCGTAGGGCAATACAACTCTACCCTGTTTATCTCCCAAAGCAGCGGGAGTAATTGTTTTGTTGCAATGACCCCCTATTAATGGAGAGAACATTTCTTGGCTCTTCAATTGCTAGCACTCATAGATTATCATGGTGACACATAAGAATTATGATGATTAATATCTGGTTTCCTTTAAAATACAGAGCCACGTCCATCCATCTTGCATTAAAGATGAAGCTTTTTAGTTCACCTGAACTTCCTGTGACCTTAGTAAATCAAAAATTGTTAAATTATAGTATTCCCTAATAGAGGATTTCCTATTTCCTATTGGAGGATTTTAATTGTTTTCCTGGTTTGGACTCAGACCCCATAATCAGCACATTGTTAGACTATTACCAACATTTAATATTTGCTTGGATAAAAGTTAAAATATCGCAATGATTTAATTTTATTAATAATAATTTTAAGTTGGGTGGTTCTTAAAGGGTTCCAAGCTGACTTAAGTCATGGTGATATTGGTGTGTTAAAATGCATAAAGAATACCAATCTTACTCTTCTTCATCAGCTCGGTAACGTATTCTGTGCAACACGTTTCATTGGAAAATTTGCTCTGTCTAGGTTAAACATATATATGGTTAAGTCAACACTGTAACATGTTGAAAGACTGTTTCTCGAAGATTAACATTTCAAAACAGAGCCTAACAATACCAAAATGTTTTACCTTTAAAGCCATAAAGTTAAAAGTTCTTCTCCTCTACAAAACCCTAATTAGGACATTGCACATATTCTTTGAATACCACGTGTATCTTGTCCAACAACAATGAACACACCACTACTTAGTTCATTTCCAAAGACTGACATGCTGGTTTTCTGTTGATCTGTACTTCCGGCAGGCTTCTGACACGAACTGCTCATTTCTTAGTCCTGATATTTCTGAAGGGAACTGATTTCCAAAAACATGTGCAATTCTTCAAATGAACTTCAGAAACACGGATCACACCGGTGCAACTTCAGGAATACCGACCTGCACCTCTGGTGCTCTCTGTAAGGTCGTTTCTGTCTGTGACACTGGCACCGTAACGCTGTCTTTGTTGTCAGAGTTCTGACTATTTGAAGTGTTCCTGTCATCAGTCTTCTTGCCAGTGTCTGGGCAGTTCTGTACAAAGATAACCCTGTTGTATGCTTTTAATCTCCGCCAGAGCTGAAAGTAGACTTTACATTGTACATACATGAAGACAAGACCTCCTGTAAATCCAATGGCCACAACCACCAATTTTGTCCAAAACGGCCATTCTAGAACACCTATAAAAATAAATACCATATTAATCCATTGTACATTTCTTTTCCTTGCAGAGTGATTTTAATCTACAGAAAACATTGCTTCTAATTAATGAAGACAAATATTCCTGAAATATAATCCCGGGGTTTTGATTTTGTTGACCACATGCGCGTCAATTACAATCTCTACCCGAATAAAAGCCCACAAACAGCAGAGGATTGCAGCTGTTATTACAGTACAGAGTTGTGATGATCAACTACAAAAATCAAACAAAGATCCTGATGCAAAACATCTCTCAGACAGTGCTTCCAGTGATCTTTGCACTGCAGAGACAATACAAGCAGCTACTCATGATACATCCACTCTCCCCTTCCCCTTTTTACCCCTTCAGCCTTTTGATACCCCTCTGACATAGTCATAGAGCATGATACAGGATCTTTGGCCCATTTCGTCCATGCTGAGCTATTATTCTGCCTAGTAACATTGGCCTGTGACTGGACCATACCCTTACACCCCTCCCATCCATGTACTTATAAGACTGTAAGACAAAGGAGCAGAATTAAGCCATTTGGCCCATCGAGTCTGCTCTGCCCCACTTCCCAGCCTTCTCCCCATCACCTCTGCTGCCATGTCCAATCAAGAACCTATCAAGCTCTGCCTTAGGTACACCCAAGTATTACTCATCCAAACTTCAGTTAAGCGTTGGCAGCGCGTTCCACCAGCTCACCAAAATCTGAGTGAGGAATATCCCCCTCGTGTTCCCCTTCAATATTTAACCTTTCACACTTAACCTATTCCCTCTAGATCTATCTCACCCAATCTCTCTGGAAAAAGCCTGCTTCAACTTACCCTACCTGTACCCCTCATAATTCTGTGTAGCTCTATCAAATCTCCCTTCATTCTCCTATGCTCCAGTGAATAAAATTCTAATCTATTCAACTTTTCCCTGTAACTCAGGTCCTCAAGTTCTGGCAACATCCTTGCAAACCTTCTCTGTACTCTTGCAGTCTTATCCTGTAGGTAGGTGACCAAAACTGCACACAATACTTCAAATAGGCCTCACCCATGTCTTCTACAACTTCAACATAACATCCCAATTCCTGCACTCAAAGTTGATTTATGAAAACCATTAAGTAGAGAGCTCTCTTTACAACCCGTGTTGCCACTGTCAAAGAATTACGGATGAGCCTTCTGAATACTGAATGGAGCTAGACAGCGACTTCTTTGAGCCCATCTGCAGAAACAGCTTATTTCAACCTTTAATGTCTCTCTTTTTCATTTTCAAGGTGGATGGGGTTCTGTCAAAGACCCTGACCTAGAGCTACACACAAACTGTCATTATTTATGTCTATGGCAGAGGTCGGCAACCTGCGGCTCCAGAGCCACATGCGGCTCTTTGATCTCTGTGATGCGGCTCCCCGTGGTTTGTTAGCTTTTGAAATGTAATTCGAAATTTGAAGATTATGGTGATCTTGTACAATCTGAAAACTTTGCGGAGACACCGTTTCCTGGCACATCCGAACCGGCTCACAATTAGCCACCGTTCCGGCTAAGGGAGATAGCCTATGGGGGTTTGTGAGTACGTGTCTTTTGGAGCATCCGCGCCCACGGGGACGGGTTGAGGGAGGCTTTAAAGCAAGGCTGTTTAGTTCGAATAAAGTTACCTTTGACTGCAGTCTTTATTTTAGCGCTGCGTGTAGCACACCGCTACAACGTGTTTTTTTATCGCTATTAATATACATCACCACTGCCAATGCCTGACACCCACTAGTGCGCACATTCTTTTAATTCTTCGATCCAAGGTAGGCTACCTACGGAGTAACCTTCAACCCAACGTCTTTTTTTCGGAGTTCAAAATGTTTTTGTTGCATGCAGAAATGTAATTTCGTTTTCTCTGCAGGAGTTCATCAATTTCATAAATGCAACACATTATAGTTTGTTTATACATAGCATAAAGGCAAAAAAAACCCGTTGTATTATTTCATTTTGTGGCTCCCAGTGTTTTCTTTTCTGTGGGAAATGGGTCCATATTGGCTCTTTCAGTGGTAAACGTTGCCGACCCCTGGTCTATGGCTTCTGCTCCCAGGGGTTCACCAACTGGCTGTTTCTCGATATCCCAAGTGTGCACTCCAGAAGACGAGTGTGCCTTCGGGGCTCCGATGCTTTGTGGCCCTGGGGATGACCTGATTGTACGCCAGTGCCGCTAACTGAAGCATCGCGGGAGAAAACACAGAGAGTGGTGAGTGCATGGAATCGGCTGCCAGCGACAGTGGTGGTGGCGGAAACAACAGGGTCTTTTAAGAGACTCTTGGACAGGTACTTGGAGCTCAGAAAAAATAGAGGGCTATGGGTAACTCTAGGTACTTTCTAAGATAAGGAAATGTTCAGCACAGCTTTGTGGGCTGAAGGGCCTGTATTGTGGTGTAGGTTTTCTATGTTTCTAACATGGAACATCAGGAACAGTGGATCAGCTATCAGGGGCTCTGTGCTCCCTCTCTTCCTCTCGGAGGTGGGGAGATTTTGTTGCTGATTCTCAAGAGTTGGAGAACTCGAAAAAGAGACTCAGTGACACCATATATCGGTGAGTTGTTTTGTCTGTGTCTCCCCTCACTGCCCCTTTATTAGGGAGAGAGAGAAAGGGCCTGTGGTATGTCGAACTGTCTGGTGGACGATTAGTTTCTGTTGTACTCCAGATCATGGTCTTTCTTGGGGGCTTTGCTATTGTTTGCTTGGTGGATGGAGGGTGCTGGTGCTTTTATTTTGCTGAAGTCAGTGGGAGAGGGGGAGGGTCGTTGCTTTGCTGCCGCTTGTGCGTGCGGGGGGGGGGGGAGTAGGGGTCCTTGGGGTTCTAAGGGTTTCACTGTCACTCACTCTTTGGGACACTCCTCTGTTTTCATGGATGTCTGTGAGGAACAAGAATTTCAGGTTGTATATTGTATACATTTTCTGATATTAAATGGAACTATTGAACTATTCCCAGATCCCTCTGTTCTACTGCGCTCCACTATGCCCTACTGTGCACTGTGTAAGTTCTAAACTAGTTTGTCCTCCCAAAGTGCAACGCCTCACACTTGACTGCTTTAAATTCCATCTGCGATTATTTCTCACCTCATATTCTCAGCTGGTCCAGATACTGTTGCAAGCTTCAGTGGCCATCCTCACTGTCCATTATACCCTCAATTATTAGTCAATAATATAAAAGATGATAGCAGAATTTTTTTCCCAGATATGTAAAGAGTAAAAGAGAGGGGAAGGTGGATAATAGACCACTGCAAAATAACTTTGGAGAGGTAGCAATGGGGTACAAACAAATGTCAGATGAACTTAATAAGTATTTTCTATCAGTCTTCACAGTGAAAGACATGAGCAGTATGCCAGAAATTTGAGAGTGTCAGGGGGCAGAAGTGAGTGTAGTTACTATTACCAAGGGGAAGGTACTTGGGAAACTGAAAGGATTGAACGTAGCTATGTCACCTGGACCAAATGGACTACATCCTAGAGTTTAGAAAAGATTGTGGAGGCATAAGTATTGATCTTTCAAGCATCACTAGAGTCTGGAATGATTCCAGAGGACTGAAAAATTGCAAATGTCTCTCTACCCTTTAAGAAGGGAGGGAGGCAAAAGATAGGAAATTATAGGCCAGTTAGCTAAACTTCAGTGGTTGGGAAGATGTTGGTGTCTATTATTAAGAATGAGGTTTCGGAGTACATGGAGGCACATGATCAGATAGGTCAAAGCCAGCATGGTTTCCATAAGGGGAATTCTTGCCTGACTCTTGTTGGGATTCTTTGAGGAAATACCAGGCAAGATAGATAAAGGGGAGTCAGTGGACGTTATTCACTTCGATTTTCACCATGTCTTGCCTTTTCAAATGCTCGTTAATCCTCTCCCTCAGAGTTCTTTTTCCAGTCACTTCCCTTACCACTGATGTTAGGTTCACAAGTCTAAATGTATTAATCTCTTTCTTCCTTGCTGCTTTTCATGAAAATGGGATATCCATCTGGTGTCCTTCTGTTACCTGAACTTGTTCTTGTGTCCATCAGAGGTGTAAGAATCCTGGGATAAACCTTGCCTGGCCTTTGCAAACAGAACAGAATAGAACAACACAGGAACAGACCCTTCAGCCCACAATGCTGTACCAGACTAATGAAACTAGTAATTATAAACACAAGGATGCTGCAGATGCTGGAAAAACAAAGCAACACACACGCACACATTGCTGGAGGATCTGACTAGGTCAGGCAGCATCTGTGGAAGTGAAAATATAGCCAATGTTTTGCCCCTGTCCAGAGGATTTGTCTCAACCCCTCCATTCATTTCCACAGATGCTGCCTGACCTGCTTAGTTCCTCCAGCCATTTTTTGTGTGTTGAAACTAGTAAATAATTGCCTTACTAAACTACTCCTATCCCTGATATATTTAGTTTTCCTCCCCCCAGTTTTTTTTCTCTCTTCCTGCCCATCACTCTGCCTGTTCTCCATCTCCCTCTGGTGCTCCCCTCCCCCTTTCTTTCTCCCTAGGCCTCCTGTCCCATGATCCTTTCCCTTCTCCAGCTCTGTATCCCTTCTGCCAATCACCTTTCCGGCTCTCAGCTTCACCCCACCCCCTCCGGTCTTCTCCTATCATTTCGCATTTCCCCTCCCCCTCCTACTTTCAAATCTCATATTATCTTTCCTTTCAGTTAGTCCTGATGAAGGGTCTCGGCTCGAAACATCGACTCCTTATAGATGCTGCCTGGCCTGCTGTGTTCCACCAGCATTTTGTGTGTGTTGCTTGAATTTCCAGCATCTGCAGATTTGCCTTACTAAACTAATTCCTTCTGCCTACCCAGCGTTTATATCCTTCCATTCCCTGCACATTCATGTGCGTTAAGAAGATCCTGTTGAAAGCTTCAGTTATATTTCTTTACATTCCAGATAGTCATCACTACCTGTGTAAAATAATTGCCACACATTACTCCTTTGAATTTGCCCCCTCTCATTTGGTCCTGGGGATACATTCGCTTTAAGCTTGTCAAGGAACTTCTCTCATTCTCAGTTATAATCGAGGATTACAACCCAAAGTGCCACCTGTTTCCCCTGACAGATGCTGCCCATCCTGCATACTGTTCCCAGCATTTTCTGTTTTTGTTTCATATTTCCACCACCTGCACTTCCTTGATTTTCTCGTGTTGAACAGCAGCTTACACATAATAAAAATCTTGTGTCTGTAACCGTAATCTGTGTTGATGTAAACGCAATTGGGCCATTTGTCAGCTCTCTGAAATCCTACAGAGTTACCATTAACATAGCCTGCAGAACAGTGACATTATAACCCTACATCAATTGCATCTACAGTTCAAGCTTTGCGATGCAATAATCAGGTTCTGAATCATTTCCTGGCAGCTTGCCTTGGGGAAATTCACTAATCAACTAATGCTGATAGTGATTTCTTTTGTCTCTTTCAGACAGCTGAGCGAGTTTCCAGAGTAAGAAAGCACATCGCTAAATAACTTGCTCATACCATTGTCATTACCCTGTTTGATCTCCTCTGCGGTCCGATCTATCAGAACGTACAAGGACCACACGACGCACGTGATGGCAACGATGTGGAATGTGACCGAGCAGACAATCTTCCTCCTCTCACTTGTTGACATCTGCAGTTTTTCCCACTGGAAGAAAAACAAATGTGAGACAGTGAAATAAATGTTTAGGAGCACCTTTACAACCACATGATATACTGTACTTTCTTTTTAAATCATTGCTATCTTCCCTTCCAAAGAATTTGTGGTGCGCTGCTTTTTTGCTATAAACTCAACCATCTCCATGCGCTGGAATACTATCTTTTTAAACATGACAATCTTCTGTGTTCTTTTTAGTTCAAACATTTCGCTGCATTTTAACAGCTCGGTAGCTGCGTCGGTTTCGTTTTTAAAAATACCTGCTCGCCAATGTTAAGTTTTGCAACTTCAAAGCATTAAACTAGTTCAAACAAAGACACGGGAGTCTGAAAATGCAGGTGTAACTTTTAGTTTACTCTGGGAACATCTGTGTAAAAGAGTAAACAGTTGGCGTTTCAGGCCAAGACCCTTCATCAGGACTGGGGAGATTCAAACTTCTTGACGGTAGGCAAACCTTGACGAGACTTCGTAGTAGTAATAGTGCCTTACACAAGAGAATATCTGCAGACGTTGGAAATCCAAAGCAACACACGCAAAATGCTGTTGGAACTCAGCAGGCCAGGCAACATAATTGGAAAAGACTGAAAAGGAAGGGTGTTGGCTCAAAACGTCAACTGTTTACTCTTTTCCATAGAATGCTACCTGGCCTGCTGAGTTCCTCTAGCATTTTGTGTGTGTTACTTTGGATTTCCAGCATCTGCAGAATTTCTCTTGCTTGAGATCAAGTCCAATTCAGTTTTATCTTTAACATCCAGAAATGAGTAGATATTATGGATTAGTACGTGCCTAAACCATTAATTCTGTCTAATATTTTAGCAGAAGTATTAACATCCTTTAAATGAATATTTAAGAGGCTATGTTTCAGAATGGCTGCTTTAGATTTATTAACACGATCATTGCTCAGTTGTGCTGATTTTCAGTGTGATGATTTCCCGTCATTTATCAGTTCTGAAAATATTTTATTCCAATTTGGTATAGTGCAGTTACTTCACCCAGTCAATCACTTGTACGCCAGGCAACTACAGACTTCAGAGCAAAACTTGCAGAAAATGCACCAAAGTAAGACACATCCAAAGGGTATGTCGGGTAGACAAAAAAAAAAGAATTTCACAGAGAAGAGAAAAAAGATATTAAGTCAAATTGCAGTTTTAAAAAGAGCACTAATCCACATGCTGTTAATTAAAAATCTGATAATGATGGGAACAACACAAGACTGTGTAGCCTTGAAATTTACAACGTGAAAATTAACAATAGACAAGCAATATATCAGAAGTAAAAAACACGAAATGCTGTCTGGCCTGCTGAGTTCTGCCAGCATTTCGTGTTTTTTATTTATTTCCAGCGTCTGCAGATTCACTCATGTTGCAATATCCCAGAAGTGTATGGCAAATTAATTAAAATGGCTTAGTTGTTTCAGCCATTCAACAAAATGAGCCGGAGAGGCATTTCAAAGATACTGAAATGAAGCCTGCAGATATCCAACTGAGAACTCCCACTGAAGAAAAGATAACTCCTGGGGGAATAACATCTGTAACAGTAAAATACAACAACCAACAAGATATATTGAGGTTGCATGTGGTAAAAACAGAAGGACCAGCATTATGGAGGCATGAGAGGCAGAGACAATGACAACTTCTTTGGAGATCCATCCACCATTTGCATGCCACATTCCTTGTAATGTAGCTATACAAAAGTGAACTAAAAATGTACTGGATGATGCCACAAGTGTCTCCATGCCAAATACCATGAACTGTTGCCCAACAGATGACAAACAGATGTTTGTGCCAACTTTGTGCCCCTTGTTGAAAAGCACATTGGACCAAGGAAAGACCATGCTGCTCGGAGGAATCGTGAAAGTGATGAAAACTGTGGTCTAACTACAGCAGTGTTTGTAGGCAAAATAACTGCGAAAGCTTCTGGTATGTTAGTCAGAGTTACTTGTGAAATGTGGCTTGGTTTTAAGCTGAAAGAGAGTTCAAGCACTCAGCTTTTGTGAGTATAAAGAACCAGAATCTGCTCTGTGTGCATTAAGGTTATGGCATGAACTTCAAGTGGGAGACCAAAAGCTGCTTGTAAAGGTAGATGCAAAGACCAAAGCCCAGCTGGAAGAATGAAAGGCCAGAAAGCAAGCAGAGGATTTGTCAAATGTTGCTGTGGATGAGGAAACCAAGAGAGATCAGATCATAAATGGGGCAACAGAAGGATTAATAAGAGAATACTCCAGTGAACTAAATGCACCTTCCCAAGATGAAAATGCACAAACTAGAAGAAAAATGAAGAAAGAGATGGAGAGAAGGAATGTGAGAAAGAAAAAGAAAGGGACTGAAATAGATCCAGGGAGAGAAGAGAAGAAGAAGAAAGATATCCAGAGTTGTCAGAACCACTTCCTGCTTCTCAGAATCAGCTCCTACAATCACCCCAGAGGAGCCCTCAGGCACTGAGGTTGTTTTCAGAGCCACAGGTCTCACCTGCCAAGCAGAGTGATTTCCCCTAGGAAAATACCCTGGAAGAGTAAGAAATCCTTCACCACGATTAAATCTTCTGGCCAGAATGGGACAATTTAAAATTTGCTATGCTGTGGATTTCTGTATACAGTATAGTTGTATTATACAGTATACTGCATATAGTTGAGATGCATTCTCTATTGAGGTGGAGTTTATAGCTAAGCAGAGAGGAATGTTGTGTATTTAATATTTTAGTTATATTTGAGTAATCTTCTAAATATGTTGTTGATTAACTCTTGTTTGTTTAAATAATTACTTACGGGTTATATGTAAAAATATGTTAATTGCATATGTCATCATGCTACCATGGGATTATGTGCATGTCTTGTTTAAAGTAAACTGGACGTTATACCCACAGTTTTGGACTCCTATGACCTTGTTTCAACTAATTCAATATTTTGAAGTTTTCAAACGTAACACCATCCTCCAGCCCTGCCCAGCAAGAGAAAGACTGCGAAGCAGGAGACTCAATGCCCTGTGCTACACACAAAGTACTGGAGGAACCGAACAGGTCAGGCAGCATCTATGGAGGCAAATGAGCAGCTGACATTTTTTGGTTCAAGACCCTTTATCTGGATTGAAAGGAAGAGTGGAAAAGAAAGTGTTAAAAAAGACGTAAGAGAGAGTTGGAGCAAGAGTTGGCAGGTGATAGATGGATCCTGGCATAGCAACGTAACAACACTGTGATGCTGCCTGGCCCAGAGCTCCTGCAGCACTTTGTGTGTTGCTCCAGACTCCAGCATCTGCTCTCCCTCATGACTCCATACCCTTCATCTATTCCTCAGTGCAACTTAAGGAGGAACACGAAGGGACACACCTCCCACCAGCAGCTATACAGGTGGCTCCAGGTAACAGCAGAAGTTTCATTCTCAGAAACTGGTCTGTACCATGATTTCCTGTGAGAAAAATCTGCATTAACTGCACAAGCACTATTAAACATGGCGAAAGCTTATTGGTGGTTTTCAAAGCAAGAAATTCAACTGAATGCTCTACTAATAACACATTTCATGTGGAAAATTGTGATTGACGGTCACTGCAAACAATGAAGTGGCGAGTAAAGGCAAGGTTGATCCAAGGGTGTGAGATGGAGTCAGAGTGAGGCCGAGACACGTTCCAGGGGAAGTTGGAGAGACGAGGTTGGAGCAAACAGAGTGGGGAAAAGCTGAAGTGGAGTTATTTTGGAGCCGGGAGGCAGGGTTTGATCCATCTAAGTGGAAAGGTCGAGTACAGGCCAGAAACAGCCCAGAGTGTAACGTTGCAGTGGGGCCTTGGTTTGAATGCGGGGGTTGACCTAGTGTTTGGACAAGTTAAACACAGAGCCAGATAGACTAGAAAGGCAGGGTGTTGGGACCGGAGGCGAGGCTCTGTAACATCTTACTCTGCTCTCCTCGGCGCTGAGGCTGTGAGACTGTTGTGGCTGCCCCGGGCTTTATGTCTTCAGGTTTTGCAGTGATTTGCCCCACTATATAATGAACTGAGAACAAGGCTATGGGCCGACTCCAGCTGCTCCAGGATTCGGGCCTATGGACTCCATTTGGTTTGGAATGCTGTTGCTTACTTCTATTTGTTTGCATGATCTGTGTTTTTTTTCTCTTGCTCTGCACATTGGGGGTTGGTCTTTTTTTAAAAACTGGTTTCTTTTGGTTTTCTTGCTTTGTGAATGCCAGACATCCCACCCTGCAAAAACTCATTTCAGGGAGGTAGCACCACCACCTCTTGCAACCCCATATCTCCCCCCTCCCCCCGCCCCACTCGTCAAGCTCCAAAGGTGTATGTGTACAGGACATTTGATTATGAAAGAACACAATAATTTAATTGATCACATATTGAAACTATTTACACACACACACACACACACACACACACATTATATGTATATTTGTTGAGTATTTTGTTGGCAGTCTCAATGCTAATAGCTAAATGCTAATGTAAATATCTTTTCTATTTCTTTTTCAAACTTTCCTTGTACTGTGATGTGGCTTGCTTCGCAGATTTGAGCATTTCACCATAAGTATCAACCTCATAGCAGTCTGAATTTGTTAATTTTGCAGGACATCAGATTCACAAGATTCACAATTATATTATATTATCATGGAGTCTTTTTTTTTAATTCTATACAACTTTAAGCAAGTCTACAGGGAGTTTGGCCTCATCACGTAGGATATCAATAGAGTAGCTCCTTAGCAGCTAGCCAGCTAGTTTAAATAACATTAGCTATGCTAATAAATGAATGACACCTGTTAAGTTCACCTCAACATGTCTTTTACAGTCATTTAACCCACCATTGGCAATAGAAAAGTCACTGTTGCAAACAGTGCAGCGAGCAACACTGTCATTATTTTTGACCCCTATTAGGCAGAGGTGCACTTTAGTGTAGTCTGGGGTGAAGTACGTCTTATATTTTCTTTTTTTGGAACACTCTGCCATGGCGCTGCAGGACACCAAACTGAACTGATGGACAATGAGAGAGAGAGAGAGGTCGACTGTAAAGCCAGCCCACAGAGAAAACTGATAGATCTACTTGGCACAAAGAGAGACCAATCTGGATGCTCTCTCTGTTACTCTCTGGCTATGTCTGTCACTCGCTCTCTCTGACTCTCGCTCTCTCTCTCTCCTTCTCCCTCACTTGGTCTCAAAAAAAAACCAATTTCCGGGATATTATATATAATTTGCGGGCATCAGGGAGCCACTATCAATATGTGGGAGACTCCTGGAACTTCTGGGAGAGGTGGGATGTCTGAAATGCTTATAAGCAGAGGAATCTCAGGGTTGCATCATTTATACATACTTTGATAATAAATGTACTTTGTACTTTGAACAAGCTTTGAGTTGAAAGATACAAAATGTATTTCTTTATTTACTTTCTTTCACATAAATTCTGTGAGAGAGAGTTTTATTCTATATTGCGGCGACCCACATTCTGCGCAGGCTAACCGGCTCACAAATAGCCAGCAAGCGGGGAGAGACTTTGCTAATGCACCTCTGACATCATTTCCGCCCGGAGAGGGCGGGCGCTAGGGATTAAATGCCAGTGTCGCTAAGTTTGAATAAACCAGTCTCGAAACGGCTTACCGACTGCGTGTCGTCTCTAGCTCTGTATGTAGTACATCGCTGCATTGGTAACCCCGACGGTCCAAACGGGATTTGGACCAAAGATGACAGACTCTTCATCTGTTCAAGCAGTTTTGCTAAAACTGCCGACTTTCCGGACGCTGCGACCATGCGTGTGGTTTAGCCAAGCAGAAGCCCAGTTCCAGATTCGGCAGATATCTTCTGATTCCATGCGTTACTATCACGTGGTGAGCGCCCTTGACCAGCAGACGGCCGCCCAGGATGCGGATTTCATACAGTCACCCCCGGAAGAAGGCAAATATGAAGCATTCAAAGCGCTGCTCATTGGGACCTTTGGCCTCTCACGGCATGAGCGGGGTGCCCGCCTGCTTCACCTGAACAGTTTGGGAAGCAGACTGCCGTCAGCATTGATGAACAAGATGCTGGACCTGGCTGATGGACACAAGCCCTGCCTCATATTTGAGCAAGCGTTCCTAGAGCAGCTGCCCAAGGACATACATCTGCTGCTGGCCGACGCAGATTTCAGCGACCCCCGGAAGGTGGCGGCCCGGGCAGAGGTGCTGTGGAAAGCCAAGGGGGAAGAGCGTGGCGTCTGTCGGTCAGATTACCAGGCCACGCGCCCAACAGCAGACCAGACCAGGCCTGGCAGGGGGGCACACACAACACAGAGGCAGGAGTGAGGAGGCCAGTGAACAGTGGTGTTTCTACCACCAGTGGTGGGGCACAGAAGCCCGCCGTCGTCGCCCGCCCTCCAAGGGCCAGGGCCAGCTGCCGCTAATGACTATGGCGGCTGGCCACCAGGACAGCCTCTTGTACGACTGGCACAAACAGTCGGGACACCGCTTCTTGGTTGACACCGGAGCGGAAATCAGCATCTTGCCCCCGACGGGGTACGACACCTGCAACAGGAAGCCAGGACCCACCCTGAGGGCTGCAAACAGCAGCACAATACGGACCTATGGCACCCGTACAGTGCAACTGCAGTTCGGCACTAGCCGGTTCATGTGGGACTTCACACTGGCTGTGGTGGCCCAACCACTCCTGAGCTTCTTGCGAGCTCAGAGCCTGCTGGTCGACTGGCAAGGGAAAAGACTGGTACATGCCGAGACTTCCCAGATGTTCTCCCTGGGTGAAGCCAAGTTGCCGGCCCCACACCTGGACTCCATCACGCTGTCAGACAACGAATTCACCAGAATCCTGGCGGACTTTCCATCGATTCTGGCACCGCAGTTCACTGCAGCCATGCCCAGACACGGGATTCAGCACCAAATCCCGACCAAGGGGTCACCTCTCCACGCCCACGCATGAAGGCTCCCCCCAGGAAAGCTCCGCCTGGCGAAGGAGGAATTCAAGAGGATGGAGGAATTGGGGATCGTACAGAGGTCCGACAGCCCATGGGCCTCCCCCCTGCACATGGTGCCCAAAGCAGCTGGGGGTTGGAGACCATGCAGTGACTACCACAGACTGAACGGGGCTACAACTCCAGACCGCTACTCCGTGCAGCACATACAGGACTTTGCAGCAAACCTGCATGGGGCAAGAATCTTTTCCAAAGCAGGCCTTGTCCGGGGATATCATCAAATCCTGATGCACCCTGAAGACATCCCCAAAACAGCACTTATCACCCCGTTCGGCCTGTTCAAGTTCCTCTGAATGCCGTTCGGCCTGAAGAATGCTGCACAGACATTCCAGCGGCTAATGGATGCGGTGGGACGCGACCTGGACTTTGCATTCATCTACTTGGACAACATCCTTATAGCCAGCAGTAGTCGCCAGGAGCATCTGTCCCACCTCCGCCAGCTCTACTCCCGCCTGAGTGATTTCGGCCTCACGATCAACCCGGCCAAATGTCAGTTTGGACTCAATACCATCGACTTCCTGGGCCACAGGTTTACCAAAGACGGGGCAACACCTCTGCCAAGGTAGACGCGATCCACCACTTTGCCCGGCCCAACACAGTCAAAGGCCTGCAGGAGTTCGTTGGCATGGTGAACTTCTACCACCATTTCCTCCCCTCAGCAGCCTGTATCATGCGCCCTTTGTACACCCTGATGTCGGGTAAAGGCAAGGACATTACTTGGGACGAGGAGGCTTTCGTCAAAGCCAAGGAAGCCTTGGCAGATGCCATGATGCTGGTGCACCCCAGAACGGACGTTCCGACCGCACTCGCGGTGGATGCATCCGACATAGCAGTCGGTGGGGTGCTGGAACAGCTCATCGAGGGGCACTGGCAACCCCTGGCATTCTTCAGCAAGCACCTACGACTACCCGAACTCAAGTACAGTGCTTTCAACCGGGAGCTGTTGGCACTGTATCTGGCAAACTGGCATTTCAGGTACTTCTTAGAAGGCAGGCCGTTCACGTCGTTCACGGACCACAAACCGTTGACCTTCGCGTTCACGAAGGTGTCCGATCCCTGGTCGGCTCGCCAGCAGCGACATCTGTCCTACATCTCCGAGTACACGACGGACATCCAGCATGTCTCGGGAAAGGACAACATCGTGGCGAACGCACTCTCCAGACCAGCTATCCGGGCCCTGTCCCTGGGGGTGGACTATGTAGCACTGGTGGAGGCGCAGCAGGCAGACGACGAGATGCCCAGCTACAGGACCACAGTCTTGGGTTTGCAGCTGCAGGACTCTCTCATAGGCCCAGGTGAGAGGACCCCCTGGTGTGATGTGTCTACCGGCCAACCTCGCCCCATCGTCCCGGCAGCCTGGAGGCGGCGAGTTTTCGACTCCATACATGGTTTGGCGCACCCATCTATCAGGACAACCGTCCGGCTGGTCTCCAGCAAGTTCACGTGGCACATACTTCGCAAACAGGTCAGTGAATGGGCCAGAACGTGCGCGCAGTGTCAAACAGCCAAGGTGCAGCGGCACACTAAAGCCCCGCCGCAGCAGTTCGAACCCACCCACCGGAGGTTCGACCACATTCATGTGGATATCATGGGCCCCCTACCAGTGTCCCTAGGAGTGCGGTACCTCCTAACTATGTTAGACCGGTTCACAAGGTGGCCAGAGGCGGTCCCACTCACCGACACATCTGCCGATTCCTGCGCCCGAGCACTGATCGCAATCTGGGTAGCACGTTTCGGGGTACCGGCCCACATTACCTCCGATAGAGGCGCCCAGTTCACCTCCAGCCTGTGGTCGGCTGTGGCCAGCCTGTTGGGAACGTAGCTACACCACACTACTGCCTACCACCCACAGTCGAACGGACTAGTGGAGTGTTTCCACCATCACTTGAAGTCGGTTTTCATGGCCCGCCTGCAGGGACCTAACTGGGTGGACGAGCTTCCCTGGGTCCTGCTTGGAATTTGCACGGCGCCCAAAGAGGATCTGCATGCCTTGTCGGCCGAGTTGGTGTATGGCGCACCCCTGGCCGTCCCAGGAGAGTTCATACCAGCCCCAAGGGGGCAAGAGGAAGAACCTGCAGCAGTCCTGGTCAGACTACGCGAAAGGCTTGGCAACCTGGCCCCCGTACCGACTTCACAGCACGGACGGACCCCGACTCATGTACCCAAAGACCTGCAGATTGTGTTTGTATGAAGGGGCGGATACCGGGTGCCGCTGCAGTGGCCGTACGAGGGGTCGTTCAAGGTGATCAACAACAACGGGTCCACGTATGTTCTGGACATTAGGGGGAGAGAGGAGGTTTTCACGATGGACCGACTCAAACCGGCCCATGTGGACTTGGCACAGCCGGTTGAGGTTCAGGCACCGCGGCGCAGAGGCAGACCTCCCAAACAGAGGCTGATCCAGACTGTGAACATTGGGGGGTGTATCAACGGTTCTGGGGGGGGGGGGGTGGAGAAGAGTTATTTGGCGACCCACTTCTGCGCAGGTGAACCGGCTCACAAATAGCCAGCGCGGGAGGAGACTTTGGTAATGCACCCCAACGTCATTTCCGCCCGAAGAGGGCAGGCACTAGGGATTAAATGCCAGTGCCACAAAGTTTGAATAAACTAGTCTCGAAACGTCTTACCGACTGCGTGTCGTCTCTAGCTCTGTATGGAGTACATCGCTATAATATCTCAGTTTTTGGGGTAGTGATTTGTGAATTCTATAGGGAGAAATTTCCACTAACAGAAGTGCTGTAATGCTTGGATCACCTGTATTTTTTTAAACAGCCCGTATGTCAGTGCTGTATTAGTGTCAGCCATGTTGAATTGTGGAGAAATGTATGCTTTTAGATTGTATCTTCAGGGAATTTGGTTGACAGTTTCAACACACTCCTCTGTGGAACAGTCAGACATCACAGCAAAGATAAGTGATTATCCATCCTGCTGAGCTGAGCTGGCTCACCTCTTCCAGTTAAAGGGAGAAGAAGCAGTTACACGGGAATAGTCACAAAGGAAAAAATAAAAATTAGAACAAAAATAAACAGCGGGAATAAATTATTTCCAGTTAGAGATATTTTTATTTAATCCCCATTAATCAATCTTTTAATATTAATTTATTTCTCTTGACATTAAAGGTAAAACAAAGATAGTTTTTCTGTAACCACATCTCACTAAAGCTTTCTGTCTGTGTGTCACTCTCCTTTCCTTCTGTCTTCTCTCTTTGTTTATCATCACTCAGTCGATCTGCTTCACATCTGCCAAGTTTCTCACTTGCTTTGTGATTCATCCGAGGGAGACAGATGGAGACAAGGATTTGGGGGGGTAAAGTGAGAGACAAGCCAAGTGGATCTGAATGGGAGAAATTGAAAGGGTGTTGATTTTGTGGCTGCTTAATATGTCGGATCACATTTCTAAATCTCAGCCTTTGCTTTGTTCGGGGGTGCAGCTGGGGTATGGTGTGGATCACCGAGGTGAGTATTATTATGATGCACAGCTCTGCTGATGCTGTGGAAAAGTTAAGGACCCTTGGCATTTGGGATGTGCCCTCTTCTCATTACTACCATCAGCGAGGAGATACAGGGGCCTGAAGACCCACATTTAACAGTACAGAAGGAGCTTCTTCCCCTCCACCGTCAGACTTCAAACAGTCTATGAATATTACCTCATTATTCTTCTTTTATACTACTTCATTAATTGTAGTTTATAATAATTTTATGTCTCTGCACTGTACTGCTGCTGCAAAACAACAAACTTCACGCCCTATAATTCAGGGATAATAAACCTGACTCTGAACTTCAGCCTGTTTCCCATGGGTTTAATCTGTCAATTTGGGTTTTAGCACAAGAAGGAGCAACTTGAAGCTCATGGCCTGCTGCAATAAAGGGTCTCCAGCTGGGTGATCCAGGTGTGAAGACAGCACAATGGGAATCTATCATAAACTTGCAGAGATCTAACACATGAAGAACATAACAGGCTACGACTTCAGGTGCTCCACTGCTACAGAAAGATAGGGGCACTTAAAAACTGCAAGCAAAAGAGGGACAGCAGATGAAGCCTGAAACAACAAGAGTGACAGATCTTAATTTGGTGTATTTACCAGGATTGCAGAATCAAACATTTACAACACAGATGGAAATCTTTTGACTCACCTCATCCCATACCTGTATTATTGAAGAAAAGCTAACCACCATTTCCAGCTCCTGATTTTACAGCCTTGCAGAAGCATAAGTGCTTATCATAATCTTATTAAATACCGTGATGATTCTTGCCTCCACCAGTATCCTTCTGCCTGTCATGTCAGGCAGTGAGTTCTGGGCCCCCAGCAAATTCTAGAGGGAAATACTCTTGGTTTTTCTTTAAACTTACCAATTACTTGAAGTATTTTCCTCTTGACATTAATACAGAAAATAGATGCACGAACAGGCAAATGTCTGCTCCACTATTCTGTAAGTGTGTGCTTGATCTCTTAGTTCAGCACAATTGTCCTGGAGACTAACCCAAATTCTTTGATTCTCTCAGTATTTAAAAACCTATCAAGTTCTGACTTGAATATGTTTGGTGACTGAGCCTCGACAGCCCATTTAGAAAGACAATTCCAAGATTTTCCACCCTTTGTGTGAGGAAATTTAAGACCATGTCTGTTCTGAAGGAGTGAATGCTTAGTTTAAGACTGTCACTTCTGGTTCTAGACATCCCATCCGGGAGAATCATTAATTCTATATTTGACCTTCAAGCTGCTAGAAAATTGGTATGTTGCAATGAGATTACATTTCATTCTTCTACCTCAGGAGAGCAAAGGCCAGATCTACTTTTATCTCTACTGTTATGAGAAACTCAGCACTTCAGGAATCAATCTGATGAACCTTGTTGCAAAGCTCCAAATAGAAGAACATCTTTCCTCAGGAACAGTTCTCCAGATGCTGTCTTACTGTGGCCCTACGTACTTGGAGCAAAGTAACTTTACTTTTTTAATAAAGACCAAGCGTGACCTCCAGGGTAGTAATCTCGATACTGCTGCCTGCAAGGGTAAGAACAGGAAGATTTGGCCGCTGAATGTGTGGCTGAGGAACTGGTGCAAGGGTGAGGTTTCAGATTTCTGAATCACTGTGATCTCTTCTGGGGAAGATATGACATGTACAAAGAGACGAGTTACACCTGAATCAGAGGGGGACTAATATCCTTGTGGCTTGGTTTTCTAGAACTGTTGGGGAGGGCTTAACTTAATTTGGCAAGAGGATGAGAACATTTGTGATAGGGCTGATGATGAGGTGGTTGGTATACGAGCAGAAGGGGACTGTCAGGAAGAACAGGGCAGATGATGGTGGAAAGTTCCAGTCAGTGGAATGACTTGCAGTCTATCAGGGGGACACGATCAAAAAAGGTGACAAACACAGGGCTGAGGGTGTTCTATTTGAATGCTTCCCGTATACAGAATAATGTAGATGACCGCGTAGTGCAGTTAGAGATTGACAGATATTACACTATGGGCATCACTGATTTGTGACTGAAAGAAGGTTAAAGTTGGGAGTTTAATGTCCAAGGATACACATTATATTGAAAGAAAAGGCAGATAAACAGGGGATGGAGTGGGTCTGACAGTAAAAAAAATGAAATCAAATGCTTAGGAAGAGGTGACATAGGATTGGAAGATGTAGAATCCTTATGGGTAGAGTTAAGAAACTGCAAGGCTACTCCAAACAAGTAGCCAGGAAGTAGGCTACAAATTGCAATGGGAGATAGACAAGGCATATTGCAAGGACAATATTATGATAGACATGGGGGATTTCAATATGCAGGCAGATTGGGAAAATGTGGTTGATGCTGGATCCTGAGAAAGAAAATTTGTAGAATGCCAATGAGATGGCTTTTTAGAGCAGCTGGTGTTCAGCCCACTTGGGGATCAGCTGGATCGGGTGTTGTGTAAAGAACCAGATTTGATTAGGCCACTTAATGTAAGGAAACTTTAGGAGGGAGTGATCATAGTATGATAGAATTCACCCTGCAGTTCGAGAGGGAGCAGCTAAAGTCAGATGTATCAGTATTACAGTGGAGTAAAGGCAGTTACAGAGGCATGAGAGAGGAGTTGGCCAAAGTTGCCCAGCAGGGATGACGGCAGAGCAGCAATGCTGGAGTTTCTAGAAGCAATTCGAAAGGGACAGGATAGAACATCCCAAAGAAGAAGAAGAAGTATTCTAAAATCAAGATGATGCAACTGTAACAGACAAAGGAAGTCAGAGCCAACATAAAAGCAAAAGAGAGAGCATATATAATCTCAAAAATTAATGGGAAGTTAGAGGATTTTAAAAACCAACAGAAGGCAACTAAAAATATCATGAAGAAGCAAAAGATGGAAAGCAAAGTTAAGCTAACCAATAATATTAAAGAGGATACAAAAAGCTTTTCTTCCCTGATATACGAATAGTATAAGACAGGCGAGAATGGATATCGGACTGCTGGAAAATGATGATGGAGAGGTAGCAATGGCGGATAAGGAAATGGCAGATGATTAAGGTTTTGCATCAGTCTTCACTGTGGAAGGCACTAGCAGTATGCCAGAGGTTCAGAAGTATCGGGGGCAGAACTGAGTATAGTTGCTATTACTAGGGAGAAGGTGCTTGGGAGTCTGAAAGGTGTGAAGATTGATAAGTCACTTGGACCAGATGAACTACACCCTAGGGTTCTGAAGTAGGTAGCTGAAGAAACTGTGAAGGCGTTAGTAATGGTATTTCAAATATTAATAGATTCTCTCATGGTTCTGGAGGACTGGAAAATTGCAAATGTCACTCCAGTCTTCAAGAAGGGAGGGAGACAGAAGAATGGGAATTATAGGCCAGTTAACCTGACCTCAGTGGTAGGGAAGAGGTTGGAGTTGATTGTTAAGGATGAGGTTTTGGAGTTCAAAGTCAGCATGCTTTCCTCGAGGGAAAATCTTGCTTGACATACCTGTTGGAATTATTTGAAGAAATAACAAGCAGGATAAACAAAGGAGATGTAGTGAATTTGGATTTTCAGAAGGCCTTTGACAAAGTGCCATACGTGAGGCTGCTAAACAATATAAGAGCCCACAGTATTATAGGATAGGTACTTGCATGGATAAAGCATTGGCTGCTTGGCAGGAGACAGAGGGAATAGAGGGAGCCATTTCTGGTTGGCAGATGGTGACTAGTAGTGTTCAGTAATGGTCGATATTGGGATGGCTTCTTTTTATATGTCAACAATCTGGATGATGGAATGCTTTGTGGCCAAGTTTGCAGATAATATGAAGATAGGTGGAGGGGCAGGTAGTACTGAGGAAATGGGGAGTCTGCAGAAGGACTTGGGCAGACTGGGAGAATGGGCAAAGAAGTGGCTGATGGAATATAGTGTAGGGAAGTGTATGGTCATGCAGTCTGGTAGGAAGAACAAAAGCGTAGTCTATGTTCTACAAAAATACAACATGCAAAGGGAGATGGAATCATTGCGCAGGATTTCCTAAAGATTAACTTGCAGGTTGAGTAAGGATAGCTAATGCAATGTTAACATTCAGTTTGACAGGACTAAAATATAAGAGGAAGATGTGATGCTGAGACTTTATAAGGTATTGGTTAGACTGCAGTTGGTGTAGTGTGAGAAGATGAGGGCCTATCTTCTAAGAAAACATGTGCTGACCAACATTGGAGAGGGTCCAGAGAAATTTCATGAAAATTATCCTGGAATGAAATGGTTAATGTATGAGGAGATTTTGATGCCTCTGGGCCCTTTACACACTGTAGTTTAGAAGAATGAGGTGTTCTCACTAAGACCTTTTGAATGCTGAAAGATATCGATAAAGTGTATGAGGAGAGGATGTTTCCTATGGTGGGGGAGTCTAAGACCAGAGGACACAGCCTCACAATAGAAGGACATCCATTTATAAAGGAGATGAGAATGAATTTCTTTAGCCAGAGGGTGGTGAATCTGTGGAACTTGTTGGCAGAAGCAACTGTGGAGGCAAAATTATTGGGTGTATTTAAGGCAGAGATTGATATGTTCTTGTTTAGTCAGTGTGGGAAAGGTTGCGAGGAAAAGGCAGGAGGATGTGGCTGAGAAGGAAGCAGATCAGCCATGATCAAACGGTGGAGCAGATTTGATGGGCAAATGGCTTAATTCTGAACCCATGTTTTATGGTTTTTTATTGCCCGACTCCATAATTGCTTGTTGAACCTGCACACTAACTTTCAGAGCTACATGCACAAGAAACTCGGATCTCTCTGAATACCAATACATTTCAATCTCTCAAATATTAAAAAAACCCACCTTTCTATTTTTCTACCCAATTTAACATGCCTTGTACATTTCCAGATTATCATTGACCTTCTCCATCCAGTTAGTCTATCAAATTTCTCAGAAACGTTTGCACATCTTCCTCACTGCCAACAATGCCACCGAGCAAGCACTGTGCAAAGGGAAGACGGTCCACCATATACACACCCTCCACTCTTGTCATTGTTTCATTGACCTCAATTCCCTTAACCTTCCTTGCTCCCTAGTAAATAAAACACATTTATCCAAACATTCCCAATCTCTTCAAAATGTTGGAAAATTGACTACTTCACGTCCAATCACGACTTTCCTGATATGATAGCCATGGTCTGATTGGTGTTTTGTGTAATAGTAGCATGGGTTCCCATTCTTACATTCTGACCCTTGTTAAAAATGGGAAGGAATCCTGTCTGCATACTTAGCCAACAAAACAAATTGTTTTTCTAAGTTTAGAATGTATGGATATGCACTCCAGATTTTCTCTCTCAATCTGCTCTTCGAAGTAGTCGACCTTTGGCTAGGTATTTCAACATCAATGTAACCCTCTTCAAATAAAGTGACTCACACATTTCATTCCATTTCCCACTTTTCTGATCACTTTACAAGATCTCCCAGCCTTCCTGTAACTTACAGCCTCTTTCTTTCTCATGCTTAATCAGAGGGTCAATTGTTGCATTATCTGCAAACTTCTTGATCCTTCCCTTCATACTAAAAAGTAAATCTTAAATCACCAAGAGCCCAATTTAAGAGTAACCTTTTTGGATTAAACTGTGCACTTGCAAATACTGACTGATATTAACCTTTAAAACTACTTAAAATTACTCCGATGAAGTGCTTTGAGAGGTTGATCATGGCTAGAATAAACTCCTACCTGACTACGGATCTGAACTTGCTGTAATTTGCCCGTCACCACAAAGGGTCCACAGCAAGTGTGATCATGCGATCTCACTGGCTCTTTACTTGGCTTTGGAGCAGCTGGACAACAACAATGCATAATCTCAAGCTGTTGCTTATCAATTATAGCTCAGCATTCAATACCATCATCCTCTCAGTACTAATGTACAAACTTCAAAACCTGGAGTTCTTTATTTCCTTCTGCAACTGGGTCATTGATTTTCTCACTGGGAAACCACGGCAATATGGATTAGAATTAACATCTCCTCCTCACTGACAATCAATGCAAGTGCATCTTAATGATGCATGATTATCCCACTGCTCTACTCTGCTTACATTCATGACTGTGTGGCTGGGCACAGCTGACACACCATCTATAAATCCACTGTTGTTGGCAGAATCTCAGATAGCAACAAGGTGGCATACAGAAGACAGATCGGTTAATTGAGTGGTGTCACAGTAACAACCTTATACTAAATGTCAGTAAGACTAAGGAATCAATTGTGGGCGTTAGAAAGGGGAAGTCAGGAGAACACACTTCATTCCCCATTGAGTGGTCAGTGGTAGCAAGGATTAGAAGCATCAAGTTTCTGGAGGACAATGTTGTAAAGGATCACTCCTGTTATTCCCTCTTGGTCTTAATCAGTGCACCAAGCTCGTCCATCTTATTTCTCAAGGCCCTCGTGTTTCTATTATGATCATGGGGACATATTTCCTCCTCTTAGCCTTAACCTACATTCCAGCCCTGCAGCCTTAGCATCATACTCTAAGCTCCCATGGGATCGCGGGCCACACTCTGGGCAGTAGCGCGGTTTGCATAGCTCAATCATCTGGTCTCTGGAATTCACAGAATCTTCATTCAACCTTCACTCTGAACACAAGATAGCCATCACAAATGGTCCAGGCACCCAATAATCCAGAATGGTACACAAGAAAAACATAAAAATAACATAAAAAATATGAAAAATGGTAAAAACACAGGAGCTACTGCAACATGCCATCACTAGCACATCTTGGTCCTTTGTGAATGAAAGGTGGTGATATCCCGGACATGTCACTGTAAAAGAACGTTTACGTTGTCCGTTCATTGAGCTCTTAGCCGTTGGGATATGACCATATTATTTGCCCTGGGAATTCTCAGCTGCCATTTTAGTTGCCGTTTACATTCAACCTTAAGCTGACGCAAATGTAGCATGTGATAAGATAGTATTCTTTCCACCATCGCTGGAATACAAACTCAATATTCCAAAGTTTTTGTGGCTGTTACTGGGGATTTTAATTATGTTTCTCTCAAGGCAACAGTAACAACTTTTTATCAATATGCAGCTCCCCACACAGGGCAATAGAACACCAGACCTTCTGTATGTGAATGTAAAGCACACATACCGTGCTGTTGCCATTCCCCCACTTGTCAGAACTGATCACAACCTGGTCCTGCCTACACCCAGGTACGCACCTCTTGTCCAGCAGCAGCCAGTCTCAACAAGGATTGTAAGGAATGTTAATGAGGCTCTGCGGGAATGCTTAGAGAAGACGGACTGGGGTGTGTTATGTAAGCCACACAGGGAGGACATTAACACAATGATTGTATCAGATTCTGAGAGAACACCATCATACCAGCCAGGACTGTATGCTGCTTCCCCAACAACAAGCCCTGGATCACCAGTGATGTGAAAAGAACTTTTGAATATGAAGAAGAAAATATTCAGGTCTGCAGAAAGACAAGTACTGAGGCGAGTACGGAGTGAACTGAGGGTAAAGCTGAGGGAGTGCCAAGAATCCTACAAGAGGAAGCTGGCGAACAAGTTCCAGCAGAATAGCATAAGGGACGTGTGGTCGGGCATGAAGCAGATCACTGGCTTCACGGTTAAGATCGAGGGCTGCCCAGAGAGGGCCAAAGGATTGAACTTGTTTCTCACCAGGTTCACAATAGGACCTCCTGCTGTCCCCTCCTCCATGTGCCCAAACCACACACCCTCTCTGCCCCCGAAGCCTTCTCCATCCACCCACCCCTCCCTCACCTGGTGAGTACTTGTGTTCCAGACCACCCAACTTTGGGGTATCCTGCCTCCATGGGGATGACCACCCCAGGTCAGGGTGAGAGACAGCTGGAGAGACTACATCAAGGCAAGGCTGCTGGACCGGATGGTATCGGCCCAGGGTATTGAAGGCCTATGTGAACCAGCTGTCTGGTATTTTGCAGCACCTTTACAACCTGAGCCTGAGTCAGGAAAAGACACCGGTGCTATGGAAGACATCCTGCTTGGTTCCTGTACCCAAGAAAGTGACTCCATCTAAACTTCATGACTACAGATTGATTGTCCTAACATCTCATGTGATGAAAGTGCTGGAAAGGCTGGTCCTGATGAATCTTGTACCACAGGTGAGATCTCCACTGGACCCGCTACAGTTTCCCTACCAACCTCATCTGGGAGTGGATGATGCCGTCCACCTGTTGCAGAGAGCTCACTCCCACCTGGATGATGCTGGTGCCATTGTGAGAATCACACTTCTTTATTTCTCTAGTGTGTTCAGTATAATCCAGCCACTTCTTCTGAGTAAGAAGTTCCAAAGGATGGGCACAGACAAATCCACTATCCCTTTGATTACTGACTGCCTGACGGAGTTTGTTTGCCTGGACAGTTCTGTATCTGAGATGCTGGTGAGTGACACTGGAGCCCCACAAGGGACTGTCCGTCTCTGTTTCTGTTCACACTGTACACCTCAGACTTTCAGTACAAATCTGAGTCTTGTCGCTTGCAGAAATTCTCTGACGACTCTGCTGTGGTTGGGTGTATTAAAGATGGGCAGGAGTTGGAGTACAGAGGACTAGTGGACAGGTGTATGGAGTGGTGCAGGAGGAATCACCTGCTCCCAAATGTGGCCAAAACCAGGGAGTTGGTGATTGAGCTTAAGAGGAAGAGGATTGTGATGAGCCCTGTATACATTCTGGGAGAAGAAATTGCTGTGGTGGAGGCTGTTAGCCTTGACAACAGGCTTGACTGTAAAACTAACACCGAAGCTGTTTACAAGAAGGGGATGAGCAGACTCTATTTTCTAAGGAAGCTGAGATCCCCTTCAATGTGTGCAGCAGGATATTGTAGATCTGTTACCAGCCTGGTGTAGCGAGTGCAGTCTTCTTTGTAGCTTTATGTTGAGGAACAGCATTGGTGCTGGTGATGCAAAAAGTCTAAATAAACTCATCAAAAAAGGCTGGGTCTGTTCTTGGCTACAACCCAGAGTCTTTGGAGTTAGTGATGGAGAGGAAGTCACTAAACAAATTGTTATCCACTATGGACAATCAGGTACAACATCCTCTCCATGACTGACTGAATAAGCAGCGGAGCACCCTTTTGAAAAGGTTCATTCAGCTCTGCACTCACAAGCATCGTTAGAGAAAATCTTTTCTATCCAATGCAATAAGCATTTACAACAGTTCATCTCTGTGCGACAGGAGAACACATATCATAGTACACAAGTCTGTTTTATTATTTCATACATTATTATTGTACATTGGTACATTATTATTGTGTATATTATTATTCTGCACTTCATTATTTGTTAAGTCTGCACAATGATAAGTGTGTATTTACATGTTGCTACTGTAATGAAATAATTTCCTACTCGTGATCAATAAAGTACTTATTATTATTATTATTAAATATAGCAGCTGACATGTCTAAAGATCAAAGTGTTGTTTTTGAATAAGTTACAACAGTGAAGGAATAAGCCAAGCTTGACTGAATAGATGAGACAAAAATGAAAACTATCCTGTGCTGAACAGCTGAACACATCGATATAATCATGAAGAAAGCATACTAGTGTCTGTATTTCATTATGAGTTGGAGGAGATTTGGTACGTCACCAAACACACTGGCAAATTTCTACAAATATATGGTGGAGTGCTTTTCGGCTGGTTGTGGCACAATGCATAGGACCAAAAGAGGCTGTAGATGGGAAAACATCTGTTTTCCCAGATGTTTTTAGGTAACCACTCCCTTGGCTCCAAGACCACATCCATAGCATCCCTCTCAATTTCCATCCATTACATAAAACCTTGAAGACTGTTTTGTTGCTTTGAAAGAAGTTGGGCAACTGTATTGAAACTACACTCCACTAAATACGACGTTGGAAAGGCAATAAAGGCCACCTTGACCTTTTACCACAGTGCAGGATTGTGTTCAGAGATTTCTTACTGCAATCAAAAGTCCTGATATGAGTTTTGAACATCAGCTTCAGCTCAAAGTCATTTTGTAGTGAGATGAGTTCTTCCTCCATCCTGCCTGTTAATTTCTCATTGCAAGTATTCAGGAATAGGATCCTGAAATCTCTCTGACATGCCGTTATCAAGCTCACCCAGCTGGGCACAGTATATCTGAAGATCGTCAGCTGATATTCTTTCTTTCTCTTCTTACTCACAGAGGCTCAGAAATTGGAAAATGTCATGACAGCCAATGTTGAACTTAAATAGGGTTAACTTGGACTGAAATGTGGAGACAAGTGATTTGACTTTCATAAGACTCACAGTATTTCTTTACAGTTGAAGTTTGACCATTAAAGTTTGCGAGTAATTCTGATAACTCAGTATTGCCATGCCTAATATTCTTGAGTTGATTACTAAATGAAGCATTCAAGTCTTCAAAGAATTTTATCAGTTCCAAAAACACAGAAAAACATTTCAGATAATTTCCTTTCAAGAGCCATCTGACTTCTGTGTACAACAGCAAGCTTTCAAACTGGTCATCATTCTCAATACAAAGCTCTGGAAATAGTTGAGAATTGAGAGCACGGTGCTTGATTTTATTTGCCGCTGTGATAACAGGATTAAATGTTTTGTGCAGCTGACCACTTAAGATATTTTTGCGACAAGGTGTTGTCCGTGATTTACACAGTGAATAATAAATAAGTTAAGAAAGGAATAACCCCATGGTGGAGTCCTGTCATTGATGGTGCCCCATCTGTTACACAAGCAGGAACGTTAGTGAGCAGAATGTCCTTTTCTTCGAATAAGTACTCAACAACACAAAATACTGGCTTTCCTTTGGTATCTGTTTCTAGTCCCCTTGCAAATAACAACCCTTGAACTATAGTTGTATCTTTTATGACGCAAACATCGCAATAAACAAAAGTTCTTGGCAAAGCTGACTCATCCAACTGCAGAGCAAATTCTGTTGTCATAAGTATGTTGCACAATGTCTTTCACATTTTCAGACATTTCATCTATTTATCTTTGACCAGAGTTGTTGCTGAGTAGAATCACTTTAATTAGTTAGTCTGTTGACTTACGGTGTGTCAGTCTTCTCCAACTGTATGAGGCTTTCTAGATTTGGCAATGAGCAATGAGATATTATATGAAGCATGCAAACCATCAATGTTTTGTTGTGAGGTGCTGGCAAAGATGTTTTGAAGTGTTTACTGTTTCTGACTGTTTTCATGAAGTAACTGAAAATAAGACAAGTTCTTGTTTGCTTTACTAGACTGTATTCTCTTCAAACGTTCAAGGAGCCTGGACAGTTTCATTGCCTCATTTGAAAATGAAACTTTTTCACACAACAGACACATAGGCTGCTCTTGGTTGCTTGGTGCTGGTATAAATCCGTATTTTAGACACTCCACACTATACTATCTACCCTTTTTCATTTGGTTTGCTTCTGTCATTTTCATTATGGATTAACAACTGTGGTCAATTGTTTAATTGTTTAAGTTCAACCTCAAGCACTGCGATCAATAAAGGGGAAAGTTATCATAGCACAGGCTGACTCTCCGGCTGAAGCTACACAAAGCTGGACAGTGATATCTTGGTTGGGCCATGAGTTAGAGAAATGCAGTCAAGACTACCCAGAAGGGCAGATCCTGAATCAATCCATAATTCACAGGAATCGCATCACTGAATGATTAGAGTATGGGAATCATACTACATGAAACTGCACTACAGTAGTGAACAGCAATAATACATGGGCCGGGCCTGGAAAGAACACAGTTTCTCATGATATGTCCTATACATGTGTCACATTGCTTTTCAACAACTATGATGGGCTTCAAGCAAAGTCTAAGAGAATGGTGGGTTGCAAGAGATGAGGTAGTTATATGATCATTATAATCAATAATGAGGCACTGAGGACCAAATGCTTATAATAAATAATTAATTTCTTAAATGAAGCCTGTAACCCCTCAGCTGTCACCCTTGCTACTGGCCCTTTATTTTTATTGTCCCCTTAGAAACTCTCACTGCCCCTAGGTGGGGGTGGGGGTGCGATATTGCCTACCTTGGGAATCACTGGGGTGGTAGACTCAGCCAGTTCCTTCACAGCACAACTCTCTCCACTACTGAGGACATCTTCCGGAGATTGTGCATCAAGAATGAACCATCCATCGTTAAGGACCTTCACCGTCCAGGATAAGCCTTCTTTCTATTTCTATTATCAGGGAGGAAGTACAGGAGCCTGAAGACCCATACCCACTGCTTTAGGAAAAGCGTCATCCCCTCCTCCATCATATTTCTGAATGGTCTATGAACCCAGGAACACTACATCACTATTCCTCCTTATTTAGAATAACATATGAAAGTTTTATTTCTTACACTGTACTGCTGCCACAAAATGACAAATTTAATGACCTAAATTTGTCATAATGAACCTGATTATGATTCCAATTCTGAAATTTTACCATGGCTGACCTACAATTAATTGTATATTTCACCCGTTTTAAAAATTACCATGCCAACAGCTGTCTCAACCCCTGTCAGGGAGTACTGGTGAATGAAGGACGAGTAAATGGAAGTTAGTCTCTGTATTTTCCCACGGGAATCACTTTATTCAACCATTCCTTCCTGTCTGTCTCTTTTAGGGCCACTTTTCATTTTGTGTTTTTAATTGGGGACCGCCTTTGCAGTCAATAAGATCCAAAGGGAAGTGTGCCAGATTAGGGGATCCCGCCCTTATTCTTACAGTTAGCTGTGAGGCCCGATTATCCTTTCACTGAACATCAGTCTAACTCTGGCTCTGATTTCCTTTCAACTGGTGCTTCCGAGGCACTTCTCAGCACCCGAATTGAGAATCAAGGGAGCAGATGGCGGGGAACATGGAGATGGAAGGCAAGAGGGAATGGGCTACCAAAGCACATTGGGCTGTGTTGCTCATTAACAAGTGGTAGCCAGCTCCTTCCCAGCCTCTGCACCTAAGCATTGCTGTCAGGAGCCAGCAGGATGTCAGATGCCACCAGGTGCAACCTCCCCACTCTGCTACTGGACTCAGGGCAAACCTCCGAGGTCCCAGGTGTTTCCCACATTAGACACCTCCAGGGATGGCTGCATGGTTAGCACACCACTTTACAGTACAGATAACCCTGGGTTCAATTCCCGCCGCTGCCTGTAAAGAGTTTTCACGCTCTCACCATGACCATGTGGGTTTCCTCTGAGTGCTCTGGTTTCCTCCCACATTCCATTTGGTAGGTTAATTGATCATTGTAAATTGTCCCGTGATGGAATTAAATTGGGAGATTGCTAGGTTAGCTGGAATGGCCTATTCTGAAAGGAATCTTAATAAATAAATAATAACCAGTCTATTTGTTGGAATAGAGTCACTGCTCTGGATTCAAAAGGTATGGTATATATAATTTTAGTTCATAATTTAAAGTAATTTCTAGCATTTTAATTTTTCTCACAGTAAATATGTAATTTTGTTTCTAATGACATGTAAGTTTTTAATGATTTAGGAACAGTTTACTCATCCACAGCCACTGAAGCAGCAAACAGCAGGGTCGTCAGCCCAGCTACCACGCTCCTGATTCAACTTATACCACTGCTGTTCCTGACCCCGACCTGGGTTCAGTTACACACCCAGTCCAATCATCAGACCTTGACCCCAGCCACAATTCTAGCCATTCGTAACTGTTGCTTGAACTTACCTACTAAAACACTGGAGATTGTACGATTTATGAGTCACAAATATGCTATCCCAGGTTATAGCCGTTCGGGTTACGGAAATTCACCCTTACAAAATTCACAAATCACGACCCAAAAATTTGAGATACGGAATAAAATTCACTCCCACTGAACTTATGTGAAGAACGTGTAAATAAACCCATACAAAATGTCTTGTGTTTGAACTTGTGTTTCTTGATGCAAACACAGACAACATGCTTCGTGCTATTGAAAATCGTGCTATGGAAAACTATTTAAGAATTCAAACCCTTGTTCAGCAGGGGCTACCTGTAAATAGAAATAGTGTCTCAGGTATTGCAGTTGTAACTCAAATTTGTGAAGATAAATATGGTACCGAACAAAAAGAAAAACACCCAGCCAAGATTCCTGACTCCAGTTCTGGTTGCTTACTTACAATTGACATTTCATAATTTGTCAGCACATCAGTTGCAATCAGTCTTATAGCACACAGGGTCATTAGAGACCAAATGAGGGGGCTCTTAAGGAACAGGCTATACTCACCTACACTCCCAGTAATGCTCAGCTGACCTTCCGCAGGGCCAGTCCACACATTGTCAGTAAGAGGATAATTAAAGATTATCAGTGCTATCACAACAGATCTGTTGTGTTATGGGCAAACAGGAAGATAGATATTTTCCTACGGGACAGGATATTCCTACAGGATAGATATTTTCAGTCCTCCAGGGCAATGGTTTATGCTGGTCCCTGGCATAGACGTGGAAGCTCGAGTGTTGGTGGTTTCCTGTGGTCACGTAGTTTGCACGCACAGTGGGGTCTGAGAAACACTTGATCTTGGATTCACTCACTAGAGAAAATTGTGTTTCTATTCTCAGAGACATGGAAAAGCAGTTCAAGAGCCTCGCGACAACAGTGGGATATAACAGGGCTTGGCAGCCTGAGGCTTGGTCACTAACTGTGGATCGTTAGGGCAGCAGTGAGGCGTGCTGGACATTGGAACCTGCAGAGCTCCACAGAGGGCAGCCTCCTGAACAGGCAGGAGACTGAGCAATGCGAGAAATGGGATGGATCTTTCCCAGTAACCTGCTTCATTTACAGTATCATGGGGTCAACAGTGAAAACTCCATCGGTCGTGGTCGACCATGGGTACTGTGCCTCTGGTAGTCACCGGTCTGTTGAGAGCGTCGACTGTGACTATTGAGGCCTAACCTGGAATGGTAGGCTCTGCCACAGTTGCTGCATGTGTTGGGTGTCGTGGAATTGTCCGCTGTGCTCTCCGTTCCACAAACTGTTGTGGAATTTGAAGAAACCTATCCCATACCTGGAAAAAGCAGAGCACTTCTAAGACGATGGCTTCAGGGTGAGCCTGGATATGGGATATAAATTTCAATGGGAAATAGAAAAGGCATGTATAAAGGGCAATGTTACAACAGGCACAGGGGCTTTAATATGTCAATATGCAAGAATATTGGGAAAGTTAGGTTGGTGCTGGATTCTAGGAGAGGAAATTTGTAATTGCCTATGAAATGGCTTTTTTAGAGCAGCTTGGGTTGAACACATTATGGGAAAAGCAACTCTGGAGTGGTTGTTGAGTAATGAACTAAATTTGATGATGGAGCTTAAAGTAAAGGAACCCTTGGGAAATACTGATCATAATATGATAGAATTTATCCTGCAGTTTGAAACATAGAAAATCTACAGCATATTACAGGCCCTTCAGCCCACAATGTTGTGCCAACCATGTAACCTACTTCACAAACTGCCTTACTGCATAGGCTTCTATTTTACTAAGCTTCACGTATCTATCTAAGAGTCTTTTAAAAGACCCTATTGTATCTGCCTCTACTACTTTCACTAGCAGCCCATTCCACACACTCACACTCTCTGCGTAAAAAACTTCCCCCTGACATCTCCTCTGTACCTACTTCCAAGCAGCTTAAAACTATGTCCCCTCATGTTAGCCATTCCAGCCCTGGGAAAAAGCCTCTGGCTATCCACACGATCAATGCCTCTCATCATCTTACACACCTCTATCAGGTAACCTCTCATCCTCCGTCACTCCAAGGAAAAAATATAGTTCACTCAATCTGTTCTCATAAGGCATGCTCTCCAATCCAGGCAACATCCTTGTAAATCTCCTCTGCACTGTCTCTATAGTATCCACATCCTTCCTGTAGTGAGGTGACCAGAACTGAACACAGTACTCCAAATGGAGTCTAACCTATATAGCTGTAACATTACCTCACAGCCTTTGAACTCAATCCCACAGTTGATGAAGGCCAACACACCATACACCTTCTTAACAACACTGTCAACCTGCACAGCAGTTTTGAATGTCCCATGGATATGGACCCCAAGATCTCACTGATCCTCCACACTGCCAAGATTCTTACCATTAATATTATATTCTGTCTTCAAATTTGACCTACCAAAATGAATCACTTCACACTTATCTGGGTTGAACTCCATCTGCCACTTCTCAGTCCAGTTCCGCATCCTATCGATGTCCCACTTTAACCTCTGACAACCCTCCAGACTATCCACAACACCCACAACTTTTGTATCATCAGCAAATTTACTAACCCACCCTTCTACTTCCTCAACCAGGTCTTTTATAAAAATCACAAAGAGGAGGGAACCTGGAGCAGATCCCTGTGGAACCCCACTGGTCACCATTCTCCACACAGAATACGAACCATCCATCCATCGATGCATCCCAGGAATGAAGAAATATTAAAAAGGGAGGATGAAGCAATCGTGGGTGACAAGGGAATCCAAAGGCAGCCTAAAAGCAAAGGAGAGGGCATATGTTGAGGCCCTCCATTGGTCGAGGTAGACCATGGATATTGCATTCCAGCTGTCTATGTAATATGCAAACCCGGGCAGTACGATATGGACAGCAAGCTGTTACACATGTATCAGGCTTCCCCTCTCCCCGCAGCTGATAAATCCAAAGGAATGGCAGGGACCAATACAGTTCGGCACCAGCGGTGCTGCTGGAGTTGCCAGTCACCTTAGGGACTCCAGCTCCAGTTATTCCTTGTTGGTTTACTCCCGAGGCCTTCCACATGAGTGGTTATAGTTGAAAGGCAGTGGAGGTTTGAGTTCAGAGATTTCCTTCTCCAAGATGAGCTGCCAATCATGAATAATGAGCTCTGTCTGCCCAAAGCAATTAATGTTTTAATGCACCAGTAACTTGCCTTTGTTCCTTCTCCTGTCGGTAGAAATAGTTCTGACAGGCTTTTTAGCTAAGCCATACATGAAGACCAGGTGCTGGACTTGGTTGTCAGAGGCTATTTGAACACATTTCATTAAGAGCATTTAGTAGCTTATCCCACTATTTCGCAAGGCTATGACAACCTTAAGGATCCAAGGTATATAATATTGCAAAAAATAGTGGGAAGTTTTTAAGAATCCACAGAAGGCAACTAAAAACCATAAGGAAAGGGAAAAAGAACTATGAAGGTTCCCTAAAAATATTAGAGGATACCAAAAGACTTTTCACCCATGTAAAGAGTAAAAGGCAGTCAAGACTGGATAATGGACCATTGGAAAATAACACTGGAGGGGGAGTAATAGGGGACAAAGAAATTGATAAATTATTAAGTATTTTGCATCTGTCTTCACTGTGCAGAATGCCAAAAATTCAAGAGTGTCAGCAGCTAGAAGTGAATGGAGGATCTATTGCTAAGGAGATGGTGTTTGGGGAGATGAAAGGTCTGAAGGTAGATAAGTCACCTGGACCAGGTAGCTACACCCCAGGGTTCTGAAGAAGGCAGCTGAAGAGATCGTGGAGGGATTAGTAATAATCTTTCAACAATCACTGTATTCTGGATGGTTTTGGAGGACTGGAAAATTGCAGATGTCACTCCACTCTTTAAAAAGGGAGGGTGGCGGGGGGGGGGGGAAGAAGAAAGGTCAGTTAGCCTGACTTCAGTGGTTGGGAAGATGTTGGAATCCATTCTTATCGATGAGGTTTCGGGCTACTTGGAGGCACATCATTCTGATTCTGACTCTGATGACCAAGTCGGCCAGAAGTCAACATGGTTTCCTTAAGCGGAAATTCTGCCTGACAAACCTGTTGGAATTTCTTTAGGAAATAACAGGCAGGATAGACAAAGGACGGTCAGTGAATGTTATTTACTTGGATTTTCAGAAGACACTTATTTTGAGAGGACTAAACTATCAGAGTGATGCTGAGGTTTTTAAGGCTTGGAGTACTGTGAACAGTTTTGGGCCCCTTATCTTAGAAAAGATGTGCTGATATTGAAGATGGTCCTGAGAAAGTTCTCTAAAATTATTCTGGGAAGGGTTAACCTATGATGAGCTTTTGATGGCTCTGGGTCTGTACTTGCAGGGGTTTAGAAGAATGAGAGGCGATTTTCAAATAATGAGAGGCCTAAACAGAGTGGACGCGGAGAGGATGTTTCCTATAGTGTGTGAGTCTAGGACAAGAGGGCACAGACTCAGAATAGAGGGACGTCCACTTAGAACAGAGATAAAAAGGAATTTCTTCAGGCAGAGAGAGGGTGAATCTGTGGAATTTATTGCCACAGATGGCTAAGGAAGCCAAATCATTGAGTATATTTAAAGCAGAGGCCGATAGCTTCTTGTTTAGACTCGGTGTTAAAGCTTACAGGGAGAAGGCAGGAGAATGGGATTGAGAGGGATAATAAATCAGCCATGATGGAACAGTAGAGCAGCCTCGATAGGCTGAGTGGCCTAATTTTGTTCCTATGTCTTTTGTCTTATGCCATCTAGTGGTCATACCTTTATTGCAACACAACCTTCCTTCGGTTGAAGCGAATCAAGATTTCTTTCTTGTTACTTTAGATTCAGAATCAGGCTTACTATCACTGACATCCAGTGTTTTTCACGTAATTTGTTTTGTGGCAGTGATAGAATTCAATATATAAAAATTAATCTACGTTACAATAAATAATTATGTAGTACAAAAGAGAAATAGCAAGGATAGCAAGGTAGTGTTCATGAGCTCATAGACTGTTACAATTAAGTTAGGCTTCTTTTGTATTAACATATGATCAAATCGTTGGCACAATATGCATTCATGATCCCTTTTAATCATTAGGTTTTAGCAATTTGTAAATCAGAGGTGTGTGTAATTATACATTCAGCATTATTCAATCAAAACACAATTATATTAAGATGGGTTGTGATACAAATGTAACTACTGTATAAAACTCATTTAGCACAATATCAAAGTTGGGAACATACCATTCAGCTTGAGCCATGATTGGGATGGTTGTGGGGATGTCAAATGATAACATATAACAATTACAGCATGGAAACAGGCCATTTCGGCCCTTCTAGTCCATGCTGAACACTTACTCTCACATGATGGCTTTATACATAGGAATGGGATTTCCACGCAGTGGGACTTTGCTGATATGGATATCAAGCACCCTTGTATCATTAAATCCTGTGATTTCAACTTGTTGTTAGGTTACAGAGTTAAAATGTCATACAGCGTGGACAGAGGCCCGACAGTCAGCTGAATCTATGATGACTACTAACCACTCGTTTACACTAATCCAATATTAACTCCATTTCACTTTCCCCATTCTCCCCACACTACAACCTATGAACCTTCACATCTCTGGGATGTGGGAAGACACCCATGCCCTCACAGGGAGAATGCAAAACTTCCTACAGACAGCTTCCAAGCTCGGGGTTAAACCTGGATCGTTGGAGGTACAGCTGTGAAACAGCACTTCTGATAGGCTGGTTGATAGGCATGGGACCTAGCCCGCAAGGACCATTGTAGAAAAGGACACAACTCAATACCAGCTAAATTCTCCTTGTAGAAGAAGAAAGGCCAGTTGGAAGTCTGTGGGAGGAGAGACCTTTCATCTTTCTGTGTCAGTATGTGTCAGGACCACTTCTTTTTACATTATATGTCAATGGTTTGGATGATGGAATTGATGGCTTTGTGGCCAAGTTTGCAGATGACACAAAGATTGGATGAGGGGGAGATAGTGTTGAGGCTGCAGATGGACTTGGACAGACTAGGAGAATGGGCAAAAGTAGCAGATGGATAAGTGTATGGTCATGCACTTTGCTAGAAAGAACAAAAAGACTGTTTTCTAAACAGGCAGAAAAAAAAATCCAAGGTGCAAAGGGATTTGGGATCCACATCACAAACAAGAGAAAATCTATAGATGCTGGAAATCCGAGCAACACACACATAATGCTGGCGGAACTCAGCAGGCCAGGCAGCATCTATGGAAAATAGCAGTCGATGTTTCATGCCGAAGTCCTTCAGTAGGACTGGAGAAGAAAAGCTGAGGAGTAGATTTGAAAGGTGGGGAGAGGGGAGAGAGAAACAACAGGTGATAGATCAAACTTGGAGGGGGAGAGATGAAGCAAAGTGATAGGGAGTTGATAGGTGAAAGAGTCAAAAGGCCAAGGAAGAAAGAAGAAAGGAAGGGTGGGGGGTAGAAGCACCAGAGGGAGGCAATGGGAAGGAGATAAAATAAGAGAGGGGAAAAAAGAATAGGAAATGTTGAGGGGTGGAGGCATTACTGGAAGTTTGAGAAATCGATGTTCATGACATCAGGTTGCAGGCTACCCTAACGAAATATAAGGTATTATTCCTCCAGCCTAAGTGTGGCCTAATCACGAAAGTGGAGGAGGCCATGGATTGACATATCGGAATGGGAATGCAAACTGGAATTAAAATGGGTGGGAGATCCCACTTGACCTGGCAGACGGATCGTTGCTGCTCAGCGAAGTGGTCTCCTGATCTATGTTGAGTCTCACCGATATATAGGAGTCTTTCACAGGTGAAGCGTCGTCTCACCTGGAAGGACTGTTTGGGGCCTTGAATGGTAATGAGGCAGGAGGTGTACTGACAGGTGTAGCACTTGTTCCGCTTGCAAGTGCCAGGAGGGAGATCAGTAGGGAGGGACAAATGGACAAGGGAGTTGTGTGGGGAGCGATCCCTGTGAAGAGCAGAAAGTGGTGGGGGGAGGAAAATATCTGGGGATTTCCCATCCACCAGCACCAGCCTCATAGTTCCCACACCCTGCACCTCCTGTTCCTACCTCCTCCCCATAATCCATAAACCCACTTGTCCAGGTAGACCAATTGTTTCAGCTTGTTCCTGACCCACTGAACTCATATTTGAATACATCCATTCTGTTTTATCCCCCCGGTTCAGTCCCTTCCTACCTACATCCGTGACACCTCACATGCTCTCGATCTTTTCCAGGACTTCAGGTTCTCTGACCCCCATCATCTTATTTTCACGTTGGATGTCCAGTCTCTATACACCTCCAACCCCCACCAGGAAGGCCTCAAAGCTCTCCTTTTCTCTCTGGACACCAGACTCAACCAGTTCCCCTCCAGCATCTCTCTCCTCCACTCTAAATAATTTCTCCTTTGGCTCCTCCCATTTCCTTCAACCAAAAGGGCTAGTGATGGGCACTTGCATGGGTCCCAGCTATGCCTGCCTGTTTGTCGGCTAAGTGGAACAGTCTATGTTCCAAGCTTATATTGGTGACCGTCCCGTACTTTTCCTACCCTACATCGACGACTGCATTGGTACTGCTTCCTGCACCTGTGCTGAACTCACTGAGCAACTTCAATTCACTCACTCACTGAATTCACTGCCTCCATCTATTACCCTGCCCTCAAATCCACCCGGTCCATTTCTGACACCTCCCTCCCCTTTCTCCACCTATCTCCGGAGACAGCTTATCCACTGATGTCTATTATAAACCAATGGACTCTCACAGCTACCTGGACTATACCTCATCCCATACTGTTACTTGTTAAAATGCCATCCTCTTCTCTCAATTCCTCCATCTCTGCCACATCTGCTCTCAGGATTCATTCTAGAATGAGGGAGATGTCTTCCTTTTTCAAAGAAAGGGGCTTCCCCTCCTCCACTATCAACACTGTCCTCAACTGCATCTCTTCCATTTCACGCACGTCTGCTCTTACCCCATCCCTCTACCACCCTACCAGGGATAGGGTTCCTCTTGTCTTCAGTTACCACCCCACCAGCCTCCGCATCCAGCATGTAATTCTCTGCAACTTCCACCACCTCCAACTGGGTCCCACCACCAAACACATTTTTCCCTCCCCCCCCCCCTTACTGCTTTTCACAGGGATCGCTCCGTACGTGACTCCCCCATCCCTTCCCACTGAAATCCCTCCTGGCACTTATCCTTGCAAGCGGAACAAGTGCCACACCTGCCCTTACACTTCCTCCCTCACCACCATTCTTAGGGGTCATATACTGCGTTTTTGGTGCTCCCAGTGAGGCCTCTTGTATATCGGGGAGACCCGACGCAGATTGGGAGACAACTTTGCAGAGCATCTACCCATTGTCCGCCAGAAGAAGCGGACCTCCTAGTGGCCACCTATTTTAATTCCACTTCCCATACCCATTCCAATGGCCTCCTCCACCGTCGTGATAAGGCCACACTTAGGCTTATGCTGGACCTTATATTTTGTTTGGGTAGCCTTCAACCTGATTGCATGAACATCGATATCTCAAACTTTCAGTAATGCCTCCCTGTCCCACCATATCCCCTTTTCCATCTCCTATGTTATCTCCTTGCCTGCCTATTGCCACCCTCTGGTGTTCCTCCCCCCTTTTTTTCTTTCTTCCATGGCCTTCTGTTTCTTTCACTAATCAACTTCTCAGCTCTTTGCTTCATCCCTCCTGCTCTTAGTTTCACCTGGTTTGCAAGCGTAAGTGCTACACTTGTCCCTACACCTCCTCTCTCACCACCATTCTCTCACCAAACAGTCCTTCCAGGTGAGGCAACACTTCACCTGTGAGTGTGTTGGGGTCATCTATTGCATCCGGTGCTCCCGGTGCGGCCTCCTCTACATCGGCGAGACCCGATGCAGATTGGGGGACTGCTTCGTCGAGCACCTCCGCTCCATCTGCCACAACAGACAGGATCTCCCGGTTGCCACCCACTTCAACTCTCCGTTACATTCCCATTCGGATACGTCCATACATGGCTTCCTCTACTGCCATAATGAGGCCAAACTCAGGTTGGAGGAGCAACACCTCATATATCGTCTGGGTAGTCTCCAGCCCCTGGGTATGAACATCGAATTCTCCAACTTCCAGTAATTCCCTCCCCCTCCCTTTCCACATCCCACTTTCACTCTGCCTCCTCTTCTAGCTGCCTATCACCTCTCTCATGATTCTGCCTTCTTCTACTACCCATAGTGCTTTCCCCTTACATTCCTTCTTCATCTCTCCGGCCTATCTCCTCCCTGCTTCTCTTCCCCAACCCCTTGATCTTTCTTCTGATTGGTTTTTCACCTGGCACCTTCCCTCTCCCCCCACCTTCCTTTATAGGGCCCCTGCCCCCTCCTTCTTCAGTCCTGATGAAGGGTCTCAGCCCGACCTGCTGAGTTCATCCAGCTTGTTTGTATGTGTTGATTTGACCACAGCATCTGCAGTGTACTTTGTGTTCACCTGTCACCTGGTGTTTCTCTCTCCACTCCCCCCACCTTTCAAATCTACTCCTCAGCATTTTTTCTCCAGTCCTGCCGAAGGGTTTTGGCCTGAAACGTCGACTGTGCTTTTCTTTCCCTATAGATGCTGCCTGGCCTGCTGAGCTCCTCCAGCATTTTGTGTTGTGTTGGGAGTCCTCATACTGGATTCCCTAAAGTTATCTTGCAGGTTGAGTCGGTGTTGAGGAAGACACTCATCTTGTGAGGACTAGAGTATAAAAGCAAGGGCGTAACGCTGAGGCTTCATAAGTCACTGGTGAGGCCTCACTTGGACTACTGTGAGCAGCTTTGGACAGTTCATCTAAGAAAGGATGTGCTGCCGTTAGAGAGAGTTTGGAGAAATCCATGAACAATACCTCATCATTACTTTTTTTGCACAATTTATTTTTGTAATTTATAGTAGTTCCTGTTCAGCTCGGTATTTTGCATTGTAGGCCTCTAGATGGCAGCATCACACTGATTATCACACGCAGAGAGGCACTGCCTAACTACATCGCCCAGAGCCTACAGCTGCAACCAGCATCCTGCCCATGTTGCAGATGAACTCCAAGTCTGCCACTGTTGAGTAATTACAGCATGTAATGTTCTTTTTTCAACTTTCAATTTCCAGCAAATGAATGTTTTTGCCTTCTGACAGCTGCTTAAAAATTATTAAGCACCTGTTCTTGTCGGTGGTGGGGGAGTGAATAGTGCATTTTTACTTGCAGTGTACTGTTGGAAAATTTAGTGATGTATCTAAGCTATTGATCTAGGACAGGGGTCGGCAACCCGCGGCTCTTTCATCTCTGTGCTGCGGCTCCCCGTGGTTTGTTAGTTTTTGAAATGTAATTCGAAATTTGAAGATTATGGTAATCTTGTACAATCTAAAAACGTTGTGGAGACCCCATTTCCTGGCACATCCGAACCGGCTCACAATTAGCCACCGTTTTGGCTAAGGGAGATAGCCTACGGGGGTTTGGGAGTACGTGTCTTTTGGAGCATCCGCGCCCACGGGGACGGGTTGAGGGAGGCTTTAAATCAAGGCTGTTTAGTTTGAATAAAGTTACTTTTGACTGCAGTGTCTTTATTTTAGTGCTGTGTGTAGTGCTACACCGCTACAACGTGTTTTTTATCGCTATTAATATACATCACCACTGCCAATGCCTGACACCCGCCAGTGCACGCTTTCTTTTAATTCTTCGATCCAAGGTAGGCTAACTATGGAGTAACCTTCAACCCAACGTCTTTTTTTCGGAGTTCAAAATGTAATTTTGCATGCAGAAATGTAATTTCATTTTCTCTGCAGGAGTTCATCAATTTCATAAATGCAACACATTATAGTTTGTTTATACATAGCATAAAGGCAAGAAAAAACTTTGTATGCAGTGTTATTTCATTTTAAATGTCAAACGGGTTTTGTGGCTCCCAGTGTTTTCTTTTCAGTGGGAAATGGGTCCATATTGGCTCTTTCAGTGGTAAACGTTGCCGACCCCTGATCTAGGAGCACCCACAGTAACAGGCCGGGCCCTGCTTGTGGTGTGTGTGAGAGAGAAGCCTGGGGCTGGAGCAACTAGCACCAGCCAGTGTGGACAGGGGCTCAGGATGACAGCCGGTGGGTGGGGGTTGAGGAAAAGGTGAGTTGAAATTGGGAGGGGCCTGGTACACCACTAGATGTGAAGGATAGTTGGGGTGGTGGACTTACTGGTGGGTGGGGAGGGGGAATGCTGGCTCAGTTCGACGAGTGGATGGATAGCGGAAGGGAGATAATCGGCAAATTAGGCAGGTCAACGGCTTCAGCTGTGCCAGCTGGGCAAAAGTATGAGCCAGGTTCTCGGACCTCTTTCATGATGAAGCGAGGCTGACAGAAGCAATGGAAGCTTGTTTCTGTTGAACCAACATACACAAGATGCTGGAGGAACTCAGCAGGTCCGGCAGCATCTATGGAAATGAATAAACAGTTCACAGTTCAATCTGAGACCCTTCCTCAGGACTGAGAAGGAAGGGTGAAGATGGCAGAATAAAAAGTTGGGGGCAGGGGAAGGAGGCTAACTGGAAGGTGAAAGGTGAAGCCAGGTGGGTGGGTAAGGTCAAAGGCTGGAGAAGAGAGAATCTGATAGGATAGGAGAGTGGACAACAGAAGAAAGGGGAAGAGGAGGGAACCCGGGAGAAGTGATTGTTAAGTGAGAAGAGGTGACGGGTCAGAATGGGGAAGAGAGGAAGGGGGAAGTGGGGGATTTTTTTTACTGGAAGGAGAAATTGCCTCTGGTTGAGTACACCATCGAAGAGTCAGAAGGCAGCAGAGATCACAGGGGGAGAGAGGGTCTCACTGAACTCCCGTCCAAGAGAAGATTTAAACTTCTTCAGAGTAGGCATCCCTCGAAGGTGCTTTCTGCTGAAGTGGCTCAGCAGCAGAGTGCGTACAAAAAGGCATCTGCGCTCCCTTCACGTGCACGCGGCATGCTACTGAAAATCAGTGCCCACCGTGGCTGAGTGCACCAGATGCAGGGAGTACCAGAAACTGCGGTTCTGTACGAACTATCTGGTTATGTCCAGGGTGTTCCATGATATGTTATTTCTGCTAGAAATTGAACTGAGTGGTATCTAACACTACAAGGTGCAATTTCTCTGTAGCCTTGTTTCCCATCTACATGGCAGCTACTGAGCCCTCTACTGGTGACAGGCTGCAGAATAACAAAGGCTCCTCACAATATCAAAGTGGCCTGGCTCAGACTTGGAGAGTTAAGGGCTGTGAGGGCCCGCTCTCTCACAGTGGTGCTGTTAGACCGAGGCTGCAGCAAACAAGCACAGCTCCCACATTATTCTGTGATCTAGTAAGACATGTAGGACATCAGATTAAGAAAAGAAACGCAGTCAGTTGGCCATGACATTTAGGTACAATTCCACTGAGTTTTCAGTTTAGTTTCCCTGAAGAAACTAAAACCACAGAATTCCATTTAGAAGGAATCCTTCGTGAGCGTCACTGATCTGGACAACCACATTGTCCCAGACACACCAGAATTTCTACAGATGTTGGAAATCTTGAGCAACACATGAAATGCTGGAGGAGCTCAGCGGATCAGGAAGCATCAATGGAGGGAAATAGACAGCTGACGATCTGGGCTGCGACTTTTCATCGGGACCCGACCCGAAATGTTGACTGTTTGTTTCCCTCCATAGATACTGCCTGACCTGCAGAGTTCCTCCAGCTTTGTGTGTGTATTACCCATGTTGTCCTAAGAGTACTCCGTGACAAGCTCTCCCAGGTAGTGATTCAAGATCCCAAGTCAGCATCCTCAGACACACAAGACTGCAGATGCCGGAATCTGGATAAAAAATTGCTGAAGGAACTGATAGGGCCAGACGGCATCTGGATGAATGGTCTTGACCCAAGACGTAACTCTTCATTTCCATCCGCAGTTGCTGCCCTGCTGAGTTCTTCCTTGTTTTATGTTCCAGGTTTACATCTACCTTCAGCCAGAGCACTGCACAGTCAATAACAACCTTCAGTGCTCCACACAGGGAAAGATTAGGCTTCAATTACCCAACAATGGGGAGAAATTACTTCTTGCTATTTCATTTCTGAGCAAATATTCTGGCAGAAAGTCTATTATAACCTCAGTAAGAAAAAGGCAGAGATTCACTTCTTCCTTGAATTCATTTGTGACTGAATTGACGAGCCAGGAAGCTTCTAATGTCTTCTTGAGACCTTTGAGTTCTTCCTCAGTATTGACTATACCTCTCATAGCTTGATTATCATTTGCAAATTTTATTTGATGTTAAATTCAGCATTCATGTTTGTGGGAAATAATTGACCATCTCTTTACACTTTTTATTTAGCCTTCCTTGCAGAGAGGAAGTGGAGTGGCTGGTGGATTGGAGTGAGAAAGGCAACGCAAATCTGAACGTAGGATAGACCAAGAAGGTCACTGTGGACTTCAGGAAGGCGCAGATGAACCTTTCCCCTCTGTGAAAACATGGCTTGCCATACAGAGGGTTAAGAGCACCAAGTTCCTGGGAGTTCACATCATGAATGACCTCACCTGGTCCCTTAATATCACCACATTGAACAAGAAGGCACAGCAATGCCTCCCCTTCCTAAGGAGATTGGGGCAAGCGAAGCTCCCACCCCACTCCCTCCCACCACCTTAACTGCATTTTACAGGAGCACTCTTGAGAGCTTCCCGACAGGCTGTACCTCCATCTGGTATGGGAGCAGATGAGTATTGGACCAGGTTCCTACAAAGGACTGAGAGAACAGCTGAGAGGATCTTAGAAATCACTGGGGTCTCCCCACCATCCATAGGGGACATTTATCAAGCGTGTACACAGGGCCTTTAGTACCGTCAAACATTCTACCCATCCATCCAGCATCCTTTTTGACTTTCTACCATCAGGCAGGAGACTCTGATGCATAAAAACAGTCAGGATGGGAAACAGTTTCTTCCCTCAGGCCATTGGGCTTCTGAACTTCTTGCCGCATCACATTCAAAGTGTCAACGGTTAATCTATTCTACGATATTTAATTTATGCACTTTACTTTGTATGTTTCTGCAAAATTCATCTGTAGATTTTATCTTCAATTTCCTGAGTTATTATGCCTTATGCAATATGTGTGGTATGCGTACTACTGTGCTTTAAAACCCTGGTCTGGAGAACATTGTCTCGTTTGACGGTATACAGGTATATAGTTAAATGACAATAAATTTGACTTGACTTGATCTATTCTCCTCTTTGCACTGTAGACAGATTATTACCAGTTCAGCCATTTGTACCTTGATTCAAGCATTACCTTGTGCATGTGTGAAAGTCTGTGATTGGCTCTGGGAATTAAAGTATTCCAAGCTGCTTTCCACATTCTGCTTTCTGTGTTACCCTTTCAGGTTTCTATCAGATTAATTAAAATAACTTATTCTTTGCAAATCCATGGTGGCTTCATTAAAGTGATGATATCTGCATTCAGATTCTTTTCAATCACTGCCTCTTATTAGAATCCTGCTCCTTCCATTTACATCTTTATTTGTTGATTATTCTTTCATTCCTAGGTTTAAGTCACATCTGTTTTGTATACAGGAGCAACATAAGGTTTCCTGTGATATTCTGAGACAAGTTCCACTTCCACAGAATTCTTGTACACAAGAGTCACACGAGAGATAAGTTTTTTACTCAGAGGCTGGTGGAACGCACTGTCTGGTAGAGGCAAATACATTAGAGGTTGTTAAAAGATATTTGGATAGGCACACGGATGTAAGGAAGATGGAAGGATATGGACATGGTGTAGGTAGGAGTGTTAGTGCTTTTAAAAATTTACTTTTTAGCTAGTTTGGCATAACATTGTGCGCTGAAGGGCCTGTTCCTGTGCTACACTGTTCTATGTTCTATGCACAATAATTAGGATCCGAAGAAGATCACATGTCTGTCCAACTACTCATTAAGATAATGACTGCCCTTCTAACCCAGGCACTAATTTGGACCTCTTCTATCCAAAAATCTAAAGATCTCTGTTTTCTAAGAACTCAGCGATCGATCCTCTTGATTAGACGGTTCTAAAATTTCATTACCCTCTTCTATTTCTTTGCAGTTCACTGTAGAAGGCCATTCACCCCCCTGAATCTATGCTGACTCACAGAGCAATTCCATTTGTGCATCAATATTTCATGTAATATAAGATAGAGACAGAAAATGGTGGAAATTCTCAGCTTTTCACACCACAGTGGACAGAGACAACGTATCAAGTCATCAGAATTGCCCAACATGGTGAGAATTTTCTGTTTGTATTTTAAATTTCTAGCGCTGGCAGTTTAAAGAAGAAGAAGTTCTACAACCTATTCCCACAATCCCATTCCACCGACACTAGGGGTAATTTACAGTGGCTAAATAACCTACCTACCCGCACATCTTTGGGATGCAGAGGGGAAACCGGAACACCTCGTGGAACCTCACGTGATCACAGTGAGAATGTGCAAACTCCACATAAACATCTCCAGAGGTCAGGGTTGAACATGGGGCAACCGAGCAGTGAGGCAGCAAGACTCTGCTGCTGACATTGAGCTATTGAGCTTCCCTAGAAAGTAGGGTGGCGAGTGAAGTGTTCCAATGTAACTTCCAGTCTGAAATGTTACTACGACGTTCTCATTCTCTTCTCTTCATGATGGGGTGGCGTAGTGGTTAGCACAACACTTTACAGAACAGGTGACCCGAGTTCAATACCCACGCCTGTCTATAAGGAGTTTGTATATTCTTCCTGTGACCTGTGTTTCCTCTGGGTGCTCCGGTTTCCTCCCACAGTCCAAAGACTTACCGGCTGGCAGGTTAATCGGGCATTGTAAATTGTCCCATCATTAGGCCAGGATTAAATTGGGGGATTGCTGGGCGGTGTGGCTTGAAGTGCAGAGGGCCTAGTAAAAAAACTAAAAAGAATAAAGTAAAGATTCACTTCTGCGTCTTTTCTTCCTTAGCTTCTGAATGGTTAAAAAGGCCTGTAAATACTGTAAACTCAGTCTCCTTTTATCCCTTCCTGATAGCTTACACAGGGACAGTTAAAAGCTTGCAGATTTATAGGACCCTAAGAGTTAGGCCATTTGGCCCATCAAGCTTGCTTTGCCATTTCATCATGACTGATCCATTTTTCCACTCAGCCGCAATCTCCTGCCTTCTCCCCGTCCCTTCATGCCCTGACCAATCAAGAATCTATCGACTTCTGCCTTAAATATACATAAAGTCTAGACCTCTGCAGCTGCCTAGATACATCCACAGATACAATACTCTCTGGCTAAAGAAATTCCTCCTCATATCTGTTCTAAAAGGATGCCCCTCTATTCTGAGGCTGTGTTCTCTGGTCTTAGACTCTCCCACCATAGGAAACATCCTCTCCACATCCGCTCTATCAAATGGCCTTACACCATTCAATAAGCTTCAATTAGGTCACCCCTCATTCTTCTGAATTCTAGTGAATACAGGTCCAGAGCCATCAAATGCTCTTCATATACACTTCATAGTGAGAGTAAGCGTTCGGCACGGACTAGAAGGGCCGAGATGGCCTGTTTCCGTGCTGTAATTGTTATATGGTTATATGACAGGCTGTTCAATCCTGGAATCATTTTCATGAATCTCCTTTGTACCCTCTCCAACCCCAGCAAGACCTTTCTAAGGTAAAAGACGCAAAATTCCAAGTGAGGCCTCACCAGTGTTTTATAAAGTCTCAACATTATGTCCTTGTTTTAAAGGTTCAAAGGTACATTTAATGTCAGAGAAATGTATACAATATACATCCTGAAATGCATTTTCTTCGCAAACATCCACGAAAACAGAGGAACATCCCCAAGAATGAACAGTTAAATGTTAGACCCCAGTCCCTCCCAGCTCCCGTCTCCTGTGCATAACTGTTCTAGTTCTCCTGAAATGAAAACTAACTTCGCATTTTCCTTCCTCACCACAGACTCAACCTACAAATTAACCTTCAGGGCATCCTGCACAGAGACTTCCAAGTCCCTTTGTGCCTCAGAGTTTTGTACTTTCTCTCCATGTCTGCTGCTGACCTCATGCTCCATTGTTTGCTAGTTTACAGTATTGTTTATTTGCTTATCTGGGTGTCTGGAGTGTCCTGGGAGTGGTCTCAGCTCTGGTGAAGGGGCTTGTTGTCATCACTTCTGGGCAGTGCCCATTAGACACTCTGCTCTCAGCTGTCACTCGACAGGTGCCAAACCCTGTACACTGCTTTGGCAGGTGGGCTAAACCAAGTGGGAGTAGCTGGTGGGCCTCGTACCTCGGTGAGATAGGGACGTGCCTGGCCTAGCGTGTAATGTCAGGATGAGATCAACAACGAGACCCAATGGCCAGGAAGGTGGGTCTACAGTATTTCCTGTAGAACCAAAGGCACAGATGACCTACTGCAGCCATTGGAGACCTCAACTGTAATGGCTACTCGTACTACTGGACCCAAACTTCTGAGATCAAAAGAGTGGAACTGCCCCAGTGTAATGGTTCTTCCACCTTAGAAACTCCTTCATGAAAGTTTCTTTGTGCAGTTCACATCAGTGAGGAACTGCACGGATCTACCCGTCGTTGTTGGATACAATGGACAACCAATCATCATTCAGTTTTACATTGAATATGAACATTGCTGGAAAGGCCAGAGTTAATTATCCACCCCTAACAGCTATTTGGACTGATTACACTGTTGGACAATTCTGAAGTTCAATTGAGAGTTAATTGCAGAGGTGAGTTGGGAATGAAATATTTATGGATGAATGTGTCTTCACAATATTACTGATGCAGCTAGTACCCTCCTTTTTCCCTCTCCTCCTTGAACATCCTGCAAAATTCTGTTGTCACTCCTACGTCTCTTTATGGTCGTATTTCAATCTCTTCTATTGTTTCTCGATCACTGAATAACTAACATCTGAAAAGCACTGCCAGAAGTTGTAGTGGAGGCAGTTTCAACTGTAGCATCAAAAAGAACCTCCAGAAGGACCATAACCTTGTCATGGTTTGGAGGCTTTCATGCCTCAATGAGCCAGACAGCTATGCTGGCTGGAGTCAGGGTCTTGTGCTTTGATTCTTCATAGAGTCGCCCGTGCCAAACAGGTCAAAGAGTAAAGGCCAAACTAAGAGTGGTCCATTAGTCCTCCAGATGCAGGGTTCCAGCTCATGATTGGTCAAAAGATTGTTACAGAAGTAGCAAGGAAGAATCCTTCTATATTTGTGAGCGATGGTATGATGGCCAAGGACAGAGAAATGGAGGACATTCATTGCTGCTCTAAGCACCAGCAGCATAACAGGCAGTAAGTATTCACAAAGAAGCTGGATGCGAGGGGAATAACTTGTAAGGCATGGCTGTGGGACTAACTGCATTGCTCCTACATAGAGATGGTGTGGGCCAAAATGGCCTTATTCCGCAGAGCAATCACTCTACACTCCATACTTCGCAGTGTCAATTTCATTTGAATTGTGCTTTGTGAATTAAATACACTACTGTATTTCTTCATTATTTATGTCCAAAACGATTATCCCAAAATTAACCAGCAAAACTGTATCCAGCATAACTCCTGGCTAATTTCTTCTCAACACCAAGTACTTTCCTAATGGATAACAACAACAGAAAGTGCTGTGTACTTGCCAGTAGATTCTGAGTCAACAGAAAATGTATATTGAGAGCAACGAGTGAATAGGAGAGGAGACAAATTTTTCTTTGTAAAATCTGAGCTATTTGTTCTCACCGCACTGATCCTGAAACCTCTGATTAACTAATTGATACGCAGCTCTGCTGCCATAATATGACTCAATGGACATGGAGGAATATATTACTACCTGAATAAATGATTGCTGAGAAATGCACCTCTTTTATCCTCGACAATTGTGTTAGACATTTGTTAATTGCAGCAATTTAGATAATTTCACATATCACTGCAGCTTTGAGAAAACTGCCAACTTTTACCCAGTTAGTATCGCACATCTAATTGAGAGAAAATCACCTGTTGCAACCACAGGTTAATCTCAATCGTTTGTCTACAGAAGTTCATTATTGTGATTGAATGGTAAATATTAATCTGTGGATTTAAGAATTCTTCGGCAAGTGTCATTAATAACTCTGCCAAACTTTCTATAATTGTTTTTAAAACTATGAACATCGCTTTTAATGTGTAAGGCCGTTGAAGTATTTTCTTTCGAATCTCATCATGGGAAGACATACTTTACAGAATATATCAATGCGACCGATTGTTGAAGATCCAACTAGATTGAGCAAACCAATGGCAATGAAAATACTATCTAGTTATTAATTAATTACTTGCAGGTTTGAGGAAACTAAAGTGAATCATTACTTTTATGTAAATTGGTATAAAATGAAAGGTAGACATTACTGATATGGTATCATATTAATGAGCTTTTCTCAAGGAGAGCTAATCTTAACCAGCTGTGCGGCAATGCTTAACATCCAACTTATCTAAGTAAAATTATTTGTAAGATGCATTGTATAAGGATTCAAAGTCAATGTTGCATTGGGTTGCCTTCATTATTTTTGAATTCTGTCTGTAATTTCAAATAAAATCATAATGTATTTCTTATTTAGAGTTATGTGACAAATCCTTCAGTCGTACAAAGAAGCTGGTGAGCGATTTCTGAAGGGAGTACCTTACGCAGAGGTTTGAGTTTTGTCTCCATTATGAAATCGTATTTACAGAGTTCACAGCAGCGCGTGTCAGAGCTCTTGATCCACTGGTGCAGGCAGGCCTGGTGTACGAAACGGAGTGTCCCTGTACAGCGACAAGGTGTGATGAGTGGACTGTCGTCATCTCCTTCACAGTGGCAGATCCTGAGAGAAGAGAGGTTCAGTGAAATTCAGTGATGTTGGGAAAAAAATGCCAACAGGATGAGAATGGCATGGACAGATGCTGGTCACCAAATGTAGAATTGCTTATTTCACCCACACAAGTGATTTCCATTCAATATGATATTACAGATTAATAGCATTGACTTCAGTAGTTACTTTCCACCCTAATGGACCAGGATTTGAGTCCTACCGGTACAACTTTGATTTGACTATCATTATTTACCTCAGAAAGGGATAATTCTCTGTCAAGGAAGCAAACCGTTTGGTTGGATGTGAAGTGCAGAATTAATGCATGTGATTAATACGTGTTTTCTTCTGTGATAAAAGGCTACTGTTGGAAGCTATGGAAAATGTGGGCTCAATTGCTCCCATTTTCCATAGAAATTAGATTAGTCATCACAGTAAAGTGCTTGGGGAATAAAGTACAATCAAATGAACATTTGTAACTCGGAATGCTTGGTAAAGCATACTCATTCACGATAAAAATGGTCTAATATTAATTTGTGAGCTTAAATTGAAGTGATAAAATTCATCTTCACTATGAATGATGATTTATTGGTCAATAAAAATAAAATGGGGCAATTTTCCCTGTCGGTTTTCTGTTGGTATGGTACCTCACTGTCCCTCACTCAGAATAACAGACAGCAATTTATTCAATGCAGCAGCTGTGAGGATCAATTGCACTAAGTAAAGAGATGCTGAGGGAATCTGAAATCAGATTTCTTTCACTTGAAGCCAGTTCTATAGCAGATTTTTTTTTTTTGTCATTTGGACAGGTATATGGAGCCCAGAAAAGTAGAAGGATATGGGTAACCCTAGGTAATTTCTCAGGTAAGGGCATGTTCGGCACAGCTTTGTGGGCCGAAGGGCCTGTTTGTGCTGTAGGTTTTCTATGTTTCTATGTTTATTTTCATGTACATTGACAAGTTTTTTTAATGTGTTCTCCCACCATAAGATGCAACATTCCCCCCCACTCCTCCAATGCAATCACAACTCGGGGAGGGGGTTGAGATAATTATTTATCTCAGTGGATGTTGCTCATCTATCTGAGGTCTCTCTCCTCTTCAGTGATAATGGAGTGAGGTGAGCAACCTAGAAACTCAGACACTGATCCCGGACCAGCGTCTTAATATGACCAGAGATCTATTGGCTCTGAGCAATGTTCATCAAGTGTGAAATAATGCTGCTTTCGGTGTCTGCTTCAGACTTTGATTCACCTCCCACCTAGATTAATACATCTTCAACAGAGTGTCATTCCTTTAATATTGGACTACATGTATTTAGTGTTCATGTCTCCAGAATAAACGTTAAACCTCTGAGCTTCTGATTCAGAAATAAATGCACCACCACTGGGCACATCACACTTGACTTTACCCTATGCTGAGCAACTTAAGCCTCAATGAATAAGGAAGCAGCATTTTACAAAAACATACTTCACTGGGGTGAAATTCATTTCCATGCTTCCTGACATCTGCTTCCCCAACATGTCCACACTATCTACTTTAAACCCTATTCTTGTGTGTGTTTTTTTACTAAATGGTGCGTAATGAAGAATTTGTATTGTAAGGATCAACAAAACATCAATATCACTGAAGTTGCTCTCTTATCATTGGTAGTTCCAGGAAAGGGGCCATTTTTTGCCTCTTGTATTCTTATGTCATAATACACTGAGAGGGATATATACAAACCCGCAAAGCAGTGCTGTCCTTTGATCAAATGGTGTTCTTGGTTTCATGAAAGAAGCTTAGGTTAAAAGAACAGGGCAGTTATGTTCAGCCTTTAGGGAACACTCAAAAGACTGTATGACTATTACATCCATGTGGTCTCTGCGATTTACAAAGTGTATTGAAGAGATTTACTGTAATATTCTAAGGATGAGTAATTTCAGCGGCAAGGTTAGACTGGAGAAGTTTGAGATTTATTTCATGAGCAAAGAAATTTGAACTAGGTAGAGCATACCCGATAATTAAATACCCCATAACACTAATCTTACCTACTGGTGTGGAAACACCAATGCCCTTGAAAGAAAAATCCTACAAAAAGTAGTGGATATGGTCCAGTCCATTACACTTAAAGCCCTCCCAACCATTGAGCACATCTACATAAAAGACTGTTGCAGGAAAGCACCATCGATCATCAAGGGCCCCCACCACCCAGGAAATGCTCTTTACTCCCTGTTGCCATCAGGAAGAAGGTACAAGAGCCTCTGGACTCGAACCACCAGGTTCAAGAACAGTTACTACCTCTCATGATCAAACTCTTGAATAAAAGGGGATTACGGAATTCAACTTCACGGGCCTCATCATTGAAGCGTTTTCCCATCACCAACTAACTCACTTTCAAGGACCCTTCATCTCATGTGCTCAATATTTATTGCTTATTTATTTATTGTTATTGTTTCTTCTTTTGGTATTTGCACAATTGTCTTCAGCACTCTGGTTGAACCTAGTTGGACACAGTCTTTCATTGCTACTGTTATGGCTATTACTCAATAGATTTGTTGAGTATGCCCAAAAGAAAATGAATCTCAGGGTAGTATATGATGATATATATGTATTTTGATAGCAAGTTTACTTTGAACTTCGCTCTGATTCGCTCTAGATACTTCAACTCACAGATAAGGGTACGATATAGTGGTCACCAGCTTGTACACCTCTGGGATATGGGAAGAAAGCAGTACATCCATTAGGAGAATGTGCTAACTCCACACAGACAGTACCAGAGGTCAGGAACAAACCCAAGTCAGCAGTGCTGTGCTGCTATTATGTGCAAATGGAAGTTACTTAAAAGAAATCGTTCTAGTTTTTTCTTAATAATTCTCAATATGTTTAGAAGTGTGTCTGAATGTTTTTAATTAATTACTTTTGATGGAGGTGGATAGAGAATATATGTTGAGGGTGAATACTAGAGGTAGAAATGACATTGCAGAAGTATGAGACTTGGACAGATAGGATATGAGGAAATTTATAAGCAAAAATGGTTGGATATACCTTTAAATTTTGTAAGAGTGAGAAGAAAGGAGCAGCTTTCAGAAGGCAGTGTGAATAGCTTGAAATGATACCTCCCTCAGCAGATGGGTCAATGACTCCTGCTCACCTTTCCTTTATAAGCTTTTCAAGGAAATATATGTGTTAAAAAGCCATGTGTTATTATTTAAATTATTCTATTTTATTTATTTAGAGATACAGCACAGTAACAGATCCTTACGGCCCAAATGGGCCCATGTCACCCAATTACACCCACGTGGCCCATTAACCTACTAACCTCATGTTGAATATACTTCTGTTTTTTGTGATTACCCAACACCTGCCCCCAATTCCCACTGCTATCCTGCCTATCACCCACCAGCCCCTTTGGCCCTCCAGCCCATCTAACAAAGATATGGTGCAGTATATTTCATTGAATGATGGTGAAGCAGCATTTGTATATAACTGTACAATCAGGTGTAATAAATGTGGAACATTGTGGATGCAAAGCTTCCCCTGTTTTCTCTATCTCTAATCATTATTAATGATATTGCAACTTGATTGACAGGATATGGAGAGAAATAAAGAAAACCAGAAAATGATGTTTTAAGAAACATAACAATATTACATTTGAATAAATATATCAGAATTGTATGTTTAACTGCTCTGGGATCTCAAAATAGAGAAGAATGTGCTACGTACATGGTTTCTAATAATGGTGTTCCACAATAAGCTTTTGTATGCAAAATGCAACGTTGATGGTCCCACTTTAGTTTTGGATTACTGGCTCCTCTCTGTAGTTTGACTTACACATAAGAATTTTTGCAATAATTATTGTTACCTTACGCTTTGTTTATCAACAATTTGAATGTTTCAACATACTTCAACTGGGGATCAATTAAATGAATGGATTTAATTGGGGCAGCATGGTAGTGTAGTGGTTCTGACAATGCTCAACAGTACAGGCGACACAGGGTCATCTCTTGCTACTCCCTGTAAGGAGTAGTATATTCTCGCAGTGACCGTGTAGATTTCCTCTGGGTGCTCCAATTCCTCCCACAGTCTAAAGAAATACCAGTTGGTAGGTGAATTGGTCATTGTAAATTGTCCTGTGATTAGGCTAGGATTAAATCGGGGGATTGCTGGCTGGCATGGCTCGAAGGGCCTGTCCTGTGCTGTATCTCAATAAATAAAATAAATGAATAACAAATAATATATGAAACATGTGATTTCATTTGCTTATGTGGAAATTGCTGACTTCTCAGTTAATAATAGGTTGAACAACCATGTAGTAAATACAAAGGAAACTGATTAATGTGAGGATGAATAGGCCATTTTGAACACACTGACAACATTGAATGATAAACACTAATACTATTGCCTTTCATTAGACGTTATAGACAAACCTGCAGACTTCACCATCATCAGGCCATTCATCTGCAGTTTGAGACTGGGTAGCTCTAACTCCCCCGCCGGGCTCAGAATTAATAGCTGTTCCAATCATGCACAGAGGTAATACACTCGTGCTTTTCTCTCTGGATATTTTCATGACGTATTCATCTTCAACAGCGGAGGAACTCTCAGAACCCTTTTCTATAGATATTTTGTTTTGCACACATTTACTTGAGGATTTCTTCCCATCAATGGAAGATATTGGAGATAATGAAATCCCCATTTCTTTGTTATGGAGCATCCTATCTCTTTCTCGGTAGAACATTGCATTACTCCTGTTACAAACTGGGTCAATACTTATCGCACCCCAATCCTTTTCAGAGTCCAGTGACAGCACAGCTGCGTCAGATATCTTCTCTTGTTCTTTGTGGTCTTTGATCTTTCTCTTTCTTTTCCTGAAAGCCTTTGTCCTTTCTGAACTTCTCCTTCGGATCTGAGCCCAGTGATCTTCATCTGACGACGAATCAGAATAATTCCTGCGGAATCCATTAGCTTTTGCACAAAAAAATTTGGGGTGCTTTTCCGAATGCTTGTTGTTTAAGTCCTCACATCTTTCACATAGGTTCCTTTGCTTCCTAATTCTTCGTTTTATATGTTTCCTACCAGAGTCCCTGCTGAAAATGTTGAGTGCCATGACAGTTGAATATGTGTCACCATCTTCATAACGGGCAGATCTAAGCACAGCATGCAGAGATGGAAAGCGGCAAGTAGAGAATATGGAGGGAAATCATGACAGACATAGCAAAAGAAATGAAAACAAAATGAATTAGTAATTACGTAAATTATTTTCATATACCGATGAAGCAGAAAAACAAGCAAATGAAACACGATAAAGGTAAGGACGTGGTTGAGACTGACACAATTCAAAACAATACTCAACCAACCGCATATCTAAATGCTGCCTTGCCTCACATACCTGCAAATGTCCTGAGTAGACGGGCTGACAGATGTGCGTGACTGGCTCCAGGGAGCTGTTGCAGTTGTAGGACTACTCGCCTGCAAAAGATAAAGGTACAGTACAGTAACTGATTTCCAAGCATGTTCACTGAGTTCATTCAAAGCAGAAGTGTGGAATGTGGTCTTAATCAGGTAATCAGTCTTGAGGGAATCAGGTGTAAGGGAGATAGAAAAGGAATGTAAAAGATGCAATGTTACAATAGTCATGGGAATTTCAATATGTCAGTATGCAGGTAGATTTGGAAAATCAGGTGGGTACTGGATCCTAAAGAGAGGGAATCTCTAGTATGTCTATCAGACAGCTTTTTAAAGCAGCTTGTGGTTGAGCCCTGAATTGGATGTTGTGTAATGAACAGATTTAATTAGGGAGCTTTAGGTAAAGGAACACTTAGGAGGCAGTGATAATTATATGATAGAATTCACCCTATAGTTTGAGAAGGAGAAAATTAAGTCAGATGTATCAGTATTACAGTGGAGTAAAGGAAGTTGCAGAGGCATGAGAAAGGAGCTGGCCAAAGTTGATTGGAAGGGGACACTAGCAGGGATGAAACCAGAACAGCAATAGCTGGAGTTTCTAAGGGGCAATTCAGAAAGTGCCAAATAGATACACCCCAAAGATGAAGAAGTACTCTAAAGGGAGGATGGGGCTACTGTGGTGACAAGAGGTAGCATAAAAGCAAAAAAGAGGGCATATGATACAGCAAAGATCAGTGGGAAGTTAGAGAATTTGCATGCTTTTAAAAACCTAAAGAAGGCAACTAAAATACCATAAGGACAGAATAGAGGAAAATTGGCTAGCTAAAAATATAAAAGAGGACACTAAAAGCTTTTTCAGATGTATAAGGAGTAAAACAGAGGTGAGAGGGGATATTGGACCACAGGAAAATTACACTGGAGAAATAATAATGGGGGACAAAGAAATGGCAGATGAACTTAATAAGTATTTAATGTCAGTCTTCACTGTGGAAGACACCAGCAGTATGCCAGAAATTTGAGAGTGTCAGGGGCAGAACTGAATATAGTTGCTATTAATAAGGGGAAGGTATGTGGGAAGCTGAAAGGTCTGAAGGTAGATACATTACCTGGACCAGGTGGACACCCCAGGATTCTAAAACAGGTAGCTGAAGAGATTGTGGAGGTACTAGTAATGATCTTTCACTAGATTCTTAGTCAAATGACCAAGAATATCTAAAGTCAGCATAGTTTCCTTGGGGGTAAATCTTGCCTGATGAATTTTGTTGAATTTCTTTGAGGAAATAACAAGCAGGATAGACAAAGGAGAGTCAGTGGATGTTACTTACTTGGATTTTCAGAAGACCTTTGACAAGGTGCTGCACACAAGGCTGCTTAACAAGATAAGAGTGCATGCTATTATAGGGTAGATACAAGCATGAATAGAAGATAGACTGATAGGCTGACTGGTAGGAAGCAAAGAGTGGGAATAAATGGGGGCTTTTCTGGTAGACTGAATGCTTTTTTTTCACATTATATGGAAGAGAGAGAAAGAGAGAGAGCGATAATTCAGGTTTTTGTTTTGAACAATTTCACAGTACAGCTGAGTGGCCATGTTAATCATGATTCTCAAAGGTCTTCGAATCAGGATGAAAATTAGACTAGTTGAAGTTTTCTTTCATGATTAAAATATATACCCTCTGAAATTCAATTTGTATTCTAATTTTGTTTTCATTTATTGGTTTTTGGAGCTTCTTAAATTTGTTATTATGTTTGAATTGATATTAGATTATATTAGATAATTAAAATGTTCTAATTATGTTCCTATCCTTTGAACAACTGAGACTATCAGATCCCTCAAGCAAATAGTTTTCAAGTTTTATCTTCCACAACCTATATCAAATTGTGTGTGAAAGGCACTGAACATTGACTGAGTGTAAACTTTACAATAATGATTGGAAAAAGTGTCTATTGTCCACAGATGCCTAGATGTCCTTCTGCCCTTCAAATATTTGTAATTCCTTCTGAAAAGCACGTTCATATTTAGGCATTTAGCTTCATATATAACTCACAAATGACATCTTAGCAAGTCATTGAAGGTCTGCTTGCAGCTTCTATTGCTTTTATTGAGCTGGCCTGCAAGTCAGTGATCCGCTGAGAAGACTTGTTCACTGTGTATTGATTTATCAAGACCCCCAAGGGTAGAGAGTGAAGAATTGGAAGGCAAGAGCCTTTCATCAGTTTGCTCATAACTAGTCTGGCTTACTTATCTCTTCTGAACTTTAAATCGATGACATGAATCCTCTTTCAAGATTCAAGATTGCCTAATGTTATTTCCAGTACACAAGTGCAAGGGAGAACAAATTAATTGTTACTCCAAATCCGACGCAGCACGAAAAACACACAATAAGATAAAGCATACTATTATAAAAAACACAATGTATATAAATACATAAGGTAGTTTATATACATAGATTACAGAGCTAAATTCAATTATAGTTCCTGAATTAAAAGAATTGTATTTTTTATTCTCTACAACCTAATTTTCAATTTACTCTTTGCCACCTGTGACATTGTTATAGAAAGTCTTTCATGCCTAACGATCTTTATTGTTAGCACCAGTCTTATCGCGTGTGATTAGTCACTGCACTTTTTTGAGAAAATCAAATTACACGAGCTGCTAGTAGCCCATCAGAATAATCCAGGTATTGGAAGGGGCAGTATATAGAAACCACACACTTTTGGAGATCAGTTTTGCTTATAAGAAAAAAAACAATGTGTACAAAAGATTTACATGAGCAAGAACAATTCAAAATTCAAACATTCTGTTTAGGGTCCAAACCTTAGATATCAACAAAAGCCAAATTTCTGTTTAGTTAGAATCAATGATTTTCATTAGAATAACCTTTGTTACTCCAATTTCTCTAACTTATTAGATCTAGTGTTATTCCCTATTTAAAAGTTTACAGATTAAACTTTTTACTTATCTCCAGTTAGTTAGAAAACCAAATACAGTTCCTATTCTCAAGTATTATAGTTAACTTCAGTTTCAGCTCCAGGCAGTATAGCTACAAGTTTAAATTCAAGTTCAAAAATTTTATATACACAGTTTAACACCTTTCACGACAATTCTTCAACATCTCAACTCTTAAAAAAAGTAAATCTCATTCAGTAATTTATCAAAGTCTTTGCAAAAATAATTAGTTCTTGCAGAAAGTCATATTCGGATTCTTTTAATGAAAATAAACTTATACGTCCAACCGTATGAAATCCACTGCGTCATTACAGATTTCATTCACACTCTGGTTCTTTATCTTGGGTGGCTCGCCATCTTAATTCTTGGTTCATTGGAATGAAATAGTTGATGATTCACAGGAAGGGAAATTACAAACTTGTACCAAAACTTGACCAAATCCCTTGGTATTATTTTGCAGAACTAATTCCCAACTACACGGTAGGGATCTTGGACACTGGCCTCTGCCGATATTGTCTTGTTATAGCTGCTGCATGACATAGCTGTAGCTTCAATAAATCTTTTATCACTGTTGTCTCTCTTACAGGGGTTTCACCCTGAAGTTTTCTAGTAGGGTAAAGAATACTCACTACTAATTCCACTAAGCAATTCATGTCTTCAGCTTCTAATCATTGCTGCATCCCGCCTCCCCTGCCCTCGCATAGTGTTTTTTTTTCAAATTCTCTCTTTTTTTAAATCAGTTAACCCTGTTTTCATCCCTCCACAGGTGGAACTTTCTAACATTATAACTTTCGGTTTAATTAACCGGGGTTACACTGACATGCTTCCTTACAGGATGAAGTGAGACTGGTCAATGCTGATAGTAGAATATTCAATTCAATTTGTAGCTTCTTGGACGATGATATAGTTAGCTCAGCAGACAGAAAGACCTAGATAATGTTCAGGGCGGGGTGATATGTGGCAAATAACAAGTACCTACACATGAAAGCTATGGAGCTACCTTTGTTGTGTGGACTGCTGAAGCTGGAGAAGACAGGTCATCTACACCTTTACCAGGGCAATTATGGATGGGAAATAAATACTGATTCACCTATTAAATGATTAAAATCAGAAGTTACTTTAATCATGTTTTCATGAGTTCTATCCCTTAATTTTGGGATTAAACTCATTTATTTATATTTCAACTTCAAAAGCATATGATGACATTTACAGCAAAATGGAAATCAAAAAAAATTAAGAGTTTCCAATTCCAGCCAGACGTGAAAGGGACAACCTCGATCAGCTGCTATTATGCACTTCTTTCCTCTCCAGTTTGACTGTATAAAGAGACGCTGATTTGATGCGACTTAATTCTAATAAGTTGTTGGACAGCTTCCACCCATTAATATGTCACATCTAATTCAGATGTAACAGGTTTTATACCTTAAATTTCACTGAAAAATATGCTTTCTTGAATAATACCTATGGCATTGAATTATATTTCATTATGAATATAATGCATACTGCCAAAGGAAACTTGTGTTCAATTGAAATTTCAATAGTGATGTAATATATTTCAGTGGTTTAATCAACTTAAAATAATGTGATTGTGGAATTTCAGATGCATACAGTATACTAAAAGTTACAATAGCAACCAATAATAATTCTTCTAAACCACAGTGCTCCTGAACAATACATCTCCAACAAGTAATAATGAATAAAAAATCAAAGGGCATTGTGCAGCTCCATTCCTGAAAACTTTCTCTATTGTCATCAAGTTGGAGAGCAAGAGATAGCAGCATGGTTCAATTATTCCTTGCCTGTGAACTTTACAATGATTTCAGTATGAACTCAACACAATAGGTGATATTTATTACAGCGAGGTGATTGATAAGAACATAGAATTGTACAGCCTCTTGTTGAGGTCTTGGAGAAGGTGCAGAAGAGGTTTACCAGGATGTTAACTGTTTTTGAGGACATGTGTTATCACAAGAGGCTGAATAAGCTTCCGATATTTTCTCTGTAGTGCCTGAGGCTGAGGAGAGATCTGATAAAGGTTTACAGGATTATGAGAGGCATAGAAAGAGTGGACAAAGACTATCTATTTGTCTGGGTTGAAATGTCTAATACCAGAGGGCAGGCATTGAAGGTAAGAAAAGGTAGGTTCAAGGGGGATGTGAGGGTTAAGTTTTTTACTCAAGAGAATGGTGGATGCCTGGAGTGCGCTGCCTGGTATGGCAGAGGTGAATACATTAGAGGCTTTTAGATAAGCACATGGATGTACGGAAGATGAAGGACATGGTATAGATAGGAGGGATTAGTGTTCGGATGTTTCTGACTTGTTTTTTAGCTGCTTCAGCATAGTATTGTGGGCCACAGGGCCTGTTCCTCTGCTGTATTCTTCTAAGTTCTGTGTTCTACAAAGAAAAAAAGCGACCATGAAGCCAATCTAGATTAATCCCATCTTCTTGCATATGATCTGCATCCCTCTGTTTCATGCATGTTCACATGTCTCACTGAATCCTGATTAAACACTGCTCTCTAGCTTGCTTCCCCCTTCTCACCTGGCAGCACATTCCAGGCAACTTCCACTTTCTATGTAAAATACTTGCTAGGTAAATCTCCTTCAAACTTTCCCTGTCTTGCTTTAGGGTTATGCTGTATGGTATTTGACATTTCCATCCCGGGGAACAATAAACATCTTGCCCTAAGTATGCCTCTCATGTTGCGATAAAGAATTTGGTTCCTAGGCCAAGGAGTCTCATGTTTGTCAAGCTCCCTTTCAAAACATAGCAGCTGCCACTCGTAAGATTAAACAGTTGCAAGTAAACTTCCAACTAACAGTTGTTTAGATTCTGCTCATAAACGGCAGCCACTCTTCAGTTCTTAAAATGTAAATGGAAAGCAGTAATCAAGCTGAAGTTTAAAAACACATCTTTGCAAACAAGCTCTGTATAGGTCCACAGACTTGCCAGCTAATAGCATCCTGTCTTACTGCTCAAGATGTGCAGAAGAGGACAAATGGTTATTTACTTTGGCTTGTTTTAAAACAGATAAGCTGATGAAGTTGCTTAGTTCAAAGAAGCTTGCAGACCAGATGGATAATATCATTTAGTATATCAAATAAATGATCTATTAATAGATGTACACAGGTAAGTTATTTCTATGTACTCAGACAAGTTAGTTTACAGTTTTTAGGTGGGTAGCTAAAAAGGGTATATAAAACATAGAATATAGAATAGTACAGCACAATACAGGCCCTTTGGCCCATTATATTGTGCTGACCCTCAAACCCTGCCTCACATATAACCCCCCACCTTAAATTCCTCCGTATACCTGTCTAGTAGTCTCTTAAACTTCACTAGTGTGTCTGCCTCCACCACTGACTCAGGCAGTGCATTCCACGCACCAACCACTCTTTTGAGTGAGAAACCTTCCTCTAATATCCCCCTTGAACTTCCCTCCCCTTACCTTAAAGCCAAGTCCTCTTGTACTGAGCAGTGGTGCCCTGGGGAAGAGGCACTGGCTGTCCACTCTGTCTATTCCTTTTAATATCTTGTACACCTCTATCATGTCTCCTCTCATCCTCCTTCTCTCCAAAGAGTAAAGCCCTACCTCGCTTAATCTCTGATCATAATCCATACTCTCTAAACCAGGCAGCATCCTGGTAAACCTCTGTACCCTTTCCAATGCTTCCACATCCTCCCTATAGTGAGGCAACCAGAAATGGACACAGTACTCCAAGTGTGGCCTAACCAGAGTTTTATAGAGCTGCATCATTAAATCTCTTAAACTCTATCCTTCGACTTATGAAAGCTAAACACCCCATAGGCTTTCTTAACTACCCTATCTACCTGTGAGGCAACTTTCAGGGATCTGTGGACATGTACCCCGAGATCCCTCTACTCCTCCACACTACCAAGTATCCTGCCGTTTACTTTGTACTCTGCCTTGGAGTTTGTCCTTCCAAAGAAGAAAGATCTGAAGAAATAGCTCCCATTCTCCTTAATTATTTTTTTATCCCTTCCATGACTGACAGTCTTTAAGGATTGGGATGAACTAGGTATTAAGTATTTTTGGGACCTGTGTTTGGCTAAATCGGTCTACCACAGTTAGGAGGTACCGCGCTCCTCGGGACACTGGTAGGGGGCCCACAATATCCACATGAATGTGGTCGAACCTCCGGTGGGTGGGTTCGAACTGCTGCGGCGGGGCTTTAGTGTGCCGCTGCACCTTGGCTGTTTGGCACTGCGCGCACGTTCTGGCCCATTCACTGACCTGCTTGCGAAGTCCGTGCCACGTGAACTTGCTGGAGACTAGCCGGACAGTTGTCCTGATAGATGGGTGCGCCAAACCGTGTATGGAGTCGAAAACTCGCTGCCTCCAGGCTGCCAGGACGATGGGGCGAGGTTGGCCGGTAGCCATGTCGCACAGGAGGGTCCTCTCATCTGGGCCTACGAGAGAGTCCTGCAGCTGCAAACTCGAGACTGCAGTCCTGTAGCTGGGCATCTCGTCGTCTGCCTGCTGCGCCTCCGCCAGTGCTGTATAATCCACCCCCAGGGACAGGGCCCGGACAGCTGGTCTGCAGAATGCGTCCGCCACGACGTTGTCCTTTCCCGAGACATGCTGGATGTCCGTCGTGTACTCGGAGACGTAGGACAGATGTCGCTGCTGGCGAGCCGACCAGGGATCGGACACCTTCGTGAATGCGAAGGTCAATAGTTTGTGGTCCGTGAACGCGGCGAACGGCCTGCCTTCTAAGAAGTACCTGAAATGCCAGATTGCCAGATACAGTGCCAACAGCTCCCAGTCAAAAGCACTGTACTTGAGTTCGGGTGGCCTTAGGTGCTTGCTGAAGAACACCAAGGGTTGCCTGTACCCCTCGATGAGCTGCTCCAGCACCCCACCGACTGCTATGTTGGATGCGTCCACCTTGAGTGCGGTTGGAACATCCATTCTGGGGTGCACCAGCGTCGCGGCATCTGCCAAGGCTTCCTTGGCTTTAACGAAAGCGGCTACGGCCTCCTCGTCCCAAGTAATGTCCTTGCCTTTACCCGACATCAGGGTATACAAAGGGCGCATGATACGGGCTGCTGAGGGGAGGAAATGGTGGTAGAAGTTCACCATACCAATGAACTCCTGTAGGCCTTTCACCGTGTTGGGCCGGGCAAAGTGGCGGATTGCGTCTACCTTGGCAGGCAGAGGTGTTGCCCTGTCTTTGGTAATCCTGTGGCCAGGAAGTCGATGGAATCGAAACCGTACTGGCATTTGGCCGGGTTGATCGTGAGGCCGAAATCACTCAGGCGGGAGTAGAGCTGGCGGAGGTGGGACAGATGCTCCTGGCGACTACTGCTGGCTATAAGGATGTCGTCCAAGTAGATGAACGCAAAGTCCAGGTCGCGTCCCACCGCATCCATTGGCCGCTGGAACGTCTGTGCGGCATTCTTCAGGCCGAATGGCATTCGGAGGAACTCGAACAGGCCGAACGGGGTGATAAGTGCTGTTTTGGGGATGTCTTCAGGGTGCACCGGGATTTGATGGTATCTCCGGACGAGGTCTACTTTGGAAAATATTCTTGCCCCGTGCAGGTTTGCTGCAAAGTCCTGTATGTGTGGCATGGGGTAGCGGTCTGGAGTTGTAGCTCCGTTCAGTCTGTGGTAGTTACCGCATGGTCTCCAACCCCCAGCTGCTTTGGGCACCATGTGCAGGGGGGAGGCCCATGGGCTGTCGGACCTCTGTACGATCCCCAAGTCCTCCATCCTCTTGAACTCCTCCTTCACCAGGCGGAGCTTTTCCGGGGGGAGCCTTCGTGTGCGGGTGTGGAGGGGTGGTCCCTGGGTCAGGATGTGGTGCTGAACCCCGTGTCTGGGCATGGCTGTAGAGAACTGAGGTGCCAGAATCGATGGAAAGTCCGCCAGGATTCTGGTGAATTCGTTGTCTGACAGCGTGATGGAGTCCAGGTGTGGGGCCGGCAACTTGGCTTCACCCAAGGAGAACGTCTGGAAAGTCTCGGCATGTACTAGTCTTTTCCCTTGCCAGTCGACCAGCAGGCTGTGAGCTCGCAAGAAGTCTGCCCCCAGGAGTGGTTGGGCCACGGCGGCCAGTGTGAAATCCCACGTGAACCAGCTGGCGCCGAACTGCAGGTGCACTTTGCAGGTGCAGTAGGTCCGTATCATGCTGCCGTTTGCGGCCCTCAGGGTGGGTCCTGGTTTCCTGTTGCGGGTGTCTACCCCGTTGGGGGCAAGATGCTGATTTCTGCTCTGGTGTCGACCAAGAAGCGGTGTCCTGACTGTTTGTCCCAGATGTACAAGAGGCTGTCCTGGTGGCCAGCCGTCATAGTCATTAGTGGTAGCTGGCCCTGGCCCTTGCAGGGTGGGCGACAACGGCGGGCTTTTGTGCCCTACCGCTGGTGGTAGAAACACCACTGTTCACTGGCCTCCTCACTCCTGCCTCTGTGTTGTGTGCGCTCCCCTGCTGGGCTTGCTCTGGTCTGCTGTTGGGCGCGTGGCCTGGTAATCTGACCGACGGACGCTCTCCCTCTTGGCTTTCCACAGCACGTCTGCCCGGGCCACCACCTTCCGGGGGTCACTGAAATCTGTGTCGGCCAGCAGCAGATGTATGTCCTCAGGCAGTTGCTCTAGGAATGCTTGCTCAAACATGAGGCAGGGCTTGTGTCAGTCAGCCAGGGCCAGCATCTCGTTCATCAATGCTGATGGCAGCTTGTCTCCCAAACTGTCCAGGTGAAGCAGGCGGGCACCCCGCTCACGCCGTGAGAGGCCAAAGGTCCCAATGAGCAGCGCCTTGAATGCTTCATATTTGCCTTCTTCCGGGGGCGACTGTATGAAATCCGTAACCTGGGTGGCCATCTCCTGGTCAAGGGTGCTCACCACGTGGTAGTAACGCGTGGAATCAGAGGATATCTGCCGAATCTGGAACTGGGCTTCTGCTTGACTAAACCACACGTGTGGTCGCAACGTCCAGAAAGTCGGCAGTTTTAGCGAAACTGCGTGAACAGATGAAGAGTCGGTCATCTTTGGTCCAAATCCTGAAACCAATGTAGTGATGTGCTACACACAGTGCTGAAATAACGACACACAGTCCGTAAGTTGTTTTGAGACTAGTTTATTCAAACTTCGCGGCGCTGGCATTTAATCCCTAGCGCCCTCCTCTCCGGGCGGAAATGACGTCAGGGGTACATTACCGAAGTCTCCCCCCACGCGCTGGCTATTTGTGAGCCAGTTCACCTGCGCAGAATGTGGGTTGCCACAATATTGCCATTTAATTGCTTAATGGTGCTGATGCTTTGCAATAGTTCAACTAAGCTAAGAATGTTTTGTTGATGATTTTCATTTGTACTCAGTGTCTGAGGCTTCTCACTTAAGTGCCTAACAATAATCAACCAGCATTGATGGATTCCAGTTCCCCTGATATCCTTTTTCCATGACCGCAATGTCCTGGTGAAACCTTTCATCATGCTCGTCACTGACAGCACCAAGATTTGTAGGGAAGAAGTCTAAATGTGAATGCAGAAAATGAATCTTCAGTGACATATTGCTTGAAGTATGTTGTCAACCAGCTGCATGCAGTTTGGTGTTGTGTAGTTGCAAAGAACATTTTCAACAACTTCCTTTAATGCCTTCCATGCAATTTTCTCCAGTCTCACTAGAAATTCTTCAAATTTCCTGTCACTGATGGCTTGTTTGATCTGTGGACCAACAAAAATGCCTCCCCAAATCTTGGCATCAGTTATTCTGATGAATTCTGAATTGAAATTACAAATATAGGCAAATAAACTCTTCTTGGGCTTCAAGCCGGGTACAGATATTGATGATAACCGATGCTTCAATGACAAACTCTGTCATCTTGTTCAGGGATAATGCCTTGTTGTCCAGTCTAGTAGTATTTATACCCCTGTAATCCATCCCTCTTGATTGGTTAGTCCTCATCCAATCAGGTTTCCACTCTCCCACATGGTGAAGGGTGAATTTTTAAGTGGTAGACAAGTACAAATCAAGTAAGGTTCTTTGTCCTAGATGGTGTTCAGTTTTTTGAGGTTTGGGCTAAACTCAACTAATGTTCAAAGTAAAATGATATTGAAAGCACATACTGTATATGTTACCGTATACTACCTTGAGATTCATTTTCTTGCAGGCATTTCAAGAAAAATAAAGAAATACTATAGAGTCTACAAAAAACATACACGAGTAAATACTGAAAAATAAGCAATGCGCAAATGAATTCAAACTGCAAATAAAAAAAATATACTGAGAACATGAGTTGTTAAGAGTTCTTGAAAGTGAGTCTGCAGGTCATCGACTATCAGGGCAGTCAAGCAAAGTGTATTCCACCATGCTTCAGACTTAGAACATCAAAAATCTCTGGGGTATCACAAAGTGACCCATTTATCACCGGAGACCCAGCCTCTGACCTGACCTGTGCTTGCTGCCACAAAATTCTGTGGCTGGTTCAGCAGAGAATCTGGTTAATGATAATCTCCAGCACGTTGATGGTCGGGGACTTGGCCATTGTAATACTCACTAATGGCAAGGTAATGGTTACACACTCTCTTCCTGTGATGCCAATTCTGCTGCAAGTACAAATACAACTGGGCTTTAAAGTATCGGCATGGTGCTGAAGCACAGACTATTTTCAGATACAGACGTTGTTTGCATCTTTCCATATAAGGCCACTGGTAAGTTAGATCTGAGATTAGGGGCAAAATCTGCTGAGCAATTTTGGAACTACTGGTATCTCTATAGCTCCTGGTCACTTACACAATACGTTTAACAATTTTTCTAACAATCCTCCAACAAACTCTTGCAAGTTTCCTCTCCAGGACTCCTGGCTCAACTTGGCACAAGCTGTATAGTCAAACTCTGCACTTGATCATTGGAGCAAGGTTTGTGCAACGTGCCTGCTGGTCAGCTCTGCACAGGCAAGTGTCTACATCTAGAGAGTGCCCACAGCTCACCATTGGCATTGGGTTGCAGACCTGACACTGACTTTGGTGACAGTGCAACTTCACTGCTGATTTTGGCCTGAATCCCTTCCACAACTCCAATTTTGCGTTAATACTCCAAGCCAACGTTATGAGTTAAGGCAAAAGCTCTTCAAATGCCTTTATTATTCAGCCACATGCATATTATTCACACTAGATTTATGAATCAAAACATTATGGAGCGACACAGTGTTTAAAGGAGCACATTGATGCTTCCCCAGACTCCACAGAAAGGTGAATAAAGAGAGAACTTACTTTACAGAAATTAAACTTCAACAGCCCTATTAATTTTGGAAAGAGATCTCAAATGTGTGTTTGATTCCCTTATTATATATGCATGCTGCAGGATCAATACAGCATCAGCATAATTCTTGGTAAAATGGACACACATTTCTTTTGTTGCTCATTTAATGGGAAATTGAAATTACTGATCTCCTAAGCTGCTGGAGGCTAAACTAGATAGCTCTGATTTTGAAAACCCATCAGATGCTTTGGTACATTTGGCAGTAATAAAATTACCTCCTGCTCTTAAAATAGCAACAGAATTGCTATTAATTTCAACATGTTAAGTGTCCAAATTCTATGTTATAATTTAACTGGGTCCTTTAGGTGGAATGACTTGTAAACCTCGTTTGCAGCTGTTAATTAAACCCAGTTCAGAAGTCTAGTTTCCTCCAGAGACCAGGAGGTCACTCACTGCTTTTTCTAGACATGACATGCAAACACAACTAGCTCAGCCGCTCACGGTGTTGGCAATAAATATCGATAAATATTGACGTTTACCTGAGACGTTATAACTAGCTCTTGCTGATAAAACATAGTTAACCCCGTAGGCTGTGGACATAGAGCACATATTTCCCACTGCCAACTATTGAATGATGTGAAAGATTTTCTCACTCACGCTATGTTCATAGGGACATAGAGATATAGTCTGAAAACAGATCTTTCTGCTCAGCGGATCATGCTGACTAACAAGAACCCACTTACACATTAATCCTATTTTGTATTCTCCACACATTATCATCAACTGCCCTCAGCCTCTGTCTCTACTTTCCCTCCACACACTGATGGCATCGGTTCTTCATTATCTGTTGCTTGTCGGTAGCTGCTTACCACTTATCAGCTGCTGCCTCCCATCTCCAGACTCATCCACCCCATCCTAGCTTCAGCCGCCCGTCACCTCCCTCCTCACTAGGTTCCACCTATGAGCTGCAACCACCTTCTCAGCCCGAAGCGTTAACAGTTCACAGTTCAAAGTTCAAAGTCATCTGAGGACTGGTTCATGGACCTCTGGTCTCCCTTGCTGGAAGCCTGTATTCAGTTCCTTGGTCTTGCCAACATTGAGTGAGAGGTTGTTTCATTTCCCTCCATAGATGCTGCCTGACCTGCTGGGTTCCTCCAGCATTTTGTGTGTCTTTCTCATTGTTAACAACTCCAATTGTTCCAGCATCCACCGCCACGTCATTTTCTTGGCAAGACCTTAAGGTATCAGGTTTCCTTCAGAATTTCTTCACCTCTCTAGGACCCTCCTTAAATTTATCCCTTTGAAGACATCTGCATGGCCAAGTGCTATTCTGGCTTGGAAACATGTCTGTAAACTTGCTATGCTACAAGTATAAAAGCTGTTGTCCTTGATAAAGGTTTCCATAAATAAGGCAGCCATAGATGCCAGACCAACAGATATATCAGCTTGAGATACAAAAGGCTGCTCTCACTGTAAAATGGAACAAAAAAAAACTGAACTGCTGAAGCAGTTTAGTCAGCCAGGCAGCATTTGTGCAGGCATTTTGGGTCAAGGTCAGGACTGAGAGAGGGGAGATAGCCAGTTTAAAGAGGTGAGAGGGAGGGGAGAGTCACAGGCTAGAAGGCGGTGAATGGAGGCACAAGAGGCCGCAGATGTTGAAATCTAATAAGGAAGGTGGCAAATGGAACTGGATTGGGATTGGATGATGGGCAGATGGAACTAGTTAGGGGAAAGGAACAGAGCTGGATGGCAGTGCCTCTGGTCGGGGTGTTTTAAACCAGCAACCACAAATTAAGGCAGAGCTGGGACGAATGTACTTCACACGAGATAGCAGATCATCGTACTTGACTCAAGAGGGTTGTGGAGGCTGAGTATATTTGCAACAAGTATTCAGAAGCTTTAGCAATAAAGTGATTGAAAGGAATATGCGATATGAAAGCTGACAAAATTAAAAGCTTGTAGCGGTGTGCTACACGCAGCGCTAAAATTACGACACGGAGTCGGTAACTGCAGTCGAAGGAAAAAACTTTATTCGAAATCTTCAGCCTCACTTTTAAGCCTCCCTCAACCTGCCCCCCATGGCGCAGAGGCTCCAAAGCTCTGTGCTCGCAAACCCCCGTAGGCTATCTAATTGTGAGTCGGTTCGGATGTGCCAGGAAATGGGTCGCCACATAACCCCCACCCCAGAACCGGCGATACACCCCCCAATGTCCACAGTCTGGGCCAGAACCTGCTTGGGAGGTCGGCCTCTGCGCCCAGGTGCCGGAAACTCGGCCGGTTGCGCCAGGTCCACATGGGCCGGTTTGAGGCGGTCCACCGTGAAAACCTCCTCTTTCCCCCCAACGTCCGGCACGAACGTGGACCCATTGATCCGGAGCACCATAAACGGCCCCTCGTATGGCTGCTGCAGCGGTGGCCGATGCCCGCCCCTTCGTATAAACACAAACTTACAGTTCTGTAGGTCTTTGGGTACGCAGGTCGGGTGCCGCCCGTGCTGTGAAGTGGGTATGGGGGCCAGGTTACCGAGCTTCTCGTGTAGTCTGCCCAGGACTGCTGCGGGATCTTCCTCTTGCCCCCTTGGGGCTGGTAGGAACTCCACGGGGACGACCAGGGGCGCGCCGTATACCAACTCGGCCGACGAGGCGTGCAGGTTGTCCTTGGGCGCTGTGCGGATGCCAAGTAGGACCCAGGGAAGCTCGTCCGCCCAGTTGGCTCCTCGCAGGCGGGCCATGAGGGCCGACTTCAGGTGACGGTGGAAACACTCCACTAGCCCGTTCGACTGTGGGTGGTAGGCAGTGGTGTGGTGCAGCTGAGTCCCCAAAAGGCTGGCCATAGCTGACCACAGGCTGGAGGTGAACTGGGCGCCTCTGTCGGAGGTAATGTGGGCTGGTACACCAAAGCGAGATATCCAGGTGGCAATCAGGGCTCGGGCGCAAGATTCAGAGGTGGTGTCGGTGAGCGGGACCGCCTCTGGCCATCTTGTGAACCGGTCCACAATAGTCAGGAGGTGCCGCGCTCCTCGCGACACTGGCAGGGGGCCCACAATATCCACATGAATGAGGTCGAAACGCCGGTGGGCGGGATGGAACTGCTGCGGTGGGGCTTTGGTGTGCCGCTGCACCTTGGCCGTCTGGCAGTGCATGCACGTTTTGGCCCATTCACTGACCTGTTTGCGGAGTCCGTGCCAAACGAACCTGCTGGAAACCATCCGGACAGTTGTCCGGATGGAGGGATGTGCCAAGGTATGAATGGAGTTGAAAACGCGCCGCCGCCAGGCTGTCGGGACGACGGGACGGGGCTGGCCGGTGGTGACGTCACAGAGTAGGGTCCTCTCACCAGGGCCCACGGGGAGGTCCTGGAGCTGCAAACCAGAGACTGCGGTTCTGTAACTTGGAATCTCCTCATCCGCCTGCTGCGCCTCTGCCAGTGCCTCAAAGTCTACCCCTTGGGAAAGGGCATGAACGGTAGGGCGAGAGAGCGTATCCGCCATGACATTGTCCTTACCCGAGACGTGCCGGACATCCGTCGTGTATTCAGAGATGTAGGACAGGTGGCGTTGCTGGCGGGACGACCAGGGGTCGGACGCTTTCGTAAACGCAAAGGTAAGCGGTTTGTGGTCCGTGAACGCGGTGAAGGGCCGACCTTCTAGGAAGTACCTGAAATGACGGATTGTGAGCTCAGGTGGCCGCAGGTGTTTGCTGAAAAACACCAGGGGTTGCCAGCGACCTGCGACGAGTTGCTCCAGCACCCCACCGACTGCCGTGTTTGATGCGTCCATTGTGAGGACGGTAGGGGCGTCCATTCTGGGATGTACTAGCATTGCGGCGTTCGCCAAAGCTTCCTTCGTTTGAGCGAAAGCGGCGGCGGACTCCTCGTCCCAGGTAATGTCCTTGCTCGGACCCGACATCAGGGCGAACAGGGGGCGCATGATCCGGGCAGCTGAAGGGAGGAAGCGGCGGTAGAAATTGACCATACCTACGAATTCCTGAAGGCCTTTGATCGTGGTGGGTCGGGGAAAGAGGCGGACCGCATCTACCTTAGCGGGCAGAGGGGTTGCCCCGTCTTTAGTAATCCTGTGGCCCAGGAAGTCAATGGTATCGAGTCCGAACTGGCATTTGGCGGGGTTGATTGTAAGACCGTACTCACTCAGTCGGACGCAGAGTTGACGGAGGTGGGACAGATGCTCCTGATGACTGCTGCTGGCTATGAGGATGTCATCCAAATAGATGAACGCGAAGTCCTGGTCCCGTCCCACCGCGTCCATTAACCGCTGGAACGTCTGTGCGGCATTCTTCAGGCTGAACGGCATGCGGAGGAACAGGCCGAACGGGGTGATGAGAGCCGTTTTGGGGACGTTGTCAGGATGCATCGGGATTTGATGGTACCCTCGGACAAGGTCTACCTTGGAGAAGATCCGTGCGCCGTGCAGGTTTGCTGCAAAGTCCTGAATGTGCAGCACAGGGTAGCGGTCCGGTGTGGTAGCCTCGTTCAGCCTGCGGTAGTCGCCGCACGGTCTCCAGCCCCCTGTCGCTTTGGGCACCATGTGCAGGGGGGAGGCCCATGGGCTGTCAGACCGCCGGATGATCCCCAATTCCTCCATCCTCTGGAACTCCTCCTTCGCCAGTCGGAGCTTGTCCGGGGGAAGCCGCCGAGCGCGAGCGTGGAGGGGTGGTCCCTGGGTCGGGATGTGGTGCTGTACGCTATGCCTGGGCATGGCCACTGTGAACTGCGGTGCCAGAACCAATGGGAAATCCACCAGGACCCTGGTGAAGTCGTTGTCGGACAGCGTGATGGAGCCGAGGTGAGGGGCTGGCGACTGGGCTGCACCCAGGGAGAACGTCTGAAAGGTCTCGGCGTGGACCAGTCTCTTCCTGGGCAGGTCGACCAGTAGGCTGCGAGCCCGCAAAAAATCTGCACCCAGAAGCGGTTGGGCTACGGCGGCCAGTGTGAAGTCCCACGTGAACCGGCTGGAGCTGAACTGTAGCTGCACCTGACGGGTGCCATAGGTCCTTACTGTGCTGCCATTCACGGCCCTCAGGGGGGGACCCGGTGCCCTGCTGCGGGTGTCGTAACTTGTCGGGGGTAAAACGCTGATCTCAGCCCCAGTATCGACCAAAAACCGGCGTCCCGACCGTCTATCCCACACATACAGGAGGCTATCCCGATGGCCAGCCGCCGTAGCCATCAGCGGCGGCTGGCCCTGGCGTTTCCCGGGAACTTGCAGGGCGGGCGACAACGGCGGGCTTCTGCGCCCCACCGCTGGTGGTAGAAGCACCAGTGTTCATTGGGCCGGGGGTTGGCGGTCTCTGCGGCCGGGCCTGGACTGGTTTGCTGCCGGGAGCGTGGCTGGGAGATCTGTGCGTTGGACGCCCCGCTCACCTTTTTGGCGTTCCACAGCAAGTCCGCCCGGGCTGCCACCTTCCGGGGGTCACTGAAATCCGCGTTGGACAGCAGCAGGCGTATGTCCTCGGGCAGCTGCTCCAGGAATGCCTGCTCAAACATGAGGGAGGGTGTGTGTCCGTCGGCGAGAGACAACATCTCATTCATTAAAGCCGATGGAGGTCTGTCGCCCAAGCCATCCAGGTGCAGTAAACGGGCAGCCCGCTCGCGCTGTGAGAGTCCAAAAGTCCTGAGGAGCAGGGCTTTGAATTCTGTGTACTTGCCGTCTGCTGGGGGCGACTGTACGAACTCCGCGACCTGGGCCGCTGTGTCCTGGTCGAGGGAGCTCACCACGTAGTAGTAGCGGGTGTCTTCTGAGGTGATCTGGCGAACGTGGAATTGGGCTTCGGCTTGCTGGAACCATAGGTCCGGGCGCTGTGTCCAGAAACCCGACAGTTTCAACGAAACCACATGAACAGAGGCGGCGTCGGGCATTTCTGGTCCAAAAATCGTTTGGACCGTCGGGGTCACCAATTGTAGCAGTGTGCTACACGCAGCGCTAAAATTACGACACGGAGTCGATAACTGCAGTCGAAGGAAAAAACTTTATTCGAAATCTTCAGCCTCACTTTTAAGCCTCCCTCAACCTGCCCCCCATGGCGCAGAGGCTCCAAAGCTCTGTGCTCGCAAACCCCCGTAGGCTATCTAATTGTGAGTCGGTTCGGATGTGCCAGGAAATGGGTCGCCACAAGCTCAGCTATAATTGTGCATCGTGTCGAAAAGGTTCATTCCTTCTACCATTCTTTATGTGCTTCTGATTTAACATGCTTCAGTCCATTACTCTACCCACAACACCCTACCAGACAACTGGGACTTGCTTGATTTATAATTCCAGTATACTGGAGTTGTTATTTTGGGTAATTTCTAACCACCTCTACTGTGGACCTGTCAAAGGAAATAAATCTCACAGTGGTGGTTTCAAGAGTCAATAGGCACCTTTTAATATGTATTAAAAGCCAAGTAATTGCTTCAGAGGCATGTTCTAGACTTAATTATATTTTTTCATTTTCCAATATGACAGGCGATATAGTTTTGTCCACATTATTGGAAAATCAAATCAATTAATTACAGAAAAATGAAGTCAACTTAGATGGATTCACAGCCCCATAAAAGTGAAATGATTCCAATCATATCGGATAAACTTTGAAGACTGCAATGAATAGAATTTTGCAGCACTTCTGCTGCAAAACCATGCAGTTGAATTGTTGGCTGTGTTAATTATAAACCTCTCTCGCAGACAGCAGATTACTTTTGTGGCACAGAAATCAGATGGGATTTGCTTTGAAGTTTACAGCTGTTGGTGTGAATCCCTGCTTTCTTCCTTGATTTTTAATCCAGTTAAGGCTGTTTCTCTGGCAGACAGAGGCGTGAGCATGCACTCCTGCACCAGTACAGCCGGGATGTATGGATTTCTCAGGCGTCTATTCTGCTAATACTCTAATACATTGTGAAGATAAGCTCAATGTTAATTTAATTGAACCAATGCCAGGATCACGAACACCAGTAATCTGTGTCTTATTGTGGCCATTTCTCAGCTTTGTAGTCTCTGCCCAAATCAACCTTTTGCTGTACATGAGCTATAAAGTTTCCACTGGCAAGCCTGCAGTCTTACACAGGAACATAGAATTCAGAGATAAGTCAGAGATCTGGTAAAAAGAGTCTAGGACTGAAGCTCGGATCTGCTGAGCCGAGAAGCGGGATGCCATTAGAATCCAGACCTCATTCAACTGACCTTCAGCGAGTCTTTAGAGATCTCTTCCTCAGATGGTGCTAGAAGCAAAGCTCTTAAATATTTTTAAAGTTGAGTAAATAGGTTCTTGATATGAAAGGAGGTGAAAGGCTCCCATCGGTAGAAAAGAATACAGAAATGAAATTGCAGTTGATCCTGCTCAAGGGGCTTATTTCTAATTTGTATCTTTGAATATAGTCAGTGCAGGCACGTGGTTTGTTTGCATTTTTGCATTCTACTTTATCATAAAGTTTTTAAATTGATTTCTAGTACTTCAACATGTTTCAATAACTGTTATTTACTTTTAAAATGATTTAATTTAGTATTACATAATTAATAAAATAACTGTTGTATGTGTACCTGACCAACAGAGGACTTTTGGCAGTGGTGAGACGGTCCAGGACAAGCCTCAGGATTTGCCAGCTGACATCTTGTGACTGCTAGGGACATAATTTGCCATTGAATCCAGGCAGATCAGTCCAATGGAGCTATGAAAGGTAAAGACAGCTATGGCAGTAGGGTGGTAGAGCATTTAGGACAGTTGTCAATGCTAATATATTAGATTAATATAGATAGGCCAGAGGATAAATTTCTGCTCCATTTGACTTTATGATGATGTTTATTTATTTATTTAGAGGTACAACATGGAACAGTCCCTATTTAACACTTGCCAAATCACAGGACAATTTACAATGACAAATTAACCTATGTCTTTGGACTGTGGGAGGAAACTGGAGCACCAGGAAGAAACCCATTCAGTCATGGAATGACATGTGCTGTAGACAGTGCTGGAATTGAACTCCGAACTCTGATGCTCCAAGCTGTAATTGCCTTGCACTAACTGCTAAGTGTTCGAGATACACGTTTCTCAAACTGCTAAATGTTTGCAGATGAATATATCGCTACTTCTCCAAAGCTACGGTCTGACACACAAACCGTAGGATGAACCACCTGTATGAAACGAGAAGCCAAGCAAACAGTTGTGTCAGTTTTCCATGATTTTGCAAACTAGGATGATTCATGCTATAATTCAAAGTGTCTGTTCTTTTAACTATTAAAATGTTTACGAAAATCTCTGAGTAAATAAAAAAAATGACAAAAAGCTTGCCTAAAAATTGCTGTTGGGTGCTCCCTAATAATGAAGAATGCAATATAATCAAATTATATGATTTCAGCAAATATTGTTAAATGATTCCAAAATCATATTAGCATTATTTAGTATTTCAAAGATAGTTTTTAAATGAATGCTATTCATTTCAAAAACTGCCAACAGATTTTTGATTTATGGGGCATGATAACAACTACTGGTTTTGCAAAGGAAAGAGAAAAGCCAGAGTAGAATTCAGAAAAGAGTTGATATGAGTGCTTGCTTTGTAGCTGGAGTAAACAGAAATCCATCATTTGAGATGCCGCCGGAGAGTGGCAACTCTGCGCATATTGATACACTTATGAAGAAGGCATGCCAGTGGCTATATTCCATTTGGAGTTTGAGGAGATTTGGTTTGTGACCAAGGATTCTAGCAAATTTCTATAAATGTATGCACAATGGAGAGCATTCTAGCTGGTTGCATCTCTGTCTGGTAAGGATGGGACAATGCACAGGATCGGAAAAAGCTGCAGAAAGTGGTAAATTCAGCCAGCTTCATTATGGATACTGGCCACCTCAGCATCGAAGACATCTTCACAAAATGATGCCTCAAGAAGGCAGCATACATCATTCATGAACCCCACCACCCAGGGCATGCCCCCTTCTCATTGCTACCATCAGGGAAGCGGTACAGAAGCCTGAAGATACACAGTCAATGTTTTAGGAACAGCTTCTTCCCCTCTGGCATTAGAATTCTGAATAGTCCATGAACCAATGAACACCACTGCACTATTTTTGCTCTCTCTTTGCACTACTTATTTTCTATATATATAATTGCAATTTATAGTACAGTCGGCCCTCTTTATCCTCGAGGGATTGGTTATGGAACCCCTCATGGGTAACAAAATTCGTGAATGCTCCACTCCCTTATTCAACCTGTCGTAGGACCCAGTGGAACCCCAGACTTGTCTCAGTGCGGTGGACATTAGGAGCTCTGAATCCACAGTGTGTCTGTTCACGAAAATAATCACGATTGAAAATAAAGTGGAAATAATAAAGTGATTGGAAAGAGGTGAAACACTATCAGTCATTGGAAAAGCGTTAGGCTACGTCGGTCAACGATCGGAACAATTTTAAAGGATAAAGTGAGAAAGGCCCTGCCCCGATGAAAGCTACAATTATTACTAAGTAACACAGTGGTTTAATTATTGGGTTTTGGAGTTTTGAGTTTTTGATCCACCATGTCAACCCGCCATGGATGGAGAGCGCACTCAAAAGTGTTCTATCACTGGCTCGCACTCGGGAACAGTTCCCGTGCCTGGCGCTGGAACATATGTTCTTAAGTGTTTTATATGCATAGAAAGGTAAAATATATACTATACACTAAGACAAATGTTTGACTAACTGACGCTTAATAATACCGGATGTACGTGTTGCAACTTACTTAGTAAGAGAACTAACGAATTTTCGATCACGATGCACGATAACCCATGCACATCCTCCTGTATATTTTAAATCATCTCTAGATTACTTATAATACAATGTAAATGTTATGTAAATAGTTGTTATACTGCTTTGTTTAGGGAATAATGACAAGAACATAAAGTCTGTACATGCTCGAACAACAAGTGCTGGAAGAGCACTTCCAGGTTTTCGTGATTCGCGGTCAGTTGAATTCACGGATGTAGAGTTTGCGGACAAGGAGGGCCGACTGTATATTTTATATTTTACACTGTACTGCTACTAAAAAACAACGAATTTCATGACTTATGTCAGGCCATGGTTGGCAGCTCATCTAGGAGATGGAAAACTCTGATTGCAAACCTCTGCTGCCTTAAAGGGGAAGGCTTTGGAGTAACTCCTGAGGAAAATTCCGGAGCTGGTGTCCCTAACGGAGTTCAACGCTGACTGGCATCTCCTGTGATGCCACCAGTGCCAATCTGTATCGACGGTTCTTCGGGATTCCTCAGCTGCGTGGAGAGGGAGAGCCTGCTGCATAGGCAACAGTTTGCTCTCCATATTGCACTGGCCCTGCTTGTGTATCATTGTGAACTGGAACACCAAAAGCCATGGTCAACCCCAAACACCAGAGAGCCATCTCCTGTCAACAATAATAACCTAATTCTGATCCTGATTTAAATCTTCATTCCTAAAATGATTTACCACTACCATTCAGTTCTGCTATTGAATTTGGGACTCGTCGTCATGAGGGATTTGTGCTTCAGGTGAACAATGAACAAAGAGTTTCTGTCTTACACAAAGGGATTTAGGCTGCCAGGCGCCTCTTGATTAATGTTTGCGACTTCTTAATCTGGTCAATTATACTCTACAAGAATTGCTAACTACATTAAATAAAGCAACTGTGAAAAACCTTTGTGATAATCAATTAGAAGAAACTTTTAAGTCACATATCAGCAGTTTAAGAGAACGCTTGGGAAGAATACAGCAGATCAAATGCATCTGTGAAGCTCTTCTTGGTCTAATATTTCTTGCTATGACAATACCCTAGAGGTATTAAAACATTGAGAAATATTATGTGCTCACATCATTATAGCAGGTGAAAATGTACTTTCAATCTTGTCTCCTTTGAAGATGAGAATTACAAAATTTGATCACTATCCACAGACTATGAAGGAACATACAAATATTACAATCAGAAGCCATTTTTACACCCATGCTATGATAGATTTAACTGTACAGTAAGTCTAAATGAAGATAACTACTTTCTGAAAAGAGGTTTTATTACCTTTAAATAATACATGCATTGATGGACTGTAGGTTAGGTTAATGTCACATTATTGCAGTACTGCTGAATAAACTCTCCTACTGTTCCTACTTCTATATTTCATAGAGTATGCAGCATTCAATAAAATAAATGGAGGCCCTTGAGAGAAAACAGGAATAAGATATAACTACTGATTTTCTTTGACAGATGTGCATTGATTCAGATAAAATAGAATGCTTATAAAGGTTATACTGTGGCTTTAAAATACTTTTCTTGAGTAAATAACAAATGTAACTTTATTTAAGAAAGGTGGGAGAGACTATGGTAAAAAAGTTGTTCTGTTAGTGAAACATGGGTTATACAACGATATTTGCATTTATCTGTGGAATGTGTTCCCACAGGCAGGGGTTGTGGAGGCCAAGTCGTTGGGTATATTTAAGGCAGAGGTTGATAGATTCTTGATTAGTCAGAGCATGAAGGGATACAGGGAAAAGACTGGAGGTATGTTTTGAGTGGGAAATAGATCAGTCATGATGAAATGGCAGCACAGGCTCTAGAGGCCAAATGGCCTCATTCTGCTCCTATATCTTATGGTCTTATGATCTACAGACTTCATGATTGAGGATAGGGTGGCTGAATACCAGGAATAATTAGAAATAGTCGAAGTGCATCAATAAAGGATTTGGGACCAGAGTCATTTTTAATGATTTTTTTAAATGGAAGGAAGTCATAAATATTACAAAGTTGCCCAGAAAGTGTTCAATTAGATTCCATAAGGATTTATCAAGCAAAATTTAGACTAATAGGATTTGACAAATTATTGACAGTCATTAGAAGATGCAACTTTGATCATAAATTGTAAACTGTAAGAAACTAACGAACGTTGTCCTACCAGGGCCTGAGATAAGGTCTTAATATCATCAGTTTTTTTATATTTATTCACAAGATGTAGCTTTGGTGGAAAGGTTAATATTTTTGCTTGCATACACTCATGCATAAATTTGTTCTGAGCTGGCCTCTCAGGAAGGACCACCATCCGGGCCATGCCATCTTTTTGCAGCTGGCCTTGGACAAGAGGTACAGAAACCTGAAGTCCCACACAACCAGGTTCAAGAACAGCTACCTCCCTTAAATCATTCAGCTCGATTCGGCTGGTATAACCTTAATGACTGGAGTTTAGCCACACCATGACCACTTTGATCACTTTGCAACTAAAATTGAGTTTGTATTCTTTGTGCTGTAATTGCCTTCTTTCTTGAATAAAAAACCGTACAAGAGTTATGCTTATAGTTTTCTTGTGAATGCTATTTGTACAATACCTCACCTGTGATACTGCTGCAAGGAAGCTTTTCACAGTACCTGTGCTTACAGTACATGCACTCCTGTGTGTGACAATATATCATAACTCGGGAACGTTACTTCTGTCCTTCACTCTTTTTGATTTTTTTCATTATTTCACACTGCTTTGTAGTGCGGGATGGTGATGTAGATGTTAGCATTTCACAGTTGTAGGACTAGGGTTCAGTTCCCACTGCTGTCTGACGCAAGGAGTTTGTAGATTCTCCCCTGTCACTGAGTGGTGCTTCCTCCAGATGGTCCGGTTTCCTCCCGCAGTCCAAAAGCATACAGGTTAGCACTAGTGAGCTGTGGACATGCTACGTTTGTGTCACAAGCTTGGTGACACTTGTGTACTGCCCAGCATAATCCACTCTGATTCGATGTAAGTGTGACAATCAAAGCTAATTTACTATAATCTAATCTTAATCTAGAAGTAACAAATGAGCTTTCTGAAATCACCATCGATACTTAGCTTCCATTCTAAGGAAACTGCGGACAAGAATAGCTGTTAAATTATAAATTCTCATTAAGTTGTAACTGTTGTAAGCTCAAACATGTAACATTTTCATCAAATCAGTTTCACATACTGTGGATTTCATATAGATGGAAATTGCATCAGAACTGGCTTCTTGATTGTCATCTCCTCTGCTGTGGCACAGTCAGTTACTTCACAGCAGCGAGTGCATTAGCTGCATCCTCAATAAAAGGCCAGCTTGTTTAATGACATTTCAAAGTTCGAAGTTCAAAGTAAATTTTATTGTCAAGGTACATATATGTCACAATATACAACCCTGAGATTCATTTTCTTGTTGGCATATTCAATAAATCCATAACAGAATCAATGAAAGACTGCACCAACTTGGGTGTTCACCCAGTGTGCAAAAGAGAACAAACTGTATAAATATATAAGGAAAGAAATAATAATAATAACCCTCTCACTGCTATTGGCAGAAGTTCCCACCTGCTTCAAAAAGGCAACAATTATACTCTGCTCTAACGACTATCGCCCGGTAGCACCCAGATCAACAGTGATGAAATACTTTGAGAGGTTGGTCATGACTAGACTGAACTCCTGCCTCAGCAAGGACCTGGACCCATTGCAATTTGCCCCTTGCCACAATAGGTCAAAAGGAGACGCAATCTCAATGGCTCTCCACATGACTTTAGATCACCTAGACAACACAAACACCTACATCAGGATGCTGTTCATCGACTATAGCTCATCATTTAATACCATCATTACCACAATCCTGATTGAGAAGTTGCAGAACCTGGGCCTCTGCACCTCCATCTGCAATTGGATCCTCGACTTCCTAACTGGAAGACCACAGTCTGTGCGGATTGGTGATAACATATCCTCCGTGCTGACGATCAACACTGGCACACCTCAGGGGTGAGTGTTTAACCTTCTGCTCTACTCTCTGTATACACATGACTGTGTGGGTAGGCATAGCTCAAATACCATCTACAAATCTGCTGACGATACAACCATTGTTGGTAGAATCTCCGGTGGTGACGAGAGGGTGTACAGGAGTGAGATATGCCAGCTAGTGGAGTGGTACCACAGCAACAACCTGGCACTCAACGTCAGTAAGACGAAAGAGCTGATTGTGGACTTCAGGAAGGGTAAGAAGATGAAGGAACACATACCAATCTTCATAGGAGCAGAAGTGGAGAGAGTGAGCAGTTTCAAGTTCCTGGGCATCAAGATCTTTGAGGATCTAATCTGGTTCCAACATATTGATGTAGTCATAAAGAAGGCAGGACAGCAACTATATCTTATTAGGAGTTTGAAGAGACTTGGCACGTCAACAAATACACTCAAAAGCTTCTATAGTTGTATCATGGAGATCATTCTGACAGGCTGCATCATTGTCTGGTATGGAGGGGCTACTGCACAGGACTGAAAGAAGTTGCAGAAGGTTGTATATCTAGTCAGCTCCATCTTGGGTACTAGCCAACAAAGTACGCAGGACAGCTTTAGGGAGTGGTGCTTCAGAAAGGCATCGTCCAATATTGATGACCTCCTGCACCGAGGGCATGCCCTTTTCTCACTGTTACCATCAGGTAGGAGGTACAGAAGCCCGAAGGCACACACTCAGTGATTCAGGAACAGCTTCTTCCCCTCTGCCATCCGATTCCTGAATGGACTTTGAAGCTTTGGACATCACCTCACTTTTTTAATATACAGTATTTCTGTTTTTGCACATTTAAAAAAAAATCTATTCAATATAGGTAATTGATTTACTTGCTTATTTATTATGTTTTATTTTATTTATTTATTTCTTTTTTCTCTCTCTCTCTCTGCTAGATTATGTATTGCATTGAATTGCTGCTGCTAAGTTAACAAATTTCACATCACATGCCAGTGATAATAAACCTGATTCTGATTCTGATAAATAAGAAATAACCATCAAGAACATGAGATGAAAAGTCCTTGAAAGTGAGTCCATATTTTGTGGGAACCGTTCAGTGATGGGGCAAGCGAAGTTGAGTGAAGTTACGCTCTTTGGTTCAAGAGCCTGATGGTTGAGGGATAATAACTGTGCTGAACTTGGTGGTGTGAGTACTGAAACTTCTTCCTCATTGCAGCAATGAGAAGAGAGCATGTCCTGGGAGTTGAGCGTCCCTGGTGATGGATGCTGCTTTCCTGCAACAATGCTTCTTGTAGATGGTCTCAATGGAGGGGAGGGCTTTACCCGTGATGGACTGGGCTGTATTCACTACTTTTTGTATGAGTTTCTATTCAAGGACATTCGTGTTTCCATACCAGGCTGTGATGCAACCTGTCAATATACTCTCCACCACACAACAATAGAAGTTTGTCAAAGTTTTAGATGTCATACCGAATCTTCACAATTCCCTAAGGAAATAGAGGCGATGCTGTGCTTTCTGCGTAATTGTACTTACGTGCTCGGTCCAAGATAGGTCCTCCAAAGTAATAACACCGAGCAATTTAAAATTGCTGACCCTCTCCACCTTTGATCTTTTGATGAAGACTGGCTCATGGATCTCTGGTTTGCTCTCCCTGAGGTCAATAATCAGCTCCTTTGGTCTTACTGACTTTGAGTAAGAGGTTGTTTTTATGGCACCACTCAGCCAGATTTTCAATCTCCCTCTTATAAGCTGATTCGCCACCATCTTTGATTTGGCCTACAACATTTGCTCTCAGCAATTTTGAATATGAGATTACAGCTGTGCTGAACCACAGCCATAAAGCAAGTAGAGTGGGGGGCTAAGCAAATAGACTTGTGGTGCAGCTGTGCTGATGGTGATAGTGGGGGAGATGTTGTTGCCAATCCGAACTGACTATGATCTGCAAGTGAGTTAATTGAAATTCAATTGCATAAGGACGTATTGATGCCAAGGTCTTCAAGCTTATTAATTAATTCTGAGGGGATGATAGGATTGAATGCTGAGCTGTAGTTGATAAAGAGTATCCTGATGTCTGCATCTTTGCTGTTCCAGATTGAGTGAAGAGCCAATGAGATGGCATCTGCTGTGGATTGTTCCTTCGGTAGGCAAATTGGAGGTGGATACAAGTCACTCCTCAGGCAGGAGTTGATATCTTTCATCACCAACCTCTCAAGGTACTTCATCACCGTGGATGTAAGTGCTCCTTCATGATAGTCATCGAGGGAGGTTACTCTGTCTTTCTTTGGCACTGGTAAAATTCAAGTCTGCTTGAAACAAGTGGGTACCCCAGACTGCAGAAGCTGGAGGTTAATGATCTCGGTGACACACTAGTTAGTTGATCAGCTCTGGATTTTAGTACTTAACGTACCCCACCTCGGCCAGATGATCCCCTTGGGTTCACCCTCTTGAAGGCTGCTTGCACATAGAACTCAGAGACTGAAATCACAAGATCATCGAGGGCTGTGGCATTTCCAGATGGTTTCTCCATGTTTTGATGGTCAAAGTGGGCACAGAAGGCATTGAGCTCACCTGGAAGTGAAGCCTTGTCATCTATACCACTTGATTTCACTTTATAAGAGGCGATATTATTCAAGCCCTGCCACAACCATTGAGCATCCAAGTTTAGTCCAGAATTACCACTTTGCCCGTGAGTTGGCTTTCTGGAGACTGTGGCTGGACCTCTTGTAACTCCTTGGTCACCAGACTTGAACGCCTCTGATCTGGCCCTCAGCAGGTCGCAGGTCTCATTGTCACTCTGGATCCCGTGCATCACCATTGAAACACAAAAGATAAAGAACACAGTGATGATGATAAAAAGCTCTCAATAAATACAGAACATAGATCAATTGTATCCAGAAAGTGGTGCTAAGCCGTATGTAAGATGACTAACTGGAAACAATGAAGTAATGGTGGAGTTAGTGGGTGGAAATATTGATCAGCCTTTCTGCTTGGGGAGAGTAACTGTTTCTGAGTCTGGTGGTCCGGGCGTAGCAGCTATGCAGCCTCCTCCCTGGTGGAAGTGGGACAAGCAGCCCATGAGCAGGGTGGGTGGGATCATTTATGAAGTTACTGGCCCTTTTCTGGCATCCTTCTGTGTGTATGTCCTTGATGGTGGGTAGGCTGGTGCCCATCATGCGCTGGGTAGTTTTATCTATGTGTTGTCGAATCTTCCTGTCTGCCGCAGTGCCGTTTCCGTACCAAGCATTGACGCAGTGTGTTAGGATGCTCTCTACTGTAATCTGTAGAATGACATGAGTGTGGATCCGCTTCCCGAGAAAGCAGAGTAGTTGGTAAGATTTCCTGACTGTGCGGAATGTGTTCTGGGACCATAAAAGATTGTGTGTGATGTGCACTGCCAGGAAATATGCAAAGAAACATAGAAATCTGCAGCACATTACAGGCCCTTTGGTCCACAATGTTGTGCCAACCATGTAACCTACTCTAGAAACTGCCTAGAATTTCCCTACAACACAGCCTTACCTAAGCTCCATATATCTATCTAAGAGACTCTTAAAAGACTCTATTGTATCTGCCTCCACGCACCCACCACACTCTGTGTGAAAAACTTACCTCTGACATCTCCCTTGTACCTATTTCCAAGCACCTTAAAAGTATGTCCCCTCATGTTAACCATTTCAGCCCAGGGAAAGAGCCCCTGGTTAGCCATACAATCAATGCCTCTCATCATCTTATACACCTCTATCGGATCACCTCTCATCCTCCATCGCTCCTCGGAGAAAAGGCCAAGTTCACACAACCTATTCTCATAAGGCATGTTTCCCAATCCAGGCAACATCCTTGTAAATCTCCTCTGCACTCTCTCAATAGTATCCACATCCTTCTTGTAGTGAGGTGACCAGAACTGAACACAGTACTCCAAGTGAGGTCTGACCAAGGTCTTATATTGCTCTAACATTACCTCATGGCTCTTTAACATAATCCCATGGTTGATGAAGGCCAACACACCATACGCCTTGTTAACACCACCGTCAAACTGCACAGCAGCTTTGAGTGTCTGATGGACACAGACCCCAAGATCTTGCTGATTCTCCACACCACCAAGAGTCTTACCATATATTGTGTCTTCAAATTTGACCTATCGAAATAAACCACTTCACACTTATCTGGCTTGAGCGCCATCTGACACTTCTCAGCCCAGTTCTTCCTCTTGTTGATGTTGCTGTAACCGCTGACAATCCTCTAGACTATCCACAACACCCCAGCTTCCACTGCTGCGCCATTGATGCAAAAGAGGGTGTGAGCGGTATGAGTTCCTCAGAAGTCGTTGACCATCTCCTTTGTCTTATTGACATTAAGGAAGCGGTTATTTGCTTGGCACCAGACCTCGAGCTCTTCCACCTCCTCTCTTATGCTGTCTCATCATTGTTAGAGATGAGCCTTACCACTGTTATGTCACTGGCGAACTTGATGATATGATTGCTTGGATGTGTGAGCAGAGTGTATAGCAATAGCTCAGCACAGAGCCCTGGGGGACACCTGTGTTAAGGATGATGGGAAGGGAGGCACTTCCACTCCATACCCTTTGATGCCCTGGTAATCAAGGACCGATCTGACTCTGCCTTAAATACATCCAATGACTTGACCTCCACAGCTGCTCATGGCAACAAGTTCCACCAATTTACCACCCTCTGGCTAAAGTAATTTCTCTGCATCTCAGTTCTAAAAGGACTATCTGAGGTCTGATTTTCACATGTGTCAGGGTCATGTGCATGACAGATACTATCTGTTGTGGAGTGGTTCTGCCTGTAAGCATATTGGCGAGTGTCCAATGTGGCAGAAATGGAGTTTTTGATATGTGCCACTATTAGCTGTTCAATGCACTTCATGATGATTGGCAACAGTGCCACTGTGTGATATTCATTTAGTTCTGAAGCTGCAGAGTTGTTTAGTACATGGATGATTGTGTCATGTAGAGACAACGGTCTAGATGAGTGAAGTGCTAACCATGTGTATGGTCATGTCATTGAACACTCCCTGAGTACTTGACCTGGGTCTGGCAGACATACTGGGGTTGACTCTCTGCAGAGTCCTTCTCACGTCTGCTGCTGTTATAGGCAGTGGCTGCTCAATTGGGGAAGAGGGTAGCTTTTGCATAGGTTCTGTTGCAAGCCTCGAAGTGTGCACAAAAGTTGTTTAGAGCATCAGGGAGGGAGCGATCACTGGTGCAATCGATACTGTTTTCCCTTATGTGGTCAACAGTGTTCTTGATGCCCAGCCAGATATGCCAGGGATTTCAATCAGACCAGTGTTGCTGAATTTTTGGTGCACAGGCGGTCTTTGCCCTCCCGATGCCGAAGATGAGGTTTTTCTTGTCTGCTCTGAGAGCTGTTCTGTCATCAGAATTTAAATCAGTATTCTGGGTTTTTAGTAGGGAGCGCACCCCTGCGTTCAGCCAGGGCTTCTGGTTGAGCCATGAGATGAACTTGAGGCCCAGAACATCGACATTGCTTCTTCCTATAGATGCTGCCTGGCCAGTTGCGTTGCACCAGCACTTTGTGTGCATTGCTTGAATTTCCAGCATCTGCAGATTTCCTCGTGTACACCCAGATTTCACCTCCTTTCAATTTCCCCAAAAGGGAGTTTCTGTCTGTGCAGAACAGATTCGTCCCATCAAGTTGAGATGCTGAGTCGGCCACGTTGCTGTTTAGCCATGTTTCGGTTAAAAGCGGAACACAGCAGTTTCTTACCTCTTTCTGTGCATTCCATCTCAGTCTCAGTCAGTCTATTTTAATTATCTAGCTAGTGGGCACTGGCCAGGAAAAGTGATAGTACTGCTGGGGTTAGCTCTCAACCTTGCTAGCACCCTAGCTCTCTTGACATGTTTCTGCTTCCTTTCACACCACCTGTGTCTGCCTCTTCCTAGGCCAGTTCCCTGTTGCTGAGTCTGGTGTCTATAGAATCCATATTCCACTGGGCGTCGCTATTAACTTTGCTGCCTCCAGATAACATGTAACTTTATCTAAGAGCTCAGTGGTGCTGCAATCGCGGAAATCCCTGACTAGAAACTTAGAAAGACTATCTAAGAATTTAAAGCTAGCACCATTATTGGGAGCAGGTGTAGCCGCATGCCACCATCTTTGTGTCACGTTGACTCTGACAACGATTTGAATTATATTCCACTTTAATTCACTTGTTTCATGGGTAAATTTAGGCAGGAGGAAAGGAAAGCTTGTAATACTCTCAGTTATATCAAAGAATGGGGCTCCAGATGGAAATTGAACAAGAGTATTGGACCTGGGAGTTGGAAGGACTGACAGCAGAAACCAAGGAAAAGAAGTTATCCCCCCATTTAATTAATAAGGCACAGGGCTTACCTCAGTCATGTAACTAGGTTTTAAATGAAAGGGGTAATTTTCCTTCATCATTGTTGTCAGCACAAAACCTCATCTGCACATTGATGAGTTGGACCAACATTGGAAAATCGAAAGGCCTTGTGAGACTGATCCCAATGGATCCTATTGCCAGGCAAGACCCCTAATGTTATCAAACATGGGTAAAAATCACTTCAGCAGTGCTTAAATACTGAAAAATATGACTCAAGTTATTGACTGTTAATTATGTGATTAAGTTAATGCAAACAAACATTCACACAAAAAGAAAGCTGGGAATCCAATGGGAAATAATCTTTTCCAACTGACAATTCTGAAATGCCTTTTTTGAATATTATGATTAGAGAAGGAGAACAGATACAATAGGGTTTCAACTGTAATTAAGAGAGCTACAGTATATTATTTATGAGAAATGAAGATAGCAATATTAAACTTCTGAAAGGTCAACAGGACTTGAGTAAGACTGAAAAATAGAACCTTAATATTGCACAGTAGAATCTATATGAAGTCTGAAAGAGCTGACATTTGTATCTGTGAATTAATATAAAGCTCTCAAGTTGATTCATTTGAAGGTCATAACATTGAAATGAGGTCATGCACCTGAGCCTGAACTTCAATAGTCTATCTCTAGTTCCTGTTGTGTTCTCAGCAGAGGACTGGCAGAATCCTCAGAAAAATGAGAATACCTGTAGGAAAGAAGCATTTTCAACTAACAAGCCAAATTGATATTTCAAAAGTACAACTCACTTTTATCCTAGAAATTCTTCTGCCCTGGGAAAATAATGCTAAACTATTGACATGTTTTATGCACAGAGCCCGATGAAGATGGAAGTTCTTCATCACTTAATCTGCAGTGATGGGGAGAGTGGGAAGAACTCTGGTACATGTCAGATTACAGGATTCTGAGAATTCAGTCTGGAGAGAGACCCAGGAAGAGGATTCATGGAGTAGGGCAGAGGCTAGGAAATCAGGATCTCAAAGACTGGAACTGAGAGGGAAAAGTGGGTCAGAATGATCGCTACAAAAGAAAAATGGTTAGTGTTACAGTTAAGTTGGCATAAAGTGATGAGACCAAAGGAGACCCACAACAAAATATTATATTTGAACGCAAAATTAGTCTATCTGCACCCATTTCAAAGTGTTATACTTCTCAGCTTCCAAAAATCCAATCCTTTTAAGATCACTAATATTGACCAGACCTTATTCTACCATCCGTTCCCAAAGAAAGATATGCAAAGGAATTTTGTACTTTTACACTGCTGGTTGACATTGCATATGCATTTCTAGGCATCCCCATCCATTACTGTTTCTTGTGCATGGAGGCCAGAGAACAATTTTGAGAACTTTGTTGAAGATTGAGTATTTACATAATTGCATTTTGCAGAATATTCCAACACATATTAATGTTGAACTATTTGATGGAATTTTGAGCATTTCTATTATTTTTGGATAGTATTGAATTGAAACTCTGCTTGTTGATTTAAGTGGATGTTGAAATGACCACAGCATGGTCTATTAATAGCTTTTATGGTAAGAATCCAAATATCTGTTGGAGGGATATTTCCATGTCAAAAAATCCAGATACAGTATATTTACATACATTACAAGAGAGTTAGAATTTGAACAGTAATTCGTTTTCAGCTAAGTGCTTTGGGATATTTTCCAAGTGTGATAAAACATTATGTGCAGTAATTTTATTTCAATCAGCCCTGGACTAATCGGGTTTACAATGAGTTTGGCACTTGGACCTGCCAACTTTAGAGACTTGCTGATTTAATTTGGAAAAGAACTGTAAAGTTGGTAGCAGACACACTACAACAGCAATTAATTTATTTTTCCTTGAGGACTGAAATTGGAGCTTTGAAAGATGATGGATGATGCATGCAAACTTTCAGAATAGTTATAGAGAGCAAAATTTAATCTGATTGCAAACAAAAGCAGGTATATCCAGTTGAAACACACATATACATTCTGTGACCACTGCATTAGGTACATCTGCACACCTGCTCATTAATGCACAGATCTAATCAGCCAGTCATGTGGCAGAAATGCCATGCATAAAAGCAGACAGGTATGGTCAAAAGCTTCACTTGTTGTTCCGACCAAACATCAGTTGTGGGGAAGAAAGGTGATCTAAGTGGGTTTGTCTGGAATGATTGCTGGTGCCAGATGGGGTGGTTTGAGCATTTCAGAAATTGTTGGATCTCCTGGGACTTTCAAGCAAAATAAGTTCTAGAGTTTACAGAGAATGGTGTGAAAAACCAAAAAGAACATCCAATGAGTTGATGAAAGTACCTTGTTAATGAGAGAGGGTCAAGGAGAATAGCCTGGCTAATTCAAGCTGATAGGAAGGCAGCAGTAACTCAAATAACTATACAATACAACAATGGTATGCAAAGAGCACCTTTGAATTTACAGCATGCCAAGCCTTGAAGTGTATGGGCTACAGCAGTACAAGACCACGAACACACACTCAGTGGCCATTTGATTAGATACAGGAGGTACCTTTTAAGTGGCCATTGGGTGCACTTCAGAATGTACCTGAAGAAGATACTGTAAACAAAAATTAAAAGGGATTACACTACTAAACCACACAAGTATAAAAATCTGCTGAGTGAATTATAGTCAATAACTTATTTTAGTTTGAACTTCATGTACAAAATATCACAGTAGGAATGGAAAGATCGACCAGATGAATGAGTGGCTGAGGAGCTGGTGCAAAGAGACATTGAGCAACAGAGAGACCAATGAGAAGTTGGAGGAAAATACTGTAGCTGCTGAGAGCAAGTTCAGTCGCCGGGACATCCAGGAGCATAGTGAGGGGAGAGGAATGAACTTTACAATTTAACCTACACGCATTTCAATGCAAGAGGTTTAACTGGCAAGATGGGTGAACTCAGAGCATGGATTGCCTCTGAAGACTGGAATATTTTTGCCATAACAGACGTATGGCTAAGATGAAGGCAAGACTGGCAGATTAATGTTCCCAGATACTGATGCTACTACAAATGTGACAGAGAAGGCCTTATTGATTTAGGAAGGGCAAAACAATTGTGCCTAGAGAGGATATTCCTGGGGGATTATCCAGTAAGGCTATGTGGGTAGAATTTAGAAACAAGAAGAGGATGGTAACTTTGATGGGATGGTATTAAAGGCCTCCCAATAGTCATTGGGATTTAGAGGATCAGGTGTATTGAGAGATCGCAGATGGGTTATAAGAATTATAAGGTAGTATTGATGGGAGATTTTAATTTCCCTTACTGGGATACACATAGGGAAGAGCTTGGATAGGTGGAGTTTGTTAAATGTGCCCAAAAAGTCTCCTTAATAAATATATAGAGGCACCAGTAGAAAGGACGCATCACTGGACTTTCTCTCAGCTGGGGAACTCTTTGGACCTGTTGACCATAATTCTACTTGCTTTAAAATAGCATGTAGCAAGATGTTTGAAAATCATATAAATTACCAGAGAGGAGATATTGATGGCCTTGGATCTCAGTAAGGTGGATAAAACTTCAGGGCCTGACCAAGTACAACCTCTGACTTTGTGGGAAGTTAGAGAAGAAATTGTGGAGGCCCTCACAGTTATAGTTGCTTCATCTTTAGCCACAGAAGACTGCAGGGTGGTTAATGTTGTACCTCTATGTAGGAAAGACAGCAAATGACACTATAAAGCATTGAGTACAAGAGTTTCAATGTTATGCTACAGCTGCACAAGGTGTTGTTGAGGTCATATTTGGAGTATCCTGTGAGTTTCAGTTGCCCTGATAGAGGAAAGACAACATTAAAATGGGAACATTGTAGCGAAGATCTGCTAGAACACTGCACGACATGGAGAGGTTGAGTAGGCTAGGACTTTATTGCTTGGAATGTGGAAGAGTGAAGGGTAACCTTATAAAATCACGAGGATTGCGGAAAAGGTGAAAATATATGCTCTTTTTTTCCCCAGAGAAGCAGAACTAAAAACTAAAGTCTAGAGGGTGCTCGTGATATAAAATGGACCTGAGGAGCAGCCTTCTCATGCAGAGAGAAGTGGGCCTGTGATATGAATTGTGTCAGAGGAAGTTCTCGAGGCAGGTACAAAAACTCCATTTAAAAGGCATTTGGTCAAGCATGTGGGTAGAAGAAATTTAGAGGAATATGGATCAAACATGGGCAAATGTGACTAGCTTGGTGAGCCCCTTGGGTTGGCATGGATGAGATGGGCTAAAGGACTGGCTTCCATGCCTTATTAACGACCCTACAGGAATCTGGTGTGGAAAACTAGGTTGGAAATGGGGTGGTATTTTACATGGGTTGACAGACTTGGTAATAAAAATAGAAAATACTGGTAGTAGTAGGTCCAATATGATCTATGGAAAGAAATTAATATAATGTTTTAGATCAGTGATTAGGGGTATACTATTTCACAAATGATGGCAGTATATTTGAAATGATAGGGAATGGTTTCTCAGACACAAGCAGAATGGAAAAAGGGAAGCATTAGACCAAAATACAGGATAAGGACAAAAGTGATCTCGGAATCACTATAGTTGAACAAATTGCAAATTGCGATGTTCATTGGTGTGTGGTTTCTGACTCTCCACCTAAGGAAAGGTCCTTAACAAGGCCCTTGTAACTTTATGTCCTACTGTTGAATCTCTGTATAACCTCCTCAGATCGAGAGAAAACAACCCCATCTGAGCCAATCTTTTGTCATGGTTACCATATTCCAGTCCTGGTAACATCTCTATATACCTGCTCTGTACCTTTTGCAGTTAATATTTGTAACACAGGAATAGAGTCTGCTGCAAAAATCAAGCACCCATTCACACCAATACCACATAAGTTACATTTAATTCTTTCCACATTCCCATTAGCACTTCCCAGATTTTACCCCTCACGTTCACACCAGGAGTAATTTACAGCACTAATTAACATACAACCTGCACCTAGTGGGTCTGACATCATCAAAAATTTTGCTGAAATCCATGTAGACTATTTAAGTACCTGTTCTCATCGAGCTTTATCGTCATTGCAAAAGATTCAATAAAGCACATCGGATATGACCTACCTTTGACATATCCCTTCCCAATGTTCCTTATTAATCTGTGTTTTAATACTACCCTTTATAACTGATTCCATTATTAAATATTTATGAAGAATGGGTAATCTTCATAGAGTGGGTAACCTAATTGCTGAAGTGATCTGTGCAATGGAGGAACCAGATAGGCACAGGTCACTTTGGAGCTATTATTATATAATGAGACGGGTTTAATTTGTAACATTAAAGGTTCCTTTGACGATTATAATGTGATCACTGTCAAAGTCATTTTGAAATTTAAGTATAAAATAGGGGCTTACATTGAAATGAAACCAAATGTGCAAATTAGTGGAATGCTGGTTAAGGAGGTGAAAATTAGAGTAAAAGACGTGATGGAAGATTAGGAATCATGAAGGTTTAAAGACACAATTGATAATCCTTGATGAAATTACACTACACTGCTTTAAGGACCACATTTCAAAAGTAGTCCAATCTGGCTAATCTGAGAAATAAAAGATTTTCAGTCTTAGTCAGTGTGACCAAAAGCTTGATGATTGTGAGGATTTCAAAAATTAGCCAAGAAAGCAAGAGGTTGATTGAGGAAAAAAATAACAAATGAGAGAGGAAGAAAATAACAATAAATCTTGAAATATTTTAAGAACTTCTACAACTACCTAAAAAGAAGGCAACAGTAAAAAGGCAAAATTAAAGTGAGAAATCAAAAAATACAGTCATTAAATAAATAAATGATTAAATAAGTATTTTGAACGGGTTAGTGAGCTAATGAGTGATAAATGTTACATTAGGAGGGTTACCGGACAAGTTATTGGAATGGAATCTGCAAAGTCCATTGAGCCTGATGACCTACAGAGAGAATGCATTTCAGCCGATGTTCCAGACTATTTAGATTTTGAAAAGTCATCAGTCACATCAACGTTATGGAAAGGGGATGGGAAAAATTGGGATTAAGAATGATGTAGCATTTGTTGGTCTTGACATTAATAGCAAGGAAAATGAAATTACCTTGAAATGGCGGGTGGGTGAAGGGGTGTGGTATTAGGCTATTTACTGAATTCAAATAATTATAAAAGGGCAATCACATTTAATAAACCAGATCTCAAGACAATGAAGACAGATCTATAGGTGTCTGAGACTGATACCACAGTTTTGTCAAGATTATGGACAGTCTAAGTGCAAGCACTCACCTCATGGGGAGAGAATTTAAAAACCAGAGGTGATAGAGACTTGGGAGTACTAGTGAGAGGTGAGTGTCCGGTGGGGACCAAAGATTGAGTGAGCTGCCCCAGAATGAAGATGACCAGCCCCTTCACTAGAGGCACTCCCCCTTTGTGGACGCTCCATACACAGCAGCATACACTGGATGAATTCCTCTGTCCATAACTATTAGGAACCAGTACAGTTTTATCATACTGCAGTAGTATTATTAGTGTTCAAATTTGTTCTGTATTTCATTTAAATACATAATTTGTTACTCAGTTAAATGGTAGTTTGTCTTTTTTAAAAAAATACCTTTTTAACTATTTCCATGAAACTTCAGCTAATTGGGGCAGTGGCTAAATTGGGCCAAACTGTACTGGTCCCAGTGTGTCCCAATTAAGCACAATCCATTGTACTAACTACAAATGCTAGCCTAGCGTTTTAAAGAAATTTTGCAACATTTTCCTTATAAGCGCCAGGAAGTCCAGGATTTCATACAAATAAAGGGAGTTTGGATTTTTCTGAGTTTGGGGAACTGTGGATTCAATGATTACACTTCAACATTGGCTCATCTGGTTGCCAGTTTGTGGAGATTTATGCTACGTAAACTGCTCATCCCATTTAAACTAGGTCTGACATTGCACGAGGAATTTTCCATTACAATGGAGACTAATGTGACAATGGATAAAATGTAAGGGAATGGAGCTTTTATCACAAGGTGTCCAGTGGGAGATCCCTACAGGGTAAGTGTGGAGTTGACATACAAGTCAGAGGTAGGTGCAGGAGATCTGTACTGACTGTAAAATCCAGTCCACTTCATAAAGGAGTTCCCAATCGCTAACTCAAGATCCAGTCCATTGCACAAAGAACTAACAAAGATATCCTTATCATCAAGTAAAGCATCTCTCTTGAAATTAAAGTATGTTCCTACCTTTGATATGTTACTTGATCGACTTGTTGAGCGTCTGGGAGACTTGTCATTCTGCAAAATGGACAAAATATAAGGTATTATGTTTAATCCTCACATCCATTCTAATTCAGATTTATTGTGGCATAACATGGAAAATCAGTAGCATCACAGCAATTTTCTTTATTGGTGAGAACCAATCTTCAATTATCTTGATATCCCTGAACATAAAAACTTCAGAATGTAAGAAATCTGAACAAGAGTGGGTATTTAGCCCTTTGAATTTCTTTACCATTCACTAATATCACGGCCTGTCTGAAAGCCATTTTCCCATCCAGTTCCTATTTTGCTTAATACACTTGTGCATCCAAAAGCTAGTGATTTGAGTCTTGAATACAAACAATGTGATGGATATTCAATGTCGTAGACAAGCTCAGCTTTCTTCTATTTTCTAAGGAAGCTAGATCCTTCAATGTGTGATGTTGGAGATCTTTGCGGCTTTACGTTGGGAAGTAGCATTGGTGCCGGTGATACAAAATAAACTCATCAAAAAGGCTGGATCTTTTGGCTAAAACCTGTTTTCTTTTGGGTTGGTGGTGGAGAGGAGATCACTAAACAAACTGATATTGACAATCTAGCACACCCTCTCCATGACCTACTCAATAAGCACCGGAGCACCCTTTCGAACAGACTCATTCAGCTCTGCTGTCACAAGGGTTGTTACAGAAAATCTTCCCTACCAAATGCCATAAACATATACAACTTCATCCCTGTGTAACAGGAGAACACACATCATAGTACAATGCCCTCTGTTTTATTATTTCGTACATTATTATTGCACATTGGTAAATTATTAATGTGTATATTATTGTTCTGTACTTCATTGTTAGTTACATCTACACACTGCTAAGTGTGTTTTTAAATGTTGTTGCTATAATGAAATAATTTCCCACACAGGATCAATAAAGTACTGATTATTATTATTATTATTATTATTATTATTAAATAGAGCAGCTGACACTTCTAAAGATCAAAATGTTGTTTTTGAATAAATTACAACAGCGATGGAATTGACTGAATAGATGAAAACAGATTATGCTGCAGGTCAGGTCAGAGCCATAGACAAAACACAGAGCTCTGTCTCAGGCTGAAGGCCCTTCATCAGAACTGGGTAGGAGACAAAAGAAGCCTAAGCTTACAGTGAAGGTTGCAGCTGGGAGGGTGTCCCTGATAGTGTAAAACTTAGGTGACCATGGAGATAAGTTGTAAACAAGGTTATCTGAGTGAATTGCAAATATTCATAATCATGTAGGGCACAGAACATTCTCGTCACTCATCCTGAATTGTTATCTCTTTATATTGGTGATGTATTTCCCAATTCTGTATCATCTAGCCCCCCAAGATATCACCCTTTCAATACCTTTTAGATAAATTCTAGTGAAATTTAAATCTCTTTTTACAGATTCCATAATTCCAGGAATCCAGCCCTACCTCCAAAGTAAAATTGTGCACAGTTTCCAAGTATAACCTTAACAGCTACACTGTTCTAACATTGCATCATATGTTTGTGGTAAAGAACAACAATTCACTTGTAGGAATTACTTGCTCTACATGTATGTTAACTTTCTGCATTTTTTGAGTCCACATCCTCCAATATACCAACATTTGTTCAGGAGTGCCGCGTTCCATCTTCTAACCCACAATTTGATTAATCACTCTGGATATTCCTTCCATTGTGCTTTCTCTAGCAAGGAAGAATACTTCCATCTGCAATCCGAACCATGGGAATGGCTAACATCTGACATGCAACACTTCAACACATGCAACACTTCTCTTGGCTTCTTACTTTCAACCTGCCGAGCTTTCTGCCTTTTCAGAAATTATATGTAACTACCTGGGAAAGGTTTCCCTGCTAATGTAATGGTTTCTCCGTAGCAGCAATGTTTGGGTTATGATTAGAGATAATGGGGGCTTTGGAATGTGTGCTGGCCAATGAGGGGAGATGTTTTTCTTTCTTGTGTGCCTGAGCGAAGGTTTTGTGGGCTTTTATTCAGCGGATGATGATGTTATGTATTCAGGCAACAATAAATATATGAGTTCGGCAAGGGTTTCTTATAACAAACAACACGTTTATTAAACACAGAAAACAAACCCCCCAAAAGTAAACAAACACTACCGTAACCGGAAACAGCTGCTGAGCGGCAGCCCAAACAGTTCATAAAGTGATATTCCAAAAACTGTTCTTTAAAGTGGTATTGCCAAAAGTTCGATATGCTCACAGTCCATTTAAAAGGAGAGACTTTATAAGACGATTTAGGTTCTCTTTCACGTCGCTTGCTTCGATCCCCGACGTCGAACTTCCCACGACGAATTCACGAAACAGGACGGCTTAAAGGCACTGACCTTTCCTTCTCCACTACCTTCAATCCTTTCTAGTTAAACCTAGGGATTAACATGAAGATAGTCAACGAAATCCTTCCGAATAAGGATCAAACAAAGGTCGCCCCCGTTTCACCGTAGAAAGCGATTCTCCTCGATCTTTAACTTCCAACTTCGAATCTTCACTCTCCTCTAATCTCCTCGAACTAACAGAATCATAAAGAACCTGCTGGCAATGACCTCTTAAACTTTAGGCATTAAATAAAAACTTCATCCTTCAGCTAAACTGCGTCATCACTTCAAACACGCAGTGGCATGAAGTCTATCTGGCAAATCCAGCCACGAACTGCCCCTCTTCACAGGGTGGGGTCTACCTTTTATAACCTGTAAAAAAAACCCGTCACATGATCTCTACTGGCGGGAAAATGACGTCATTCCACCATCACAAGACCATCACCTCAAGTCCAGTACAGCTTCAACCCCAGTCACATGACAAGGGCTCCACTGTCATGTGTCACGAGTACGTAACACCTCCCTCCAAAAAAACATTTTTGGTCTGACAAGAACAAAAATTTTTAACAATTGCTTACAAGAAAACCAAAGGTATAAATTTTATAACATATACAATACACAACACCATCATATAACAGCTTATAACTCACAATACAGTAGGAGTGTTACAATTGAAAAAAAAACACTCCATAAAAAAATTACAGTGTACATTCAACATCGAGATAGACAATCAGCAACCACATCATCTTTACCTTTAATATGAGTCATCACAATATTGTACTCTTGTAACATCAAACTCCAATTTAATAATCTCCTGTTTTTGTTTTTCATCTTACTCAGGAAAACTAACAGATTATGATCAGTGTAAACAATAAGTGGTTTCTGAGTTGTACTAACATATACCTCAAAATATTCCAAAGCTAAAACAAGAGATAACAATTCTTTCTCTATTGTCGAATAATTTCTTTGATGCTTATTAAATTTCTTAGAAAAGTAAGCTACTGGATGATCAACCTCATCACCCTCATTCCTTTGCATTAATACTGCTCCTGCAGCCTCATCACTAGCATCCACAGCCAATGAAAAAGGTTTTCCAAAGTCAGGTGCCTTAAGCACAGGTTGTTGACATATCATTGTTTTCAATTTTTCAAATGCTTCTTGACAAGGCACCGTCCATACAAACTTCTCATTCTTCCGCAGAAGGTTAGTTAATGGAAGGGCAACATTAGCAAAATTCTTACAAAATTTCCGATAATATCCTACCATTCCCAAAAACCTTCTGAGAGTCTTTTTCCCTGTTGGAGTGGGAATCTCTAAAATTGCCAAAACTTTTGCCTGAACAGGAGCTACCTTACCTTGACCCACAACATAACCAAGGTAAGTCACAGTGGCATGTCCAAATTCACTCTTAGCTAAATTAATAGTTAAGTTAGCTTTTGAAAGCCTTTCAAACAATTTCTCCATCGCAATAATGTGTGCTTCCCAAGTATCATTTCCTGTCACTAAATCATCAATATAAGCATCAGTATCTTTCAATCCCTGAATCACAAAGTTAATCATCCTCTGGAAAGTACCTGGGGCATTCTTCATCCCAAATGGAAGAACATTATACTCATATAACCCAGATGGAGTTACAAATGCAGAAATCTCTCTACCTCTGTCCGTTAATGGAACACACCAATATCCTTTCAATAAATCAATCTTTGTAAGGAACTTTGCTTTTCCAACTTTATCTACACAATCATCTACTCTAGGAATTGGATATGCATCTGTTTTCGTTACAGCGTTCATCTTCCTATAATCCGTACAAAACCTAATACTACCATCTGGCTTTGGCACCATAACACATGGCGAACTCCAATTCGAGTTAGAATGTCTAATGATATTATTCTCTAACATATATTCAATTTCTTTCTCAGCAAGTTCACATTTTTCCATGTTCATCCTATATGGATGTTGTTTAATAGGTTTGGCATCCCCAACATCTACATCATGTGAAGCTATAGTAGTCCTTCTCGGAACATCTGGAAACAACTCCCTATATTTAAAAATCAACTCCTTCATCTGTTGTCTCTGCTCTAACTGTAAATGTGCTAATTTTTCATCAATATTTTCCAGAATGGTTGAATTTGGTAACCTAACAGAAACAATGTTGGATTTAGAATGAAATTCAGATGAATCATCTATCATGTTCCTAGTTAAATCAAACTCATTCTCACTAACCACAACAGTCCCAGTATCAGATTGTTTCTCAAAATATGGTTTCAACATATTTATATGGCAAAGTTGTGTTGACCTTCTACGATCTGGAGTTTTTACCACGTAATCCACATCATTGATTTTAGACACAATTTCATAAGGACCATGAAATCTAGCTTGTAAAGGATTTGTCTGCACTGGGAAAAGAACCAACACCTTATCTCCAGGCTTAAACATCCTCATCCTAGCTTCTTTATCATACCAAGTCTTCATTTTCTCCTGAGCCAACTTTAAATTTTCCTTAGCTAAGCTACAAACTTTATGTAACTTGTCCTTAAATTTCAATACATAGTCCAACAAATTAGTGTGTACTTCCTTATTAATCCACTGTTCTTTCAATAAAGCTAAAGGTCCTCTAACTCTATGCCCAAACACAAGTTCAAATGGACTAAAACCTAAAGATTCCTGTACCGATTCCCTTACTGCAAATAAAAGTAAGTTTATACCCTCATTCCAGTCACTTTCATTTTCCACACAAAATGTCCTAATCATATTCTTGAGGGTAGAATGAAACCTCTCCAAGGCACCCTGCGATTCTGGATGGTATGCAGACGAAGTGATTTGCTTAGCTCCCAATTTATAAACTATCTGTTGAAACAATCCAGACATAAAATTACTGCCTTGATCAGTTTGTATCTCCTTAGGTAATCCAAAATAAGTAAAAAAATTTATAAGGGCCTTTGTCACAGTCTTAGCTTTTATATTCCTAAGTGGTACTGCCTCTGGAAACCTAGAAGAAGTACACATGATAGTCAACAAGTACTGATAACCAGTTTTTGTCTTTGGTAATGGACCAACACAATCTACAATAACTTTAGAAAATGGTTCACCAAATGCTGGGATAGGTTGTAATGGAGCTACTGGTGTAACCTGATTACCCACAATTTGACAAGTATGGCACGTTTTACAAAACATCGCCACATCTTTTCTTAGACCAGGCCAGTAAAAATGTTTTAAAATCTTGTCCACAGTTTTCCTTACCCCTTGATGTCCACCTAAAGGCACACTATGAGCTAAAGTCAAAATCTCATTTCGATAAGCTTTTGGAACAACTACCTGGTAAACAACATTCCACTCCTCACTTGCAGGAATTGTAGGCGATCTCCACTTCCTCATCAACACTCCTTTTTCCAAGTAATATCCTACTGGCACCTTATCAATTTCACTATCTAGTAAAACCTGCTCTCTTAATTTTATAATCTCAGAGTCTCTATTCTGCTCTGCTATCATCTCCTTCCGAGACAAAGATAAATCTTTATAGTCAGACTTACTCCCAGAATCTTGTTCAAACAACGAAGATAAGAAAGTCTCTGACACATCCTCAAAACTCGAATCCTGAGTTGAACAGTCCTGAATAACAACCTCATTCTGCGCATCAATTTTTTTAGCCATAGCTCTAGTCACAACACAGGAAGGATCTGTGTTACAATTCAACTCTGGTTCCTCTGACTCCATTGTCAAATGCACTTCAGGAAAAACTTGTCCACCTGCCAAGTCATTACCTAACAATAAAGAAATACCCTTCACAGGTAAGCTATGCTGTAATCCTACTTTAACAAATCCTGTAACTAACCCTGACTTTAAATTTACTTTATGTAAATGTACAGGCATAAAATCACTTCCAACACCTCTTATGTAATTTACCTCACCAGTATCAGACTTCTCATTAAACTTCAACACACTGTCTAACATCAATGATTGAGAAGCACCAGTATCCCTAAGGATTTTTATTGGCACCAGAGTAGATCCTTCCTTCAAGGATACAAACCCTTCAGTTATAAAATGATCATATCCCTTTCTAACTTGGTTAGACTCTAACAAAGCCTCATTTGTTTTTATCAAACCCTGTAACTTTACAGGTGCTTCGGTATGTTGCACACAAGCATCTGGAACTGCTTCCTTCTCTTTCTTTTTCAATTTGAAACAGTTAGCTATTACATGGCCAGGCTTCTTACAATAGTTACAAGTAAGACCAAACTGTCTTTCCTTCACAGGCTTTCCTTTCTCATCAACTTTCTCATTAACCTCCGATTTAATTTCAGATTTACCTGGAGTCTCCGTGTTATTTTTCCACTTAAAAATTCTGCCCTGAGGAAATTTGTTCTTATGGATCAAAACATACTCATCAGCTAATCTAGCACAGTCCTGCAATTTATCAGTATCCTTCTCATTTAAGTAGGTCCTTACTTCAACAGGAATGCTTCTTTTAAATTCCTCCATTAAAATCAGCTCTCTCAATGTACCATAGTCCCCATTTACATTTTTAGAAGAAACCCATCTCTCAAAACACATAGCTTTATCATAGGCAAATTCCACATAAGTTTTTTCCACAGATTTTTTCAAACTTCTGAATCTTTCCCTATATGCTTCTGGGACTAACTCATATGCGTTTAAGATATGCCTCTTTACAATATCATAATCAAGTGCTTGCACAGCTGTTAAAGCTGTGTAAACTTGTTGTGCTTTGCCCTTAATTACACTCTGTAACAACACTGACCATTTATCTTTCGGCCACTCTGACATCCGAGCAATAGTTTCAAAATGTTGAAAATACCTTTCCACTTCTGTTTCACTAAATGGAGGGACCAATTTAATTTCTTGACTAGCAACAAACGTTTTTTTAGAACCAGAAGACTGATTTCCAGACCTTAATTCCTCCATTGCATATGCAAATTCTCTCTTCTTTTGTTCCGCCTCCAATTTACACCTCTCCAAATCAGCTCTACTTTGTTCCAATTTCATTTGTTCGATTTGCAACTGCATCTCCAGATTACTTATTAGAAACGACTCTAAAATCGAGTCATCAAAAACACCCGAATCCACATAGTGTGACGCGATTTTCCTCTGTATCACAGCCTTAGAAGTAGTCTGCAAAATACCTTTAAGTCGCAATCTACTAGCTATCTCAAACACCTCAGTTTTTTTCGCCTTCGCCAACACCTCCGCAGCTGGCGAAGCCAGAAACTCATCAATATTCATTGCTGCCAAATACCACAACAAGCCAAACAAAAGAACCGAGTAATCCCCGTTTCCAAAACACCGATTTAAAAGTTAGCAAGCATTTAAACTCAAATGATTCAATCCTGGACGAGCCCCCATATTTAATGTTACGTATTCAGGCAACAATAAATATATGAGTTCGGCAAGGGTTTCTTATAACAAACAACACGTTTATTAAACACAGAAAACAAACCCCCCCAAAAGTAAACAAACACTACCGTAACCGGAAACAGCTGCTGAGCGGCAGCCCAAACAGTTCGTAAAGTGATATTCCAAAAAAAGTTCTTTAAAGTGGTATTGCCAAAAGTTCGATATGCTCACAGTCCATTTAAAAGGAGAGACTTTATAAGACGATTTAGGTTCTCTTTCACGTCGCTTGCTTCGATCCCCGACGTCGAACTTCCCACGAAGAATTCACGAAACAGAACGGCTTAAAGGCACTGACCTTTCCTTCTCCACTACCTTCAATCCTTTCTAGTTAAACCTAGGGAGTAACACGAAGATAGTCAACAAAATCCTTCCAAATAAGGATCAAACAAAGGTCGCCCCCGTTTCACCGTAGAAAGCGATTCTCCTCGATCTTTAACTTCCAACTTCGAATCTTCACTCTCCACTAATTTCGAACTAACAGAATCATAAAGAACCTGCTGGCAATGACCTCTTAAACTTTAGGCATTAAATAAAAACTTCATCCTTCAGCTAAACTGCGTCATCACTTCAAACACGCAGTGGCATGAAGTCTACCTGGCAAATCCAGCCACGAACTGCCCCTCCTCACAGGGTGGGGTCTACCTTTTATAACCTGTAAAAAAAACCCGTCACATGATCTCTACTGGCGGGAAAATGACGTCATTCCACCATCACAAGACCATCACCTCAAGTCCAGTACAGCTTCAACCCCAGTCACATGACAAGGGCTCCACTGTCATATGTCACGAGTACGTAACAATGGAGAGAGAAGAAGACAGAACAGGGAAGTTGCAGACCGCAGGATGGAGTGGACTTGGAATGGGGTCAGGAGTTGATGCCAAGGGAGAATATTGATGGAGAATGATGATTTTGATGGAGAATATTGATGGGAAAACTGTGAGCTCCAACGTTATGCATTTGACTGTTTCATGAAAATGGGCCCTTTTTCTTTTTCTCCCGGTTATCTTCAAGAAACTAAAGCAGATTAATTGACACTAGAAAAATGAACTTTAGCACCTTTGTGCTTTAAACTGAAAGGGTAAAAATATTGGACATAACTTTATGAACAATTGGATAATTTAGCAGATCATTTCCCATTAATTTCAAAAGAAATATCTCCTTGATTGAACCAGTGCTTCTCTCTGGCATCCCTATGATCTGATCTATCAGCCCGAATATATTGATGGTATTACTGTCCCACACTTGGACAATCTAGAAATAATCTAAAATATATGCCATAAATCTTCAAACCAATTTTTGGGCAAATTTTATATGCATAATTATACAGCAAATCTATAAAATGAGAACCAAGTTAAAAACTTCACCAGATTACATTTTCATTTCCTAATGGATGCATAATGATACAAGAATATCAAGCATTCCTCTATATCTTGATTACATCTTTCATCTGATGTTTAAGACAATTTCCCATCCTCAATCATATTTTACCTATCGTCTTAAGAATCCTTACTGCGGCATTAATTGGTGAAGTAAACTCTATTACAAGTTTTTTTAAAATAACGAGTACGTCATTAAGATTCCTTTTTTCCTGAAGCAAACATAATAATTCTGGAGTCACAGCAAATTCATTATACATAACCTCCAGCCAAAACACTTAGCAAGTTATGCATTTGTCAGTGAGACAAATCTCTCCCTTCCAAAGTTATTAATCTTATTCAGGCGTGCATCAAATTCACTTCTGTAATGGGGGCTTGTTAATCTCTTCAAGTTAGCAGAATTCTCTTCTGAAGCAAATCATTTATAAATATCTCAGTTAGTGGCCATCTCATTTCAATTTGTTTCAGTTTTAAAGACCTGATGTTGCAGACCAAGTACGGAGTATATTGCAGGAGCATCTGAAAGTTTTGCATCTATCTACCACAAACCCCATCATGCCACAAGACGAATCCACTGGGCACAGGTCTGGGGAAGCATCCTAGTGGGCATAGGTCTAAAAAAGTGTAAAGGAGCACCCGAGGTATGTGTCTTGTGGTATAGTGAGGACTTGGCACTGTCTTTAAACATTAATGAAAATAGCAATAATCACTGATTTAGTTCGTTTTCTGTTGTTTCCAGAAAGCTATAGCCTGAATAGTAATCTTTTCTCTTTCTCTTGGGGTTAAAGTTAGATGAAAGATGAATAGTTAATAACGGCAACTTCTCTGTGCCGTCAGTAAAATGTACTGTGGGGAAGGAGAAAAGGGAGTATATTATTGAACTTCCTACTTACAAGGATTGCTAGGATCACTAGAGCAGCTGAAGCAATAAAAGTATAATCCCCAGGTTATAGCTTTGCTATTTAAATAATTTATGTGAACTGCCGGCTGACTTGATAAAGCCTTCAGATTGTCAAATCCAATCTCATTCTTTGGCATTTTCATTCTTACTAATAAATTCAGTTACGGTCTTAACTGATTCTGAAATGTTTTGAAGCATGAAGTGAAGCAGTCTTCCTCAGCGTGCAGTCAGAAAAGTTAGTCACCTCAGGATACCGTGCATTTGATACACATGAGCAGATAGCAACTAGAAACGTGCAGCCCATGGAAAGTACATGAACATTGCCTAGAACAATTCAGGGCACTGAAGGTGCATTGTATTATGCTTTGCTTAAGGAAACAGATTTGACCATTTCTTCAGGTCATGTTGAAAGAAAATATACAAGAATATATTGAAATCTAGAATAAAACAACATCTGTGTGCATTGTGTTTATGTTCTGTCCGGTAGATAAAGCTAAAAAAAAAGGCACTTATATTGCTTTAAAGGCTGTATAACTGCAAATATTAAAAGCAAATTTATATTGATGTTTCTGCACAATCCTGGGCAGTTGTATAGTCTTGGCCTCATGTCACACATCTGACAATGACATGAAGGAGAAAAAATGCAGCGAAATCCACTTTGTCCAGGCATGAGGAAGGCAATCAGTTCGTAAATGACAAGCGGTTGCACTGGGTAAAAAAATGAATGAATAGCTAAAAATCAACTGTAGTCAATACACCTAACAGCTTAAAACTGCTTTCAAGAAGCAATACTATCCATGCCTCTCATGATTTTCCATACCTCACTCAGGACCACCGCTACAACACCACAGCCTTCCCCATTCCAGGGAAAGCAAGTCCAACTTACGCAGTCTCTCCTCATCACTAAGACACTGGTGAATCTCCTCTGTACTCTCTGCAGAGCATCACACTTCTCCTTTACAGCAGTGACCGAAGATGCACACAACACTCCAGATGTGCCTGCACCAATACTTTGTAAAGCCATACCATAACTTAACTGCTCTATTATTCTCTGCCTGGTTTTTGGTATGTCTTCTTTGCCATTCTTTCTATCTTTGCTGGCACCTTCAGAGATCTTACAACTTGGACACCAAGGTTCTCCTGATCCTTAATACTCTCAAGTGTTCTACCATTCACTATGCATGTCAGACGCTGACCTGATCTCACAAAATGTATCACTTCATGCTTAATCAAGATTAAATTCCATCTGCCATTGTTCTGTCCAATATAAGAGCTCTTCAATATCTTCCTGTAGCCTGTGATTAACTTCCCCATAAGCCACAATGCCAATAAATTCTGTGCAATCTGCAACTTACTAATCGTACTTCAGACATTATCATCTGTTATTATCTTTTTCAACAGACACGGTTCTAGAATATGATCACATGCATATGTAACATGCTTTATATCTGTTTGTAGAGACGTGTAAGTGTATCAAAGCTTCTGAAAGCCAGTTAAAGATGACCATTAAGTGTATTTCTTACTGACAATATCCACATCCTGTGACTAAACAGAAAAACAAAGAGACTGTAAGCTATTATCCGCCTTTCTAAAATACACAGAAACCACACCACAGTATCTTGACAGACAGCATATTTTCATTTCAATTAAACAAAGGGATGTTTTCAATTAGTGAACGACAGAGTTTCTTCCTCCTTCTACTGACAATTCTACAGATAATTTGACTTGGACAGAAGACATCTGGTTAGGGAATTCAATATCACTGCTGATTAAACGGCTAATCAATGAAAGTTTGTGTCAGATTAACTTCATTAGAATATATTTCCCTGAGCACAATGTATAAATAAATTCAGAATGGACACCTATCTAAGCAATTTGCTGTTCTTTTTATTAATCAATGTTTGCTCCTTCTAAATGCATGTTGTCACATTTTTAATCAATTCAGTGTAATTCAAAAAGCCCAAAAGTGCAATCGGCCCCGGTCATATTGTACTATTCCTCCCTCACCTTCACGTTGCCTTAGGAATTTGCTGTTGTTTTTCACTTGACAACTAATTTTAAAAGGGTGAACTTTATTCCAGTTTATGCAGCACCAGACTAGTACCGATAAGGTAGATCCTGATCTAGCAGATACCGCAAACTGGATTGTAGCAAATCACTGCCCTTTCAAAAACACTGCTAATTTTTATGGCTATTACACATACATTGTAAAACAGGTAGGTGATTTGTTGTTACTTTTATTATGGTTCACAAAAGGGAAGATCCACCTCAAACACTATCTCCAATGCTCGATGATGTCACAACCACAAATTCGGCATCAAGGTCTATTGTAACGTGAAGGGTTAGTTTGCTTGTCGGTTCAAAGCCGCTTCTACTGTGCAGGTCATTGATTGGCCTGTTTGAAGGATGCAGCACCTCTTTCCCATTGGTTGCATTGTGTGCCATGGCACTGGTGGCTGATTTCAGACACATCGGGGGCTTCCCTTTGATATGAGGTCATGAGGTCACGAGTGCTGAAGAACCACTGGGAAAGTACACTGCAGATATAGGAGGCTAAGTATCTGTTGAATGTTTAGTTTTGTAGTTGGGAAGACTGAATGATGTACTTGCTGAGGTTGAAGTGTTACTGATGGTTAGTATTGCTGTTAGTTCATTTATGTTCGAGTGGCTTAGGTGTTTGGTTGAATATTTTACTGTTTGTCTGTAAATAAGTAATTAATGTGCTTATTCATAATCAGTGTCTTGTCTCACTTACCAAACCTGTGAATCTGCTTCATTGTAACATCTATGCACACGTACAGGCGGGCTGCTCAACAGGTTTGACAACCGCATTCGTGACTATGCTTATTCCAGCTAATTAGTGTTCCATTATGATGGTATTTAACTCCCTTCTTTCCATTCCAGCCATTAAAGACTTGACCAAAAGCACGGCAATGTTTACGCTCTTTGCTTATCCTCAACCAGGAAAGAGGACTACAGTTTTGACAGATGCTGTCAAGGTGTGGTATACAGTTGGTATTAGTTACTACTTCCAGCCACAGTTTGAACATTTTAGTTAATGGCCCTGTTGGCCTAGCATTTTTCCTTTAGTTCTCATTAAAGTCAGTGAACTGTTGACCTGCTTCAGTTACTCTCGCTCCACTTTTGGCCCACATCTGAACATCTCAACAGATGATTAGCCTTGGATATTATGCAAAAACTTGCATTTAAATACATTTCCTGTGTCTGCAACTTCATAGGCTACATGCTGTGTAGATATGAACTTGGGACAGAGTCAGTGTAATGCTGTAACTAAACCCACCCAATCTGCCCTCATTAGGTTAGTGGAGGGAAAACAGGGGAGTTCTTACCAGTGCATTTAATATTCCCAGGTGTAACTACAGGAAAATCTATTCTTCTTCCACCATGATCCTGAGAAAATTGCATATCAAATAGCCTAGTTCTGCTCTTATATCCTGTGGAAACTATTCCATAATAATCCCTTGTCCTCCAGTGTGACTCTTTCATTTCCCGCAAACCATTTGTCATGAGAACCTCTTCACATCTTGCCTTAATCAGTAGCATCAACACCATAGACTTCTCTGCCTTTTGTCATCCATGATTTATTATTTTAACAAAGTAAACTAGCAATGACTAATATTTATGTGATTTCCCTTCAAGACAATCACCTTGTCTGCTCAGCTGGCAATTCATTTGTTGTGGGCAAGTCCAAACCATTCCCGCATGGCAAGTGAGAAACTCTTCCTTTTACTTCCTGAGCTGTGAACTAAAACTGATATTCTGCAAGTTACAAACCATGGGGAAATAACAATTATTTACAACCATGCAGCTCATTCCCATTAATATTAAATGTGCTTGAGACATCAGTGTTTCTCATGGTATAATGACTAAAGGCCATTTCATTAGGTCAGTGTACCACTGATAGTGTGCTCTTTAAAGATAAATAATGAGGTTCTTTCACTGCCAAATAAGTTTGCTGTGATTTATCATGGAATATGGATTCACAATTGCAGACAGACTTTTGATTTTATATCACAGTAGCAGGCCAGGATTCAATCAACACAGATGCTGCTTGACTGTTTTAAGTAGTCTGTTTTTATTTCCAATATACTCTTACATTGGTACAGTATCTGTGATCAACTCGTGTAGAGGCAATGATCCAGATCTCACTTTGATGATTTTTCACCTTCAGTAGTATCTTGTTCCCAACCACAAGGGTTCTGTGCTGTGGGAAATAGGTGAAGTTACCCAGTGGTTCATTGAAAACCCTTCATTAGAGGTTTCAGTATGTCACCAATGATTAGTAAATTTCTATAGATGTATGAAGGTGAGCATTTTGACTGATTGCATCACTGGTATAAGTAGAATCAAAAGACGCTGCATAGGGTTGTAGAAAAAAACAGTTCAAATATGTTTTATAACTTCAAAACATTAAAATAATTCAAAGGAAGACACGGGAGTCCAGCAAAGCAGGTCTAACTTCATGCTTACTTTAAGCGAGGTGCACAGGTATCACGTGGTAGCGTGATGAAGTATACAATTCACGTATTTTTACATATAGCCCGTAATGAATTATTTATACAAACATGAATACTTAATCAAACAACATATTTACAAGATTACTCAAATGTTACTAAAATATTAAATACATAACACTCCTTCCTGCATAGCTATAAACTCCCAACTCAATAGAAAATGTATCTCAACTACACTAAGAGATCAAGAACATAGTAAATTTTTAACTTGTCCCATTCAGACCTGAAGAGTTAATCACTGCAGAGGCTCTCTTATCTTTGTGAGATAACGTCTTTTCTGACAAGTGAGGTCACTCTGCTTGACAGATGAGATATGTGGCTGTGAAAACATCAGCTCCAGGAACCTCCTCCACGAGGGTTGTAGGAGTTGACTTTGAAACTGCAGGAAGTGATTATGACAACTCTGGACACCTTTCTTCTCCTTCCTTTATCTTCTAGTTTGTGCATCTTCTTCTTGGGAAGGTACATTTAGTTCACTGGAGTATTCTCTTATTAATCCTATTGCTCCCTTTATAATCTGATCTCTACATGGTTTTCTCATCCGTAAAATCCTCTGATGAATCCTCTGCTTTTGTATCTCCATTGACATCTTTCTTGTTGGCCATTCTGCGGGGCTTTGGACTTTGCATCTACTACTGCAAGTAGCTTTTTCTCTCCCACTTGAAGTTCATGCAATAACCTTAATGCACACAGAGCAGATTCTGGTTCTTTATACTGACATAAGCTGAATGCTTGTAACTTTCCTGAAGCTCCCTGAACTCCCTTCTTGCTTAAAACCAACCCACATTCTGCAAGTAACTGCCTGACTAACATATCAGAAGCTTTTGCTGATATGTTGTCTACAAAAACGGTTGTAGTTGGACCACTGCTTTTGTCACTTTTGTGTTTCCTCTGAGCAGCATGGTCCTTCCTTGATCCAATATGCTTTCCACCCAGAGGCACAGAGGTTGATACCAGCACCTGTTTGTCCTTGGTTGGGCAACAGTTCATGGTGTTTGGCATGGAAACAGTTGTGTCAGGCCCATCGAACCTGCCTAGCCATTCAGTAAGATCATGGCTGATCTGTCCATAAACTCAACTCTATCTACCTGCCTTTTTCCCATAAACCTTAATTCCCTTACTATGTAAAAATCTATCTAACTAATATATGTTAAATATATTTAGTGAAGAAGCCTCAACTGCTTCCCTGGGCAGAGAATTCCACAGATTCACCAACCTCTAGAAAAAACAGTTTCTCCTCATCTCTGTCATAAATCTTTTCCCCTGAATCTTGAGGCAATGTCCCCTAGTTCTAGTCTCACCTACCAATGGAAACAACTTTCCTACTTCTATCTTATCTATCCTTTTCAAAATTTTGTATCTTTCTATAAGATCTCCTCTCATTCTTTTGAATTCCAGCGAGTATAGTCCCAGGCGACTCAATCTCTCCTCATAGGTTAACCCCTTCATCCCTGGAATCAACCTGGTGAACCTCCTCTGCACTGCCTCCAAAGCCAGTATATCCTTCCTCAAGTATGAAGACCAGAACTGCACACAGTACTCCAGGTGTGGCCTCACCAGTACCCTGTATAGTTGCAGCGTGACCTTCCTGCTCTTGAATTCAAACCCTCTAGCAATGAAGGCCAACATTCCGTTTGCCTTCTTAATCAAGTCAATCAAGATTTGAATAGCTCAGACTCAGCAGAAAGCAGCTGATTGGGCAATCGAGGTCAGGTGACCAAGCAGTTTGAAAAGCTCAAACAAATAAATGGAGGGTTACCTCAAGCGGAGCAGCCTGTGAAGGAGTGGAGATTTGAGGCTTTGACTTGAGAGGCTTCAATGAGAAGAGGCTGAGGACGAGCTTCACTCCAAGTGAAGTAAGGCCGGGTAAGTTCCTTTCAAAGGAGAAAGTTTCAAAAGTTGAGGCAAGTATTGGGTAGGTCATGGCAGCTGAGATCGGACCTGTGGTTTGTTCATCCTGCAGCATGTGGGAGATCAGGGATACTTCCAGTGTCCTTGATGACTATGTGTGCAGGAAGTGTGTCCAACTGTAGCTTCTGGCAGACCGCATTGAGTATCTGGAGCTGCGATTGGATTCATATTGGAGCATCCGCGATGCTGAGAAAGTCGTGAGTAGCACGTTCAGTGAGTAGGCTACACAGGCAGAAGGAGAAGGGGTGGCCACCAGACAGCGTAGCAGTAGGTGGATACTGCAGGAGTCCCCTGGGGTCATCTCCCTCCTAAACAGGTATACTGTTTTGGATACTGTTGGGGGAGATGTCTCATCAGGGGAAGACAGCAGCAGCCGAGTTCATTGCACCATGGGTGGCTCTGTGGCACAGGAGGGAAGGAAAAGGAGTGGGAGAGCTATAGTGATAGGGGACTTGATTGTAAGGGGAATAGATAGGCGTTTCTGCGGCTGCAAATGAGACTCCAGGATGGTATGTTGCCTCCCCAGTGCAAGGGTCAAGGATGTCGCTGAGTGGCTGCAAGACATGCTGGAATGGGAGGGTGAACAGCCAGTGGTTGTGGTGCACATAGGTACCAACAATATAGGTAAAAAATGGGATGAGGTCCTACAAGGTGAATTTAGGGAGTTAGGAGATAAACTAAAAAGTAGGACCACAAAGGTAATAATCTCTGGATTGCTACCAGTGCCACGTGCTAGTCAGAGTAGAAATAGGAGGATATTTCAGATGACAACGTGGCTTGAAAAATGGTGCAAGGGGGAGGGATTCAAATTTCTGGGGCATTGGAACCAGTTCTGGGGGAGGTGGGACTGGTATAAACAGGACGGTCTGCACCTGGGCTGGACTGGAACCAATGTCCTAGGGGGAGCGTTTGCTACTGCTGTTCAGGAAGCTTTAAACTAATGTGGCAGGGGGATGGGAACAAGTGCAGAGAGACAGAGCGGTGTAAAATGAGGGTAGAAGCAAAAAGTAGTAAGGTGAAAAGTAAAAGTGGTAGGCAGGCAAATCCAGGGCAAAAAGCAAAAAGAGCCACTTTTCAAAATAATTGTATAAGGGCTAAGAGTGTTGTAAAAACAAGCCTGAAGGCTTTGTGTGTCAATGTGAGGAGCATTCGTAACAAGGTGGATGAATTGAATGTGCAGATAGTTATTAATGAATATGATATAGTTGGGATCACAGAGACGTGGCTCCGGGGTGACCAAGGATGGGAGCTCAACATCCAGGGATATTCAATATTTAGGAGTGATAGACAGGAAAGAAAAGGTGGGGTAGCATTGATGGTTAGAGAGGAGATTAACGCAATAGAAAGGAAGGACATTAGCCTGGAGGATGTGGAATCAATATGGGTAGAGCTGCATAACACTAAGGGGCAGAAAATGCTGGTGGGAGTTGTGTACAGGCCACCTAACAGTAGTAGTGAGGTTGGGGATGGCATTAAACAGGAAATTAGAAATGCGTGCCAAAAAGGCACAGTAGTTATAATGGGTGACTTCAATCTATATATAGATTGGGTGAACCAAATTGGTAAGGGTGCTGAGGAAGAGGGTTTCTTGGAATGTATGCGGGATGGTTTTCTGAACCAACATGTCAAGGATCCAACTAGAGAGCAAGACATTCTAGATTGGGTATTGAGCAATGAGGAAGGGTTAGTTAGCAATCTTGTCGTGCAAGGCCCCTTGGGTAAGAGTGACCATAATATGGTGGAATTCTTCATTAAGATGGAGAGTGACATAGTTAATTCAGAAACAAAGGTTCTGAACTTAAAGAAGGGTAACTTTGAAGGTATGAGATGTGAATTAGCTAAGACAGATTGGCAAATGATACTTAAAGGGTTGATGGTGGACATGCAATGGCAAGCATTTAAAGATCGCATGGATGAACTACAACAATTGTTCATTCCAGTTTGGCAAAAGAATAAACCAGGGAAGGTAGTGCACCAGTGGCTGACAAGGGAAATTAGGGATAGTATCAAGTCCAAAGAAGAAACATATAAATTAGCAAACAAAAGTGGCACACCTGAGGACTGGGAGAAATTCAGAGACCAGCAGAGGAGGACAAAGGGCTTAATTAGGAAAGGGAAAAAAGATTGAGAGAAAGCTGGCAGGGAACATAAAAACTGTCTGTAAAAGCTTTAATAGATAAGTGAAAAGAAAAAGATTGGTCAAGACAAATGAAGGTCCTTTACAGTCAGAAACAGGTGAATTGATCATAGGGAACAAAGACATGGCAGACCAATTGAATAACTACTTTGGTTCAGTTTTCACTAAGGAGGACATAAATAATCTTCTGAAAATAGTAAGGGATTGAGGGTCTAGTGAGATGGAGGAACTGAAGGAAATACATGTTAGTAGGGAAGTGGTGTTGGGTAAATTGAAGGGATTAAAGGCAGATAAATCCCCAGGGCCAGATGGTCTGCATCCCAGAGTGCTTAAGGAAGTAGCCCAAGAAATAGTGGATGCATTAGTGATAATTTTTCAAAACTCCTTTCTGGATTAGTTCCTGAGGATTGGAGGGTGGCTAATGTAGTCCCACATTTTAAAAAAGGAGGGATAGAGAAACCGGGGAACTATAGACTGGTTAGTCTGACATCAGTGGTGGGGAAAATGCTAGTCGGTTATCAAAGATGTGATAACAGCACATTTGGAAAGAGGTGAATTCATCAGACAAAGTCAGCATGGATTTGTGAAAGGAAAATCATGTCTGACAAACCTTATAGAATTTTTTGAAGATGTAACTAGTAGAGTGGATAGGGAAGAACAAGTGGATGTGGTATATTTAAATTTTCAAAAGGCTTTTGACAAGGTCCCACACAGGAGATTAGTGTGCAAACTTAAAGCACACGGTATTGGGGGTATGGTAAATTCCTTGTATGTGCACAGGTACTTGGCGATTAAAGTCTGATTCTGATTCTGGTATTGATGTGGATAGAGAATTGGTTGGCAGACAGGAAGCAAAGAGTGGGAGTAAACGGGACCTTTTCAGAATGGCAGGCAGTGACTACAGGGGTACCGCAAGGCTCAGTGCTGGGACCCCAGTTGTTTACAATATATATTAATGATTTAGATGAGGGAATTAAATGCAGCATCTCCAAGTTTGCTGATGACACGAAGCTGAGCGGTGGTGTTAGCTGTGAGGAGGATGCTCAGAGGATGCAGGGTGACTTGGATAGGTTAAGTGAGTGGGCAAATTCATGGCAGATGCAATTTAATATGGATAAATGTGAGGTTATCCACTTTGGTTGCAAGAACAGGAAAACAGATTATCTGAACGGTGGCCAATTAGGAAAAGGGGAGATGCAACGAGACCTGGGTGTCATGGTACACCAGTCATTGAAGGTGGGCATGCAGGTACAGCAGGTGGTGAAAAAGGCGAATGGTATGTTGGCATTCATAGCAAAAGGATTTGAGTACAGGAGCAGGGAGGTTCTACTGCAGTTGTACAAGGCCTTGGTGAGACCGCACCTAGAATATTGTGTGCAGTTTTGGTCCCCTAATCTGAGGAAAGACATTCTTGCCATAGAGGGAGTACAGAGAAGGTTCACCAGATTGATTCCTGGGATGGCAGGACTTTCATATGAAGAAAGACTGGATCGACTAGGCTTATACTCACTGGAATTTCGAAGATTGAGGGGGGATCTTATTGAAACATATAAAATTCTAAAGGGATTGGACAGGCTGGATGCAGGAAGATTGTTTCCGATGTTGAGGAAGTCCAGAATGAGGGGTCGCAGTTTGAGGATAAAGGGGAAGCCTTTTAGGACAGAGATGAGGAAAAACTTCTTCAGAGTGGTGAATCTGTGGAATTCTCTGCCACAGGAAACAGCTGAGGCCGGTTCATTGGCTATACTTAAGAGCAAGTTAGATATGGCCCTTGTGGCTAAAGGGATCAGTGGGTATGGAGAGAAAGCAGATACAGGGTTCTGAGTTGGATGATCAGCCATGATCATACTGAATGGCGGTGCAGGCTCGAAGGGCCGAATGGCCAACTCCTGCTCCTATTTTCTATGTTTCTATGTTTAATAATCTGTTGTACCTGCAAGTCAACATTTTGCGATTCATGCACAAGCACTCCCAAGTCCCTTTGCACAACAGCATGCTGCAATATTTCACCATTTGAATAATAATCTGCTATTCCTTCCAAAGTGGATGATCTCACATTTACCAACATTGTATTCCATCTGCTAGACCTTTACCCACTACTTAACCTATCTATATCCCTCTGTAGACTCTCCACATCCTTTGTACAATTTGTTTTTCCACTCAGTTTAAATTTTGCTACGCCACCCTCAATCCCCTCTTCCAAATCTTCTGAATCCATGCTGCGTCTGTCTAATGGAACCAGTCCTTTCTAAATTTTTCGCTATTTCTTCCTTAATGACAGCTCCAAGCATTTTCCTGACTACAGATATTAAGCTAACTGGCCTATAGGTGCCTGTCTTTTGCCTACATCCTTTTTAAAAAAAGTGGCGTGACATTTGCTGTCTTCCAATCTGCTGGGACCTGCCCAGAGTCTAGAGAATTTTGGTAAATGATTACCAACGCGACTACTATAACCTCTGCCAATTCCCTCAACACCCTGGGATGCATCGCATCAGGACCAGGGGACTTATCTATCTTCAGGCCCTCTAGTTTGCTCATCACTATCTCTTTATTGACAGTGATTTTATCGAGGTCCTCACTTCCTAGTTCATCAATAACATCATTCTTTGGCATATTAGATGTGTCCTCCACCATGAAGACTAACACAGAATAGTTGTTTATGTCTCAGCCATTTCCTTATCATCCAATATCAATTTCCCCTTAATTGCTCATTTCTTAATTGCTTTTCATTGCATGGGATGTGGCATGTAATTGGTGGATAGATCTCAAGTTGCAGATGCCTCAGCCAATCACATCCCCACAAGACTGGGCTTCTTGTTTTTCTGACATTAAAGCTCAATGTGGCTTGTTGGCTGTTGTAGTTCACGGTTACCAATGTCATTCCCCCAGGAGTTGTCTTTTCTCCAGTATATGTTCTCCAGTATGGGTAGCTGCAGGCTTTAGTTTACCATCTTTGAAATGCTGTTCAAACTCATTTTGTGAAATGACTGAAACAGCCAAGCCAGAGTCCAATTCCATTTTAATTAATTTGCCATTCACTTCCGATGTAAGCCATATTAATCATCTGTTAGTTTTCACACTGTTAATCTCAAGGGTACCTAATCCTGGTTCACTCTTATCAGATTTTTCATCAATAGGATGCAGATTCATGCTCTTTCTGAAAATGCAACTTGACTTTTTCGCATTCTCTCTTCTCTGTGCAGTCCATTTATTTTTATCTGTCTGAAATGCTCTTTGTATACGTCCTGTTGAAGGGTCTGGGCCCAATACGTCGACTGTATTTTTTTCCATAGATGCTGCCTGGTCTGTTGAGTTCCTCCAGAATTTTGTGTGCATTGTTTATATATGTCCCACTTTTTTACATTTTCTTCAAGTTTTGCCTTTAAATCTGCATTGATCTGGTGTATGTGAGATCCTGCCACAATGGTAACACAATTTTTTCAGCCAGGCCAGTTTCAGTTTAGATGATGCAATTTTGTTCATGCTCAATTTCATTCCTGACTACAACTCAAGAGCATTTCTCTCTGCAGTTTCCGTTGAAACAGTGATTTCAACTCCTCTTTTAAATGTACGTTGTGCTTTGGTTAGGAGCCAATTTTAAATGCTTTCTTGGAAGATTTCACAAACAAAACTATCTCTCAATGCATCATTAAGCCCACCACTGAACTGACAACACTGAGAAAATCTTTTCAATTTCTGCAACTCTGAAGTGGACTCTCCTTCCTTTTGATTCCATTTATGAAACCTAAGGCATTCTGCAATCAGTAATGGCCTTGATTCTAAATGTTCCTGCATTACTTTGACAATATCAGCAAATATCATATCTGCTGATTTGGTTGGAGCAGTTAAACTTTGAAGAAAACTGTACACCTTTAAATCTAATAAAACTCAGCAAAACTGGTACTCGTTACTCATTGGCTATTTCATTCGATTCAAAATATTGTTGAATTAGCTCAGTATACATATTCCAGTTATCTTTTACATCATGAAACACATCAATTTCTTCAGCATAGCCACCCTTTTCTGCTCTTTTGTTATTATTATTATTATCATCACTCTGTACTCACTCTTTATGTTCAGTTTTCTGCCTTTTCTTTAAAGCACTGGAACATATCTTCCCTTCCAAAGAACACGTGCTGTTCTATTTTGCAGTTCTGTGTTGTGCTTTCTTTTAAATATATGAATGTCTTGCTGTGCTTGAACATGTTGGTAGCCATCTTAGCTTTGTTTTAAAAATACCTCGCTGCCAATGTTATGTTTTATAACTGAAAAACTATAAACTAATTCAAAGGAAGAGAAGGGAGTCTGGAAATGCAGGTCTAACTTTGTGTTTACTTTAAGCAAGGCACGCACATGTCATCTGGTAGCATGATGACAAGAGCAATTCACATATCTTTACATAATCCATAATGAATTATTTAAATTAACAAGAATGCTTAATCAAACAATATACATACAGGATCACCACCCTCCTAACATTGATGACAACTTCAAAAGGCAGTGCTTCAAGAAGGCAGTATCCATTATTAAGGACCCTCAGCATCCAGGACATGCCCTCTTCTCATTACTACCATCGGGGAGGAATTACAGGAGCCTGAAGACCCACACTCAATGTTTTAGGAAGACTTCTTCCCCTCCAACATCAGATTTCCGAATGGTGCCTGAAACCAGGAACAGCACCTTCCATTATTGCACTATACTCTCGCACTATCTATCTATTTATCTATCTATCTATCTATCTATCTATCTATCTATCTATCTATCTATCTATTTATCTATTTATTTATTTATTTGTAATTTAAAGTATTTTTTTATGTCTGCAACTGTACTGCTGCTACAAAACAACACCTTTTATGGCTTATGTCAATGATAATAAACCTGATTCTGATTTCTTCCTGATGAGAGTGAAGCATCTCCTTTGGTGGACAAGCAGATCTCCCACACCTACACATGATCTTTGATCTCCTTGTTTATATTTGGCCAGAAAATACTTCCTCCAGGTCTGACTTGATAAAGGAATGAACATATTCTTTCATGTTGTGGAAAAACATAAGCTATTATCTCAACAACATCTTGAATCCCCTGTTTATTTCTCACATGAACATACAGAGGTAAACCAGTTAGGAGCTGTTCTGATATTTAATAAGATCCTGACTGATCGGATTGTAATTTAAAATCAGCATTCTTCTCTACCCCTCTAGTTTATCAAGAATTTCTCTCTCAGTATTGCAAAAATATTCAAAGACTGTAGGAATCTGCAAGGTTAAAAAAACACCTCATCTCTGTCTTAAGTGAGTATTCCATATTTTTTAATCAGTGATGACTGGTTCTGTATTCTCTCTGAAAAGAAAGCATCCCCTCCACATCTGCCCACTATATCAGCATATATGAGGGAGATTGAACATCTGGCTGAGCCTAAATGTCAGCAATACCAAGGAGCTGATTATTGACTTCAGGAAAAGGAAGAGGTCCATGAGCCAGTCCTCACAGGAGGATCACAGAAGGAGAGGGTTAGCAACTTTAAATTTTGAGGCGTTATTATTTCAGAGGACCTGTGCTAGGCTCAGCACGTAAGTGCAATGATAAAGAAAGCATAACAATGCCTCTACTTCCTTAGGAACTTGCACAAATTCGGCATGACATCTAAAACCTCGACAAACTTCTGTAGCTGTGTAGTGGAAAGTATATTGACTGCTGCATCACAGCCTGGTATAGAAACACCAATGCCCTTGAATAGAAAACCCTTAAAAGATTCAGTTCATCATGGTAAAGTCCTCCCAAGCACTGAGCACATGTATACGAAATAATGTTAGCGGCAAGCAGGAAAGCAGACCCCATCACACAGGACATGCTCTCTTCTCGCTTCTGCCATCAGGAAGAAGGTACAGGAGCCTCAGGACTCACATCACCAAGTTCAGGTACAGGCTCTTGAACCAACGAGATTCAAATGAAAAAAAAATAAAAAAAAAATTGAAATGTTCCCTCAACCAATGGACTCACTTTCAAAGACTCTTCATTTCATGTTCTTGATACTTAGACCATAAGTCCATAAGATATAGGAGCAGAATTAGGATGTTTGGCCTATTGAGTCTGCTCCACCATTTTATCATGGCTGATATTTATTGCTTAGTTATTATTACTTCTTTTGTATTTGCAGAGTTTGTTGTCTTCTGCACTCTGGCCGAACCACCCTAGTTAGGCAGTCCTTCATTGATTCTGTTATGGTTATTATTCTATAGAGTTATTGAGTATTCCCACAAGAAAAAGAATCTCAGGGTTGTATATGATGACATATATATTCTTTGATAATAAACTTACTTTGAACTTTCAAGACCCATCAGTATCATACATATTTCAATCAAGTCACCTCTTAGACTTCTGAACTCCAGGGTGATTTATAGCAATCAATTAGATCAGTGTTTGGCTGAGCATAAAGCTATTATAACTTTTCATTTTCCCCATTTCAATTTTGACTTCAATGATAAGAAAAATTAGCATTGATATGAAGTGGGTTATTAACCTCTAGCCAGATATTTTAATGTTTTCCATAAAGTCAACAATACCCTTACTGTGTGTGGGTTTTTGAAGGACTTAATCCATTCTGAATCCTTGATCATAACTTAGGGACAATTTGTACTAATTTAAGTCGGGCAACCTTAATTCATCATCTTTTTATGAATGACTATCTAAATGTAAATTTAATTTGTACACATTAATTTTAGAAGAACACAGAAAAATACGTTGAGAAAACAATTGTCCACAGGTAAAATTTTCACAGTTGAAAACAAAACTATAGTAAGATCTATTTTAGCAACTTTCTCAGCTTTAAAGTGCAGTTTTCCCGAGGGAGAATGAGTTACTTGGCTCATTAACAGATCTATATTTATTAACACTCACTAGCAAATAGCCTGAAGAGATAACTCCTTCACTCTCTGTGAAAAATATACACTTGCCTGTGATTAATAGAAATAATCTTTTACTTAACATTGTATTTTGAACAGTCTACCAGCACCAATTAGAGCCAACACTACCAGAGGCATAAGATGAGCTGCAGTTTGGACAACACAACAGCTTCTGATAAAGCCTGTCATCAGGAGTCCTGGTGAAGGGTCTTGGCCTAAACCAGTGACTCTTTATTAATTTTCATTGATATTGTCAGATGTGTTGTGTTCCTAAAACATTTTATGTGCATTACACTGGCTTTCCAGCACCTGCAGAAGCTCTTCTGTTTCTCATAAATCCACTGGATTCTGGCCTTCTGGATGAAGGTCTGGTTGAGAGAATTGTGCAACCTTTCTACCCTCCCTGCTCTGGCCATCACGGAATTACCGATACATCTCCTGAAAATCCCGCAGATTGAGTGTGGCCACTGCAGTGAGAACATTGCTGTCTTTCAGGGAGTGCTGAGGCAATTACACGAAAACAGAGCCACAGGGCTATTAACTGCCCAGGTGAAATTTATTGTCCTCATTTTGGGGGCTGCCTGTTGTAAGCTCACCTCACAATATACAACAAAAGCAGCAAAATGGAGCAATTTTCAGCATTGTGTAAAGCTTAAAGAACTGACTGAAGCAGCTAGTCCGGCACATTTCTCTTCATACATTATTGCAAAGCACGCTAGGAGAGCACAGACAGTGTGCTCATACACACCAGCACATTATCTGTCTGCTGAAGATGGCCATTCAGGCTATCATGTCTCTTTGAGGAATTCTGTAAATTGTTTTTCTCTTCAAATATTTCTACTACACTTGTTAGAAAATTTCCACTGAATTTGCTTCTGCCACAGTTTCATTACTGATCATAACCTCTTCTTCAGTGTAACAAGACAGAGGTGAAGGTTATCAACTTCAGGAGAATTGCACCACTCACACCTCATGGCAGTGGAAATTGTGAGCAGCTTAAACCTCCTGGGAGTGCACATCTCACACAAGCTCTCATGGTTCCAGAACACATCCAACACAATCGAGAAAGCTCACCAATGCCTCTACTTTCTGAGGAGGCTGAAGGGAGCTGGGCTATGTACATCACCACTCAAAACCTTCCACAGCTGTGTGGTAGAGAACATCCTAACATACTATATGGTGGAATTGTATGGAAATAACTCTTCAGTGGACATGGATGCTTTACAATGGGTGGTCAAAACTGCCCAATGCATCGCTGACACCAGCCTAACCTCCATCAAGGACATATATACAGAATGATGCCAGATAAAGACTAGCAATGTCATGAAGGATCCAGCCCACCCTCCTCATGGGCTGCTTGTTCCACTCACATCAGAGAGGAGGCAACGTAGCATCTACACCAGGACCACCAGAATCAAAAACAGTTACTTTCCCCAAGCAGTACGGCTGATCAACATCTGCACCCACTAATTCACCACTCTACCACTACCTTATTATTTCTTGACAGGGTCACCTTCTGTACAGACACTCCTGTACACTTTATATACTGTACATACCACCAAACTATGTAAGCTATCTTATACATTTATATCTATTGTGTATGTTTTATTATTGTGTTCCTTAACTTAGTATGTTTTTTACATGCTGCCATTGATCTGCAGTAACAATTATTTCATTCTCCTTTACACTTGTGTAATTGAAATAGCATCAAACAATCTTGAATCTAGAATCAAAGTTGTCCATGTGGTGTCATTGGCTGACACAGGAATACTGACCAGGACAAGGGGAGAACTCCTCTGCAATTTTTTTCCTAGTAAAAACAAGTAGAACACACTTCAGCTTAATGCCTCATCCTGAATATAGCATTGGCAATAGTGTAATGCCACCTTGCCTTGTGTGTTTAATTCAGATCAGGTAAATAATAAGGTACAAGGTCAACAGGGTAGATTGTGAGTTCAAGAGCCCAAACTATCAGAGTTGAGCTTTGTAAGTAACTGTGCACCTTTGATTTGCCAACCATTATTGTATGTTTTTAAGAGAATGCATCATGTTATTTCAAGCAATTGAAGAGTTAATAAAAAGTGATGGGAAAATTAACAATGTGTTGCTCTATAGAAGATCCCGTGACCCTCATCAGCAAACTGCACAAGGCATTTAACTCCAACCAACAGATTCCTGCAGTTTCTTAGATGAAGATGAAGGAGGTGAGTGAGCAGAAAGCAAGCTGGAGTTCAGTGCTCAAGGACAAGATGGGTGGGGATCTCCTTCCTCATGATTAAGGGATCCCATTTGGTATCCATTTGTTCTGCTCCATTTCAGCATAACACTGTGGTCACACCATTGATGCACAAGGATTACACAAGTGTGCTGAGAAAATTCAAGCAGTGGTGGGTGCTCCAAAACCATAGGACACGTCATAGTCGAGTCCTTTTAGGATTACTACTCTAACAGGTTCCTGCCAAACTTGGGTACTGTGCTCTGCCTCTTGAATTCATTATTACAAGTCATGAAGAGATGGCAATGCACAAAGCAGTGCGAGGTGGCTTTTCAAATTATAAAGGAAACGGTGACATCAGATAATGTACTCACAGATTATGGTCCATATCGTCCAGTGACGTTTCACTGTGACACATCATCTCATGTTATAGATGCAGTTATGTCACATGTTATGAATGATGGAAGTGAGCAGCCCATAGCCTTTGCATCACATTCCCTTACTGCTGCAGAAAAAAAATTACGCACAGTTTGATAGAGAGACCTTGAGTCTGGTTTGGTGTGTAAAATCAGCACTTGTATGAGGAGAGTTAACACTCATTACTGATCATCAACAACTGGTATCCATTTTCAACCTACAGAAGGGTGTTCCATTAACAGCGCAGCACAATTGCAGAGGTGGGCTCTGTTTGTAGTTGGACACAATTACAGGATTGAGATCAAGAGGACAGCTAATCATAGAAATGCTGTTGGATTGTCCATTTCCCCTTGGAAATGGAAATACTTGAAAAATTCACAAAAGAAGACACTCCTCTTGATATATTCTCCCTAATGCAAATCGAGAGTCTCCTTATTATCGTACAGAAGATCCAATGGGAAACCAGAAAACAGCCCACAATGTGTCAATCTAAAATGGCTGGAATATGCAACAAAAATTCTAGTTACTCCATTTTTACCAATGCCGGGATGAATTTGCCCTTTACAGGGGTTGTCTTATGCAGGGATTAAGAGTTGTTGTACCATCCAGGCTGAGAGCTAAAGTGTTGGAGCAGCTACATGCCGGTTATCTAGGCATGGTTAAAATGAAAGCATTGGCTCAAAACTTTGCCTGGTGGCCTGGGACAGATGAGGAGATCGAGCAGCTTGCCATGCACTGTTCGGGATGCCAACCCGTCCAAAAGATGCCAAAAGCAGCGTGTCCCCGTCACTGGGAATGGCCCGCATTGCCCTGGCAGTGGATTCATGTGGTTTTTGCTGAACCATTCATGGGCACAAATTTCCTGTTAGTAGTCGTAACTACAACGTGGCCAGGAGTGTTCTAATAGATTCCTGCATAGCCACCTATACTGTTGCTGTGTTGAGGAAACTTTTCTCAAGGACTGGTGTTCGGTGACAATGGGCCACAGATTGTTGCGGAACTGTTTCAGTCATTCCTAAAAATAAGACATATTACAGATATTGTCATATTACATCTTGCCCAGATATTGCCCAGATGCAAGAGGCTTGGCAGACAGATTTGTCCAGAGTCTAAAGAATACACTGTGAATAATGTCAGCAGAACACACTGAATCAGAAGCTTGCCAATTTCCTTCTTGTGTATCAGAATGCAGCACGCTTCTCAACCAACAACTCACCAGCTATGCTGTTCCTGCGTCATCCCTTGCATTCATGCTTAGATCTGCTCAAAGCCAGGAGTATGCAGGACAAACAGCTGAGACCAACTGAACGCTCCCCAAACAAGGAGGTTTGATGTTTCACTTCTGGACAAGCAGTACTGGCAAGGGACTACAGAGGTGATTGAAGTGTGCACCTTGTCAGATTAAGGACAAAACTGGGCTGCTCTCCTGCACATTGAACAGTAGATCAGTGCAGAGTCAGAGGAGTCCAGAACTGTCAGAACTACATCCTGCAGTCCCAGAGTCAACTCCTACAACCTTCACAGAGGAAGCCTCTGAGCCTGAGATTGTTTCACAGCACAAGTCTCACCTGCCAAGCAGAGTGACTTCCCTTGTCAGGAAAGACATTATCCCAGAAGAGTAAGACATCCTCCACAGCGATTAAATCTTTAGGCTTAAATGGTATAAATTTAAAATTTACAATGCTGTGGATGTCTATGCAGCAGTTGTATTATATAGTATGTATATTGTGTTTATGAGTAGAGAATGATACATTACATATTTGAGTTGAGGTCCATTCTGTATTGATCTGGAGTTTATAGGTAAGCAGGGAGGATCATTGTGTATGCAATCTCTGAGTAATATTGTAAATACAGTAGACTGTTTGATGAAGCATTCTTTGTTTACATCATTCATTTTGGGTTATATGTAAGAAGTATATAGACGGCACAGATCATTACACCGTCATGTCATGTGAGCATCTCACTAAAAAAAAACTAAATAGACAAGTTAACCTGGGCTCCCATGTTTTTCTTTCAATTAATTTCTAATGTTAGAAAACAAAACAGTTATTGTTTTACCTTAGTGCACTGTGGAATAACTTGAACTGTACAAACAGTACATAAGACAAGACTTTCACTGCATCTCGGTACACGTGACAGTAATAAACCTATTCCAATTTGAAGTGTTGCCAGGGATTATGTTTTTAGCAAACTGTCCTTGTTGCAAGTCCCCTAGCTCTGGCTCTGATCTTAATCTTCACTAGCTTAGGTCCCCTGATCACCCATCTCACCAATCCTTTCTGACTCTCTCCAACACCCGCCCCCGCATCCAAGGCCATTGCTATTGTCGTCAAATAGCTTTAACGGATCTGTAAAACAGTCCAATATCCAATAAACTAATGTTGAAATGGTTGACATTAGCAAGGAAAGGGCATAAATGAATACCACTGCACTTACATCATAAACAAAACCAGGCAACTGAATAAGTTGAGAATGTATCTCTGTGATGATGCACAAGTAAGTTTGTACTTGCTAAACTTCATTTACTAATTAAATCATATGAATGATATACTCAGCCTAATGCCCTGCATACTGATTGGTGCCTATACGTGTAAATACTTCTAAATGTCATTTTGCAATACCCATTCATTACAAACCATTATCTTCTTGTACTTAATTACATCATTTTCTAAAACATTCTATCTACAGTGACATGAATTTCTATATTTTAAACATCAAGAGAAATTAGTCAGAACGATCTGTACTTTGATTATAAAGCATAGTATTAAGGTACTGAGATATTGGGGTGAAGAATTTGATTAAGTAATTGACATGGCAAAGTGCCATATCATTACAACATATTGTTCTTCCAACTACAGGGAGCCATGCTAAATCTGAGCTGCCTACAACTTCATAAATGATTGAAAGTAACCAGTTCTTCAACCACCATCCCTCAAACTCAGCCACCATACTCTGCTGGCCCTTGCCTTTAGCTGCAAGCATCAGCAAGAATCCTGATATCCGCACTCATTGCTACACACACAAAATGCTGAAGGAACTCAGCAAATCAGGCAGCATCTATGGTGAGTGAAAAACAGACCTGCTGAAAAATCTCAGCCTGAACCACAGATTGTTTATTCCGCCCCCCCCCCCTCCCCCGTAGATGCTGCCTGACCTGCTAATTACCTCCAGCAATTTACGTGTCACTCTGGATTTCCAGCATCTGCAGAATCTCTTGTGCTTATCCACACTTACAGGTAGTTCAAAAGTGTCCCATCTGCCTATATGTAGAAGTAATCAATGTACCTCATGTTGCCCTCGATGGAACAGGCCAGTGTAGAAGATCCAAAGATAGTATCATTTCCACGGATACAGCCTGACCCTCTTGAGTTCCGCATTTTGTGTGTCTTGCTTTGGATTTCCAGCATCTGCAGACTTTCTCGTGTTTATAAATCTAATAACCTATTGGATTCACACAGCACATGTTGTCAAAGTCATTTTGGTATTTTGAGAAGCCTCATGGTGACTGTTTTCCAGTTTCACTCCCATGATATTCAAAAGGGAAGCCAATACCGGGAGCAGTAAGCTCGCTTAGATATAGTAATGGCCAAGCAGCTGTAGTGTAATATTAGGCCTTGAATGAATGGGCTGCCTTAAAAGTGGTTTTAGACTGAATTGCACCATTACACAGAACAACCCAGTCAGAGAACGATATACGAAGTGGAAAGTGATTCTGAACACTGGACACCAAAATCAGAACTGAAGCTGGCCATATCTGTGGAAGCCATGTAACAAGAGGGCAAGGACTTTTGACACTGAGATGCACAGTTAATAATCCTAAATAATTCTTTATTGTAATTTAAATATTCTATATGGTGCATGAATTTTAGTGAGTTGGAGTTTAAAAGAAGGAGTGAGCTTATTGCAATATGTACGATCCTAAAAAGACACCGCAGATATATTTTGAGATGTTTCTTCTAGTGGAAGAATCTTCAACACAGAACATTGTTACTGCAAAAGGAGTCCGTCATTTAAAGCTAAGATCCACAAGAATTTCTTCTCACAGAGATTGGAATTCTCTACTCAGAGAACTATGTGGGATGGAACACAATAATATTTAAAGAGTGAGATGAATAAATTATTGAAAGATTGGGGAATTAAGACCTTTTGGGAACTGCAAAGAGGAGGGCCGGAGGTCTGGGGCAGATCAGTCATGATCCTATTGAACAATAAGGCAGGCTATTTCCTTATGTTCTTGACACTCAGTTCTAAATCATGTTGAAGTTGATATTGTTTTTAAGGTAGAATAAATATGAAATAAATTGGACGAAAGCCACTCTTTCAGAATTACACAAAATACCAATAATGTATATCTCAAGGGGCCAATTAAACCACTAGGAGGGATGTAAGAGGGAACTACAGCACAGATCTAGTCCACAATTCTCTGCATAAACAGTTGTTGTATGAAGCCATGTTGCATCCAGATTAATGACAATTCATCTTTATATCAGTAAGACCAAGAGTACACTACTGTGGGTCACCGACCTACAGAACACGTGCATTCGGTCCACACTGGTCATCTTGAGCTCCCAGTTTCTTGTCATTTCAACTCCCCACCACAACCCCATACAAACCTGTCTGTCCTCAAACTTCTAGGCTGAGTTGAAACAGGAATTAAAACAGCATCTTATATTTCACTTGGAACGTCTACAATCCAATGGAGTGTTCCATTGAGTGTTCCAGTTTTAGGCATTCTGTGCTCCCTGTGCTCCTTTTTTATCCACACAGGACCTACTTCCAACCCCACCTCCCTTTTCAATCAGCCCCCGCACCCTAGGCCTCCATTACTCAGATTATTTCACCCCCCGCCCCATCTTTTTTCATCTTGCTAACTACTGGGTCTACCTGGGTAGGTAACTACCGTTAATCTACTGGGTCTGATCCACTCCCGCATCAGGTTCCATCGATCCATCATCCCCCCCCTTAACTGCTTCATCTCACCAACTTACTTATCAGATTCCAGTATCTGCAGCCTTTGCAATTCTATTTATCACTTACCAATTTCTGTCGCAACCTCCTACCTTTCTTCTAGCACAACTGGTTACATCTGCTCCCTTTTGTACTCTCTACTTAACTTTCTCATCCTACCACCCAACAGTCACTGTCTCTGAACTCCATCCATCTCTCTCCTGCTACCTGGCTCATCTGCCCATTACCTGGATCCATCCCTTGCCTGCCTGCCACTGCCTCACTCATCCACTCATCTCTATAGACTCATCCTTGATATAGGAGCTCAACTTGAACTGTCAACCAACTCACGACCTCACTGATGCTGCCCGACCCCTACAGAAAGAGAAAATCTGCAGATGCTGTTAATTAAAGTAATACACAAAAAGTTCTGGAGGAACTCAGCAGGCCTGGCAGCATCTATGGAAAAGAGTAAACAGCTGACGTTTTGGGCTGAGACCCTTCATCAGGACCTACAGCAGTTTGCCACTTGCTCCAGGTTCCAGTATCTGCAGTCTCTTGTGTTTCCACTAGAGGCAGCACAGAGAAGGATGGCACAATGATACAACCAGTGGGGCTGTTGCCTCACAACACAACTGAAATGGGTTCGATCCTGATATCACAAGTGTCTGCGTGTTCTTAGGACGCTCTTCTGGGAGCGTGTGGGTTTCTCTGTGAGCTCTGGTCTCCTCCCACATCCCAAAGATGTGTGGGCTGACAGGTTATTTGACCACTGTAAATTGCCTGCCAGTGTGTCAGTGAGTGGAAGTAATGAGAACATGGATTAATATGAGGTCTGAGGGACAATTTGGACTCGGTGGTCTGGGGGCCTATTTCTGTGCTACATGACTCTATGACTACAAAGTTCATCAAAGATTCCTTTGATGAAGAGGTTGACATATAAAGGGTGAACAGGCTGGGCCTGTAAGTATTGGAGTTGAATGGGAGTGAGTAACAGGGTGAATGATGACAAGATTTTTTTTTACCTTAACAGGAATCAGCAATCTCAGAAAGAGTTGAAGATGAATTTCTTCTCTGAGAGAATCTTGAACCTTCGGTATTGTGTGTTTCCGAGAGCTGTGAAGGTGGCATCATTCAAAATATTCAGTGAAAGACAGTTAAACTGCAAATAGGATGTGGGGAGAAAGCTGGTAAATGATGTGAAGTCTAAGACTGGATCAGCTATGAACTTAAAAGCAAAGGACAGTTTCAAAGGGCAAAGTGATGTAGCCCTGCTTTAATTTCTACGGTCTTATCTGCCACTTCAGCATATTTTAAAAAAGCAACAAAATTAAATCTTCCAAAATTCATTTTATTTGAGAATAATATTCTCAAATTCTCATGAGGAAACAAGAACTACAGGACATAGGTTTAGGATGAGTGAGGACAGACTTAAAAGGAAACTGAGGGGCAACTTCTCCACAAAGAGGGCGGTCAGAATATGGAAGTGATTGAGGCAGGTACGTTAACAATTTTTAAAAGGCACTCGAACAGTTATGTGAACAGGAAAGGTTTAGGGGGACTGGGCCAAATGTGGGCTAATGGTACAGTCTTAAATGGGAACGTTGGTTGGAATGGACCAGCGCAACCGAAGGTCCTGTTTCAGTGCGGTATGAATCCATTCAATTCAAACTTAATTGTCACTTAACCATAAATGAATACAGCCAATTGAGAGTGTTACTACAAGGTCAAGGTTCAAAGACATATTACCAACAGGCACACACAGTAAACACATACACAAGATTGCAATCACATAAAAGAGTCCTCCCCCGTGAAACTGTAGCTTGATGCCCAGTTCTCACACATATAAGTCAACAAATCCGTATAGAGTATCAGTAAAATATGAAGCAGAATTCCGTTTATATAGAACAGACCCCCGGACCACCAACATCATCTGTCAACTGGCCCCAAAGCAATCTGAAGCCCTGTCCTCACCCTGACTCCCAACTCCCACCAGGCGATACCATGGTGTGGAGGCCCAGTCCTCACATATACAAGCACACACAAAAGAAAAACACAACCACACAATATATATGTATATAGTCCAGACCACTCAGTCCATCTGAAATCTTCAGTCGCCACAACTGTGCTATGCCGCCCCCGGTAGAGCATGCTGGCTCAGATGCCTCTTGCCCCGGTGGCTGAAGAGCAAGTGTCTTCGCAGCTAGAGGTGCCGAGTTCATTGAGTGAAGACAAAAATAAATCTGCAGTCGGCCACAACAGAGGCTGTCTTCTGCTGAGTGAAACCATGGGAGGGCAGCGATGCTGTGCAACACCACCCCTATTGAAGCTCCCATGGCTTCAATCCCCTCATTCCAAATATGAATCTAATATGGGAAGATTTTGGAATAGTAGATGTTACAGAATGGTTCCGGAAAAGAAGAAGAAAAGAATGTGATATGAATGTGATGGAAGCAGCACAAAAATTTCATTATTAAAGACTAATTGAATGCATAGCCAGGAAAGCACGAGTTGTTTAAGGAGATTAGAAAAGCGAACATGTGGAAGAGTTGCTAGAGTAATAATCCTCAATGGCTTTTGTTCTGCATGGCTTAGAAGCTCTGAGGACAAATTCAACAAGCTGTGCTTTCACTTAGCTAACAATAAAACAAAAATTATACTTTTCCATTCAGTATCACAATTAGCAAAGCAACTGATAAACAGCCCAGCTTAGATCGATGAAGCAAGAATACAATAGCGTATGCTTGCTTTGGGATTAATTAATAGCAGGTCTAAAAATCTATGTGCCTTTGATCATGACTTCAGTAGCTGGCAAGTTCCATAGCTAACTTAGAACTCACCAAATGTGAGATCGGGGAAAGGATCACTTCATCATTAGTGGGGTAGAAGTAATAGACAATACTTATAACAGTACAAAATGAGGCTGTAATGGTCTGGATTCATCAGATCCAGAACTATTCGCCTGTCCAGGAGATGTGGCAATAAGCATACAAGCACAACAAAGTAACTTAAGTGTAGTATATTATCATAAAATAGAAAGCCCAAATAAACCACACCAAATGCTATGCAGTAAGTCACAAAATTTCCACATAGAGTTCAGGGCTCACAACTCTTAGCCACTACCTGATTGTTGCTGTTGTCGGGGGATCGCCGAATTCTGAGTGAAACCACCCCGTGTCCTAAGCACCAATCGCAATTTCTGGTCCTTGGTTGAAGTCCATCAAAACAATGAAAGGTACCCCAATAAATATGAATTTCACAAGCACAGGAAAGGCAAACTCTTTTTTCTTACATTAACTCAGCCTGATATATTTCATTCAACCATGCCCATTCATTAACAAAGTGTTCCGCATGCCCTCATAATTCAAATAGACATCTTAATAGTCGCTCCCCGTTGTCTCATAGCACACAACATTCCTTTGGACTTACAAAAGAAAGTTAATGTCTACACACATAAACAATAAACTCAAATGCAGACACTAAGAAAGAATTCATCAACCTGGTTCTCAAAGTGACCAACAGACATTTAGTCACTAACAGACATTTTACAGTGTTTACTCTATAAAGACACTCTACAAATATTAACCACTAAAAGATATACAGACCTCACATGCTAAGATTTCAGAAAGAGGTAAACTGTCACTTGACCTTCCAGATATTCATCCAATATTTTAAAAAATTTAATATGATAGCACTTGAACATCTGATTGATTAAAGACACTTAGAAACTTCCTAAAACAAAAAACTATAATATCCTTTGGGTGATTGAAACTAATATTATCACAATTTTTAAAATATGAAAAATTACAGTATACAGATCCAATGATTAACCTTAACATTCACAATAAAATGTTTGTGCTCATCTTGGAGGGTGGGAAGGGTTTAACAACATTTTGTTGACAATTCAATCTGAATGAGTAAGCTTTGCAAACACTACACTGTAATCGGGAATGCAAGAGTCGAATTGCAGTCAATTTGGCACTTGTTTAACAGAAAACAGTTCTATGATGCCAATCTCTTTAGGTTTACAACATTCCTTTGCACTTAAAGGGCCCCAATTAGCACATATCATATAATGCACATGTTTTCCCAAAACAATAATATCATTTTCACCAATCAGAAGGTTATCAGTGGCTTGTTGGGACTCAACATAAGTCTAATAGCCAAGAAAACACAAGGCAAGCATTAAAAGACAACAAAGCAACATTCTGACAGGAACCTTTAAAAACAAAAGTGGAGAGTTAGAGAGAAATGTTTTCATTCTCTCTTACTCAGTTTATCCTTATCCACACAGACAGGATGGGTCACTGTCCTTGTATCACCACTGAGTATATATTTCCTTGTCTGTTGGCTTTAATCTCACCCTCCACTGATGAGGGAGATAGGTATGCCCTCCATACTTTACCCCCCTTGCAGAACTGAATTGGCTCTTTATCACCCTACCCAGTTGTGCCATCAGGAACAAAAGAATAGATTGTCCTGTTAGCAACAAAAAGGGAGTGCCTCCTTTCAAGGGGTGGTTGTTCAAATTATACAAAGCATGGGGAAGGACAGGTAATCATCCAGATACACAAATATGCTGTTTTAATAGACCATTCATCCGTTCAATCAGACCACTGGCTTGAGGATAATAGAGGACAGGAAGCATACACCATTACAGACAGCCCACTCGTACCATTGAGCCAGAAAAGTGCGAACCATTATTGGATTGAATTTCAAGCGGATCGCAGAAACAAGATGTTCTAATCACTGAAGGGTAAAAAAAGATTAAAAAAAAACATTTTAACAGTGTTCACCCTAGTGAGAAGGTATTGAAATCACTTCTGTAAAGGAAGGGGGCTGACATAATCTATTTGCCAAATCTGCGCAGGGGCATGCCCATGGTGAATGGCAACCAAGGGTCATTTTAAAAACTGTCAGTCCTTATTATTTAAACATAGTCCACAATTCCCTACCGCTGTGTGAGCTATATCAATGGGAAGGAATCATCCCCACTGCCTAGATCTCTCTACAGTACTCCATACCATGTCCAGAGATGTCCAGAGAACTCGTGGGCCCCCCGAGCAATTGGCAGTAACTGTATTTAACGGCTGGGGGCTAGATGTCACCGTACCAACACAAGTGAGTTGTTAAATTTTGTCATCAGCGAATCATCTTTCAAATGTGTGTCGACATGGTAAACTCCAATGGTAACATGGGATGATCAGTTCTAAATGTCCTCTCGTAACTCTACTCCACATAAAGTGTGCCCCACAATGGTGTAAGACTGTTGGTTCCACCTGGGCACAGCCCAAGAATCGGTATAAATATGAGCTTCTTTGGTTTCATGCCTAATGGCAGTGTGCACTGCTCCAAGCTCTGCATATTGGCTTGGCCCTTCAGAGATTTTCTTTTCCAGAACTTGTTGGGTGAGAGGGTTAAAGGCAACAGCCTTCCAGCAATGAAGTTGGTGAACCAGGGGTGCTGTTGCTGAGCAGGAGTCAAAGGGAACGGCCACACAATGGGAGAGTCTTTGACTGGAGTAGTAGCTTCAGGCGTGGGTGACATAGCTTGAGGGGTCTCAGCAACCGGCTCATGTATTTTATTAATCCCATCCGGTTCCTTTGATGCTTGTTCAGAAATATACCATTCCCACTTGCACACCCTACCTTATGGGTGACATTGTCAGAGAATACCCATCCTGTAATGGGAAGATCAGGATGGAGAGAGACGGGAGAATCTCCCATCGGTCTCTCTCAAAGCCCAGCAGCAGGCAAGAGGTTCTTCCTCAAATGCAGGGCATCTGGTAGCAGCACTAGGAAACTTTCGGGACCAGAAACCCAGAGGCATATTCTTTCCTCCATAATTCTGCCACAGACTCCAGAGCCACAGAATCTTGCAGCTCAGAGGGGTGGCCCTCTCGATGAGGAGACAGGAGAGGCCACAGAGTCACCTTTGCAGCCTCAAAAGCTGCTTGTTTCCTGGGGCTCCATACAAAACTAAATTTCTTTCTGGTCACAGCCTACAAGGGTCAGAAGAGCATAGTCAAATGGGGTATGTGATGCTGCCAGTATCTCAAAAGGCCAACAAAGCTTTGGGCTTCTTGTTTTGTCATAGGGGGTGCTATGTCCAGGATCTTATTTCTGATCTTATCAGGACAAATTTCAAGGTATATAGCTTACACATTCTTTGATAATAAATGTGCTTTGAATTATCCTATTGCTCTTAGTCCATTGTATTCCCAGAAAATGAATAGTCGTAACTGGGACCTGTACTTAATTGGGGTTAATTCCCCATCCCCTGGGTTGCATGTGATCAGTCCAAGTACTAGGGGCTTTGGAAACCTCCACTTCAGAGGATCCCCACAACAGCACATCAACCACATAGTGCTGTGCCACCACTCTATCAGGACTGTACCTTTGGAAGCTGTGTATACTGAAGGCTGTTCCATGTAAAAGCAAACTGATCTAACGACTGCTCAGCCATAGCGATAGAGAAGGAAGCATTAGCCAAATCAGTAACAGCATAACTGTCAGTCCCAGAAAAGAAGGGCCTCCATCAGGGTCACAATGTCTGTTACAGCTGCGGCCAGTGGAGGGGCAAGCCAACTTAAACAGTGGTAATCAATGGTCATCAGGTATCCGAACTGGCCAAACAGGGGCATTATGCGGGACGAAGATCCCTAGGTGTAAACGGGACTTGACTGCCTCGTCGATTCCGCATGCCCTCCTGGGATATAATATTACTTGGCAACTACTACTTGCAATGGCAAGAGTATAAAGAAAGTTTCCCATTTTGCCTTTCCAACCAGAATACATACCCTCCTTATACCAAAAGCAAATTTGCCAAGATGTCTTGTGATAGAAGTTACCATTAATAAATCAATTCCAAAAACGTTTTTGAGTAGCTAGGAGGTCCATCGCCAACAGATAGATGCATTTTTGTTCATACAGCATCAGTAACTGACCCCCTCATATCCCTGAATACACATTCGCTCCCCTGTATATGGATCTGGATTCCCGTGTAACTAGGTTACCTCAGCCCCAGTGTCGATTGGAGCGATTCACTGCTCTTTATTACCATCAAAGGGTAATAGGTACCTACGGCCTCAGGTCTCCTTCTGGGATGCTGGAAATATGAGTTGCCATAGCAACAGCGGCAGACCGGTCCTGGAGCTCCTACCATACCTGAGGTGACAGGCTGAGTAATCTACCATCCAGTGTCCAATCCATCCATATAACGGGGGAACGTCCTGCCTTTGGGGATTAAGATAACATTCCAGTGTAGGAGCCGGAAGGCAGACTGGTCCCTTTTGGACCAGGCTATCAATGCAACCCAGCTGGGTCACAATTCTCATGGTATAGCACATAAAGTACGCCATTAGGTACACCGTCATTCCAGCCCTGCCTTCCGATCGGGCCGGAAACATTTCCTTTCTAGTAAGGTGTGAAGAGGAGCTCTTCGATACTGACTGCTGAGGCACAGCCGTTGGGGGCTTTGGGGCATTCCTAGTTCCATGTGTCATGTGCTCAGATTGCCCCTGCTGGGGCCAGGATTTTAAAGCAGCCCGAACCTGTACCCGTCCCTGACCCCAATCTGACCTTTCAGTGGACTGCTAGTCTCTGCAACAGTCTGACCCTCAGCTCGGGCCTAACAGAGCCAGCAAGTAGCTCTCCACCGTGAAGCTGTCCCATTCCGTCAATCGCGTGTGCATACCAAGGGAAAAGGAGACAGCCTCAGGGCCCCTGAAGGTATTACTATTATTATAAAGGGCAGATTGTGTTGTCACATCGCAGAGGCATGAAATAGCCCCGGGGGCGGGAGGGGAGGGGTCTAGAAATTTGGAAACACATCCCAAACTAAAGGGGTAGGGTAGCAAGCAGGAGAGCTTGTATGACCACTGCCCACAGAGAGCATTCCGCTACGTCAACCCAACCAGCCCGCAATTCAGCCAGGACCAATGGGTCCATCGTTAATGATCCTAACTGAATCAATTCAAACATATTAAAAAGCAGTTGGAAGGCCCCTACATACCCCAGGTGGGCGAATCAGCTGAGCACGGATTCCCATGGCTGCTGACAAAGCCGCCGGGCGAACACGGTGGTGGTGTAGTTACGAATAATTGTCTCAGTGGTAGTCAGGACAACTGCTGCAGCTTGATTTTGTTCATCAGCATTATGGCGTTCTGCTTTTAACTTTTACATGACAGCGTCTCGATTACACTGTTATCATCCCCATCGGAATCACCATCATAACAGATATCCCCGTCAGCCACGTCAAGCTCGGAACGTATTGTGTGTCTCGGCCCCACCCGCGGAATGCCACCTAAAATAGTGTTCTGAGCTCTCAAAGAGAGCCAACATGCACTGCAGTCACTTGTTTTCCTCAGGGAGTTGCGATACTCAACTGACACGATGCAGTCATAAAAATCCACTTTACTTCAGGCAGAGAATCCCTCTTTGAGGCAAAGGCTATATGCTTAAGGATATTGTGATACTACACACGGAGGCTTAACATTAGACAATTCAGCAAATGTCTTCTAGGGACATCTGGGAGGACCTCATTCACTCAGAACATTAGCCAGCTATCCAAAACCCTCACAGTTATTAGCCCATTTCCACAAAGATTTCAGGGCTCATGAATCTTAGTCACCACTTGATTGTCGCTGTTGTGGAGGGATCTTCAAATTCTGCCTCACTACTGAAACCACCCCATATCTTAGGCACTGATTGCAATTTCCAGTACTTGGGTTGAAGTGGCACGGTCCTATTCGTTAATTACTCATTTCAGTTAATTTCCTTTTCCCCATGTTCCACTGGGCTCCTTGATTAGGGCACCTGATCCTCATTCGAACCGGCAGCATAAAGACTCCGGCTTATATCTACTCACTGCTGGTTCGTCTCCTCAGCAGGGCAGATATGTTCGTTCCAAGCCGCTGAGGATGGGTCGAGTCAAGAGCCTGTCATCCGCGGTTCCTGGGTCGAGTCAATAGCCTGCCGTGAGCAGTTTCTGGGTCGAGTCGAGAGTAGGTCTGGCCATTTGCCGCTGCTCCGAGCTGGGATGCGAGTGGTCTGTCATTGTTTGGTTTAGTCGTCTTGTTTCCAGCTGAGTAGGTCTGGCTGTTTGCCGCTACTCCAATTTGGGAATTCTGTCTCTTTCGTGTCCAGCTGCGTGATTGCCAGCCGTTTGCCTCTCCATGAGCTTCTCCATGTCAAGATGTGTATTGTCTGTTGTTGATTGGTTTAGTCATCTCACTTCCAGCTGAGTAGGACTGGCTGTTTGCCACTACTCAGAGTTGGGTATTCTGTCCCTTCTGTGTTCCACTCGAATCCAAGTCAAGTTCCAGTTCCTGGCTCCGTGTCCAGTCAAGACTTTGTGTCCAGGTCAAGTCCAAGTCCCGGCTCTGCGATCAAGTCATGTCCAAATCCATCTCCGTGCCTGTGTCCTATACTTGGGTCCGCTTCCAGTCTCCTCAGTCGCTCAGTGCACCATTAACTCCAACAAAACCAGGACAAGCACCCTAATAAGTACAAGTTTTATAAGCGGAAGGCAACCACAAGATAGACAAACTCTTTATTTAAATATTAACTCAGCACTCTTTCAAACAACGAGTGCTCATTGACACAGTATTCAGCATACCCTCACAAATCAATTAGACACTTAGATGGTTATTCCCCATGATTTAGTAGCACACAACATTTCTTTGCACTTACAAAGGAACATTAATTTCTACACACATAAACAATAAGCTACAATGCAGACACTAAGAAAGAATTCATCAACCTGGTTCTCAAAGTGACCAACAGACATTTAGTCACTCTGTACAGGACATTCTGCAAACTTTACCCACTAATAGATGTACAGATCCTACCTGCTAAAAGCTCAGAATGGGAATATAAAACTTTACAATTTAGACTCTAAGTTGACTATATTTATTTTTAATGAAAGTACTTCCAGACACAATCCCTCTTGTAAAAATAATTATGCAGATCTGAATATAGGGAGCCAACGTTCCAAGTATTAGAGTAAATTTTGTTCTATAGCCCACCAAACTATGATAGATCTTCATGTTCATATAGTGCCAGTGGACCTGATACATCCAGATGTCAATCAAACCTCTGTGTCTTCCACTTCACATTGACTGATGGTGAGAACACGCTACAAGGCTAAGTGCAACACTTAAACACTCAGATGGCTCAGATATACCTCTTGAAATGTCCAAAATAGTTTCTGATCCCTCCTGGATTTGAAGAACTGGCATCAACAAAAATAACTGGCAGTCGTGCTAATAGCTGTGCAAATTACACCATCTGTCAATGCTTGAAAATAGCTTAGCTCTTCCATGAAGTTTTGCAGCCATCAGAACTTGCGGCATTGCCTGGAGTTAAAGCTGGACAACATTTTGCTGCAGTAGCAGCACACACTTTCAAATGCTTTGAGGTTGAAATTCAGCAAGGGTTCACTTTATTAGAAAAGTCACCATGGACAGTCAAGCAAACCTTCAAGGTAACCATAGCTGCTCTTTACAACTAGTAACTGTACATAGAACAACGTAACACTGTACAGTACCCTTCGGCACATAATGTTGTGCTGACCTCTTAACCTACTGTAAGATCAATCTAATCTTTCCCTCCTGCTTTATCCTTGATACTTTCTTTCTTCCTGTGCCTATTCAAGAGTCTCTTAGATGTCACTATTGTGTCAGTCTCTACCACCGACCCTGGCAGTGTGTTCCACGCCCCCACCTCTCTCTGTAACTCCCCTTTCCTCCAATCACCTTAAAATTATACTCTCTCATATTAGCCATTTCTGTCCTGGGAAAAAAGGAGCTGGCTATCCACTCTACCAATGCCTCTTATCATCCTATATCAAAGTCACCTCTCATCTTCCTTTGATCCAAGAAGAGAAGTTCTAGCTCGTTCAACCTTCCCTCATATGACATGCTCTCTAATCAAGGAAGCATCCTGGTAAATCTCCTCTGCACCCTCTCTAAAGCTTCCACATGCTTCCTATAATAAGGCAACCAGAGCAGAACACAATATACTCAAGTATAGTCTAACTAGAATCTTATAGAGCTGCAATATTACCTTGCAGCTCTTGAAATCAATACCCTGGCTAACGAAGGCCATTACATCATACGCCTTCATAGTGACCCCATCAACTTGCATGACAACTTTGAGGGATTAACATGGACCCTAAATTTCATCTGTTCCTTCACACTAAGAAACTTCCATTAACCCATACTCTGCATTCAAATTTGACCTTTCAAAGTGTATCACACCACACTTTTCCGGATTGACGTCCATCGGTCATGTCTTGGCCCAGCTCCACTTCCTCATCCAAGTCATTTAGAAAAGGCACAAGGAGGAAGGTTGCTAGAACATCACTTGTCACTGACCTCCAGCAGAATACATTTCCTCTACTACCACCCGCTGCCTTCATATGGGTAAGCTCATTCAGAATCCATGCAGTCAAGTTTCCTGGATCCCAAGCTTCCTTCTTTCTAAATGAGCCTACCATGGGGAACCTTGTCCAACACCGCAGTAAAATACATATACAACATAAAACAGCACAACACAGGAGCAGAGCATTTGATCCAATTAAGTTAGTCATCAGATGGCCAACCAAACTAATCTCTTTTGCCTTTACAATGTCCATATTCTTCCATTTCTTCCATTTCCTCACACCCATGTGCCCACTTAAAGGCCTCTCAAAAGCCCCCAATGTTTCTGCCTCTACAAGCACCCCAGGCACCCACCACTCTCTGTAAAAAATGTGCCTCTCACACCTCCTTTGAATTTACCCTCTTTTACATTAAATGCATGCCCTCAGGTATAAGACGTTTCAACCCTAGGAAAAGAATACTGTATCTATGCCTCTCATAATCGTATAAACCTCTATCAGATCTCCTCTCAGCCTCTGCTGCTCCAGAGAAAACAAGCCAGATTTGTCCAGCCTCTCATGATAGCACATGCCCTCTAAACGAGGCAGCCTCCTGGTAAACCTCTGCTCCCTCTCCAAAGCCTTCCTATATTGGGGGCGATCAGAATTTTATCCAGTACTCCAGAGGTGCCTAAATAGAGTTTTATAGAGCTGTAAATTAACCTCCTGACCTTTAAATTCAATGCCTTGATTCGGAAAGGGAAGAATGCCATATGCCTTCTTAACCACCCTATCAGCTTGTGTAGCCATTTTCGGGGAGCTATGAACTTGGACCCCAAGATCCCTCTGCTCATCAACACTGTTAAGGGTCTTGCTCTAAACGGTCCACAGGTTCATTTATTATCAAAGTATACAACTCAGAAATTGTTCTTCTCCAGAGAGCCACCAAACTAAGAAAGAAAAGAATGGCAACATGATCATCAACCCCAAGTCCCCTTCCCCGCACAAAAAATGAACAAAAATGGAACAGGAGCATTGACCCCAAAATCCCCCTACCCTGCAGAAAAAAGAGAAAGATTGGGTGAACAACACAGCAAATAGAAAACTATAAGAATGAACAAAATTAATCGCCATAATCCTTATCCATATCCATATCCAAAAAGCAGAAAAACTTGGGCAGAGCACAGGCCACACAGTCTGCCCTCTCCAGTAGCTGAGCGATCCCCCCAAGGGGGCTGTGGGACAGGTGGCAGAGAAGGAGTGCCAGAGGCAGGTGATGGCATGGACGCAGACACACCCTTCCCTGAGACATCAGGGAAGATCTATGATTTCAGACAATTGATTTATTGATCATTACAACATAAATCTTTGGTGCTTCTTACTCTCTCCCCTTTTCCCACCTGTGATTTCCCTCCCTCTGCCCTCTTCCTACTCTCAGTCCACAATAGAAACCCATAGCACAATCAGGTTTATTATCACTCACACTTGTTATGAAACTTGTTCTTTTTTCTTTGCAGCAGCAGTACAGTGCAATACATAAAATTGCTACAGTACTGTGCAAATGTCTTGGGCACCCTAGCTGTACAGTACATATGTACCTAAGATTTTTGCACAGTACTGTATCTTAAAAGTTAAGGTGTTGTGGTCACTATTCCCTAATTGCTCACCTACTGAAAGTTTGGTCACGTGGCCAGGCTCATTACCCAATAACAGGTCCAGTACAGCCCCTCCTCTTGATGGACTATCTACATATTGATTTAAGAAACCCTCCTGGGTGCACCTAACAAATTCTGTCCTATCTTGCATGAAGAATGCTCCAGCTTACATTAGAGAATTGGAAGTTCCCCATGACAACAACCCTGTTGCTATTGCACCTTTCCTTAATCTGCCTGTGTATCTGTTCCTCAATGTTCCTGTAGCTACTGGGGGTCTGTAGTTCAATCCGTCAGAGAGATTACACCCTTCTTATTTGTGAGTTCTACTCATCTAGGCTCAGTAGACAAGCCCTCTATTATTACACAACCACTACTTTATCTTCATCAAAGGAGGGAATAATTGTCACCGATTAATTTCTTGAAGTTATTGTGATTTTAACTGCATGATTTCTAAATCCACTTATAGAGAACAGAGAACATTACAGGCCCCTTGGCCCATGTTGTTCTGCTGACCTTTTACCTACTTTAAGATCGATCTAACTCTTCCCTCCTACGAGGCCCTCTATTCTTCTATCATCCATGTGGTTATCTAAGAGTCTCTTCAATGCCCCTAATGTACTTGCCTCTAGTACCACCCCTGGCAGCGTATTCCTTGTACCCACCACACATATGAGCCATTTTCACACTGGCTGTCCAATTGATCTACTGTATGCCTCGTGTCATCTTCATCACTTGCTCCAGGAAGGTTTTTATGAAGCAGGAGTGTCCAAGCAAGGAACGGCCGGCGGTATCTTACAGGTCAGAGCCATTTTACTAATTTTGTACTTCATAAGTATGGAACAGGAATGCAAGGGGCTGGTTTTGCCCCATGAAGGTTTCTGGCAATTCCCGTAGATTTACAAGGCATGGTACAGTCATGTAGCAGGGAAACAGACCCTCATGCCTCACCCCCACGTGTCATACCAGCCATTAACTCATGATCTATATTAATCTCAGCTTTCCCCTCACATACCAATCAATTCACCAGCAAATGCCCTCTGATCCACAACAAATCCTCATGCCAGTTGATACTGGGGTGATTGAAATTCCTTAGCATCTCTCTACATTTCTTGTGTAGTACATCTGAATCTTACAGGCAGATTTTCTCCTCTAATTCCTTCTGACTACCTCCGGCCAAAAGAACACTTGCCTCTTAGAAATGTCTGTGCTTTTTTAATCAATGCTCTTGACGACTCCACATCCTCTTATAGCCCGGATGTGATCGCTGGCCAGCACCGTAATATCTTCCCTAAGTGAATACTGCCACCTCTATTTCCTGAACACCCTGTGCCAAGTGGCTAGTCTGTGGTCTTGATCTTCAAATGCGATTCTTCTCAAATGGCCAACAACTATAGTGATGTACTGAAGATGATGGGGTTGTTAATATATTGTTCCCAAGGGAATTATCAAGCGCTTCCTCTTGCAGCTGAAATGGGCAGCCACAGACACTGAACTGTGCAGCAAGCAACGTTGTTTCTCGCCATCTAAACAAAACCAGCCATGGTTAAAACCTGTGCACTTGATAGTCCAGATCATCCGGGGATGAAGTGCAGTAGCTGGAATGTGGCTGCTACGAAGGACTGTAGGTAATACTGAAATGCAGGGCCCTAAGGTCCACCCCCCTACTATGCTCCTGACTATTGTAGAGATTCTGGATAATAAAATTTAAACCTCAGAACAAGACTGCGGTGCCAGAGTGACATCAGGCACTGATGTGCTTCCAAGGAATGACTCCAGAACACTGCACTCCAGTCTGAGAGCCTCACCTTCTACCACATGGGCCAAACGGTGGCATCCAATAAAGGCAGAGGTGGAGGAGTTTGCTTCATGTTTAACTCATTGTGGTAAACAGACATAGCGGTTCACTCTCATTCTCTGGTGCCGCCTGATTTATCTGCTGAGGGAGTTAGACCATAAGACCGTAAGACATACGAGCAGAGTTAGACCATTCAGCTCATCAAGTCTGCCCCAACATTCCATCATGGGTGATACCGGATCACACACACCTGCCTTCTCGCCATATCTTTTGATGCACTGACAATTAGGAAACGATCAACTTCTGCCTTAAATATATGCAAGGAGTTGGCCTCCACTGCAGTCTGTGGCAGAGAATTCCACAGATTCACTGGCTAATTCACAGATTTTCTGGCTAAAAAATTCCTCCTTTCCTCCGTTCTAAAGGGTCACCCCTCAATTTAGAGGCTGTGCTGTCTAGTTCTGGACAGCCCCATCAGTGGAAACATTCTCTCAACATCCACTCTATCTCGTCCTATCAAAGGTTTCAATGAGAACCCCACCCCCACCAAACATTCTTCTAAATTCCTGTGATAACAGGCTTAAAGCTGCCAAACATTCCTCATATGTTAACCACTTCATTCCCAGAATCATCCTTGTGAACCTCCTCTGGATTCTCGCCAATGGCAACACATTCTTTCTGTGATATGAAGCCCAAAACTATCGACAATACTCAAAGTGCAGCCAAACTAGTATCTTATAAAGGCTCAGCGTTATCTCTTTGCTTTTATATTCTATTCCTCTTGAAATAAATGTCAACATTGTATTTGCCTTCTTCCCCGCAGACTCAATTTGTAAATTAACCTTCTGGGAGTCTTGCACGAGGAATCTTAAGTCCCTTTGCACCCCTGATGTTTGAATATTCTCCTCATTTAGATCAAAGTCCGTACTATTGTTTCTTTTACTAAAATGCATTATCGTACATATCCCAGAACTGTATTCTGTATTGGCCACTTTTTTGCCCACTCTTCCAGTTTGTCTAAGTCCTGCTGCAATCACTTTGCTTCCTCAGCACTACCTACCCCTCCACCTATCTTCATATTACCTGCAAACTTTGCCACAAAGTCATCAATTTTATTATTTAAATTTTTGACAAACAATGTGAAAAGTAGCGTTCCCAATAATGACACCTGAGGAACATCACTAGTCACTGACAGCCAATCAGAAAAGGCCCCCTTTATACCCACTTGTGGCCTCCTGCCTGTCAGCCATTCCATTATCCATGCCAGTATCTTTCCTGTAATGCCACAGGATTTTATCTTGCTAAGCACCCTCATGTTTGGCACCTTATCAAATGCCTTCTGAAAACCCAAGTAAATGACAGCCGTGGCCTCTCCTTTGTCCATCCTGCTTGTACTTCCTCAAAGAACTCTTGACAGATTTGTCAGGCAAGATTTCCCCTTACAGAAACTATGCTGACTTTGATTTATTTTATCATTAGTCTCCAAGTACCCTGAAACCTCATCCTAAATATAGACTCCAACACTTCCCCAACCACTGAGGTTAGGCTATAATTTCCTTTCTTTTGCCTTCCTCCTTTCTTAAAGAGTTCTCCACCATCACCCTGTTGCCATGCATATTCCACCAGTGGTAAGTATCAAATGGAACTGGAAAACTTCCCGATCAGTAGCTGGGACTTGAACTGAACTGAATTGACTTTATTACTTATATTCTTCACATACATGAGGAGTAAATATCTTTATGTTGTCTCCATATAAATGTGCAATGTACAATTTATGTAATTTATAATAAATAGACTACACAACAGGACAGTCAATATAAAACAGAAATACAGTTGTGTCAATATGAATTAAGCAACCTGATGGCCTGGTGGAAAAAGCTGTCCCAGAGCTTGTTGGTTCTGGCTTTTATGCTGCAGTACTGTTTCCTGGATGGTAGCAGCTGGAAAAGTTTGAGGTTGGGGGTGACCCGGGTCCCCAAAGTTCCTTTGGGCCCTTTTTACACACCAGAATAGCTTGAGGAAGTCTCTGACAAACCATCACCAAAATGGCACCAAGACACTCGATCACTGTTTAATCACCATTACGAATGCTTGCCATGCTATCTCATGCCCACACTTCGGCAAATCCCATCACCTGATTGAACTTCTACTTCTGGCGTACAGGCAGAGACTGGACCGCAGTACCAGTGGTGAGGACCACGAAGATGTGGTCAAGGGTGGCAAGGGAAATCTCCTGGAGGCACACACTCATTCACGCAGGTCTTGATGAAGTAGTTGATATTCATTCAGTAAATACATATATAATAGTTAAATTAAGAAACTATCAGGTTCTATTGATAGTAAAAATGAATATAATTGATTAAAAGGGGATCTCCATCAGTTAGGGAAATGGGGTGAGGAAAGTTAAATGTACTTCAGTATGAATAAGTGTCAGCAAAGTCAGACTAGCATAGGACTTCCATTCAATGGCCACTTTATTAGATATAGCTCCACACCTGCCCATTACTGCAAATATCTAATCAGCCAATCACGTGGGAGCAACTCAATGTGTAAAAGCATGCAGACGTGGTCAAGAGGTTCAGTTGTTGTTCAGGCCAATCATCAGTATGGGGAAGAAATATGATTTTAGTGGTCTTGGCCGTGGGAATGATTGTCGATGCCAGACAGAGAGGTTTGAGTATCTCAGGAACTGCTGATTTTCACGCACAGTTGATAGAGTTTACAGAGAGTGGTGTGAAAATCAACAGGACATCAAATCTTGAAGTGGTTGGGCTACAGCAGCAGAAGACCACGAACATTCATTCTTTAGCCACTTTATTAGGTACAGGAGGTACAGTATCTAATAAAATGGCCTCTGAGTGTATACTTTACTGTCACCAAACAATTGATACTAGAGCGTACAATCATCACAGTGATATTTGTTTCTGAGCTTCGTGCTCCCTGAAGTACAAATCAAAATAAATATAATAAAAAATTTAAATTATAAATCATAATTAGAAAATAGAAAAAGGAAAGTAAGGTAGCACAAGTCAGGTCTGGATATTTGGAAGGTACGGCCCAGATCCAGGTCAGGATCCGTTCAGCAGTCTTATCACAGTTGGAAAGAAGCTGTTCCCAAATCTGGCCATACGAATCTTCATGCTCCTGTACCTTCTCCCAGAGGGAAGTGGGACAAAAAGTGTGTTGGCTGGGTGGGTCTTGTCCTTGATTATCCTGGCAGCACTGCTCCGACAGCCTGTGGTGTAAAGTGAGTCCAAGGATGGAAGATTGGTTTGTGTGATGTGCTGGGCTACGTTCACGATCTTCTGCAGCTTCTTCCGGTCTTGGACATGACAACTATGATACTATGCATCACAGGGCACTAGGAAATGTAATGGAACAGAGGGACAAATGCAGTTCATTGAAAGCAGCGTCACAGGTAGAGAGGGTGGTGAAAATGTTGTTTAGGGCGCTAGCCTTCATCAGTCAAGTCACAGTGTAATGGATATTGACTGTTGAAATCCAAGGACCCTTTTACCAAGCTCAGGTTTCTGCACAGCAGCTGCTAGTTCTTGAGATCAAAGCATTGTTTTAGAGAAAGTTAAATTTCCAACCAATGTTTTTTGTTCAGCTTCTTATTGCAAGCAAGAGCCAGTCTTCAGTTCTTAATGTAAATTGCAAGCAAGAAACAGTCTGAAGTTAAAAGGGAAGCTTTGCAAACTAACAGCACTGTGGAAAGAACACAGACTAATGGCCCACTGCAAAAGGCTGATTGCTCAGGAGAAGCAGTGGAAAACAATGGGGTTATGTTAATTAGCTTGTATCAAACCAGACAACACTGGGTACATTAATTAGTTCAAGGATGCTTTCAGACCAGATTGATTCTAACACTTACCACATCAAATAGGTAATCTATAAAAAATTATTTGATTTGTATACTCAAGGAGACAGCTTCACAGCATTAATTGTGAGAATATGGGAACACTGTCCCCAGAACCTTTTAGACCATCTGTGTGAAAAATTATCTGAAAAAAATATTACATGCTTCTGAAATCACCCAAGCAGCAGCAAAACAATACAAATGGAGTGTTAAGAATGGTCGAGAAAAATCATGAAAAATGACAGAAAGACAGGCTGAACTAGAATGCATTCCCCTGCCTTAGATTTCTGAAACGTCAACTTGTTCATCCGTCACTTGTTGCATATCTTTTTAGCTTATAGGAATTGTACCTGTGCTTTGGAAGTCCTTTGTGATTTAGAAATCATTTGTAATTTGGAAATCTTTTATAAGATAGAAAAGCTCTATGAGTTTTAAATGTGTTTTAAGAATATTATCTAAATTTAAACATATATCACTGAAAATAAATGAACTGTGTTTAAACTTATTTGTCAGCTGGTAGTATCTTCTCCTTCATGGGGGGGGGGGGGAACCACTCAAATAGTGGGTATTGGCAGCTACACTCACCATGGAGGATGAACAGGGAAGAGAATTCTTCTTTGAAGAGTAGATAGCTACAGTATGACCTCTTTTTAGTGAAGGTACCCATAGCTGTCTATAACAGATCTTTGTCTGAGTTTAGAAACTGACAGTCAGCAAAACCAATGCCATCAGAACTAAATATATGAGTTGGGATATTATGCTGCATGTAAGTTGTGGTGAGGCAGCATTTGGAGTATTATGTATAGTTTTGGTCAGTTTATTACAGGAAAGACACTGTTAAACTGGAAAGAGGTCAGAAATTATTTACACAAATGTTGCCAGGACTAGAGGTTTTTGAGTTATAGGGAAAAGTTGACCAGGCTTGGTCTTCATTCCTTTGAACATGGGAGAATGACAGGTGACCTTTTAGAAATATTTACATTTATGAATGGCAGATAAGGTGGACAGCAACAGCTTTTTCCCTAGCTTAAGGGAGTCCAAAAGTAGTGGGCATAGATTTAGGGTATGATTTGAAAGGGACTTGAGAGGCAACTTTTTCATGCAAAGGGTGGTGAGTATATGGAATGAGCTGCCGGAGCACATAGTTGAGGCAGGTACAATAGTATTATTTAAGAAACACTTGGATGGGTACATGCAGGGGCGAGGCTTAGAGGGATATGAGACAAATGTAGGAAATTGGGACTGGCAGGGTTGGCATGAACTGATTGGGCTAAAGGTCCTGATTAATGGTGTATTGCACTCTGACTCTATGACTCTAAAAGATGTCAGCTGCAAATTCATGATTTGAGATACCTAATATTACTTTTCAATTCTTCTTAGAGATGTTCCAATCTAATCTGATACTAAGTCTCGACCCAAAAAGTCAACTATCCCTATATATTTACAAATACTGGTGATCTCCTGAATTCTACTTGGATTTTGTATTTTTTTTGCTGAATATTCTTGCAGCTGCAGTCCTTTGTGTCTCTAATCAAAACAAGAAACATTTTACCCAGGTTGAGCAAAAGCCTAAGTTAGATATTGGGACTTATTTCCCTCTGCATCAAATTCTAGTACTGACCAAATTCTAGAAGTTTACACCCTGATCCATAAAGTCACGGAGAGGTACGACACAGTAAAAGCTCTTTCAACCCATGAGTCCACACCAACCATCAACCACCTATTTGACACCAATCCTACATTAATCCCATTCTTTTAAATTTCCCCCACATTTGCTCCAGCTCCCTCCAGATTCTACCATTCATCTACAGACTAGGGGCAATTTACAGACACCAAACAACCAACTGACCATTATGATTTTGGGAGGTGGGGTTCAACTGGAGAATTTGAAGAGAAGGCTTGTGGTCCCAGGGAGAACATACGAACACCATGCACACAGCACCTGAGGTTGGGATTGAACTCAGATCTCTGGCAACAGTAAGGCTGCAGCTCTGCTAACTGTGCACCCAGTTAGAATTTTCAATTGTGCTCTATTATTTCGCTTTCTTATTTTATGTTCTGGCTTGCTTTACAGAAATAAAAAGTGCTATCAAAAGTCGGTGGTGTTACGAACCCCGTAACTGGGTCACTTACCAGCAAAGATAGAGAGGTCCGTTGAAGTCTGATGGTACTATTTTTAACAGTATTTATTGGTAAAAATACACAAAAATAATATCAATGCAAACATACAGATAATATACGTTGTCAATACTAAATCCATAAGTGCGGGTATAATAATAATCAATAAGAAATAAGCTCCATTGTTGTCTAGGGGTAATGTATTGTCCAATGGAAATATCAAAGTCACTTAGTTCATTCGGGCTGCAGTCTTTGGTTGGAGTCAAGAGAGAGACTTTTAAACTTGCCAGCTTTTCCTTTTTACTATGTCGATCCTTCCAGAGTTCCGTTTTTGGAGTCGGTCCTTTAGCTAAGCCGTTCCGTGGAAGCCCACCAATTCCTCAGCCAAGGAAAAGGAGAGCCCCACCGGCTGTCGCTGTTAAAAGCTGTCACAGGATTTCTAGCGTTTCTCCTGGTGCGTCTAAAGGGGTTGTTCCCCAGACCCCTCTTTTATCCTTACTCACAGGGTCTCAGATGTTGGGATGATGCAATCCCTCAACCAGCCTACTCTGGTCATCTCCTAAGGGCTTCAATGAATAGTACAGTACTCAATACACAATCCCGTCTCCAAGAGACAATGGCCGTTATCCGTGGCTTTGTTTTTAGGAGGCCCAGGACACATTCCAAACCTTGAGGATTCTGCCTGTCTCTCTCTTATTTCCTGGGTCCCAGACCCGAATTAATAGTGATCTTGCGATTCTCAAAAAGGAGGGGGCTACTTTGTACTCTTTGGCCCCTCAGAGTCGTGGCACATTCCTAACAGTGGGTAAACTGTCCTCGTTGGATCTTAACACCTTTCTCTGTAAGTGGATCCTGGATATTTTGACAGAAAAGCCACTATCAGTCTGTTTTGACAGAAACATATCTAGCTGCATCACACTGGGCATTATTGGAGTATAAAAATATTATGGAGTATAAAAGTTGTATTATTTGCTATGTAACCAAAACTATGTAGTCAGCTTGCTATGCATGTAACTAAAATGAAATCCTAGGAATGTAAAAGACAATGGTGTGTTAATGAGAGGTAACTAAAGAGATGTAGTCAGCTTTGAAACTTGCTATTTGCTATGCATGTACCCAATTTAGCAGGAGAATGAAGTATTAAGAATGTAAACTTGCTATTTGCTAGAGAATGAAATCTTAGGAATGTAATAGACAATGGTGTGTTAATGATAGGTAGCTAAGAGATGTAGATTAGAACATAATTAAGTCAATGGGGCATACCTGTGGTACTTGTGAAACTGGACCAGGAGATTGCTATTAAAAATGCTGTGTCCTGGATCAGTGGGCAATCAGCGACTAGCTCAATGACTGTCTCAGCTTTGATTTGCAAATTAAAGTTTAATCCTTCTTGAAGAATCTTCTGCGTCTCTTGGTCATTTGTGAGGCACGAGAAACCACGACAGCATCAGAGCTTCCCAGGGCTGCTCGCCCAGCCTGCTGCTGCTCATGCTGCTGATGCATGACTGCCTTGCTAGATCCAGTTCAAACCAAATCGTCTAGTTCGCTGATGACACATCAGCAGTTAGCCGCATCAACGACGATGACGAGACGGCATAGAGAGAGGAGGTAGAGCGGCTGGTAGAATGGTGTGTCACAACAACTTGAGCCTCAACATGGACAAGACCAAAGAGATGATTGTGGACTGTAGGAAGGTGTAGGCTGACAACTCCTCACTGCACATACACAGCTTCTCAGTAGAGAGCATTAGGAGCACCAAGTTTATGGGATTGCACATAATGGATAATCTCACCTAGTCAATCAACACCACTTCTTTGGTCAAGAAAGCACAGCAGCATCTCCACTTCCTGAGCAGATTGAGGTGAGTGAGGCTTCCTCCGCACCTCCCCCCACCCCCCACCGTCTAAGCCAGTTTTGACAGGAGCACCATTGAGACTGTCCTAACCTGCAGCATTACCAATGGTTTGGGGATCAGAAGGCATCTGCCAAGTCCGTACAAAGGATTGCAAAGACTGCTGAGAGGATTACCGGGTCTCTCTTCTGCCCTTCAGTGATATTTCTCAGGAGTGCTCCCTTAGCATTGTCAATGATCCCTCTCATTCATCCAACATTCTCTTCAACCCCCTACCATCAGGCAGAAGATACCATAGCATTAGGACAAGAACTGTTAGGTTGGGGAACAGCTTCTTCCCCCAGATTGAAGACTATTGAACTCTCTGCTACCACCAAGAACTCATTATGTATGAAAGTAGTGTTAACTGATCCTTTGAAGTATAAAGATATCTCAGTTGACCATGTACAAAACTGAATGGGTGATGTGTGCTTTCTTCACATTCTTTACCGCTAATCCTTTCTGCAGTGCAGTGTTATAATGTTTACTTTTTAACTGGTATATATGTATCTTATTACTTGTTAAGTTATTTGTGGTAATATGACTTTAAGTGATATGTGTGTGAGTTATGGACTGTGTTATGCACCTTGGTCAGGAGGAATGTTGTTTCACTTGGAGGTATACATGTGTATGGTTGAATGAAATTGAACTTGAGTTGGGGCAATCTGAGGACAGCCATATCAGACAAAGGATATCAACTACAAATGTTTGTATTCATATTTGTCAATTGCAAGAATTTTACGGAAGCCTGCATCATGCATTCTTGGAGCTGTCACGATGCATTCATGCTACCATAATCCAATAGTTTGAGACTATGTTTCCAGAGGCAGCTTTAAGGCCCAGAGTAGGAATCACGAAATGCTCTGTATGGAGTTGGCGGGGTGCTGAATCACATGGCCACCAGCTGAGGAATTAAACAAGGTACAAGACAGGAAGCTCCCTTTAGTATTTGCCAGTGAGGACATCCAGAATTATTTGCTGTGTTCTATGCCCTGCTTAACACTGCACTGCAGAAAGGATTAGCGGTAAAGAATGTGAAGAAAGCACACATCACCCATTCAGTTTTGTACATGGTCAACTGAGATCCTTATACTTCAAAGGATCAGTTAATTATCTGAACTGTTACAAAGAACAAATGAAAAGCTGGAGTGAAAGAGTATCTCACGAGATTTATGATCTACATGCACGGAATACTTAAATAAAAGACAAGTGCAAAAAAAAATCAAGGTTTTATGGCAGATTAACCATTATAGCATGAGGGCAAGACTATAAAGGGGACGGAGGCTTGTTGCAGCCCTATAAATCCCCATGAGATGGAGAGCTCTCAGTAAATGCACACTGTACACATGCGCACTGACTAACACACACACACATCATTCTGCTGTCAGTGCACTGAATGTGCACATTTCAGTGTCTTCCCCTGTATATTCTAATAATCGGTCCTAAAGGGTTTGGCTTTATGGTGCCTTTTCCGGTATTCCACTACATTGTGCAGTGCATCATATTCTGATTCCTGTGTAGACTTAAATTAACTTTGTGAGTAATTAAAGGTGGAATGTCCTGTTGCCTAAAAAACAGGGCGGTTCGCTCTCAGCAGGAGGGAGAAATTCACTCAGTAGGAGGGAAAGATCAAGTTGCCGGGAGTTCACATTGGACGCAGTATGTATCTATAAATTGTGTTTTCTGGTAGATACATTTTGTAAACATTGGCAGTTCTCTTTTTGCTATTTTCACTCATTTTTGTGAGCTTGATTTTTGATGCACTAAATAAATACACTTGCACAAAAGTGCTAAGCGACTCCAGCCATTTTTTTTACTGTGGTCAAAACCCACGTATCATAAGCCCCCAGTGAGCCAACTTCTGGAACATTGCCCACTGCATCTTATAAAGCAGATGCTGGTCTTGGAACACACTTTTACTGAAGTAACACTGGGTCTACAAGTGTTAGATTGTGAGGAGAAATGACGCAATTGACAAAAACATCAAAGACAACATGAGAAGAAAACTTTGGCGAGTGGCGGAGCAGACTTGCGTTCCCATGTATTATGGTGTCATGGGCTAAAACTGTTTCACAACGTGTGTATTTACAATCCAGAAGTAACTAACTGAAAGAGAAATGCAAGTAAGTTCAATCATCACTTTCATAAAATAAATCAGCAAATTACCCGAAGGGGAAAAAAATTGCATATCTAAGGAAAACGAGTTGCCAAATGAGACTGTTATTCCAAAAAATCAGCATAGGCTCCTTCTGTCCAGTAATGCTTCAATGATTCTAGTCATGCATTTCCAGTAATATAGAAAGATAGAGCATGCTTTAAAAAAAGGCTAGACCAGAGAAGCAATAGGTGCAAACTCAATAAATAATTCAAAATCAGACATTGATAGATTTTCATTAGGCAAGGTTACTACTATATAGAGCCTAGGTAAGTGGATGAAGTTGAGGTATGAACAAATCATGATCTCATTAAATGGCAGAGCAGGCTTATCGTTGAAAAACCGACCAATGTTCTTACATTTATAGAACATAGAAAATAGCACAGTGCAGCACAGGAAGACCCCCTTTGACCCACAATGCCTGTGCTGAAATTGATGCCTATACTCCACTGCCTATGCATGATCCACCACTCTCAAAGTCCAGCCTTACATCATGGGAGGTGGAAATGGGTAAGGCCAGCCAACAGCTGTATGGATTATGATCAGAGATTAAGGGAGCCAGGGCTTTACTCTTTGGAGAGAAGGAGGATGAGAGGAGACATGATAGAGGTATACAAGATATTAAGAGGAATAGACAGAGTGGACAGCCAGCGCCTCTTCCCCAGGGCACCACTGTTCAGTACAAGAGGACATGGCTTTAAGGTAAAGGGAGGCAAGTTCAAGGGGGATATTAGAGGAAGGTTATTCACTCAGAGTGTGGTTGGTGCGTGGAATGCACTGCCTGAGTCAGTGGTGGAGGCAGATACAATAGTGAAGTTTAAGAGACTACTAGACAGGTACATGGAGGAATTTAAGGTGGGGGGTTATATGGGAGGCAGGGTTTAAGGGTCGGCACAACATTGTGGGCCAAAGGGCCTGTACTGTGCTGTACTATTCTATGTTCTATGTAACAGGGTCAGGGCTCTGGTGAAATTGTACAGGCCAATATCCTGTACAGTGGATGTACTGCATTGCAGAAGCACTGGTGAACTCCAACCATACCATCAGCTTCAGAGGATGATGAAAATGGGAGGTCTTCAACAGCCTGTACTCCCAGGGAAGCTAAAGGCCCAAGTAAGTATACATTATCCATATCCATCCATTCCCAGTGTACTCAAGTGTCTATCTGACATTATTTCTAACATGTTTGTTGTTTAAACATACAGTACATATGATATGATTTGAATTTTCTGTTGCTTCCAAATTTAAGCATTTGCTGAACATTTGTCTGAAAGTTTTCTGTCTCCACTGGGTCGGTTTGACAGAGCTGAAGCGAAGTGGTCCGCACTGAAACTCTTCCACATTCAGTGCTCCATCTAACTGAAGGTTAAGCAAAGTCCAAGGAGATTTTATAAGCATATTGAAGGAAAGACAGAGTAGAGAGAGAACACGGCCCTTGAAAGACAAAAGGGGTCACCTTTGTGTTTTACGACAAGAGCCGTTCAGAGTTCTAAATGAATATTTCTCCTCTTTTTTACTTCAGAGAAAGATATGTTGATTCAAGAAAAATAAATGGGGAGGATTTGGGGATAGTCTGCATTACAGCAGATGAGGTGCTGGGTGACTTCAAAGGATGACTAGACAGATCACCAGAAACTGACCGGGTATATCCAAGAACACTATGGAAGACTAGAGAAGAAATTGAGGGCTGAGTGCATCATGGGAGGTGGAAGTGGGTAAGGCCAGCCAACAGCTGTATGGATTATGATCAGCGATTAAGGGAGCCAGGGCTTTACTCTTTGGAGAGAAGGAGGATGAGAGGAGACATGATAGAGGTGTACAAGATATTAAGAGGAACAGACAGAGTGAAGAAATTGAGTGCATCATCGTTAACCACGGATGAGGTGCCAGCAGACTGCAAGGTAGCCAATTTCAATAGGTGGATCTATGAGAATCCTATTGCTACTGTTATTACTAATAATCTCAGGTCCCCCTTTCTTCACTTTCACGAGGTACTAGACAGGGATGTCCATTAAGTCCTTTATTATTTAATCTTGTACTGTAGCCTTTGGCTATAATGCTCCGTGAAGCTAAAAGTATTCATGGTATTTCTATAAATGGGACCACACATAAAATTTCTCTTTACGCAGATGATCTTTTGGTTTATATTTCGAACTCTGAAGAATCTATTCCTAATCTTTTGGAAATACTAAATGATTTTGGAAAATTTTCAGGATATAAACTTAACTCATATAAAAGTGAATTGCTTCCATTAAATGTTCCTGTTTTTATATACAACAATATTCCATTTAGAATTGTTAATTCCTTTAAATATTTAGGTATTTTAATTACTAAAAAATATAAAGATCTTTATAAAGCTAATATAGTTCCTTTAATGGACTCTATGAAACAATTATTTTCCAGATGGAACCCACTTACACTTTCTTTAATAGGTCAAATCTCTGCTGTGAAAATGATGTTTTTACCTAGATTTTTATATATTTTTCCAAATATACCTATCTTCTTAACTAAAAAATTTTTTGATCAAATTGACTATTATTTCATCCTTTATTTGGAACAATAAAAGACCAAGAATTAATACGTATCATTTACAAAAACCTAAAAAAAGATGGTGGACATGCACTTCCTAACTTAAGATCGTATCATTGGGCTGTTTGTATTGGACAATTATGGTTTTGATTATATTGGCTTGATAAGAGCCAAAAACCAGCTTGGATTGATTTGGAATTAAAAGCTATCAAACAATTTCATTTAACCTCATTATTAGGAGCTCCATTACCTTTACAACTCTCTAAAATTCCAAAGTTAAATCTGTACCCTGTTATTAAACAGTCCTTACAGATTTGGTTTCAGTTTCATAATTTTTTAAATTTTAAACAATTTTAATTGTCTAGCTCTTTATATCGAAATGTTTTATTTAAACCTTCAATAACTGATCCCATTTTTCTCTTATGGACAAATAAGGGGATCTGTTTTTTTTGCAGATTTATTTTGTGATGGTCGATTAATGACTTTTGAAGTTAATTAGCAAATATTCTCTCTTTCATACACACTTTTTGCAATATCTTCAGGTTAGACATTTTTATAAAAATACTTACCTAAGTTTTCATATATGCAATAATCTGATTTGTTGGATATTATTTTGAATATGAATCCTTTAGTAAGAGGTTCCATTGGTAAATTTATAATTTATTTTTACTACAAAAAGATAACCTCTCACTAAAGATTAAACAGGATTGGGAGAGAGAACTTAATATGACCTTTGTTAATGAAGATTGGTTGCAAGTTCTGAAAATGGTCAATTCTTCTTCAATATGTGCCAATCACTGTTTAATTCAATTTAAAATTGTTCACCTTTATTACTTAACAAAGGAGAGACTATCCAAAATATTTCCTAATAGAGACAATTTTTGCGATAGGTGTAAAACTGAAGTAGCCACTTTGTCACATATATTCTGATCATGTTCTTCATTAAAATCTTTTTTGGAAATCTTTATTTTCTACAATTTCTAAAGCTCTGAAAATTAATTTACAACCCAAAATATTGACTGTTCTATTTTGAATAGTTCCACATCATATTCAGGATATTTCATCTTCAGACCAACATGTAATTGATGTAATTGCATTTGTTACATTGTTGACAAGAAGGGCTATTTTACTGAAATGGAAAGATACCTCCATCCCTACATTAATCAATGGTTTTCTCAAGTAATGTTATGTCTGAGTTTGAAAAAAATTAGAAGTAGAACTTTTGATCCTGGATTCGATTTTGAGAGAAGATGGGGCTCTTGTGCCAAATATTATCATTTAATTTGAATTAATTTATATGGTTTTGTTCCAATTTTATTTTATATATATATATATATATATATATATATATATATATGTGAATTGGCGGTTGATTATTTTTCTTCTTTATATATATAGATGATGGTAAGATGTATTGCTCCGGGAGTCGATTCCTAATGGGGTTTTTTTTTCTTTTTCTTTTTTCTTTTTTCTTCTCTTGTAGTTACTGAGGTTTCTTTTTTTTAGTTAGTTGGGGTTCTCTTTTTTCCTTCCTTTCTTTATAAAATAATTTTTTTTCATTATCATATATTGATAAGTTTTTTTTCAGCTTTATTAATTGTATATATATATATATATCAACTTGTTGAAATCTTGTGTCATTTGATAGCTGTAGAAAATTATGTATTAATAAAAAGTTTAAAAATGGAAAATGAACAACACAACTGGAAAGACTGGGATCAATTATGCGTAGCTCAGTTGTGTATGGGAAATCATGTTTTATAAATTTGATTGAGTCTTTTAAAGAGGTGACTAAGAACGTTGATGAGGACAGAATGGCGGACAAAGTTCTGCATGATAGGCTGTTCTGGAAAGTTAGATCACATGGAATCCAGAGACAGCTGGTTAATAGGATACACAATTAACTTGATGGTTGAAAGTAGAGGATGATGGTAGAAAGTTAGACTGGAAACCTGTGAATAATGATGTGCCTCTGGGGTCAGTGCTGAGTCTATTGGTGTTTGTCGTTTATATCAATGTTTTTGATAAGGATGCACAAGGCATGGTTAGTAAGTTGCAGATGACACTTCATTAGGTGGTGCAGAAACTCTTCTGTTACACATATGATGTGGAATCAGCCACTAGAGGAAGTGGTTCTGTCAGGTAGAATAACAAGTTTTAAAGATGGTTGGGCAGGTACATGGATTGGAAAGGTTTTGGGGGATTGAGATCAATGGCTGGCAAATGGGACTAGCTTGGATAAGGCTCCTTGGTTGGCATGGATGTTGGGCTGAAGAACCTGCTTTTGTGCTGTAGAACTCTATGACACTACACCCCCTTCAAATTTAATTCCCAACCCTTGGGAGATCACATGTAAAGAGACAGTGCAATGTCAATGGCAAGATGCTTAACAGTGTTGATGTACAGAGGGATCTTGGGGTCCACATCCACAGCTCCATGAAGGTGTCGCCACAGATTGATAGGGTGGTAATGAAAGCTTGCTATGCTTGCCCTTATGGGTTGAGGCACTGAGTTTGAGTCAGGAGGTTATGCTGCAGATTTATAAAACTCTGGTTAGGTCACATCTGGAGTATTGCAGTCAGTTTTGGTACTCCATTATAAGAAGGATGTGGACACTTTCGAGAGGGTGCAGAGGTTTACAGGATGAAAGGGCATGTGCTGCAAGAAAAGGCCGGACAAACTTTGGTTGTTTTCTCTAGGTAGGCAGAGGCTCATGGGAAAACTGACTGATGTTCATGAGATTATGAGAGTCATAAATAAAGTGGACAACCATTATCTTTTCGCAGGGTTGAAATGTCTAATATTAGAAGGCGTGAATGTAAGGTGAGAGAGGGTTAAGTTCAAAGGAGATGTGCAAAGCAAGTGTTTTGAACAGAGAGTGGTGTGTGCCTGGAATGCATTGTTGGGATGATGTGGCATCAAATACAGTATTTAAGAAACTCTTGGATACTTAGGTATATGAAGTTGCAGAGAATGGAGGGATATGAACATTGTGCAGGCAGAACTGATTAATTTAGTTAGGTGTTTAATTAGTTTGGCACAACATCGTGGGCTGAAGGGCCTATTCCGTTCTGATCTATATTCTACGTTCTAAGGAAATCCAGACATAAAACTTTGTCTGACATCCATGCACAAACAATTGTAGTTAACTTAAATTACACTGCTGATGTGATGCAACCTCTGTGACTACCACAGAGGCAGGTGCATGCTGCTCAGTTTCTGCTGAGCACTAAAGTACCTTCTGCATTTGGGGCCCTGGAGAGTCCTGACAAACGCCACACCTTCTGCATGTGTGCATTTGCACTTCCCTTTGTCATAGCTATTCGGTAGACAATCTGGAATCACTCAGTTGGATCCCACTGTGATTTAATGTAATGTCTAGGTGATGTTCAGGTCTCCTGGAGAATTTAATATGTTGTCCTGGCAACTCTCATCACAATAGCTGGTGTTTGGCTGACTGGCGCCCTGTTAAAGAGAATGCAGCTCTCAAATGATTAGTATCAAAGGACATATGACTCATTTGTACTGAGTTAGGACTGTGTGGGATGGGAAATAAGCGTTGCCTTAGCCAACAAGACCCCTTGTGTTTTTACTTCCTACACTAGGCCATCCAAAGTAATGGATCAGACAATTAATGAAAATATATTTTGTGCTGTTCTCATTCATTTCTCATTTTACAAAGAAAACAAAACCTGTATTTCACCTAATGAAGCATTTTCACAGGGAAGTAAGATAAATGCAAAAATGTCAGTGGTTATGTTCTGAGGTAATATTTGTCTTCTTTCAGAAGCACGCTGTTCTTTTCCTGAAAAGACTGAGCTCACCATAAAATGAGCTAATTGCTCATTGGGTCCAATCATGAAGAAGGGATCATGGGAGCTCAGCCAATTACCATCCCAGCAGCTGGCAACATGTTATCAGTCATGAAATGGAACAGTAACGTCAATGATATTCGTAAAACGCTGAGGGACTGGCTATACATTCAGTAACTTAATGTTGGAACACAGTCTTAATACAGGTGTGAGGCCTTAATCCATGCTTCAGACGCTGTGCTGGATACCTAGACTGCAGGCTGTGCTCAAAACACAATGTGAGCTTCAACGTATGTTCTATGTTCTAAGGAAATCCAGCAACATAACACTTTGATATCTTTGCACATACATTTGTGGTTGCCAAATTATTACGTACAACTTACGATGAGTATCTACTCAATTGGGTATTTAGTTTTCCATTTTTAAGTTGCTCAGTTGAGCAGATAAGAACCACGCTGATCCACAGTCAGTGTTCTCCTTTCTGCTGTATGTTAGATCCTGCTTATCAGCACCTAGATGTAACTTTAACCCAGCTGTCCTCTAGTGTCTTCCTAACATGCAACCCAGCAGGAAACAAGACCAAGGACAGAGGAAGCCCATTAAAAGACAGCTCATTAAAAATTATCTTTATTCTCACCTGTGGTGTTCATAGAAGCTGGAATTTTCTTTTGAGTTCCACAAGTATAGCACAAGACCACCCTGTTCTATTACATATTCTCTCCCGGATTTAAAGAGATCTTTTGTTTTTGTGTTTATGTAGACGTACCCGTTATATAATAGAGACAAAAGATTCTGAAGATGCTGGAAATTCACAGCAACACCTACAAAATGCTGGAGGAACTCAACAGGTCAGATATCATCTATGGAAGGAAATAAATAGTTGATGTTTTGGGTCAAGACCCTTCATCAGGACTGAAAGGAAGTGGGCAGAACCCAGAGGAAGAAGGCAGGGGAAGGGGAGGAGGTGATAGGTTCGATAGCATGAGGTGGAAGGTGGGTGAGTGTGGGAGGGGATGAGGTAAGAAGTTGGGAGAAAATATTTGGAAGAGATGAAGGGCTGAAGAAAAAGGAATCTAATAGGAGAGGTCAGTGCACTATGGAATAAAGGGAAGAAGTGTGGGGAATCAGGTGGAGGTGATGGGTAGGTCATGAGGGTGGGGGAGGAGAAGGGGTGAGAGGGTAACCAGAATGGGAATGGAAAAAGAAAGAAGGGAGAAAGTGAAAAAGGAGAGGTGGGGGAAGTAATTACCAGAAGTTGGAGAAGTCTATGTTCAAGGTATCTGGCTGGAGACTACCCAGATAGAATATGAGGTAATGCTTCTCCAACCTGAGTTTAGCTTCTTCGTAGTTGTAGAACAGGCCATGGGACGACATATCAGTATAAAAATAGGACATTGAATTGAATTGGGTGGCCACTGGGAAATCCTGCCTTTGCAGTGGACAGACAAAGGTGTTTGTGTAAGATGAGCCTCATGGTAGGATTCCATTGAAAACCTTGGAAGCTGAGGAGGATGATCACGGGGACTTGCAGAGTGGTAGGTAAGGACAAGGGTAATGCGATCCTTGTTATGATGGTAGGAGGATGGGGTGAAGGCAGATATATATTTATGCCTCTTCCGATGAACCTCCTACTTAGATCAGGTTTAGTATGAAAAATATCCCATACACTTCGACTAAGGATGAGTAGCATTCTGCATAGACAGAAAGAATAATGGTCTTCACCAACTTAAAACTGGTCCATTTTGGAATTGGAGGGGTTGAGATAGCAAAGTCTAGGTCTATATGAATCTCGAGTTGAGCATAGTTCACAGCCTCACCAAATGATCTCCATTCATTAAATTAGATTTGACACGCTATTCCCAACAAATCAGGATGGCAGCCCTGTCAGCACTGGCAATAGTTGTCCCCCAATTTATTTTCTCAGTTGAAAACGTATTCAGAAATTCAAACAGCAGAAACTATAAACATTAAGCTGCTCTGCCAGAAGTGGTATGTGACTGCAAGAGAGACAATTGAGCAGAAAGAGAAGAAAATCAGGCACATTTATCAAGTCTCACTTATTAGGGATAGGAGTCAGTTCTGGTTTAAAAGTATATACATTCATGATTGTTGGCATGAACGTTGAAAAGTGCAGTATTGTTTGCTTAAATGGTCTTACTACACTCTGCTTGCACTGGCAATGTTTAGCAAGACAGACAACTGAACTGAAGAATTAAAATCAGGTTTAATATCACTGGCATATATTGTGGAGCTTGTTTTTTTGCAGTAGCAGTACATAATAATTAAAAAATAAATTAGAATCAGAAATATATACAGTATAAAAATTAAATGAGTAAGTAGTGCAAAAAGAATGCAAGATGATCAGGCAGCCCACCAGTAAAATGCTGGACAGAATGTATTAGTGCTTATGTCCTGTTACCTTTCTCTTTGCACCTGCTAACGATAATTTTCTTTTACAGACACAAACGAGACTGCAGATGATGGAAATCTAGAGCAATGCACACAGTGTGCTGGAGGAGCTCAGCAGATCGACATTTTGGGCCAAGACCCTTCATCAGGACTGGAAAGGAAGGGGGAAGGATAAGAAGGTGGGGGAAGGAGTGGAAGTAGTACAAGGTGGCAGGTGATGGGTGAAGCTTGGAGAGGGGAGGGGGCTAAACTAAGAAGCTTTTCTTTTATTTGTTAATTCTAATGAAAGGTTGATGCAAGATGATGATTCTTGCTTGACATTTACCACTACTTGCAGGTTGTGATTAATGGCTGAAGGAATGTATACTCCTTTGGCTCATTCTCTGTCATGGAGACAGCAGATGTTGGGACCTGGAGCAAAAGAGCAGACTGATTTTTTGTGTTGTGAACTTGCAGCAGGCCTACACCCTCCCGGGTGAGGAGATGGGTGAGACAGGAGCAGGCAAGCAATATGTGGATCCAGGTGAGGATAGTTCACTTGGTAGATAAGACATCAAGACCACAAAATATAGGAGCAGGTGTTGAGCATCCAGCCCATTGAATCTGCGTTGCTATTCAATCATGGCTGATTTTTATTTCTCAGCTCCAATCTCCCAGCTTCTCCCTGTAACATTTAACACTTTTACCAATCGAAGACCGTTCAATTTCACCTTTAAGCACACCAGTGACTTGGCATCCAGTCTTTTATGGAAATGAATTCCACAGATTCACCATCCTCCTGTTGAAGAAATTCGTCCATCTCAGTTCTAAAGGGGTGTCCCTTTTTTTCTGAGGCTGGGTTCTCAACCCTAGACCCACATATCAATAGAAACATTCACTTCATGTTCACTCTATCCAGGCCTTTCCATATTCATTAGGTTTCAATGGTAACCCCTTTCATCTTTCTGAAGTTCATTGAGTGCTGGTCAAAATCCATCTTATGCTCCTCAGATGAAAAGCCTTCCATTCCCAGGATCATTCTTGTGAACCTCCTTTGACCTTTTCCAGGGACAGTTCATGTTTCCTTAGCTATAGACCTAAAATTGCTAACAATTAGATGGAACTAAATGAGGTAAGCAGGGCTGGAGACAGTGATAGAGGGTAGTAGGTGTTTAGTAGAAACAAAAAAATATACAGGATGTGCTAGAAAAGGAAAGTGATGAATTTAACAAGATGCTGGACAACTGGGAACAATTTGGAGAGGACAGGGGGCCAAGTGGTTCTGTCCCACCCCTACCTGTGTCCATCTGCTTATCACCCCGCCTCACCTGTATTTAGCTAAAGCTTGCCATTTCTCGTCTCTCATTTGCCCCTTCATCTCGTCACGCTGACCAGTTCTAAAAAGAGAGCAGGCCTACCTGGACTCATCTGCAGAGTGGGAGTTCATGGAGTGAGTTGGGGACTGTTCCTTGTGCACTTTTGGCGCCACTTTTAAAAAGCGAGTGGTGCCTGCCGGGACTTGTCTGCAGAGCTGGAGACTGCATGGGTTAATAGTAATATATCAAGGGCCAATAAAGTGAAATAAGGTTGATGCAGAGTGGCCATTGTTGGAGTGGTCAGGATTTGGCTCTACAAGCTCGGGTGAGAACAGGCACAGGGTAGAGAGGTTAGCGGTATAACAGGTGTAGGCAGAATGGTAGTTCAGGCTGTAGAATGCTCCTTCTGTGAGATGTAGGAGTTCAGGGTACAAGATGGTCATCCTGATGACAAGAGCTGCAAAGTTCACCAAACTTCAGCTCCTGACTGACAAAGTACTCCGGCCTATCTGGGAGGCTGAACCCCTCATAGAGGAGACTTTTACTGAGGTGATCACACCCAGAATGCAGGATTCAGAGAGTAGATGGATGACCACCAGACGAATAAAGGTGGTCAATGCAGGGTTTACGTGCGGTCATTTTCTTCACCAATAAATATACACCTTTGGATACTGCTGAGGGATAATCTTTCGGGGTACAGCAGGCCAGTGGCACTGCGCCTGGCTCCGAAGCTCAGCAGGGAAGAATAAAGTCAGGCAGGGTGATATTGATAGGAGTCTCAGTAGCTAGGGGAATGACCAGCAGATTCTGTGGCTGTGAAAGAGATGCTAGGATGGTGTGTTGCCTCTGAGGTGCTAGGATCCAGGATGTCTCAGAGGGGCTGTACAAAATTCTCAAGGGGGTGGGTGACCAGCCGGAGGTTGTGGTGCACGTTGGCACCAATGACATAGGTAGAAAGAGGGAAGAGGTCCTGCGCAGTGAGTATAGGGAGTTAGGGAAGAGGCTGAAGAGCAGGACCTCCAAGGTAGCAATCTTCAGATTACTGTCAGCACAACATGCTAGTCAGGACAGGAATAGGATGATAGTACAGATGGAAGAGTGGCTGAGTAACTGGTGCAGGATCAGGATCTCAGATCTCTGGATCTTTTCTAGGAAAGGTATGACCTGTACAAAAAAGACGGATTGAAACTGAAGAATTTCAGAGTTGTATACTTTAATAATGAAATGTACCTTGAACCTTTGACCTTTGAGATTATATCTGAACCCGAGGGGAACAATATCCTTGCAGGCAGGTTTGGTAGAGCTGTTGGGGAGGGTATAAACTAAGTCAGCAGGGGAATGAGAACTGGTGTGATAGGGCCGAGGATGGGGCAATTGGTAAGCAAGTTAATGCAGTGTGTAGTGAGACTGTGAGGAAGGATGGGCGGATGATAGGGCAAAATTGCAGTCGGTGAGATGAGTTGAAGTGTAACATGGGGACAAAATAGGAATGAAGGTTTATATATTTGAATGCACACAGTATACAAAATAAGCTAGACAATCGGTAGTGGAGTTACAGATCGACAGGTATGACGTTGTGGGCATCACTGAGTTGTGGCTAAAAGAATTTCAAAGTTGGGAGCTTAATGTACAAGGATACATCTTGTATCAAAAGGAGAGGCAAGCAGGCAGAGAGGGTGCGGTGGCTGTTAGTCAAAATTGAAATCAAATTCTCAGAAAGTGGTGACATAATATTAGAACACATAAGAGTCCTTGTGGGCAGAGTTAAGAAACTGGAAGTCTAAAAGGACCCTATTGCAAATTATATGCAGACCACTGAAAAGTAAACAGGATCTGGGATATAAACTTCAATGGGAGATAGAAACGGCTTGGAAAAAAATAGTTACGATAGTCATGGGGAACTTTAATATGCAGGTAAAATCAAGTTGGTGCTGGATCTCAAGAGAGGCAGTTTGTAGAATGCGAATGAAATGGTTTTTAACAGCAGCTTGTGATTGAGCTCAGTAGAGTAAAAGCAATTCTTGTCTGGGTGTTATGCGATGAATCAGATTTGATCTGGGGAACTTAATGGTAAAGGAACCCTGTGGAAGCAGCGATCATACTATGATAGAATTCACCCTGCAGTTGGTGAGAGAAAAGATAAAGTCAGATGTATCAGTGGAGTAAAGGAAATTACAGAGGCATGAGAATGGAGCTGGTCAGAGTTGTTTGGAAGGAGACCTAAGCAGGGATGATAGCAGGACAGCAATGGCTGGAGCTTCTGGGAGCAACATGGAAGGCACAGGATAGATACATCCCAATGACAAAGAAGTATTCTAAAGGGAGAATGATGCAATCATGGATGGCATGGGAAGTCAAAGACAGCATAAGCGTCAAGATTAGTGGGAAGTTAGAGAATAGGGAATCTTTTTAAAACCCACAGAAAGCAACTAATAAAACATAAGGAGACTTAAAAACGTAACATGAAGGTAAGCTAGCCAATAATACAAAAGGGGATACCAAAAGTTCTTATACAGATATATAAAGATTACAAGAACATAAGAAATAGGAGCAGGAATAGGCCATCTGGTTCGTTGAGCCTGCTCTGCCATGCAATAAGATCATGGCTGATCTGGCCACAGACCTACCTGTCTTCTCCCCATAACCCTTAATCTATCCAACCTTGTCTTAAATAGATTTACCGAGGTAGCCTCCACTGCTTCATTGGGCAGAGAATTCCACAGACTCATCACCATCTGGAAAAAGAAGTTCCTCCTCATCTCTATCCTAAATCTGCTCCCTTGAAGCTTGAGTCTATTTTCCCAAATTCTAGGCTCACTTACCAGTGGAAACAACTTTCCTGCTTCTATCTTATCTATCCCTTCTATAATTTTATATGTTTCTATAAGATCTTCTCTCATTCTTCTGAATTCCAGCAAGTGCAGTCCCATGCAACTCAATTTCTCCTTATAGTCTAACCCTCTCATCTCTGCAATCAACCTGGTGAGCCTCCTCTGCACTGCCTCCAAAGCCAGTATATCCTTCCTCAATTAAGGAGACCAGAACTGCATGCAGGTGTGGCCTCACCAGTACCCTGTACAGTTGCAGCATAACCTCCCTGCTCTTAAATTCAATCCTTCTAACAATGACGGCCAACATTCCATTTGTCTTCTTGATCGCTTGCTGCATCTGCAAACAAACCTTCTGTGATTCATGCACAAAAGAGAGAAAGGAGTTGATATTGGCTGCTGTAAAATGATGCTGGAGATGTAGTAATGGGGGCAACGAAATGGCAGATGAACTTAGTAAGGTCTTCGCATCAGTCTTCACTGTGGAAGACACTTGCAGTGTGCTAGACATTTGAGAGTATCAGGATGAAGAAGTGAGTGTATTACTAAGTAAAAGGTGCTTGGGAAGCTGAAAAGTCTTAAGTTTGGACCTGATGGACTTCACCCTAGAGTTTTGAGTGATTAGCTGAAGAGATTGCGGAGGTATTAGTAATGATCTTTCAAGAATAACTGGACTCTGGAATGGTCACAGAGGACTGGGAAATTGGAAATGTCAATCTACTCTTTAAGAAGGGAGGGAAGCAGATAAAAGGCAGCTATCGACCAGTTAGCCTGATTTCTATGTTTGGAAAGATGTTAGAGTCCATTTGTAAGGATGAGGTTTGGGGTAGTTGGAGGCACATGATAAAGTGGGCTAATGTCAGCATGGTTCAGTTAAGGGAATATCTTGCCAGACAAATCTGTTGTAATTCTTTGAAGAAGTTACACGAAGGACAGACAAAGGAGAGTTAGTGGATGTTGTTTACTTGGATTTTCAGAAGACCTTTGACAAGATGACGTCCATGAAGCTGCTTAAGAAGATAGGAGCCCATAGTATTATAGGAAATATATCAGCGTTGATAGAAGATTGGCTGATTGGTAAGAGGCAAAGAGTTGGAATAAAAGCGGCCTATTCCAGTTGGCTGTTGGTGATTAGTGTTGTTCCGTGGAGATCAGTATTGGGACCACTTCTTTCCATCTTATACCTCAATAACTTGGATGCTGGAATTGATGGCTTAATGTCCAAGTCTGCAGATGATACAGATAGGTAGAGGGGTGGGTAGTGTTGAGGAAGCACGGAGTCTGCAGAATGATGTAGATGGATAGGGAGAATGGGCAAATAAGTAGTGGATGGAATATAGTGTACGGAAGTGTATGGTCATGCACTTTGGTAGAGAGGATAAAGTCCCAGACTGTTTACTAAATGGGAGAAAATTCAAAAATCAGAGGTGCAAAGGACCTTCGAAGCTCTTCAGCAGGATTCGCTAAAGGCTATCTTGAAGGTTCAGTTTATTGTGTGGAAGGCAGATGCATTCAAATTGAGAGGAGTAGAATGTAAAAGGATGCTGAGACTTTATAAGGCATTGGTCAGACCGCATGTGCAGTATCGTGAGCAGTTGTGGGCCATTTATCGAAGCAAAGTTGTGCTGGCATTTGAGAGGGTTCAGAGGATGTTCACAAGAATGATTCTTGGAATAAAAGGACTAATGTATGAGGAACATCTGATGGCTTCGGGGCTGTATTTGCTGAAGTTTGGAAGAATGAGGGGCAATTTCATTGAAACCTATCAAATATTGAAAGGACTAGATAGAGGGAATATGGAATGTTTCCTGTAGTGGGTAAATCTAGGACCAGAGGACATAGCTCGCGGAGTCCAAGTCTTTAGGTATATTTAATGTGGAGGCAGATAGATTCGTGGTTAGTCAGGGTGTCAGAGGTTATAGGGAGAAAGCGGGAGAATGGGGTTGAGAGGGATCAGCCATGACTGAATGGCAGTGCAGACCTAGTGAGCCGAAAGGCCTACTTCTACTATGTCTTATAGTCTTAATTCCCCTTTACTCTCTCGGTCCTGATTGAGGGCCTTGATCTCTTTGCCTGTACAGATGTTGCCTGATCTGCTGAGTTCCTCCAGCAACAGGCTATTTTGCTCTGTTCACTTATTTTCATTCCCTCTCAGCCAAAACGAGCTTCATCTGAGGTAAACATACATGAAAGCGCAGTGAAATGCACTATTTGCATCGAGTCAAATTAATGACGATGGTGCTGGGCAGCCTGCACGCACTGCCACTCTTCCAGCACTCATTCAGCATGCCCACAGCTAACAAATCCTAACCATATGTCTTTGGAGTATGGGAGAAAACTGAAGGACCCAGAGGAAACCCACATGGTCATGGGCAGAATATACCAACTCGTTACAGACAGAAGCTGGAATTAAATCCTGATCTTCCAGCTGGCATGCTGTAAAGCATTGCACTCACAGCCACCCTACAGAGCTATTTTCCAGTCCATAAACTTCTGGCTTTGAAGCTTAAACAGATAACACTGATTCTTGAAGACCCTCTGCACAGAAACTCATTTTTCTTTGCTAACTGGGACTTAATTGCAGTCATTTCAATATTAAATCACCACTTTTGAACCAGGACAGGGCTCCAATTAATCTTTGCTCAGGTGACTTGAAATTAAATACCAGCACTTAACTCTGATTCTTTTGCAGTTTGAAGCAATGTTAGAAGTCCCAATATCCATCTCCCCTCACCTCCACTAATCAGCTGCCAAACAGATTGTCAAATCCTTTTTACCTGTACTGGCCCTGGATTTGCTAACTTCTTGCTCATCAACAACTATGTTCCACCTCCCGCCTTCATGACTGTCCCATGCTTGCTTCACTGCATCAGACCAGACCAGAACTCCCACTCTTCACCTGAACTCAGATGATTTTCAACGAAGCTTAAGTGGAACCCTTTCCAAAGCTGCCTGCAAATTGTGGACTGTATTACTAGCAACTCCATCCTAGTGCACACTAGGATCTCTCAGCCTTTGCCTTTATACCTTTATAGTGTTTCTGCTTTCATCTCATTAGATTGGTTTGTCTTTTCTCAATGACATTTGACTTCCTTCCACCCACTCTCAAATTCTAGTAAAAGGCAGCCAGGATCAAAAGAGAGAAAGAGATTACAAAGAAGTCTTTATTGGTAACCTGAGGTGAAGTGCCCTTGGATATCCTTCTCTGCACTGGAAGATTATCTCTAAAGAGGGCATACAATAAGTCAATGGAGGCCTGCAATTATTAATATTGATAGTGGTTCTGTATCACTGCTTCTTGGATTCTTGACCTGTTTTCATCATACTGACACTCTTCCTCTGCTCTTATCTGTGTATCATTCCTTTCTCATTGAAAGTAGATGGCACTTTGTGGTAGGTAATCATGATGAAAGAATGCTCTGTCTGAAGCAATGGAAGTGACTTTCAAATGTCTTTTGTAATTCCCAAAAAAGAAATATGTTCAATTTAGCCTTGCACTACATCCAAAATGTCATTTCTATAAACAGTTCCCAAGACAGACATGAGAGCAATCTACCTAGTTTTGTGCTATATACTGATGAACAAGCTGTCCTGGAAAATTTCAAACAACCAACTGGACAATCTTAAGTAATTTTATCTTGGTATTTGTTTTGAATCGTGGAATGGAGGCATTGGTTAGAAGCCTATTAATGCTTTTAACCAACTCTAGTTAGCAGCAAAGAAGCCATCTGCATTTCTATGTGGACTCATCCTTGCCCTCCAACAATGCTTTTAAAATTTGGCATAAGATTACAAAACCTCTAAAAGCTATTTATTACTTATTCATTCAGATAGAGCGTGGAATTATGCCGCCCAATAGTCACCAGATTTAATCCTATCCTAATAACGGGACGTTTTACAATAATCAATTAACTTACCAATCAGTATGTCTTTGGACTGAGGGAGGAAACTGGAGCACTCGTAGAAAGAACGTGCACACTCATTACAAGCAGCAGTGGGAATTGAACCCGGGTCGTCTGTACTGTACCAGCCTCAGTCAAAGCTCAATTACAGATGAGGGCCATATGTGAGATAATTACAAAACTCACTGGATGGTGTGGCTGGGCACAGGTCAAAAGCCATCTATAAATTTGCTGATGAGGAGGCACACGGGATTGTGAAAGATCAGCCGGTTGAGTGGTATCACAGCAATATCCCTATATTCAATGTCAGTAAGACAAAAGAATTGATTGTGGACTTCAGGACAGGGAAGTCGAGGGAACACACACCAGTCCTCATCAAGGGTTCAGAAGTGGAAAGGGTGAGCAGTTCTAAGATTCTGGGTGTCAACCTGTCTGAGGGCCGAACCTATTGATGCAATTACAAAAGAGGTATGACAGTGACTATGTTTCAGTAGGAATTTGAGGAGAATTGGTATGTCACCAAGGACACTCACAAATTTCTACGGATAAACCATAGCGAGCATTCCAGCTGGTCACATCACTGGAGGGGCCACAGTACAGAATCAGAAAAATCTGCAGGGAGTGCTAAACTCAGGCAGATCCGTCATGGACACTGGCCTCCCCAGCACTCAGGACACCTTCAAGAGGCAATACCTAAAAAAAAATCATCGCATCATTAAGGACCCCCATCACACAGGGCACGTCCTCTTCGCAGTGCTGCCATCAAGGAGGTACAGGAGCCTGAAGACACACACTCAGTATTTCAGGAACAGCTTCTTCCCTTCCACTGTCAGATTTCTGAATGGATAATAAACCCATGAACACCATCTCAGTATTTTCCTTTCTCTTTTTGCATTATTTATTGAATTTAAATTTAATTTCTATACAGATTTCTTATTGTAATTTATAGTTTTTACTATTATGTACTGTTACCGCAAAACAATAAACTTCACCGCATATGCCAGTTATATTAAACCCGATTCTGATCCTGAAATTCAGGAACATGGGCCCAAGCTGAAAAGTAAACCAGTTATGCACTGTACTGAGAAGATAAGATTGACTTGATCGTACGTGAGGTAATGATGCATCTCTCTAAAATGGAATATTGTGTTCAGTTTTGGTCATCTTATTATAGGAAGGACGTGGAGGCTTTAGAGAGGGTGCAAAGAAGATTCATCAGGATGCTGCCTGGATTACAGAGCATGTCTTATGAGTAAAGGCTGAGTGAACCAAGGCTTTTCCCTTTAGGGCAGAAGAATATGAGAAGTGACTTGATAGAGGTGTACAAGATGGTAATAAGCATAAATTGAGTGGACAGCCAAAGACATTTTCCTAGTGTAGAAATGGCTAATATGAAGGGGCATACATCATTTTAAGGAGATTGGAAGAAAGTATGGGGGAGATACTGGAGCTAAGTATTCTGCACAGAGGGTAGTGGCTACATGGAAAGCAGTTGATAGAGGAAGATAGATTAGGAATATTTAAGAGCCTCATAGAAAGGCATGCGGATGACAGGAAAGCGGAGGGCTATGTAGGAGGGAAGATGTAGATTTGTCTTATAGCCAGTTAAAAAGTCAGCAAAACATCATGAGCCAAATGGTCAGCACTGTGCTGTAATCTTCTGTGTTCTATGCACTGCACAAAGGAAGCTCCTTCAACCACATTAACACTAACACTTCAGCAGAAAACCTAATTCACTTCACAAATTCCTTGGGGTTAATTTCCTTTTGACTTTTCTACTTCCATTGTCAAGCCAACGTCCTCCAATGGGATGTGAAGTTTGTTTTTTGTTCATGATCAGAGGCCAAACTCCATTCAACTACTTTGCCAACTGACCTACTTCTAGGCAACAAACCTAAAAGATTAAAACTGAGCCCATGACTGATGGATGGTTTCAGTTGACATGTGGTTTAATGTTTGAAAATCAAGTGCTTAAGCTTTCCACAACAACCCATCTGAGTAATTAGGAAATTCGGCCTGATTTTGTCATGAGAGATCTCTCATTTCCATGGCCATTTAGCAGCTCAATATTTTCCTCGCTTTGTAAAATTTTGTAACAAAATAAATGTGAATTGAAATAGTATAATACTTAGAAAACTAAGTCTTTTTTGTGTTTAATATCGATCTGATGTTCCGAGGAATTGCAAAAGGCAAATCTGAACACATTCGTAAAAAATTAGCAAAAAGTCTCAATTCAATTAAATACAGTTTTAATTGTCATTCAACCATACATGAGTACTCATGAAGACAACCAAACAAGGCAGTGTTACTATGGGGTCAAGGTGCTAAAACACGTTACCAACAGAACACATTCAGGGAATAAATGAAATCCAGGAGACCTTCCCCCCCACCGCCCCGCAATACCATAGTTTGGTGACCAGCCCTCACACATACAAGTCAACAAACTCACATAGAGAATCAGTAAATATCCAACTTTGGGATGCAAAAAATAGATTCTTAAGTATCCCCCAGTATGATGCCATGAGAATCTGATAGAGGGAGGGACAAGGAGCCTTCACATAATGGAAGGAGTGGGCTTACTGGGTAGTTTGTTTGGGCTAACTGGAAACGCCTCTGCTCTCTCTAATCCACAAGCATTTCTGTAAGGGCATTTAACTCACAGATATGACCTCTCATGATTCATTTCAGCTGCCAGTTTCCTTAGGTCCTGGAAACCTGGCCAATTGTGATGAAAAATAAAATGAAAGCATACAACCTTGTTAAAAAATTAAGCAACCTTTTACAACTTGTGGACAGATTGGTTGGTAATCATTTGCTCTTTCTCCATAAAAGAGGAAGTAAGAGTGTTCATGGTGGGTGTTTTCCTGTTTGTTTAACATGCTTTGCATTTATCAAACCCATACTTGTTGTCATTTATTAGTCAATAATTTTCCAGTTGATAACTTTGTCCTTGATTACTTTCTGAAAAATTTTCTCACCACTTTGATTATTAAGCTGACTTTGCAGGAGTCACTCAGCTTCCCCAACTGTTGAATAGAAGTCTATCAATTACAGTCCTCCATCACTCTGATACTACTCCCACAATATTATGAATTTTTAACTCACTGCACCCTTGCCCATACGTGCCTGTATTATTTTTATGATTGGAAGAATGTGAAATTTCGGTATTATTAAAATTATGTTCAAGTTGTTTAAGTGCTAAAGCATCTTTACCCTGCTTACTAGAAACATACTGAAGTTCATTGCTACCCTTTCATTGGATTAACAAAATCAGGAATCATACATTTCAGAATCACATGATTTCAGAAACACTAAACTAAAATCAAGCATCTCCTGGTCCTTTTAGATGTCAGGAAACATAAGGCCTATTTTAATTCTTTCATTTGAAACCCTGATTCTCCTTTACTGAGATCTATTGATAAGGATAAATGATTTCATGAAACCATAACTCAACTGATCTATGGTCTTTGCTAATTACTGCAGTAACTCAGAGGCAATTTTCCACTACAAATCATGACCTAAGCTTCTAAATACTCTTTGATGGGTGTAGAAACAACAATGTTCCTAAAGGATTTATTATAATACTAAGCTGCACTGTAAATCAAAATGACTTGTTCCAGCATCACCAAGAAGGCTTCTAAGCCCTCAAATGAGTACACTCAGTCAGTTTAAAATATATCAGCTGGAGCTCAAGTGAACTGGCAGCATTTTGCTAAGCAAGCAAATACTGTAATCAAAATCCTGTGAATTAACTGTATCCATTTTGCCAATTGCTGATATAGAAGAGTCTATTGGTCAAAGTAGCACCCTGCAACCCTATTTATACAAGATTATGAAGTAGTATTTTTACTGTTTTAACCGAATCAAGTTAATACAATTTTTTTAAAAGATTAGTTCTCCCAAACTCAATACCACTAATACACATGGAGCTGGCAAACATTTGTCACAAGCAGAACCTGCTGATTTTCCATGGTTTAAAGTATAGTTACTTAATAACAGTTGCCCTTGAAGGTCAAAGTGGTTCCTTAAGGGTTTTATAGCTGGGAGTGGTAATGGGGACAAGCTATTAAATGCTCTCAAAGGCATGCACCTCACATAGTCTCGGACAACTAAACCCAACTCCTCGCCTTTAGGTGTGGCTTAGCTACTTAACCCGGTGTAACCGCTTCTATTGACAGAAAACAGGGCAAAGGTTGGTTACTGGCACCTTAAAACCAGTTGCTTTGGGCAGATGAGGCTCATTAATAGTGGTTGGCAGCTCGTCTAAGAGAAGGAAAACTCTGACCTCAAACCTCTGCTGCCTTGCAGCTGTGCCCACTGACAGGGTAGGCTTCAGGAGTAAACCTCAAGGGAAAATCTGGAGCTGGAGTCCTTAACACAGTCCGACTTTGAGTTCAATACTGACTGGCAACTCCTGCAATAATACTGGTGCCAAACTGTATTGGTCTCTGCCATTCCTTTGGGTCATCAGATGTGTGGAGAGGGGTAGTCTGCTACATGGGCAACAGTTTGCTCTTCATATCGTACTGCCCTGGCTTATGTATCTATACAGCGAGGATGCAACACCGATGGAGGCCGCAAAGAAAGCCAACTTGATTGACCACTTTAATAAACTTTTCAATATACATGACATTATATTGGCTGTAACCAATTAATAGATTGATGCCTGTTAACTTCATTATACAAGGAATTAGAGTTTTCAAACAGTAACCAACAGCACATTTGTGATTGGACAGAATTGTAATTTACATGAACAAAGAGATCAAAAAATAAGTCCCTGCCTTTGTGTATTTGATCCTTGTATATCTGTAAAAGTACATTTCAGATCCCCAAAATGAACGTTGATGATAAGTAGTATGTATTCCACAAAGGCAGGAGATTTTACAGGAGAATTGCACAAATTTTAATGAAAATAGCCATACATAGCCTACATCAAAACACATCAGAGTATAATTTGTGCATCACATCATCTTGTTGGCTGTTCCAGCTGTTCTACAGGGAAAATATTTACCTTCCATTTATTTCTGCCTCTGTAGAGATAATCTCCCTTTAATGCTGTTCTTTCAATAGTACATGATAAACAGAACCTATAGAGAGCTTGACTCAACTCTTTAAGTCTGCAATTTGTAGAATACAATTTTCCTTTTCTAGCCCTTTTGAGAGCCTTAAGATAAAAAACACAGAAGGAAAAACAAGCTCTGTTACCTGCACACATATCTCCAGCCCTGCACTCCCACCTGACAGCACGTTGCTACAATCACTTTCAGCCTTCATCCAGCCTCCACGTCTTACAGCCACATTGTTTCCCTCTGTCCCACTTCTTAGTTTAACATCCTTCCGCAGCCATAGCGTCTCCTTCACATCTGCTTTCCGGGGAAGTTAGGAGAAGAAAGGTCACTGGGAATGATGTATTGTAGTGAGGGCAGGGCATGCAAAAGAGAGGCTGGATTACCTTGGCCTGATCAGGCAGACAGCCAGCGTGCATAATTCATGACCCAGATGAAAGTCTTCTTGCCTTCCCGTATTCGAGCACCAGTCACTTGCAGCATTAAAGCAAGAAGTAAAAGACTGCTCGAGACCACGTCCTTTTCAAAAAAAAAGGGGGCCTACTCCAGAGAGCCTGTATTCTGTGGAGATGCAGTTAGAAGGCTGGCTTTTACAGAGAGTGTGTGAAAATAGGTTGAAATAATCCGGCAGTTTTCAATTACTTTTGTCTGGATGGCTATCTTTGAGACACAGAACTAGTGTTGCCAAATGAGCAACAAAGTAAGAATGGAGTTATTCATTCTTGAGCTAACAAACAGAACCATTCACAAAGTTAAATTAAAAATGGACCCCCCCCCCCCCCCCCCCGACCTTTATGATGATGGTTCACATTTACTATCGAGTTACAAAGAAATAGTTCAAGAATGCAATTACTTTTTCATTGTCAATGCTGCTACTGCACAGGCTGTCGTTATGCTAAGATAATTGCAAAATAATTACGTTTAAAACCTTGAATTCCATGAAACAAAGTCACAAATCATCCAAGTGCAATAGGTGAAATTAGTTGGGATGAAGCTTTATGCTAAGGACTGGAAAAACACAGAAGGGTAATTTTTAGTTCTCTACAGTGGAAAGAAGCAAAGAGGGGAATGAGTTCAAATGCTGCAAATGAATGCCACTCTTTTCTGCCAATTTCCAGTCTTCGAGCTGCTCCTTTGACAGCTGACAAAACATCCAGTAAATCCTCCACCCACATGGGTACCCTGAACTCAAGGCCACAGAGCCCCGAGTGGAGCCAGGTCATGCAGCACTATTTGTCCTGGACTGCAAGGAATGCCAAGGTGCTCAGAACAATAGCCCTATCCTGACCAATCAGCATAGACGCATAGCCTCCTCTGGGGTAGTACAGTAGCATAGCGGCTAGTGCAGGCATGGGCAAACTACGGCCTGCGGGCCATATGCGGCCCGTTAAGCTTTTTAATCCGGCCCGCAGAACTTGATGAAATTATATTAATAAACCTTGTTAACGTTTTTTCCCCGCAATTCTGGTGTTTTCCCAATAGATGACGCACTCTATATACATTTGTGGCGACCCATTTCCTGGCACATCCGAACCAGCTCACAATTAGCCAGCGTTCCGGCTAAGGGAGATAGCCTGCGGGGATTTGCGAGCACAGAGCTTTGGAGCCTCTGCGCCACGGAGGGCAGGTTGAGGGAGGCTTAAAAGTGAGGCTGAAGATTTCGAATAAAGTTTTTTTCTTCGACTGCAGTTACCGACTCTGTCGTAATTTTAGCGCTGCATGTAGCACACCGCTACACATTGTTGAGGTGCAGCGTATTACTCCACATTTGCGCTTTACTCTTTGTTCGGCTCGACCTTTGTGTGAACAGGTGTTCAGCGTCATGAACATCAACAAAGCCAGCCACAGATCCAAGTTAACTGACCAACACCTCAGATCCATCCTGAGAATCGCCACAACAAAACTAAATCCAGACTTTGATGCGCTGGCTAAAAAGGGAGACCAACAACACTGTTCCCACTGAAATTAAAAATAAGTTTCTTCGTTGTGTTATGTAAAAAATGCATTTGAAAATATTTTTTTCAATAAGCCTTACATGTTACATGTCATTTCTGTTAAGTGATGGACATGAGTAGTGCGCAGGTGCACATACGTTCTCAAAATAAAAAATGCGCTCCAGATCAAATAACGCGCTCCGCATACTGGCGCGCTGTCACTGTTCTGTCCTTGTGCTGGTCGTTGTTGAGTTTTGGCACAGGGGACAATTGAATAAGAAGGAGCAGGACAAGTAGACCTGCATCTCCTACCGTTTTTGAAATAAAGACAGTCAGGAGGAGAGTGATGATGATAATATCTTGAAGGATAACAGAATTTTCAATGCTTTAAAATAATAACCGTTACTATTAAAAAAGCTGTATTTTATTCATTTAATTTTCAGTGTTTTAAAAGTCATTTCAATAAATAGCTAAATACCATGGGACTTCAAAGACAGATATTTTGTTGTAATGCATTTGTTCATTTTCAATTGAAATTAAAGCACATGTTTTCTACATATCCCATGATATTTTATTTTCTCTTATGAGGTGTATTACCAAAACACTCCGTCCATCTGCTCCTGGTCTGGCCCCCCTGTCAAATTTTAGAACCCTTTGTGGCCCACAAGTCAAAAAGTTTGCCCACCCCTGGGCTAGTGTAACACAAGTTCAGCGCCAATGACCTAGGTTCAATTCCGCTGCTTGTGCATTCTCCCCATGATCCCACATTCCAAAGGTTAATGGGTTAATTGGTCACATTGGTATGCTGAGCATCCACGTAAGTGCAATTATGAAGAAAGCACGACAGCGCCTCTATTTCCTTTGGAGTTTGTGTAGATTTGGCCTGATGTCTAAAACTTTGAAAAACTACTATAGATATGTGGTATATTGAAACAGCCTGGTATGGAAGCACCAATGACCCGAATGGAAAATCCTATAAAAAGTTGTGGATACTGCCCACTAGGCTCAGGGCCAGTTATTATCCCTCAACCATCAGGCTCTTGAATCAGAGGGGATAACTTCACTCAATTTCAGTTGCCCATCATTGAAATGTTCCCACAGCCTTCAAGGACTATTGATCTCATATTCTCGATATTTATTGCTTATTTATTTTTTTTATTTGCACAGTTGTCTTTTGCACATTGATTGAACACCCAAACTGGCATAGTCTTTTATTGATTCTATTATGATTATTATTCTATTATAAACTTATTAATATTGGGCAAGAAAATTAATCTCAAGATTGTATATAATGACATATATGTAGTTTGATAAATTTACTTTGAACTTTAAACTGGCTGGATCATTCCACCGGAACACCGGTTACAGTACTGTATCTCTAAACAAAATAATCTAACATCATGTCAGTGAGTCTAACTGTCACCTCGTGCTCCTGTTGTTCCTGCTGGCTAGTGTGTTCTTTCTTGTCTACTTCAGGCTCCTAACTAATGTAAGTTCCCTTCTAAATGTCAAGCATTGCAATCATGAAATTTATGACAGCTTGGAGTCCTAGAATTCCTATCTATCTATTTCAACCTGCTCAAAGCCCATCCAGGCTTAACATTCAGGCCACACAGTGCTCATTCAGTTCTTTGAATTACTTTTACCATAGAACCTTTCTGGGAGGAACATGAGCTTTGCATTCCTGAAGGTCTAGAGCACAGGTTCCCAACCTGGGCTCCACAGGGCCCTTGGTTAAAGGTAGAGCTCCATGACATAAATAAAATCTGGGAACGCCTGCTCCAGAGCATACCATCCTGAGTGTAAGAAATTGATTCTATCCAGAGTTTTGCTTGCTGCTTTTACAGCCTGCTATGTTTATATAAAGGTGAGATCTTCCCATGTGTCACATGTGAAAACTCCAATTTGTTCGACCTCCTGAAGTTCCAACTTACTGAACAGCAGCAGAGTTACAAAAAGAAGATTCCATAAGGAAAAGTGCTTCAGCCGTAACTTTAAGAGAAGCACAAGACAACATTAAATCAAGGAAAAGGCTTATAATGGTGTAATCCAAAGTACTGGGTAAATTTCAGCTTTCAGTGTACGAGAATAGAAGTATTGAAAAGGAAAGTGAGTGTCAAACATGAAAGTTTGCCAGAGAGAAACACAAATTTAGACTGCTGACAATTTGATAAATATGGAACAAGGAAAAGATTAGCTATTGGTTCCCTTACAGACCACCACAGGAGAAATTATATTGGAAGTAAGGAAATGACAGTGAAATTAAACAAATATTGTGTGTCTTGCTTCACAGAAGAAGTGGAGGACTTCAGGTCTGGAGTTCAGCTCCGAGAAACCTACGTCAGTGGAAAATCAGTATTTGCTGAAATAATGATCAGAAAGCTGATAAGTCCCCAGGAACTAGGATTTTCAAGGAGGTGACTATAGAGGTATTAAATGCACTGGTTATCAACTTTATATATTACATTGTTGTAGTTGTACTAGTGTGACCCTACACTATTGGTGGTTCCTCAGGTGGCTGAAGAGGCTGACCAAGGATCTACATATTCTGGTGGAGCGTGGGTAAGAGTAGGTCATGGCCGTGGTTTACGGTTGTGTCATCGTTACTGGTTGGGTCTTTTGGTTTTTCAGTCTTCCTTTGAAGCTGTCGCTTGTTCTCTGCAGCACAACGGTACAGACCCCTCTTATGCAGATCTCCTCCAGGTGTACCTATTGAGTGCAATGACTTCCCAGTTTTTAGATGTACCATTGAAATTCTTCAGGCTGATGTTGATGCTATTTTGAAATGTTTCCTTTGCCCACCAGGGACTTGCTGACTGACTTTCCTTCAAATGGGATTAAAGGATCTGTCTGGGCAAACATGAGTTATGGCCCACCCATCACAGTATTGACAAATACTGAAGTTACTGCGTGATGCCATGTCAGACACAGTACTCAGCAACAGCAGTTATGAACCAGAGCCCCTCACTGTTAAGCTGTATCGTTGCATTTGCCTTTCTTTATTGCTGAAATCCTTCACCTCATTGGTCAAGAGCTGTCACAGGGAACCTCAATCGTGTATAGAATAGACCCCAGGCTTTTCAACTTCAACCAGTTCAGGACCAAGAACAAGGTCAGCTATCATGGAGTTACAGTACGCAGATGACGCCACACCGCAAAGCCCTGTTAAGAAAAGCTTCAATGTATTCTGAATGTCTTTGCCAAGGCATAGATCCCTGCGTCTTGTCTTGAATATATAAAAAAAAAGGTCCTATATCAGCTACTGCCCAACCAGCCATTTATCCAGCCCTCCGTAAAAGGTGACAATATCACCCTTGAGAATGTAGACCACATCCCCTCCCTTGGTGGCACTCTTTCCTCAAAAGCAGACCGACACAGGTATCAACTTCCTCCTGAGCAGTGCGAGTGCAGCCTATGCAAGATTAGGGGAATTGTCTTTGTAGACAGTGACCTACAGGTCCAAACAAAACTATAGAAAAGTCATCTTTCATACATTACTGTCTGGAGGTAAATCATTGACCATCTACTGCAGGCACTTAAAAGCCTGGAAAAATATCTCCAAAGGTCCTTATGAAAGACACCAGTGTATTCTCTAACAGAAACCACTAACATCAGCGTACTGGAGAAGGCCAACACGGACACATCTCCACCATGATTACATAGATTCATAAATGATTCCCACCTTAGTAAATCTAACCTCACATCTAAGAAAGAGAGAGAAAACTGTAAGTGCAACTTCAGAAAATAAAAACCTAATTGAGCAGAGTCAACGTGAATTTATGAAAGAATAATTATTTTGATAAATTTGTTGAAATGTTTGTGCTTATAATGAGCAGAATGGAGAAGGATGAACACTTTGGTCATAAGACCTGGCGTTATAGGATCAGAAGTAGGACATTTGGCCCACTGAGTCTGCTCCACCATTTCATCATGGCTGATCCATTTTCTCTCTCAGCTTCAATATCCTGCCTTCCTACCACCCCCATCTCACTTTATGTCCTGACTAATCAAGAATAAATCATCCTCTGCCTTAAATACACCTAACATCTTGGCTTCCACAGCCGCCTGTGGCAAAGAAATCCACACTTTCGCCTCTCTGGATATAGAAATTCCTCCTCATCTCCATTCTAAAAGGATGTCCCTCTATTCTGAGGCAGTGTCCTCTGGTCAGACTCTCTCACCACAGGAAGCATCCTCTCCACATCCATCACATCCATTCTATTGAATATGATATTGCCTTTCAATGTTCAATAAGTTTCAATGACATCCCCAGTGTTGTATATTTGAACAATGATATGGAAGCACATAAGATGTCTCAAAAGTATACAATAGATTAGCATTATACATTCAAGAAATGTGGTCTAAGTAACCTTGACTGTGGAATGAATGATTGTTGGTGCCAGATGGGGTGGCTTGAGTATCTCAGAAATATTTATTTCATTTTATTTAGAGTTGCAGTGCAGATACAGATATAGGCCCTTCTGGTCATTTGAGCTGCACCAACAGCAACCCACCAACTTAACCCTAGCCTAATCATGGAACAACTTGCAATGACTAACTAACCTACTAACTGGTATGTCTTTGGATATGTGAGGAACCCGGAGCACCTGGAGGAAACCCACGCATTTACAGGGAGGAGTACAAACTCCTTACAGATTATGTCAGAATTGAACTCTGAACTCCGACACCCTGTGTTGGAATAGTGTTGGGCTAACCACCCCATAACTAAAGCATCCAACTGTAAATCTCCTGGGTCTTTCATGCACACCAGCCTCTAGAATTTACAGAGAATGGTGTGAAAAGCAAAAGAAAAAAAAACATCCAGTGAGCAGCAGTTCTATGGGCAAAAGTGCCTTGTTAATGAGAGAGGTCAGAGAAAAATGGCCAGACTGGTTCAAGCTGACAGAAAGGTGACAGTAACTCAGATAATCACATGTTACAACAGTGATGTGCTGAAGAGCAACTCTGAATGCTCAACACGTTGAACCTTAAAGTGGATGGGCTACAGCAGCAGAAGACCATAAATATATACTTTATCAGGTACAGAAGGTATTTAATGTGAGTATATATTGGTTTAAATTGAAGACTGGTTGACAATCAGAAAACAGAGTAAGAATATACCGTATATATTAAGGAACTTAGAGATCAGTATTATGACACCAGCTGCTCAAAATCAGTATTATATTTTGAATGAGGGCACAGCATTAGCAGATAGTACAAACTTAGAAGCACTCTGGCCTAAGGAGGCGAATACAGAAGCATTTCATTGGAATCTTGTCAGTTTAATTGAACGGACAAAGACATGGTGGATGGAAAATGATATGGAAAGATATAAAGACATTCACTTTGATAAAATGATGTAATTTTATTTAAGTAGTGAGAGATTAAAAAGGACTTCCATTTCATTTCATTGAACACTAATCACTGAAAGTTATTATGGAGGAAACAGCAAGCAATTAACAAAACAGATAATAGATTGGTCTTTATTGCAAGGTGACTTGAGTATTTGAGTAGAGTCTTTGTATTCAATTATATACAGCCCCAGTGAAATCACAGCTAGAATAATGTGTACAGGGTACAATTTCCCCATGTAAAAAAAATACAGTTGTGATGGAAGGAATATAGTGAAGGTTCATTCGGATTATTCATGGAAAGGTGGGTTTGTTGTATGAGCAGAGACTAAGCAGACTGGCCTGATGCCTTCCTGAGTTTCAAAGAATGAGAACTGGCCTCACAGGAGTTAGCAAATCTGTTACAGAATTCAGTGGGATTGATGCAGATCTCTGCACAGACAAAATAAGTGACAGATTCTGTAATATAGCTGAACACTGGAAGAGTGAGGAGGTGATGAATCTGATCAATAAAGGTAGAGTTGTGGATGCTGTCTGCATGGAATTTGAGAAGGTCCCTCATTGGAGGCTCATTCAGAAGATTAAGACACAATAGTGAACTGGCCATTTAGATTCAGAACTGTTCGTTGAAGACTGAGATCAATGAGTCTTATTCTAGTTCTGCAGGGATCTGTACTGGGACCTCCACTGTCTGTGATAGGTAGGCCTCCGTTAGTCTCGATAGACCATGGATTTGCACCTTGGAAAGTTTCCAGGGCGCAAACCTGGACAAGATTTTTTTTATGGAAGACCGGCAGCTACCCAAGCTGCAAGTTTCCCCTCTCCATGCCACCAATGTTGTCCAAGGGAAGGACATTAGGCTGTTTGTGATATATATAAGCAACCTGGGTGAAAATGTGATGGGCGAATTAGTAAGTCTGCAGATGATATAAAGATAGTTGGTATTGTGGATAGCATATTAGACTGGTAAAGGATACAGAGGGATATGAAGCAGTTGCTGATATCTATTGAGAAATGGCAGGCAGAGGTTAATCCGGTCTATGAGAAGTGCTACACTTCGGGAGATCAAATGTTAAAAAAAAGTGCATTGCTAATGACAAAACCCTTAATAGAGTTGATGTGCAGAGGAATCCTGCGTCCAAATTCATAGCTCCCTGAAAGTGACTACATAGTTTGGTAGGATGGTAATGATTGTCTTTATTAATCGAAGAAACATGCTGAAGAATCAGGAAGTTATGTTTTATAAAGGTCTAGTTAAGCCACATCTGGAGTATTACATACAGTTCCAGTTTTTCCTTTGATGGAAGGATGTGGATGCTTTGGAGATGGGGCAGAGCGATTTACCAAGATGCTGTCTGGACTAGCAGATATCTGCAATAAGGAGATATTAGACAAATGTAGGTTCTTTTCTCCAAAGTGGCAGAGGCAAAAGGGAGATTGGATATTGGTTATCAAATTTATGGAGGTTTACGAGAAGCATAAATGGAGTAGGCCCTAGTCAGTATTTTTTCCGCCAGGGTTTAAATGTCTAATACATGCATTTAAGGTGAGAGTGGGTAAGTTCAAAGGAGAAGATTGGGGCAATGTTTTTTTGCACAGAGTGGTGGCTATCTGGAACGCACAGCTTGGGTTGTGCCGGAGGCAAATATGACAGAGGCTTTCAAGGTGGCTGTTAGATAGGCATATGAATGTCCAGGAAATCGAAGGATATGGACACACGTAAGCAGAAGGGATTAGTTTAATTAAGTGCTTGATTACAATTTAATGAGTTTGGTATAATATGGTGGGCTGAAAGGCCTGTTTTCATACTGTACTGTTCTATGTAACTCAGTGGGGCAAGTGTGGTGAACTACATATACCTGTCTGGACACCCCCCTGCTGACTGCTCCTGTGGCTCCTCCCACAGACCCCTGTATAAAGGCGATTGAGGCCTGAGCCCGGCCTCTCAGTCTCCAGGATGTAGTATGGTGGTCAACCACCGCTTGTTCCTTCTTCCAGTCAATAAAAGCCAATATTTTGCCTTTACGTCTCAAAGTGAGTTATTGATGGTGCATCAGCAAGCAGCTGGTTCACGGAGACAAAACACGTCAGGTGGTGCTTTGGGTTAAGATCCTGCTCCAAGATTCTGCTTGGCCCACTCATATCTTCCAGTGTTCCGATTTTGTTATTGTCCTGGGCTGGGTTTGTAGAACCAAACCAAGAGGTTAACTATTTAGGACAGAGAAGAAATTTATTCATCCAATGAGTAACTGGAATTCTCAATCCAAGAGGGCAGTCTAAGCTCAGACACTCATTATATCCAAGACAGAGGTTAGAGGGGAATGGAAGAAAACAGAGGTAAGTTAAAATCAATATGTAATCAATCATATGGCAAAGCCTTCAGTGACCTACCTATTTCTTAGATGCTAGAGGTGTGAATGCACAATACATATTTTTAGCAGCGCTGGGACCCATAAAGGGACCTCACCTCTTTTTAAGTAAACAATGTTGGCTCTCTTCTGAAGAGAACCTGATGTCTTTACAGCTGGGAACCACCTACTGAAGGAAACACTTTTTGCAATTGCTTTGTATGAAACTAGGAGGCTGCTCACTTTTAAATACATTTCTATGACCACGTTTGCTGTGTACTTAGATAAAATATCCATGGCAACGAGGGAATCTGGTGGTAATGTTTTCAGCATATGGGCATATAGTCAGTAGTAGCTTAGTAAACATATCTTTCCACATTTGCTTGAATGGTCATTTTTCACCGAAAGTGCACAGTTGAAAAATTATCACAACAAGTAATTTCACTTTATTAGGTTCTAAAATCCACGGCAATATGATCAAGTATTGCTGGTGAGAGTGATAACAGGAAATTATTTCCAGATGGTGGGAAGTCGAATAAAATCTAGCAGAATGAAACTCCCCATGCAGTCTTTATTTACAATACTGCGATTTGGTTTGTGCATCTATAATGACATGCAAACCAAATCTAATTCAGTGACTGCTGGATTGTCATCAAAGTAGCTTGGTTTTATGAAATACGGAATAAGTAATGATCAAGCCATAAGCATTCATTGTTTAATTTAAAAATAATTGCAACATGTAGAGTTACCAACAAAAACAGCAGTTGCTGTCCATCCTGAATTGCCCTTGAGAAGGGGGTAATGAGTGCCCCGAATTCACCATTGCAGTCACTCTGGAGCTATCCGGTGGGGAGTTCTAGGATTTAGTCCCAATAAGGATGAAGCTACGGATTTATATTTTCAAATTAGGATGACGTGCCACTTAGAGAGGAATCTGTACGTGATGGCTATGCCCACCCACTATTGTTATCTTTTTCAAGATTCAAAGTACATTATTATCAAAGTATGTCTGCAGTATACAACTCTGAGATTCGTCTTTTCCAGACAGTCATGAAACAAAGAAAAACCATAGAAGTCATCCAAAGAAAAACATCAATCCCCTCCAAGCACAATAAAAAACACAAATTCCACAAAAGGCATCAAGAACGTCAACCTCCACCCCATGTGCAAGAAACAAATGATGCAGACTACGACCAGAACATCAGCCCCCAAATGCCCACCTCATGCAAAAGAACAAACAAATCGTGCAAACAGCAACAAGAACATCAAACACCCCTCCTCGTGCACAACTGGCAGCAAGAACATCAAATCCCAGAGCCCCCCTCACTCAGATAACAAATCATGCAGATAGCATCAAAGACATCAAAACCCCTAGTCACAACCCACCACCCTTCACAAAAGAACCCCGAACAAATCAGACAAGTGGCAACAAGAAAGAACAGGTGTAAACACAGAATATAAGCCATCCACAGTGCAAGCACAATCCTTTAGTATTGGGGGAAGAAAATATTTAGTACAATGGATGGAGTCAGTCAAGCTGAACGTGTTGTCCTGGCTGGAGTGGAACATGAGAATTAAGAGCGGCCCTCATCCAGGGAAGTCCATCATATCTTGACTATGCACTGCAGATTATTAGAATCAGGATTATTATCACCAACTGAGATGACCTGAAATTTGTTGTTTTGCAGCAGCAGCAGTGTGGTTCAAACACATGCAGTTTCCAGAAAATGGTGAGATAGTGAGGATAGCGAGATCAGAATGGGGTATGCTAAGACGCCAAGGATTTTCAGCATTAAAACAGAGTTATAGGTAAGTGTCTTGATAAACAATAAGGTGGATGTCCCCAGGGCCTGATGGGACATCCCCAGGTTATTGAGAAAATGAAGCGATGAGATTGCAAGAGACATGACCAAGGTCTTTGTATAAGGTTTTATTATCACTGTTTTATATGACATAAAATTTGTTTTTGCATTATCAGCTGTGAATTATAAAGACTTAAAGTTAGAAACATAGAAAACCTACAGCACAATACAGGCCATTCAGCCCACAACGCTGTGCCGAACATGTCCTTACTTTAGTAATTACCTAGGGTTATCCATAGCCCTCTATTTTTCTAAGCTCCATGCACATATCCAGGAGTCTCATAAAATACCCTACCGTATCCGCCTCCACCACTGTCGCTGGCAGCCCATTCTGTGCACTCACTCTGTGCACTCTGTGTTAAAAACTTACCCCTGACATCTCATCTGTACCTTCTTCCAAGCACCTGAAAACTATGTTAGCCATTTCAGCCCTGGGAAAAAGCCTCTGACGATCCACACAATCAATGCCTCTCATCATCTTATACACCTCTATCAGGATCTCTCATTCTCCGTCACTCCAAGGAAAAAAGGCCGAGATCACTCAACCTATTCTCATAAGGCATGCTCCCCAATCCAGGCAACATTCTTCTAAATCTCCTGTGTACCCTTTTTATGGTTTCCACATCCTTCCTGTAGTGAGGTGACCAGAACTGAGCACAGTACTCCAGAGTGGGGACTGACCAGGGTCCTAAATAGCTGCAACATTACCTCTCGGCTCTTAAATTCAATCCCACGGTTGATGAAGGCCAATGCATTGTATGCCTTTTTAATCACAGAGTCAACCTGTGCAGCAGCTTTGAGTGTCCTATGGACTCGGACCACAAGATCCCTCTGATCCTCCACACTGCCAAGAGTCTTACCATTAATAATATATTCTGCCTTCATATTCTACCAAAATGAACCACCTCACGTTTATCTGGGTTGAACTCCATCTGCCACTTTTCAGCCCAGTTTTGCATTCTATTGGTGTCCCACTGTAAATTCGAACAGTCCTCCACACTATCCACAACACCCCCACTTTTGTGTCATCAGCATATTTACTAACCCATCCCTCCACTTCCTCACCCAGGTCATTTATATAAGCCACAAAGAGAAGGGGTCCCAGAACAGATCCCTGAGGCACTCCATTGGTCACCGACCTTCATGCAGAATATGATCTGCCTACAAGCACACTTGACCTTCTTTTTTTAAGAAAATTTTTTATTGAATTTTCAAATAGGTTACAGAAAGAAAAAAAAAATTATCAACCCTTCCCCCTCCCCTTAACCACTCCCCCCTAACATATCCCTATAGAAAAAAGAGAAGAAAAAAGAAAGAAAGAAAGAAAGAAAGAAAGAAAGAAAGAAAGAAAGAAAGAAAGAAAGAAAGAAAGAAAGAAAGAAAGAAAGAAAGAAAGAAAGAAAGAAAGAAAGAAAGAAAGAAAGAAAGAAAGAAAGAAAGAAAGAAAGAAAGAAAAAGAAAGAAAGAAAAAAGAAAGGAAGAATGCCTGGATATCGAAAGATCCCCACATGCTCCATGGAGTTCATAATAGCTTTAATATGTATATTTATTTATTTCCCCAGATAACCAATAATTTTATCTTCGGAGCACCTATATACTTAATCCTATTTTTTTGTAAATAAGGGCGCCAAATTTTCAGAAATATTTCATATTTGTCTCTTAAATTATAAGTAATTTTTTCAAGTGGAATGCAGCTAAAAATTTCATTCTTCCAACAACCTATACTTAAGTATGAATCCGATTTCCAAGTAACTGCAATAGCCTTTTGTGGGCAAGCCAGTTCTGGATCAACAAAGCAATATCTCCTTGGATCCCAAGCCTCCTTACTTTCTCAATAAGCCTTGCATGGGGTACCTTATCAAATGCCTTGCTGAAATCCATATACAATACATCTACTACTCTACCTTCATCACTATCTTTAGTCACTCCCTCAAAAAATTCAATCAAACTTGTAAGGCATGACCTGCCTTTGACAAAGCCATGCTGACTATTCCTAATCATAATAGAAAAACAGGAAACCTACAGCACAATACAGTCCCTTCTGCCATCAAAGTTGTGCCGAACATGTCCCTACCTTAGAAATTACTAGGCTTACCCATAGCCTAGTCAGCCCATTCCACGCACTCACCAGTCTGAGTAAAAAACCTACCCTTGACATCTCCTTTGTAACTACTCCCCACACCTTAAACCTGAGTCCTCTTGTGGCAACCATTTCAGCTCTGGGAAAAAGTCTCTAACTATCCATGCGATCAATGCCTCTCATCATCTTATACACCTGTATCAGGTCACCTCTCATCCTCCGTCACTCCAAGGAGAAAAGGCCGAGTTCACTCAAATGTTTTCATAAGGCATGCTCCCCAAACGTACATAAATCCTGCCTCTCGGGATCTTTTCCAACAACTTACCAATCACTGAAGTAAGACTAAAATTTCCTGGGCTATCTCTACTCCCTTTCTTGAATAACAGAAAAACATCCGCTACCCTCCAATCCTCCAGAACCTCTCCTGTCCCCATTGATGATGCAAAGATCTTCGCCAGAGGCTCAGCAATCTCTTCCCTCACCTCCCACTGTAGCCTGGGGTACATCTTGTTTGGTCCCAACTTGATGCTTTCAAAAGCTCCAGCACATCCTCTTTCTTAATGTCTATATGCTCAAGCTTTTCAATCCGCTGAAAGTCATCCCTACAATCACCAAGATCCTTTTCCATAATGAATACTGAACCAAAATATTCATTAAGTACCTCTACTATCTCCTCGGGTTCCATACACACTTTTCCACTGTCACACTTAATTGGTCCTATTCTTTCATGTCTTATCCTCTTGCCCTTCACGTAGAATGCATTGGGATTTTCCTTAATCCTGATCGCCAAGCCTTCTCATGGCCCCTTCTGGCTCCCCTAATTTCATTCTTAAGCTCTTTCCTGCTAGCCTTATAATCTTTGAGACCTCTATCATTACCTAGTTTTTTGAACCTTTCATAAGCTTCTCTTTTTGACTAGATTTACAACAGCCTTTGTACACCATGGTTCCTGTACCCTACCCTCCTTTCCCTGTCTCATTGGAACGCAAATATCCACTGAACATTTGCCATATTTTTGCTGTACATTTCCCTGAGAACATCTGTTCCCAACTTATGCTTCCAATTTCCTGCCTGATAGCATCATATTTCTCCTTAGTCCAATTAAATGCTTCCTTAACTTCTCTGTTCCTATCCCTCTCCAATGCTATGGTAAAGGAGATAGAACTGTGATCACTATCTCCAAAATGCTCTCCCACTGAGAGATCTGACATCTGACCAGGTTCATTTCCCAATAGCAGATCAAGTGCAGCCTCTCCTCTTGTAGGTTTGTTTACATATTGTATCAAGAAACCTTCCTGAACACACCTAACAAACTCCACCCCATCCAAATCCCTCGCTCTATGGAGAGGCCAATCAATATTTGGGAAATTAAAATCTCCCATCACGACAACCCTGTTATTATTACCCCTTTCCAGAATCTGTCTTCCTATCTGTTCCTCGATGTTCCTGTTACCATTGGGTGGTCTATATAAAACACCCAATAGAGTTATTGACCCCTTCCTATTCCTAACTTCCACCCACAGAGATTCACTAGAGAATCCCTCCATGACTTCCTCTGATCAACAGTGCCACATCCCCACCTCTTTTGCCACCCCCGCCCTCATCCCTTCTTAAGCATTTAAAGCCTGGCACTCAAAGTAGCCATTCCTGCCCCTCAGACATCCAAGTCTCTGTAATGGCCACATCATCATAGCTCCAAATACTGATCCACACTCTAAGCTCATCCGCTTTGTTCATGATACTCCTTCCATTAAAATAGACACATCTCAAACCATCATTCCAAGTGCATCCCTTCACTATCATCTGCCTATCCTCCCTCTCACACTGCCTCCAAGCTTTCTGTATTTGTCAGTCAACTTCCCCCTCCTCCGTCTCTTCATTTTGGTTCCAACCCCCCGCAATTCTAGTTTAAACTCCCCCCAATAACCTTCGTAAAGCTTCCTGCCAGGATATTTGTCCCCATGGGTTTCCGGGGGGGGGGGGGGGTAATTATTATATGGTATAAAGTCAATAAATATTGCAAAAGTAAGGTATAATGAGATATTCTTATTGGGTTCATGAGCTATTCAGAAAGCTGATGGCAGTGAAGAAGCTGTTCCTGAATTGTTGGGTGTGGGACTTTATGCTCCTGTACCTCTTCACTAATGACAGTAATGAGGAGAGGTTGCACAAAAATAAAATTCCCTGCTGAATGTAAGAAGTAGCATATCTGTCCAGCCCACAGGACTGCTAACTGCTAACTGAAGAATTTATCCAGCGGTGTGACGCCACACCAGGAAATTGGTGCAGAAAGCAGCTTGGAATCCTACAATATAGTAGGGAAGGTGAGCACGGTGAGATTTCCGGTTGCTTCCTGACTTCAGCAACAACCCCCACTGCCTCACACTTTGAAATCAGAAACAGACTGCAGCAAATCACCTTCACTCAGTCTTGGTTGGTACAATGATTCCTACTTCGGTATGTGCATCCACACATCACCATCATGTCAGTTGCCACTGATAGTCATTCTGGTCTTTATCTGGTAATGGTAGTCACATAATGCTGTTTGGAAGTAGACAGCCACACTCAGAGGGTAAATATTTCTTCTCCAAGGATCGTCAGCTTGTGGTGGAGAGGCTTGTGAGTTCCTGAGATCCGGAGAGTGATGCCATCTGGCACTTAGCTGCTGGTTGGGTCACCCTTGGCAGTAAGGACAAGGGGGAGATTCCAGACATGGGACCTCAACAGTAGAGCTGGAAAAAGGTGATAATATATCACAGTGCCAGTGAAGACTGAAGAAGGCTACAGCAGTGAAGGATCCCATGCCACTGGACCCCAACTCAATATGTCAAGGATCGTGTGGCAGCTGGTCATGCAACTGCCTCCCACATTAAATAAAGTCACGCACAGGCATTGTCCATTCAGGAAATCTACCCTAACATCCCAATTATGTGCATCCCAGATTGGCATTTACCGACAACTGAGGACCCACTGATAGACAATCCCTTTTGAGAACATCCTACTTGACTTGAGTAACTACTAATGCGACCACTCATTTTGGCAGAATCTCAAATGGTGTTAAGAAGGCATACAGGAGTGAGATAGATCAGCTGGGTGAGTGGTGTTGCAACAATAACCTTGCAATCAATGTCAGTGAGTCCAAGGAATTGATCGTGGGCTTCAAGAAGGGAAGTTGGAAGAAGACGTGCCAGTCCTCATTGAAGGGCAGTGGAAAGGCGAGGAGCCTAAAGTTCCTGGGTGTCAATATCTCAGAGGATCTACAATATAGAACATTGAACATAGAATAGTACAGCACATTACAGGCCTTTCGGCCCACAATGTTATGCCAACCCTCAAACCCTGCCTCCCATATAAACCACCACCTTAAATTCCTCCATATACCTGTCTAGTAGTCTCTTAAACTTCACTAGTGTATCTGCCTCCACCACTGACCCAGGCAGTGCATTCCACGCACCAACCACTCTCTGAGTGAAAAATCTTCTCTAATATCCCCCTTAAACTTCCCTCCCCTTACCTTAAAGTCATGTCCTCTTGTACTGAGCAGTGGTGCCCTGGGGAAGAGGCGCTGGTTGTCCACTCTATCTATTCCTTTTACTATCTTGTACACCTCTATCATGTCTCCTCTCATCCTCCTTCTCTCCAAAGAGTAAAGCCCTAGCTCCCTTAATCTCTGATCATAATCCATACTCTCTAAACCAGGCAGCATCCTGGTAAATCTCCTCTGTACCCTTTCCAATGCTTCCACATCCTTCCTATAGTGAGGCGACCAGAACTGGACACAGTACTCCAAATGTGGCCTAACCAGAGTTTTATAGAGCTGCATCATCTGCAAACTTGCCAACCCACCCTTCTACCCCCATATCCAGGTTGTTAATAAAAATCACGAAAAGTAGAGGTCCCAGAACAGATCCTTGTGGGACACCACTAGTCACAACCCTCCAATCTGAATGTACTCCCTCCATCACGACCCTCTGCCTTCTGCAGGCAACCCAATTCTGAATCCACTTGGCCAAAACTTCCCTGGATCCCATGCCTTCTGACTTTCTGAACCTTGTCAAATGCCTTACTAAAATCCATGTAGATCACATCTACTGCACTACCACTGTTAGATGTGATCTGCCCTTCACAAAGCCATGCTGACTGTCCCTAATCAGACCATGATTCTCTAAATGCCCATAGATCCTATCTCTAAGAATCTTTTCCACCAGCTTTCCCACCATAGATTAAGGCTCACTGGTCTATAATTACCCGGACTATCCTTACTACCTTTTTTGAACAAGGGGACAACATTCGCCTCCCTCCAATCCTCTGGTACTATTCCCATGGACAACGAGGACATAAAGATCCTAGCCAGAGGCTCAGCAATCTCTTCCCTCGCCTCGTGGAGCAGCCTGGGGAATACTCCGACAGGCCCCAGTTTCTTATCCATTCTAATGTATTTTAACAACTCCAACACCTCCTCTCCCTTAATATCAACATGCTCCAGAACATCAACCTCACTCATATTGTCCTCACCGTCATCAAGTTCCCTCTCATTGGTGAATACTGAAGAGACCTCACTCACTTCCACAGCCTCCAGGCACATCTTCCTACTTTTATCTCTAATCGGTCCTACCTTCACTCCTGTCAACCTTTTGTTCTTCACATAATTGAAAAATGCCTTGGGGTTTTCCTTTACCCTACTCACCAAGACCTTCTCATACCCCTTTCTTGCTCTTCTCAGCCCTTTATTAAGCACCTTTCTTGCTACCCTATATTCCTCAATAGACCCATCTGATCCTTACTTCCTAAACCTCATGTATGCTGCCTTCTTGCACCTGACTAGATTTTCCACCTCACTTGTCACCCATGGTTCCCTCACCCTACCATTCTTTATCTTCTTCACTGGGACAAATTTATCCCAAACATCCTGCAACAGATCCTTAAACATCGACCACATGTCCATAATACATTTCCCTGCAAAAACGTCATCCCAATTCACACCCGCAAGTTCTAGCCTTATAGCCTCATAATTTGCCCTTCCCCAATTAAAAATTTTCCTGTCCTCTCTGATTCTATCCTTTTCCATGATAATGCTAAAGGCCAGGGAGCGGTGATCACTGTCCCCCAGATGCGCGCCCACTGACAGATCTGTGACCTGACCCGGTTCGTTACCTAATACTAGATCTGGTATGGCATTCCCCTTAGTCGGCCTGTCAACATACTGTGACAGGAATCCATCCTGGACACACTTAACAAACTCTGCCCCATCCAGACCCTTGGAACTAATCAAGTGCTAATCAATATTAGGGAAGTTAAAGTCACCCATGATAACAACCCTGTTATTTTTGCACCTTTCCAAAATCTGTTTCCAATCTGCTCCTCAGTATCTCTGCTGCTACCAGGGGGCCTATAGAATACCCCCAGTAGAGTACCTGCTCCCTTCCTGTTCCTGACTTCCACCCATACTGACTCAAAAGAGGATCCTGCTACATTACCCACCCTTTCTGTAGCTGTAATAGTATCCCTGACCAGTAATGCCACCCCTCCTCCCCTTTCCCCCCCTTTCTATCACTTCTAAGGCACTGAAATCCAGGAATATTGAGAATTCATTCCTGCCCTGGTGCCAGCCAAGTCTCTGTAATGGTCACTACATCATAATTCCATGTATGTATCCAAGTTCTCAGTTCATCACCTTTGTTCCTGATGCTTCTTGCATTGAAGTACGCACACTTTAGCCCTTCTATCTTACTACCTTTACACCCTTTATTCTGCTGCTCTTTCCTCAAAGCCTCTCTATATGTTAGATCTGGCTTTACTCCATGCACTTCTTTCACTGCTGTATCACTCCAGGTCCCATCCTTCTTATAAATTAGTTTAAACCCTCCCAAACCATGCTAGCAAACCTACCAGCAAGGATATTGCTCCCCCTCGAGTTCAGGTGCAACCCATCCAATCTGTACAGGTCCCACCTTCCCCAGAAGAGATCCCAATGATCCAAAAATCTAAAACTCTGCCCCCTGCACCAACTCCTCAGCCACGCATTCGACTGCCATCTCCTCCAACTCTTACCATCACTATCACGTAGCACTGGCAGCAATCCTGAGAACGCCACCCTTGAGGTCCTGTTCTTCAGCCTTCTGCCTAGTTCCCGAAACTCACCCTTCAGGATGTCATCCCTCTTCCTGCCTGTGTTGTTGGGCTTGGAACACTGATGCAGTCACTAAGAAGGCACACCAGTAGCTAAACTTCAACAGGAGTTTGAGATTTGATATACTATCAAGGACACTAGAAAAGTTCTATAGATGCATAGTGGAGAGCATTCTGATTGGTCACAACACTGACTCTTATGGAGGATCCAATACACAAAACAAACCGTAGACTCAGCCAGCTACATCAGAGACAACCCCTCCCCCTCCCCCCAATCACTGAGGACATCTTCAATAGGCATGACTCAAAAAAGCAGCATCCATCATTAAGGACCCTCACCATTTAGGACATGCCCTCTTCTGATTGCTGCCATCAGAAAGGAGGTACAGGTGCCTGAAGAACCTGAGCCAATGTTATAGGGACAACATTATCCCCTCTGCCATCAGGTTTCTGAACAGTACATGAAAACAAACTCTTCATTTTTTGCAGCATTTTTTTTGTAATTTAGAGCAATTTTACGTAGTACACTGTATTGCTGCTGCTAAACAACACATTTCATGACATGTGTCATGATAATAAACCTAATTCTGATTCTGAAGAAACTGCCTTCAAATTATTCCCAATGAATATATTAATACTTACAAGCAGTGATCTGTTTTGAAATCAGAGCAGCTATGTAAACAAAGACCATTCTTTAGTAGAGCAGCAGCTATGATCTAACACAATAGGAAGCCACTTGATATAAGTGCCCTCGAAACTGATGGCAGCACTCAGACATTGACTGGTTCCTCAGCAATTATGTGTACAGAGATCCACTTGTTCTATATCAGGACAGAGTAAATATAACTTTACAACAGTATTCTGGCAATGGAATCTCTAATAGAGGGGTCATCCAACCAGACAAGTTACAAAAAGCATTGGAAGGATTAAATCTGTAGAATCAGAGTCCAGAAGAAGAGATACAGTATTGTATGTATCTTTCTCTCTCATAGAGGCTTACAACTACTGTAAGCCCAGCACAAATTCAATTTCTGCCTCAAGCGTTTAATGTGGAGCCAATGTAAATTGTTAAATTGGCTTAGTATTGTCACATATACTGAGGTACAGTGAAAAAGTTATTCTGCATACCATTCATTCAGATCAATTCATTGCATCAGTACACTGAGGCTGTGCAAGTTAAAACAATAACAGAAATGAGAATGAAGTGTTACAGTTACAGAGCACTGACGTGCATGCGAATAATAAAGTGTAAGGTCATGACGAAATAGACTGTGAGGTCGAGACTCCACAGTAGAGAACCGTCTATGGTCTAATAACGCCAGGACAGAAGCTGGCTTGAGTCTGGCGGTACTTCTTTCAGGTTTTTGTATCTTCTTCCCAGTGGGAAGGGGGGAGAAGGGAAAATGTCCAGGGAAGGTGGAGGTGGGAATGAGCTTCAAACACCGCAACACATCAGGGAGATGGAGAGTTAGCTGGATGCTTTGTCTCAGGAGGTAGGCACACCTGTTAGATTAGCTGCCTCAAATTTGGTATGTGGTCAGGGTTAAGAGGGTGTGACTGTGAGTGAGGCGGGCAGTGGGATCCAAGCGACAGTATTGGAGGAGGCTCAGCCCTTGAGCTTGTCCAACAGGTCTGAGATTCTTGCTCCCTGTTGGGGGCTGTAGGAAGGATGAGCAACTTAATTGTGACACCGTGGTTCAGGGAGCCATTCAGGGAGGTGGGGGGAGAAGAGAAGTGTAGTGGTGCTTGGGGATAGTATAGTCAGGGGAATAGACAGAGTTCTCTGCTGCAGGGATGGAGCGTCCCAAAGGCTGTGTTGCCTACCTGGTGCCTGGGTTCAGGACATCTTATCTGACCTGCAGAGGAATTTGCATCGGGAGGGAGAAGATCCAGTTGTCATGGTCCATATGGGTACCAATGACATAGATAGAATGAGGAAGGAGGTTCTGCTGAGGGAATTTGATCAGCTGGGGACTAAATTAAAAAAGCAGAACCAAAAAGGTGGTAATCTCTGGATTACTACTTGAGCCACGTGCAAATTGGCACAGGGTTAGGAAGATTATAGAGCTAAATGTGTGGTTCAAGGATTGGTATGGGAGAAGTGGGTTTGAATTCATGGGAAACTGGCACCAGTATTGGGGAAGGAGGGAGCTGTAGCGATGGGACGGGCTCCACCTGAACCGTGATAGGACCTGGATCCCAGTGAATCGCATAACTAGGCTTTAAATGAAATAGCAGCGGGTCGGTTCAACTGATTGGAGAAGTATGGATAAAGTAAAAGAGAAAAGTGGGGATAAAGATAAAGTAGAAGCAAAAGTTATAAAAGAGAAAAGTAAGACTTTAACTTGCATATAGATTGGGTGAATCAAGTTGGTCAAGTCAGTCTTGAGGAGGACTTCATAGAGTGCATATGTGATTGCTTTCTTGAACAGCATGTTACTGAACCTACAAGGGAACGTGCTATCTTGGATCTGGTCCTGTGCAATGAGACAGGTAAAGTTAGCAATCTTGTAGTTAGGGATCTTCTTGGAAAGAGTGATCACAATATGATTGGGTTTCTCATATAAATGGAAGGTGCAACAGTTCAATCTCAAACCAGTGTATTATGCCTAAACAAGGAAGATCACAACACAGTGAGGGAGGAGTTGGATAGGGTAGACTGGGAACACAGGATTTATGGTAGGATGGTTGAGGAACAGTGGAAGAATTTTAAAGAGATTTTTCACAGTGCTCAACAAAATATATTCCAGTTAAAAGCAAGGACAGTAAGGGTGGGGAGAGCCAGCTTTGGATGACTAAGGAAATAAAAGAAGACATCAAACTAAAAGCTCATGCATACAAAGTCGCCAAGAGTGGTGGGAAAGAAGAAGATTGGAAAATCTTTAAAAAGCAACAAAGAACCAATAAGCAAGTGATAAAGAAAGGGAAGATGAATCATGAAAATAAACTAGCACAAAACATAGAAATGGATAGCAAAAGTTTTTATAATTATATAAAGTGGTAAGGGTGACTAAAGTGAGTGTAGCTCCCTTGGAGGATGAGAAGAGGGAATTGATATTGGTTTCTGAGGAAATGGCCAAGGCTTTAAGTGACTATTTTGTATCAGTTTTCATGGTGTAGGACATGTCTAATATGCCAAAGAAAGATGATATGGATACGATGGCCGCGTCTGATCCGGAACTGCGTTCCGGGTTTTGATCCGGTCCGGGGGATCCGGACTCCGGGTCCTGCAGTTGCCCCTCCAGTCACCTGTGATCTAGTTAGGACCCTCCTGGTTCAAGGAGACACACCTGTGACTCATTGAGCTGCAGGTGTTTATAAGGGTCCTTGGGACTGGGACCAGATGGGTGGTTGTTTGTTCTGTCTCCTGTTTTTCTGTTGGCTCCAAACTTGTCTCTGCATTCTGTTATCCCGCCCAGGCTCAGACCTATTTTTCATCATGCTTCTCTGCCCGTACCAGTACTGCCAGGTTGGGCCTCTCCCCCACCTTTCTTCCCATGCGCTGGTCTTGCTTCTCTGCTCGGTTTTGTTTTTCCGCGCGGTCACGCTGTCTGCTGGCCGTTTCTGAATTTCCCGTTGTCGTGGCTGTTGTGTTGGTCGACCTGGACCTATGCCCGTTCCTACTCCTTGCCCCTGTCGGGTGCATTTGGCCGAACTGCCTCGGCCCAGCAGTGGTTCTGCCTGCTCCTATCCCTTGCCTCTGTCGGGTGTGTTTGGCCGACCTGCCGTGGCCCGGCGGGGGTTCAGCCTGTTTCTATCCCTTGCCTCCGTCGGGCGGTTCCAGCCGATGGGCCGTGGCCCAGTGGGGGTTCTGCCTGTTCCTATCCCTTGCCTCCGTCGGGTGGTTCCGGCCGATGGGCCGTGGCCCGGCGGGGGTTCTGCCCCCTCCTCCTCTTCCGCCCAAACTCTGAGATAGTGCCTGCACCCGCCTAGGGGTCTGCGTCGTGCCCAGGACTCTGGTGTTTCGGCCTGGGAGGCGCGCCTACCCGGGATACATGTGGCCCGCCCAGGGAGGGCTCTCCACTAGCCTATTGCCACCTAGATCTGTCTGTCTCTCTGCCTGCCTGAACCCCGGGGACCTGCCTGCCTGCCTGAACCTGGAGGACCTGCCTGCCTGCCTGAACCCCGGGGAGCCTGCCTGCCTGCCTGAACCCCGGGGAGCCTGCCTGCCTGCCTGAACCCCGGGGAGCCTGCCTGCCTGCCTGAACCCCGGGGACCTGCCTGCCTGCCTGCCTGAACCCCGGGGACCTGCCTGCCTGAACCCCAGGGACCTGCCTGCCTGCCTGCCTGAACCTCGAGGACCTGCCTGCCTGAACCTCGAGGACCTGCCTGCCTGAACCTCGAGGACCTGCCTGCCTGAACCCAGGGACCTGCCTGCCTGAACCCAGGGACCTGCCTGCCTGAACCCCGGGGACCTGCCTGCCTGCCTGAACCCCGGGGACCTGCCTGCCTGCCTGAACCCCGGGGACCTGCCTGCCTGCCTGAACCCCGGGGAGCCTGCCTGCCTGCCTGCCTGAACCCCGGGGAGCCTGCCTGCCTGCCTGCCTGCCTGAACCCCGGGGAGCCTGCCTGCCTGCCTGCCTGCCTGAACCCCGGGGAGCCTGCCTGCCTGCCTGCCTGCCTGAACCCCGGGGAGCCTGCCTGCCTGCCTGCCTGAACCCCGGGGACCTGCCTGCCCGAACCTGAACTCCGGGAGCCGTTCCGCTCTGCCTGCCTGAACTCTGTCTGTCTGCCTGAACCCCAGCTACCCTTAAGTGCCGTGGCATTCCCATCCTGTCCTCCCCCTAGTACTTCAGTGCCTGTGTCCTGTGTCCGGCCCCTCATGACATACGATGGGAGATGAGGACCTCAATATAATAGCTATCACTAAAGAGGTAGTGATGACCAAAATTTTGGGTCTAAAGATAGACAAGCCCCCGGTCCAGATGGAATGTATCACCAGGGTACTGAAAGAAATGGCAGAGGTTATAGCTGAGACTTTGGTGATAATTTACCAGAATTCTGTGGACTCTGGGCAGGTCCTAATGGATTGGAAGAAGGCGAATGTCAGGTCACTGTTCAGAAAAGTATGTAGGCAAAAGGCAGGCAATGATAGGCCCGAAACGTCGAATGTACTTCTTCCTATAGATGCTGCCTGGCCTGCTGCATTCCACCTGCATTTTGTATGTGTTGGTTATAATGATAGGCCAGTTAGTTTAACATCTGCAGTTGGAGAAATGCTTGAAGCTATCAGTAAAGAAGAAAGAGTGAGGTATCTGGAAATCTGAAATAGTCAGGCAGACGCAGCATAGACTCGGCAAAGGCAGGTCCTGTTTGACCAACTTACTGGAGTTCGAGGATATAACGAGTGCAGTGGGTAGAGGGGAACAGATAGACAATATTTATTTGGATTTCTAGATGGTGTTCGATAAGGTACTGCATAAAAGACTTATCCATAAGATAAGGATGCATAGAATTGGGGGTGATGTATTAGCATGGACAGAGAATTGGTTGACCAATAGAAAGCAGAGAGTTGGGAGACATGGGCATTTCTCTGGTTGGCAATCAGTGGTGAACGGCGTGCCGCAGGGGTCGGTGCTGGTCCCACAACTGTTCATGATACACATTAACGAAATGGAAGAGGGAACCAAGTGTAGTGTACAGTCGTCCCTCCTTATCCGTGAGGGATTAGTTCCGTGACCCCTCGCGGATACCAAAATTCACGGATGCTCAAGACCCTTATTCAACCTGTCTCAATGCGGTGGATCTTAGGACCCAGCGGAACCCCGGACCTTATTTAACCTGATCGGAAAGAGGTAAAACGCCGTCGGTCATTGGAAAAGTTGGTCATTGGCTACAGTCGGTCAACAACTGTAAAGGATAAAGTGAGAAAGGCCCTGCCCCGATGAAAGCTACAATTATTACTAAGCAACACAGTGGTTTAATTATTGGGTTTTGGTTTTTTGATCCTCTACATCAACCCGGCACGGTGGAGAGCGCACTTGGAAATGGTCTGTCACTGGATTTTCTATGATGCATTGATAAAAATTGTTGAATATTAAAGGGAAGATACCAAATTTATTTGTCTTCCTTAGGAAATAGATGGACAAGGACAGGCCTAGGGTCACTCCTAGGGACTTGAAGCTCTCAACCCACTGAGGCTCAGCTTTTAAAATCCCATTCCAGTATATTGTATATCTTGACTACACCCCTTCTCACTGTGTCACTAGAAAGAATCCCATTTCTTTCTCTCAGTTTCTCGGTCTCTGCCACATCCGTTCTCATGATGAGGCTTTCCATTCCAGGACATTCATGAGATCCCTTTTTTTCAGAAAATAGTACTTCCCCTTCTTTGCTATCAATTCAGCCCTCACCTCCATCTTCTCCATTTCAAATACATCCATCCTAACCCCATCCACCCTCCTACGTAACAGGGATAAGCTTCCCCTTGTCCTCACCGACCACCACATAAGCCCCCAGATCTGATATATCATTCTCTGTAACTTGACGCCATTTCTAGTTGATTCCCACCATCAGGCACATCTTCCCCTCTTCGCTCTGATTTCCATAGAGATTGTGCTCTCAGCAACTCCCTTGTCTGGTCAATCCTGCTCACTGATCACCCTCCAGGTACTTATCCCTACAGTCAGATTAAGAGTTACACCATCCCCTACACCTCCACTCAAGGCCCAAAATAGTCCTTCCAGGTGAGGCAGCACTTCACATGTAAATCTATCTGTGTCATTTATTGCATCCAGTGCACCCAATTTAGCCTTCTCTACATCAGTGAGACCTGACACAGATTAATTGAGGACCTTCGCTGTTTTACTACAATAGCCAGAAACTCCTGGTGGCCAGCCATTTTACTGTCTTAATTCCTCTTTCCATGGCTTTGTCCACTGCCATGAAGAAGCCAGTTGGAATTTGGAGGAGGAAAACCTCATATTCTATCACCTCCAGCAGCATTGTGAAGGACCCCAGGCACCCCTCATTGAAACTTTTCTCCCTCCTGACATCTGGCAAAAGGTACCAAAGCATTCAGGCTCTCACGACCAGACTGTGTGACAGTTTCTTCCCCCAAGTCATCAGACTCCCTCAATTCCTGGAGTCTAGTCTCACACACACACACACACACACACACACACACACACACACACACACACACACACACACACACACACACACACACACACACACACACACACACACACACACACACACACACACACACACACACACACACACACCACCCCTTAACTCCCTTTGCAACTTTTGCTCATTTCTTTCTCAATTCCTGTAAAAACATTGTTTACATTTACATTTAAATAATTTATTATTATATTGTAATTTGCCCTTTACTGTGCCTATCGTCTTGTTTATTAATTATTGTACTGTCTTGCACTGTTTTGTGCACTTTATGTAGTCCCGTGTAGGTCTGAAGTCTAATGTAGTTTTGTGTTGTTTCATGTAGCACCATGGTCCTGGAGGAAGGTTGTTTTGTTTTTACTGTGTACTGTACCAGCAGTTATAGTTGAAATGACAATAAAAGTGACTTGGCTTGACTTGACTTGGTAGTCTCCAACCTCCAACATCAATTTATCTAACCTCCAGTAACTGCCCCTGTTCTCTTGTTTTCTCTTGTCCCTGTGGTCCTCTTACCCCTCCCCACTCTCATGTCTTGCCCATCACTTTCACCTTTCTCCCTCTATTTCTCCAAGTCCCTTCTTTTATCTCATGGTCTACTGTCTTTTCCTATCACATACCTTCTTCTTCAACCCTTTGCCTTCCCCACCTTTGTATCACCTTCCAGCTTTTCACATGATTCCCTTTCTCCTCACCCTCCCCTTTCACCTGGCCTCACCTATCAGCACATGCTCCTCCCCTCCCTATTCTTTTTATTCTAGCGTCTGCCCCCTTCCTTTCCAATCCCGACGAAGGGTCTCAGCCCAAAACATCGACTGTTTGCGTTACTCCACAGATGCCGCCTGACCCGTTGAGTTCCTGCAACATTTTTTGTTCGCTGATCTAGATTTCCAGCATCTACAACCTCTCTTGTGTCTTGGTGTGTTGCTGCCTGGGGAGCAACAACATCCTGCTGGAAGGAAGTCAGTGTGTGTGAGAAAGAAAGTTTGTGGGAGGCAAAGCACGGAAAAGAGAAGCAAAGAGGTTTTCCACCCTACCAATTGTTTTCTCTGTTCTACTTAAATAAAGCCAGACCATCAGCCAGACAGACTCCATATCTGCTGTCTGTGCTTCACATCATAATTAACTCTCTATATTGCCCTTTTACAACAACAAAAACATTATTCAGAAAACATCATTGTAAGAAAAGGTAATTCCATCTCTCTGAAAGGACATGAAAAATCAGCCTCTGGTTAAATGTGCTGAATGACAGTGTATAATTTCTCAGATACTTCCTTTTCGGCTCTTAGTAACAGCTAATGTCAATGCTACTGTAATATTAATGTACGTTTACAATCCTGTCAACTCTAATGCAAGATAAATGAAGTAGAAGAAGGCAAGGAGAGAATGCATTTACAAGTCACGGGCTATAATTAGATATATATTACTAGATATCAGTTTAAGAGAGTGGGCTGATAATCAAGTATTTAGAAATCAATAAACTGTGTTGTGGTCATTTTTCTTTGGAGCAGTTGCACAAAGTTTATTGGAATATAATTCATTCTCCATCTTAGTTTTCTTGGAGGACATGAGCATTATTCCAATTTACACTGAAGTCCTCATGAAAGCATTTGGAAACAAAGCAGAAGGTGTTGGAAATGAGTGTCGATGGGGAAAGAAAGCCAAGTTTTTTTAAGAACAGACCTTTCATAAGAGCGTTCAGAGATTCTGCATTTCTTCAAACAATTATTTTTTTTTCTTTTCAATAGTTAAATGGATGTGATTTAATTACTCTCTGATAGCCATCCAATGTCTCATTTTTAATAAGAAACTACACACCTCAAATGTATTCCATTGCAATGGAAACTTTATAAACATGAACTTGATCCTACTATTGAATTTCATTGGAACTCTGCCAGTCAGTACAACTAAACAGGGCTCCTGAGCTTGGCCTCTTGGGTGTGATGTGGTACAATTATTAAAAGAAAGCTGACAGATAATGATACTATTATTTTAACTGTGAAGACACATATTCAGGACACTCTTCAGACGCTTTCAGTACTGTGCTGTAACGCAGTGCCAGAGACCCCGGTTCATTACTAATCTTGTGTGCTGTCTGTGTGGAGTCTGCATATTCTCTCCCTAAGGGTGAATTTCCTCAGGCTGTTCTTGTTTCTTCCCGTACCCCAAAGACACGCGGGCCACTAAGCTAATTATGCAAACAATGCAATTTCTGTTGAAAAGGAATTTATTTATTCATACTGTATATCGGGTTACCAAATCTTCCTTCTCAGCACCACAGCACAAAACTCTATGAGCGGGCAGGTGAGGTTATGGAAGGAAAATAAATTGACCCTAGTATGAAGGTGTGAAAGTACCTGGTGGTAGTTGATGCAAATGTGGGAAGAACAGACATAGAAAGAATAGGATTCACTGAGGATTGGTGTGAATGGGTGGCTGATGGATGGTGTGCAGTCAGTGGGTTGAAGGGCCTGTTTCTCTACTACACCTCTCTGTGACTCTATGGCACCAAGATCTCCTCATCATAGTTTGTCCACCTCCTTAAGGGTACCTTGGCTTGCACAGTAAGACCACCAGCCACTGAGTAACTGTGAAATTTGGATAGCAAGTGGAAAGGAGGAAGAGGGAGAGTTTTAAAATTTAATTAAAACACTATTTACTCACCACAATGCTCACTGAATAACACAGTCATTGCGTAGGCATATTGCACTGACACTGGCAACTGTAACCGGCAAGGGTGATGATATTTTCTTTCCTTAACTGTGTCTGCCAACTCATAATTGAATTTTGTGCTGTGGTGCTGAGATGGAAGATATTTTTAACCTGATACTGTGTCAAGGCTAGAAAATAGAGGGGAGACAGTCAGTATGAAGAGTGGAATGACCTTTCCATGTATCACCTTCTGTTTCTTCAATGTTGGCATTCGTTTCAAGAAGACTAGGACACAAAAACATGGAGTCAGTGCAAAGGCTTTATAAGACATTGATCAGACTGCACTTGGAGTATTGTGAGCAGTTTTGGGCCCTTTATCTAAGAAAAGATGTGCTGGCATTGGAGAGGGACCAGGGGAGGTTCACAAGAATGATACCAAGAAGGAAAGGGTTAACATACTGTACGACCAGCGTTTGCATGCTCTGGGTATGCCCCCGCTGGATTTTAGAAGACTGGGTGGGGGAAGGGGGGATCTAAATGAAACCATTCAAATATTGAAAGGTGAGATAGAGGTGAATGTTTGTACCAACTTAATGTTTGGATGATTTAGGTGCCGGGCCAGATTGATAAGCATGGGTTGTTGGGACCAGAGGCAAAGGGATGGGCTGGGTCTGCTCGCTGCTCGGCAACGTTTACTCAGCTCTGCGTGGAGCTGAGGCTGCAGTTTGCTCCGGCTGCAGAGGTGCCCGGCTTTGCGCCTGTCGTTTTGTGACGATGAACCGAGGCTCCGGCTGCAGAGGTGCCCGGCTTGGCAAATGTGGTCCTGTGACACTTCCTTGGCTGTGAGATGAACTGAGGCTCCTCCCGCAGTGATGCTGGGCTTTGTGTCTTTTGTAAAACTTCAGCTCTGAATGCTATTTGCTTACTTTTATTGTTTGCACAATTTGTGTTTTTTTTCTCTCTGTGCATTGGGTGTTTGATGGTCTTTTTTTATTAACGGGCTTTTTTGAGGTTTCTTTGTTTTGTAGCTGCCTGTAAGGAGGCAAATCTCTAGCGTGTATAATGTATACGTACTTCGATTATAAATGTACATTGAATATTGAACTGTTATTCAGCTGGCACCGTGAAACATTGCAGTAATCTCTATACTGCAGCTCTGCCCCTTTAAAAGCTGACTGTTCATCTTCATCAAGCAAGATCAGTGAAGGTACGGGAATGCCTCCCCTGTGCCTTCTAATCCAAAGAAGCTCAGAACTGACAGTGAAACAGCACTGGATGTGAAGGTGGAAGGAGTCGGATTAAACAGTAACCGTCCACAGACTCCTGCAGATTTCCAGTATTTTCTAACATTATTTCAGGCTTCCTGCATCCAGAAATCTGAAACAAATAGTCTCCAATGAGATTATAAATAATTATATAGGGAGCTGGCCGATGCATTCTCAGTCCTTTAAATATTATAATATGAAGAGGCAGTGTTTTTATAGAAATCACTCAAATAGGATTCCTTGTGCCTGAAGGGGAGGAGAAGATGAAATCTCCTTTAAGTCTTGAATTTTAGACTGTAGTGTTACGAATGTGCCACAACTCTGAGGGGCCGAAGGGTACAATGTAGCCCTCTCCTTTTTGAGAATCGCAAGATCACTATTAAGTCAGTTCAGGAGACCCAGGAAATGAGAGGAAGTCCTTTTGACATCATCAAAGGACTGGGCAAGTGTTAACCCGTCTTTCTCTCAAACCAAAACGCTGCAGCTTGAACGAACTAACAGTGACTTTTATATTTCCATCGGACAATACATTATCCCCTAGACAATGATAGAGCTATTTCTTATTGATTATTATTATACCCGCGCATTTAGATTTAGTATTGACGACGTATATTATCTGTATGTTTGCATTGATATTATTTTTGTGTATTTTTATCAATAAATACTGTTAAAAATAGTACCATCAGACTTCAACGGACCTCCCTATCTTTGCTGGTAAGTGACCCAGTTATGGGGTACGTAACAGCTGGGGTTCTCGCCTCGAGGTTTGACACCAAATTGAGAGGCCAGTGACTCGGGCTTGTAAGTCCAAACTTGGATCTGGTTACGCGGGTAGCCAGATGGGAAACCAGCAAAGATGGACGTGAATGAATTTATAGAAAACCTGACTCTAGAGGAGCTAGAGGCGGCCACCAAATTGGACGTTAATCTGGCAAAAGGGCTAAACCTCGCAGAGGTGAGGTTGTCCATGAAAAAGCGGGAGGTGTGAAGGGCAATAACTCAGTATTATATTGGGAAGAACGTGTTTGCAGCTGAGGTATTGGAAAATATCCCTGAAAAGGTACCAGCTAGTGGGACAGCTCAGCGAGAGTTGGAAAAATTAAGGTTGGAACATGCAATTAAGTTAAAGCAGCTGGAAGCTGAGACTTGTATGTCAAATGGAACCGTGTCTGTGAGGGAGGGAGACACACCAGTTCCAGTACGGATCTGGAGAGACACGGGGGCTGAACTATCATTGATCAGCAGTAAGGTACTAGATTTTGGTCGCAAGACGGGAATGGTAGCTGTGAAAGGAATAAGAAAAGGGACGGAAATGGTGTCCTTGCATAGGATCATTATGGATTGTGAGCTGATGTCTGGACCAGTTGAAATAGGGGTGCGATCAGAATTCCCAAGAACTGACGCGGATGTCCTTCCTGGTAACGATTTAGCCAGTGGTAAGGTTTGGTCAGCAATGAAGCTGATGAGCCAGCCAGTGAGCGTTGCAGTCCCGCCCCTAGATTCCAAGATCTATCCTGCATGCGTGATCACTCGCAGCATGTCGAGAAAGGCAGCTGTGAAAGGGAGCAGTTTAAATCCGGCCAGTTTCGATTTGGCCGAGACGTTTTTAACGACCATGTACTACGAGGGTTTAGAGGGTGGTAAAACGAAGAGTAGGAAAGTGAAAGAAAGTAAGGGAGAGGAGGTAGACCTTCCCTTAGCGAGGAGAAAAGTTCTAGAGGCAGAAAATAAAGATGAGAAAAAGATAGAGCTGTTAAAAGGTCCAGAGTTGGACATGGATGATCTGTCTGGTTTGGCAGAACTGTTTGAAGAAGTTGAAAATTCTAAAGGTGTTCCAAATAATGAAATGAGGGCAGCCCTAGATGAAAAGGGTGCCTTTACCTTGAAGAAGTCTGCTGGGTTGGCAGATGAGGTTGTTTCAGCCCGCGGGGTTGAGTTTACTCCGGAAGGGAGTTGCCCAGAGAGTAGCTGGGAGGATTAGGGGAATTTAGAATTTGGACCGGGTACGGGTATTGAAAGCCTGGAAGAGGCAAATGTCCCGTTTGAGTGTGTCCAAGATGTGGATGCATGTGGTACTGAACCTAGTAATGGAGCTCAGAAAAAGTCTGAGGTATTTGATTCAGTTGAAAAGGAATGCAGTCCTTGTGGGTCAGATAGAGTTGGATCAGGGAAGAAAGGGTTAACCTTGGTAATAGTGGGAAGTGAGAGTTCCCAAGTGTTTGTGCTCGAAGGTGTGTTAAAAGTTAATGCGGAGATCAAAAGTGGGGAGATGAATATTATTATTGAAGGAAACAGGAAATATGTAGTTCCCAAATTGAATGAAGAAAATTTAAAGGCTGGATTGATATCAAAGGCAGCAACCAGGCTACAGAGACAATGGTGTGATACCACAAAGCCTGCGGATCACTTACAGGTTGAGTTGGAAGGTGACGGGACCCCACACACTATTGTTATTCCAGAGTGTGGTGTGAAAAGGCAGAATTTGAAATGCTGTTTGAACAAAGAGTTCAAACTGAAAACTAGTAGCCTGAAGGGTCCTGAAGAGAAAACTAGCAGCTTGCGAAAATTAAAGAATTGAGTGGAAATTCAGAAGATGGTCTAAGTTTGGGACACATTGTTGATAAAATAACTCCTATGGAAATTAGCGGACAAAAACCTATTTCGCCGGGGGACCCAAGCTCCCCACCTGGGAATTAACCGGAAAAGAGGCGAGGGTTAATGGGGACGCCATTTTTAAATAGCAAAAGCCGGTTTTACGGGATTTCGACAAAGCATGTGAATAATAAAGACAACCCCATGGAAGCCTGCCTGTTAAGTTTGAAAGCAACATAAAGATTAGTATTTGCATAAACTTTTGTAGTATACACGTAAGCTAAGATCACAACTCTTTAGTTTTTGTTTGCTGAAGGAAAGAAATAAAAATAGGTGGTTATTAAATTGAAGTCTGATGCTAGAAGACTTTAGTAAGGTACAAGATGTTAAGATATTAAAGGAAGTGATACTGTAATGGTTAACTGTTTAGATGCTGAATTGAATGTATAACTGTATTACCCTGTAGAAAAAAAACTTTTGTATTGTGTTGGATTCTAAAACCCTGTAAGACTCTGTACTACTTCGTTTTCACCGCTGGTGAAAATGCTTTGAAGAAAAGGGGTGTTACGAATGTGCCACAACTCTGAGGGGCCGAAGGGTACAACGTAGCCCCCTCCTTTTTGAGAATCGCAAGATCACTGTTAAGTCAGTTCAGGAGACCCAGGAAATGAGAGAAAGACATGCAGAATCCACAAAGAGTTTGGAATGTGTCCTGGCCTCCGAAAGGCAGAACCATTGATACCGGCTATTGTCTCTTGGAGACGGAATCGTGTATTGAATCCTGTACGATGCATCGAAGCCCCCAGGCAAGGGGGGGGGGAAGGTTGGTGGAGGGATTGCATCATCCCAACTAAAATGCCCCATAAGATCCTGGTGAATCTGCTCCCCACCCTCTCCATCATGACTACTTCCTTCCCAAAGTTTGGTGACCAGAACTCAATGCAGTACTGCAGCTAAGGTTTTGACCAATGTTTTATAAAGATGGAACGTTGCATCTTTCCTTTTGTATTCAGAGCCCCAATAAATAAAGGGCATTGTCACATCTGTCTTCTTAACCACACTATCCACCTATGCTGCCATCTTCAAGGATGTTTGGACTTGCATAACAAGATCCTTCGGTTTCTCAATGTACTTGCAAAGAGACTACCATTCACAGTGTGTCCTAGACTCTCAAAATACAACAGCATCCATTAACTAGCATTACACTCTGCCTTCCATTTCTCAGTCCATTTCACCAACAGCTGAAGATTACCCTCTACACCGTTAACAATTCATCCAGTCTTAGCACTGTCTGTGATCTTTCTGATCTTGTCACATAAAACCACATCCAAATCATTCACAAACAAGAGTCACGGCACTGATCCCTGTTGAACAATGCTGGTCACAGGCATCCAATCATTTAAACATCCCTCTATCATCACATAAAAAATGCTGTTGAAATTCAGCAGGTCAGGTGCCTTTTATGGAGAGGAATAAAGAGCCGACGTTTCGGACATAGCCCCTGCATCTGGACTGGAATGGAAGGGGGTGGAGGCCCAAGTAAGAAGGTGAAGAGAGGGCAAGGAGGACAATTTGGAAGGTGATAGGTGAAGCCAGGTCAGAAGGTAGGTGTGTTGGGGAGGAGAAGCTGGGGGGTGATTGGAGGAAGAGGTAAAGGGCTGAATAAAGGGGAATCTGATAGTGGAGGAGAATGGGCCACAGGGGAAAGAGAAGGAGGGGTACCAGGAGGAGATGATGGTCTGGTAAGAACAGGAAGTATAAGAAGGAAGCCAGAATGTGGGATGGAAGAAGAGAAAAGGTGAGAATGAAGAAATTACCTTAGGTTTGAGAAATTGATTTTCATTCCATCAGGTTAAAGGCTACCTATACAATAAATGAGGTGATGTTCCTTCAACCAGAAAGTGGCTTCTTCATGGCAGTAGCCTCATCAATGAGACCCAATGCAGATCCGGAGCCCACTTTGTTGAGCACCTTCACTCTGTCCACAACAGGGAGGGTTTCCTGCCAACTATTGTAATTCCATTCCCCACTCCCAATCCGACATTGTCAGTCTATGGCCCCTCTACTGCTATAATGAGGTCCCAGGAGTCAAAGTTTCAGATGTCATGCCAAATCTATGCAAACTCCTAAGAAAGTAGAGGCTCTGCATGCTTTCTTTGTAATTGTTGGGTCCCACAGGTCTTTTGAAATAATAACACTGAGGAATTTAAAGTTGCTGACCCTCTCCGTCTCTGATCATTCAATGAGGACTTGCTCATGGTGGTCTGATTTCCTTCTCCTGAAGACAATCAGCTCCTTGGTCTTGCTGACATTTAGTATAAATGTACTCTAATTAAATCTCCAATAAAAAGGCCTCATAATTCCTACCAAAATATATAGCCTGCATTCATCTATATTAAAGTTCCAGTGCCAATTATGTGCCCATTCTCAAATTTTAATCATATCTTCCTGTATTTTGTCAGGGTGCTTCTTAATATTAACTACATCCTCATTGTGTTGTCTGCAAATTGTTTCTGATTTCCAAATTCTGATTATTTAGTAAACAGTAATTACTGGTAGGCTCACCACCATTCATGTGGAAAACAGATTCACATGCTTGCCAATTTGAATAATACTCTTTGAGCCCTATTTGTCACTTTTTGTTTTACAGCCAGCTTTCTGATACTATTTTCCTTGATCCCAATTTTGTGAGTTTTCACCATAGTTGTGAGTCTACTATGTGCCATCTCATTAGAAGCCTTTTCGAAGTGTCATTAACCTAATCCACCCTTATTGTGATTTTATTTTTCAAATAAAAACTCATGTTTTTCAATATGTTCAATTACTGGAAGAGAACTCCCTTAATTTGCTTATGTCTGATATTGCTATTATGTTTCATAGAATAGTCCTATCGCCATTTTAAGTAAAGGTATCACATTAGCTCTCTGCTAGTCCTCCGACAGCTTTTCATTCCTTAATTACATTACATAAAATAGCATTACTGCTATCTCTACTTCACTGTTATTTAATATATGTGGATGTCATCCATCTGGACCAGCGAGTTTACTCTCTTAAGTTAGGTTAATTTACAACTTCATACCCTTTTTAATTTCTTCAGATTAAAAAAGAAAAATCTTTTTCTCAAGCACATCCAAAATGCTATTTCTCCCAGTAAATTCCAAAGCAATAAAATAGTGTTTCTTCCTGTTTATTAAGGCCTGTGAGATCATGGAGGCCTTCATCACCCAATCCTGAATTTTCTTTTGATATTTCAGTCTTATTATTTTTCTATTTAATTGTAACATCAGTTTCATAATGAAGTCATTGTGGATTCCTGACAAGATGAACAAGATGAACCTCTTCTGGCATGAACAGTAATAAAAAGGTGTTGCAGTCAATGTCTTTTATTTGAAAATGAAATAACATTAAGCTGTGTTATCAAGGTAGCTATTATCCTTAGTCCTGATAATATTGCTTAATAATATTATGGAAAATAAATTCTCTCAGGGAAAATTAAGTCCCTTCAGATTGACCCAATGCTATATTAAGGGACAAGATGAGAAGTTATTGCTCATGATATATAAGTTTAAGTGAGTTACCCAATGTGAGTGATTATAGAAAATGCATTTTAAAGGGCAAAGAGGGCAATTCTGAATAACACACCATTGGCTGCTGTCAGAGCCCGGTGAGCTTGAGATGATGGTTAATGCAATTACTCAGTTTTGAGCAGGGTCAAATTATTTGAACCAAACAAACAGGCTGTTTTGGGAGGGGTAAACTTGGAAATGATGTACACGTGCAGTCTGTGTATATTGTAAAAAGGGTAATTAAGCAAGCAGAGAAGGATTGAAATTACCTTTCCTCTAATGAGGTTTAAGACTGAAGTTTAGGAAGAGAGATAAACAGAAGGGAATAAAAACTTAACAATGGCAGCAATCATTGGGATCTTGAAGGATCTCAACACTGAGGCTGTGTCAAAACAGACGGTTAAAGGAATAACATCAAGTAGAACTAAGAGGTGAAGAGGATATGTGACAGACATTGAAGAAAACCTTAAGTTGCAAGGTGTGTACCTAAAATGTCAAGGAAGAACTTTGAGCAGGGATTAGCATGAAACAACGCACTTCAGGTTAAAAAGAAATTTTGCAAATCAGATTGCTTGTTAGCCACAGCCTTCTAAGCTGATTACAAATCTATCAATGTGCTGAAAATTGATGCTGTTTTTGAGTCTATTTTGAAAGAGTTACATATAATTAACTGGCTGGCAATCATTACATTGAGACTGAAATAGATTGCACTTTTGAACATCACAAGAAATAATCAAAATTAACACTGATATGCATAACATATTTTGATCCCCACTGCAACCTATCTGAAGTTTTGAAACTGAGAGTTGTTATTAATTAGGAGCAAATCAATTGTGATCAGCTTCAAGTAATGAGATGCCTAAGAGGAGCTGGGAAAATAAAGATTACTGAAACCTCAAAAAAGCTGAAGTTTGTATCTTGACAATGACTTGATAAATCTCTCCAGGTCAAAGCAGTCTTTCCACCTACTGCTGATATTCAATTGTATTATCACTGCCCAGTTCCCTATTGTTGGAGTCCTAGGGGTCACCATTAATCATTTGAATTGAGCAGCAAGATGATGGGGGAGTTAAAACAAACATCCTTTCTGCATGGGTTATGAAGACTTCACAAAATTGCAATTTAGATAACTGCAAAACTAAACCACTGAAGCAGAGCAGACAAATTCAGAATTTGTCAACTTGTAATTATTGTTACCTCCATGGAATCATGTATTTCCTGCAGGTACCTCAAACTACATTAAATAAACCTCAGCCCTTCCTGTTTCCTGTAAGGACACTATCTTATTCTATGGATTTCTCCAGTACTGTTGTGGCTGTTGTAATTATCACACCCTCCATGCCATTGCATCTGGGATGATTCTCAGTTTTTTCTAAACTGTACTCTGCTCTTCACCATCATTGACAGGACTTTCAACTTTGCCAGCTCCACTTACTACGTCCCTGCTCAAACCTCCTCTCCTCCCACCCAGAACAAGAAGAAAGTTTTCTTTCTCACTTCCAACCCACCACACGCTATTCCTGACAGACTGTAAGTTCTGCCGCTTTCAGTATGATTCCATTGTCAGATTCATCTTCTCCACCCTAGCACTTGCTCCACAGATGCTGTTTGACCTACTGAGTACTTTTAGCATACTCTCTTTGTTAATTCCGAGCTCCAGCATCTGCAGTGCTTTATGTCTCATCATTCCAGGATTTTCTTTTTTGCTCTTTCCTTATCCGCTTTAATTTATCTCGTTCAATTTAAATCTCTTCTAGATCATTTTCAATTAGATTTAATCGGCAACACCCACCACTAGTGTCATCTTATTTCTCTTGGCATCCACATTAGCATTGAAATTACTTTCTCTTCTGCAACTTAATACATGCATGATTTCTAATTTTTCCTGTCCCAGTGAGAAGTCACTGACGTGAAGCACTAAGTCCATTTCCCTCTGCCCGGATCCGGCTGAGCAGTGTCAGCTTTTTCAAATCTCATTTTGGATTTCCACAGTTTCACTAGATTACAACACCGTAAAGCCTTTATAAAGAATGGGCTTCCATTCAAATGTAATTTGTCAGTTTGCGCTTGAGAGACTGGGTAAATGAGTGTATTCCTTGGCATCTTCAATGCTGTGTTTAAAGGTGATCCATCAACAGCTCTTCTAGAGTAAAGGCACACTGATATCTCACTATTCTCTGAGGAGAAAGCCATGATTATTACACATTGTTGTAACTGAACGCACACTGAAAACTTATGGGTGAATAATTCGTAGGAGTTCAGGTCTATAAGTACCTTTCTCTAGTGTTAAGGAAATTTGATGGGCGAGTTATGATATGGATTCTCTCTTTTTGTGAGGACAGGCAATGCCAGTCTTCAATCTTCATTGGAGACAGAGGCAAGGGCTAGGGGCAGTTTCTGTGAACTCGTAAATGCCATTAGTACTTCTGCTTGGAAGTAAGTTAATTTCAGAGCTACTACAAACATTGCTTTCTACTTATTTATCCTCAATCAATTCTGGGAAGTTATGGAATTGGAAAGCCTTGTTTTAATATTGCGTGCTTTTGTACTCCAATCTAGAAATTTAAAATTGATTTACTTGAGATGGTCATAGTCTGTTTAACTTCTCAGGCAACCGGAAGTTGTCTTTTTACCTCTTCCCTCCCCATGGTCCAAATTCTCAATTCTCCTTCCAGATACTTAGGCCACAGCTGGAGTATTGCACACAATTTTGATCACCTCACCATAGGAAGGATGTTGAGACTTTGGAGAGGGTGCAGAAGAGGTTGACCAGATGCTGCCTGATAGAGGGCATGTGCTATCATGAGAGGCTGGGCAAACTTGAGTTATTTTCTCTGGAGCGACAGAGGCTGAGGAGAGAGTGGATAGAGGATAATACGATTATGAGAGGCATAGAAAGAACAAACAGGGACCATCTTTTTCCCAGGGTAGAAATGTCTAATACCAGAGGGCATGTGGTTAAGGTGAGAGGGAGTAAGTTCAAAGGGGATGTGAGGGATAAGTTTTGTACTCAGAGACTGGTGGATGCCTGGAATGCCCTGCTTGGTATGGTGGCAGAGGCAAATACATTAGAGGCTCTCAAGAGATGTTTGGATAGGCACATGGATATGAGAAACATGAAGGGATATGGGCTTTGTGCAGTAGGAGGGATTAGTTTTTAAAAAATTTATCTTTTACCTGGTTTGGCATAATATTGTGTGTCAAAAGGCATGTTCCTGTGCTGTATTGTTCTATGTTCTATGAGGAAGGAATTTACTCCCATTTCTTCCAACCTAATGTATTGCTCATGCTGAAAATCTGGTACGCTCTAACATTTGGTGAAACCAGCATAAGTTGGGCAATTACTTTAAAGAGGACCTGTGTTTTGTTTCTGTCAGTGGCCCTGAGCTTCTGCATGCCTGGTGCTTGAATTCACCGTCCCACTGTCACTCTGACATTCCTGTCTGTGGCTTCCTGCACCGTCATAATGAAACTTAGAAACATAGGAAACCTACAGCACAATACAGGCCCTCTGATCCATAATGTTGTGCTGAACATGTCCTTACTTTAGAAATTACCTAGGGTTACCTATAGCCCTCTATTTTCCTAAGCTCCATGTACCTATCCAAGAGTCCCTTAAAAGACCCTAATGATTCCACCTTCACCACCGTCGCTGCCAGCCCATTCCAGGCACTCACCATTCTCTGCATAAAAAACTTACCCCTGATTTCTCCTCTGCACCTTCTTCCAAGCACCTTAAGATGGTGCTGTCTCGTGTTAGCTATTTCAACCCTGGGGAAAAGCCTCTGACAATCCACACGATCAATGACTCTCATCATCTTTTACACCTCTAACAGGTCACCTCTCATCCTCCATCCTTCCAAGGAGAAAAGGTTAAGTTCACTCAACTTATTCTCATAAGGCCTGCTCCTCAATCCAGGCAACATCCTTGTAAATCTCCTCTGCACCCTTTCTATGCTTTCCACATCCTTTCTGTAGTGAGGTGACCAGAACTGAGCACAGTACTCCAAGTGGGGTCTGACCAAGGACCAGGGTCCTATATAGCTGCAACATTACCTCTTGACTCCTAAACTCATTCCCACGGTTGATGAAGGTCAATGCACTGTATGCCTTCTTAACCACAGAGTCACTGGCAAAAATCTTACCATTAATATGATATATCCTCCATCATATTTGACCTACCAAAATAACCACATCTCACTTATCTGGGTTGAACTCCATCTGCCACTTCTCAGCAAAGTTTTGCATCCTATCAATGTCCTGCTGTAACATCTAACAGCTCTCCACACTATCCACAACACCCCTAACCTTTGCGTCATCAGTAAATTTACTAACCCAACCCTCCACTTCCTCTTTCAGGTCATTGGTAAAAATCACGGACAGTAAGGGTCCCAAAACAGATCCCTGAGGGACACCACTGGTCACCAACCTCCATGATGAATATTACCCGTCTACAACCACTCTTTGCCTTCTGTGGGCAAGCCAGTTCTGGATCCACAAAGCAATGTCCCTTTGGATCCCATGCTTCCTCACTTTCTCAAAAAGCCTTACATGGGGTACCTTATCAAATGCTTTGCTGAAATATATATACATTACATCTACTGCTCTACCTTCATCAATATGTTTAGTCACATCGTCAAAAATCAGGCTCGTAAGGCATGACCTGCCTTTGACAAAGCTATGCTGACAATTTCTAATCATATTATGCCTGTCCAAATATTCATAAATCCTGCCTCTCAACTCACTGATCTATACTTACTGGTCTATAATTTCCTGGGCTACCTCTATTCCCTTTCTTGAATAAGGGAACAACATCCGCAACCCTTCAATCCTCTGGAACCTCTCCCATCCCCAAGGATCATCGCCAAAGGCTCAGCAATCTCCTCCCTTGCCTCCCATAGTAGCCTGGAGTACATCTCGTTTGGTCCCAGTGACTTATCCAGCTTGATGCTTTCCAAAAGCAACAGCACATCTTCTTTCTTAATAACTACATGCTCAAGCTTTTCAGTCCACTGTAAGTCATCCTTACAATAGCCAAAATCCCTTTTCGTAGTGAATACTGAAGCAAAGTATTCATTAAGTACCTCTGCTATCTCCTCCGGTTCCATGCACCCTTTTCCACTGTCACACTTGATTGGTCCTATTCTCTCACATCTTATCCTCTTGTTTTTCACATGCTTGTAGAATGCCTTGGGGCTTTCCTTAATCCTGCCCGCCAAGGCCTTTTCATGGCCCCTTCTGGTTCTCCTAATTTCATTCTTAATCTCCTTCCTGCTAGTCTTATAATCATCTAGATATCTACCATTACCTAGTCTTTTGAATCTTTCATAAACTTTGCTTTTCTTCTTGACTAGATTTACAAAAGCCTTTGTACACCACAGTGCCTGTACCCTATCATCCTTTCCCTATCATTGGAATGTACCTATGCAGAACTCCACACAAATATCCCCTGAACATTTGCCACATTTCTGCTGTACATTTCCCTGAGAACATCTGTTCCCAAATTATGCTTCCAAGTTCCTGTCTGATAGCCTCATATTTCCCCTTACTCTAATTAAATGCTTTCCTAACTTGTCCGTTCCTATCTGTCTCCAATGCTATGGTAAAGGAAATAGAATTGTGATCACCATCTCCAAAATGCTCTCCCACTGAGAGGTCTGACACCTGACCAGGCTCATTTCCCAAAAGCAGATCAAGTACAGCCTCTCCTCTTGTAGGCTTGTCTACATATTGTGTCAAGAAACATTCCTGAACACACCTAACAAACTCCACCCCATCTAAACCTCTTGATCTAGGGAGATGCCAATTAATATTTGGGAAATTAGAATCTCCCACCACGACAACCCTGTTATTATTGCACCTTTCCAGAATCTGTCACCCCATCTGCTCCTCGATGTCCCTGTTACTATTGGGTGGTCTATAAAAAACACCCAGTAGAATTATTGACCCCTTCATATAAGCTTGAGGAGCAGAACCTCATTCTCCCTCTGGCATGCTGAAGTCTTCCATATTCAATCTCAGCTAACTCACTTTCACTGTATGTTCCAGAACAGACCAGCTCGCTGTGGGCCATCCATCTGCAATATCGCCATTTCTACTTCTTCATTAACACAACTAGATCTGTTAGGATTTTCCATAATTCTCCATTTCACAGCTTCTATATGTTTATATTTTCATCCTCTGAAAACTCCTTCATTAACTTGTCAACAAAATGGTGTTAGCAACTTAGCACCATGGCAACTGTGGCCTTAGCCTTCCAGAGATATTACTTACAGTGTTCATTGCTCCCTATCTAATCTAACTAGAAAGCAGAGAATCAGAATCAGTTTTATTATCAGTTTTATATGTAGTGAAATTTATTTTCTTGTGGCAGGTTACAATTCCAAGTTAAAATAAATAGTGAATAAGAGGAATAGTGAGTTATTATTCCTGGGTTGAGATATGAAGCATTCAGAAAGCTGATGGTGGAGAGAACAAAGCTGTTCTCAAACCATTGAATGTGAGTCTTCAAGCTCCTGTACTTCCTCCCCAATGGTAATCATCAGGAGAGGGCATGATTTGGATGTTGTGGGTTCTGAATAATGGATACCGCTTTCTTGAGGCACCACTTGATGAAGATATGCTCAATGGTGGGGAAGGTTGTACCCTAGGTGGAGCTCTCTGTGTCTACAATCCACTGCAGCCTCGTTTGATACTGTGCATTGGGAGTCTCCATTCTAGGCAGTGATACCACCAGTCAGAATGATCTCCATGGTATATTTGTAGAAATGTTATAGTTCCTTTGTAGAGTCTTGGTAGAGTTCTTAGAGGGTGGATATGCTTAGCAGGCCAGATCATATCCATGGGAAGAGAAACAGAGATGTAGAGATATTGTTAGAACTGGTGAGTGTGGGTGAGAGGGCTGATTGTGATAGGTCAGAAGTACAAGGATAAGCTGTAAACAAGGTTTAGTCAATGAGTCCTTAGGAACAACTCTGAGCCTGTCACTTTAAATCTACATCCCACTCCTACTTGCACATATCATCCAGTGACCTCCTGCACTGTTGCCATAAAGCCTAACTCCAGCATGAGGAATAATATCTCATTTACTGTTTGACGATATTGCAGCCTTCTGGAGCTAACTTCAGGTTCTAATTTTAAGTAACTAAATTTCTGCCTGTATTAGTTGTTCGTCTGTCTTATTGACTCAGCTTATTTCTTGCTTTTTACCCCCTTTCATTGCTCTGGGAGTGGAGAACATCTCCATCCTGACCTACCTTCCTGTTCTGTATTTTGCACCTCCTCCCTTCTTTTGTCTATATTTCCACTTTCTAAGTACTCCCATTCACTCATTGACCAGATAATGTTGCTTACAGTTTATCCCCATTGTGACCCTGGTTTTACTGGAGACATCCCCCTCTTCTATCCTCCCTGGAGCTTAACAAGCTTCTTTTTGCTCCTTCCTGGTTCCATGAAGGGTCTTGTAAGCTGAGATATTGATTCTGTTTCTCTTCCCAAAGATGCACCCCGACCTGCCGAGTATTTACAGCAATATCTGGCATGACTCCAGCTTTTGAAGTCTTTTTGATTTTCTGTCTAGTTTCAACTTAGTAATCATTATATGCATTTCCTCATTGAGAGGAAAATCTTAATCATATTTCAGTTATTCTTTGAGTTATAGAATTGTACAGCAGATCAAACCCCTTTGACCCACTGCTTCTATGCTTATGCATCCCAATCCCATTGCTTGCATTAATACACTATCTCTCTATATCTTGCTCATTCAAGTACCTATTCAAATGCCTCTTAAATGCTTCTTGCCTCTTCCACATTCTTTGGCTGGAGAAAAAGACAGGTGTGCCAGGCTACAAAGGACTAACACAGAATCAGTCATCTTGGTAGTGCCACTTTAACTCTATGCTTTTATCATTCTGTGCTGTGAACTTGAAATAAAAACACAATCTGTCAGAAACACTCTATGGATCAAGTAATATCTGTGGAAAGAGAAACTTAGGATTTTAGTTTTGGAAATTCTAAAGAAGAGTCATGAAACTGAAACATAAGAGTCTTTCCTTTGATTTTTGTTTGGCTTTGGCCATTTGTAAATCAGAATCTGCAGCCTGAAATTATATCTGAGGCTTCAGTCACGACTTAAATTTAAGGATCTTGAAAAACTCAGTGATACCATTGAAGAGAAAATAATTTACATATCTAATACCATATTCATTCTACTCAGTCAGACTTGAATGTCTAATCAAGTGGCTAGAACCACAAACCTCGTAAAGTAAAAGAATTTTATTTTGAGACTATCTAGATTGAATACTCAAATCTAAAGTGGCCAATTGAAGGGTAATGTTGATAACAAAATACCAGGTGAGACTGCTCCAAGATATCATGACATTCATTGTCTTGTTTTTAAAAATTAACAAATTTCAAGGGTGTTGAATCTTAAGATAAACCATTATTAGTTCTTTATGGGGGAAAAAAAGGAATTCAGATATCTTATCAGAGCATAATCACAACAAAACTTGCTATGGCAGATGACATTTTCACGATGATTTGTCTTGTATTTCATACAGATACATCTTATGAAACCAGTTCATATTTATTTCCCTACATTCAGAAGTAATTTTGCTTGTGATCTGTGTTCAAATTAATGTTATTCTTAGTAGCAGAAAATAATATTTCTTTTTCTTTCTTTCTTAAGCATTTTGTGGTGTGTTCATTAATAATATTTGTTGTCCATCCTCAATTGCTCTTGTGAGGAAGAGGGTGAGCCACCTTCATCAACCACTGCAGTCCTGCTCCTGAAGGTACTCCCACACTGTTGTTGTGGAAAGACGTTCAGGATTTAGACTTGGTGGCTGTGACAGAATAGAGTTTTACAGTGGATTCTGCTGTCAATTAAGATAGTCTATTATCTACACTAGATGTCTGCGCTGATTTTGTTCATTTACAGTCAATCAAAAGAACACAACAGCAGACACTGGATGAATTCCTCTGACCATGACTATTAGGAACTAATACTCAGTTTTATTGTACTGTAGTAGTATTGATAGTGTTCTAATTTGTTTTGTATTTCATTTAAATACATAACTTGTTACTCAGTTAAAACAGCAGTTTGCTTTTTTATACCTTTATAACTGTTTGCATGTAACTTCAGCTAACTGGAACAGCTGTTTAATTGGGCCAAAGTGTACTGGTCCTAATGTGTCCTAATTAACCAGAGTCCACTGTACTTCAAATAGAGCTTCACTAATGTCTTGTACAACTTCAATACGACATGCCAACACCTATACTTAGTACCCTGATTTATGAAGGCCAATATGCCAAGAGCTCTCTTTATGGACCTATCAATGTATGTTGCCACTTTCAAAGATTTATGGATTCATATTTCCAGGTCCCTTTGTTCTAACACACACCTCAGGGCCCTACCATTCACAGTGTTAAGTCCTCCTAAGTACAATACCTTACAATTGTCAGGAGTAAATTCCACCTGCCATTTTTCAGCCCATTTTCTCAGTTGGTCAAGACTACACTGCAAGTTTTGATAGCCTTACTTGTTGTCCACGATGCCCCCATTTTGGTGCCCCTGGCTAAGGGGTACTGAGCCAAGGTTCACAGTCTCAGGATATGAGAATGGTCTTGGCCCGAAACATCAACTGTTTATTCATTTCCATAGGAACTGCCTGGTCTGCCCAGTTCCTCCAGCAGTGTGTGCGTGAATTCTCTACCTCTGAAGACTGTGCAGGATGTAACAGTACATAGATAACTTAACTCAAAAATGCATTTGGAAATATGGGGAGAGATCAAGAGTATGGTCCATAGATAGATGACTAACTGTCATTATACTGAATAATGTAGCAGGCTAAAAGAGCTGAATGCCCTATTCACATTTGCTTTTTCTCATGTTTTTGCTTTTAAAGTTAGAATTACTGTTGGAGATTTTGTGTATTTTATTTACAGTGAGTCTAGGTTTCCAGCAACATTAAACAAAGATATATTAATCTAATTGAGAACACAAATAAAACCCTTTTAAAACATGGTTTCCCTGTAACTGAGTAATTCCAAAACCTTTTAGCTTTTGTGTTGGTATCTTAGCTGATGTTATGTCAGCATTCACTGTCAGTAACAAGCATAGTTCCATCTAATTTTGCAAGCAACATTTGAGCCACGCAAGTGCCTGGAAATGACTGTCCCCAACAAGAGAGGCTCTAATCATCGTTCCTTGACATTCAGCGGCTTCACCATCACTGAGGGCCCTACTATCAACATCCTGGGGGTTATCATTGACATGAAACTGAACTGGTCTTGCCATATAAACAACGTGGCTACCAGAGCAGGTCAAAGGCTAGGAATCCTGTGGCCCGTAACTCATCTCCTGACTCCCCAAGGCATGTCCACCATCTACAAGGTTCAGATCAGGAGTGTAATGGAACACTCGCTACTCACCTGGGTGAGTGCAACTCCGTCAAGCTTGGCACCATCCAGTACAAGGCAGCCCACTTGATTGGTACCCTTTCCACAAGCATCCAATCCCTCCACCATCAATGAATAGCTGCAGCAGTGTGTACTATCTACAAGATGCACTGCGACAACACACCAAAGTTCCTAAGGCTGTCACGGTCTTGTCTGACTATTCCCCATGTTGTTCCTTTCTCCTTGATTGTGCCTTAATTCCCGACATCTGATTCCAAATTGCTGCTAGTTCAGTTAATTACTGCACACCTGGTTCCTCTCAGAGACTGCAGGATAAGAACTCTGGCGTCACAGCCATGGATTGCCAGTTCATTGGTCAATTCCAGTGAGTGTTAACCTTGTGTCCTGATCCCTTAGGACTGTTAGTTCTAAGCTCCGTTCCATTCTCCAGAGATTCTATGAAAACCTCATCTTCGAGTCAAGTCTCCTCTGGTTATCTCTTCTACGTTCATGACTGAGCTAGCATCTCTTGACCCTGTGTCCTGCATTTTGGTTTGTCTCCAGTCCCTCCCCTTCAACAAAGGCTGCACCTTCCAGACCCATAACCACTACCATCTAGAAGAACGAGAACAGCAGATAACTGGGAACACCATCACTTAGAAATCCCCTCCAAGTCACTCACCATCCTGACTTGGAAACATATCGCCATTCCTTCATTGTAACTGGGTCAAAATCATGGAATTCCCTCCCGAACAGCACTGTGGGTGTACCTACACCTCAGGGACTGCAGCGGTTCAAGAAGCCAGCTCATCACCACCTTCTCAAGGGCAACTAGGGATGGGCAATAAATGCTGGCTTAGCTGGTGACGCTTACATCCCATACATGAATAAATAAAATTAGATTCGGCTGCAAAGAATTATCCACTTTGGACATTCCAAATTAAAATTCTTTAAATGTTTGTTGGAGAAGTTACATCAACAAAATTTGCATTTCAAAGAAGCCATGAATGCATCATCTGCATACACATTTAACCACAACAGGTATATCAAAAAAAGTTCATTTCTTTGTGGCTATTATCCTTTTCTCCTCCTTCACTGAACATACCTTGAATTAGAACTGTAACAGATGCAACATTCAGATGCTTGTCTTGATAAATTTCAAAACAAAATAAGAAAAGAAACATGAAAGAAACAATCTAACTTCAAAGAGGCGATTGAAAAGAGAAAATAATTGATTTGGGTTAGTTTTGTTTTTAAATTGAAGTTTCTTTGTTTTTTGTTTTGGAAAAAGCAGCAATGAATAAAAGCTTTGGCATTAACATGCAGCCAGGAAGTGAATTTTTATGATCTATAATGGTTGAAGAAATTGGTAGGATTACAGGCATACCCGTTTTGGCAAGTGGTAGGGCCTCACGGATATTTTTATCTCTGTTTTCTATTCAGCACATGGACTTATTGGAAACCAGCCTTGGTAGGATTTCAGATTGAAACTACAGTGAAATCAAAATTGATATTCTGGTCATGTAAACAGTTTTGCTTCTTCCAGTTTAATAGGCACCTCTTAAAGGAAATTGTTACATATCATGTTTTTCTCATACAAAGCAGTCAGCAAAGAATCCTGTCCTTCTGTGATGTCCAGTTTCCAAACAGTGCTCTAACACTGAATCAAGTTTGGACATGTGTGGAGAAAGGTGAAGAAATTCCACTGCACCCTAACGGTGACTTCAGGGCCAAGGGCTTGGGACCAAGTGATCAGACATCACTCATAAACAATAACAAAAATACGTTGCCTGTTGATCCTTTGATAGGCTGGATTGAGCAGACTCGTGAAATGACCATGGAGGGGCACGGGCATCTGAACTCAGCACATCGGGGTGACTCGGTAGAAACGGTACTGGCAATAGGATTAGGGGTTGGCATTACTGACAAGGATTGTGGATCAGCAACTGGCAGATGGATCAGAGACAGCATTAAGCTGAGGGAGGGAGACAGTGTTGTAAACTGGTGTTTAAAATGCAAGATCGTGGTTTGGGTCTGGCAAATTAGGGCGCACCCGGGAAATAGTGTTGTGTATTTAATATTTCAATAATATTTGAGTAATCTTGTATATATATATTGGTTGATTAAGCACTTTTGTTTGTTCATTTAAATAATTAATTATGGATTATTTGTAAAAATATTTTAATTGCATATATCCTCACTCTAGCAAGTGATATGTGTGTACCTTGCTTAAAGTGAATTCAAATACACCCATATTACTGGACTCCCATGCTTCCTATGAATTAATTTAATATTTTGAAGTTACAAAACGTAACACTGCTGATGAAGTATTTTTAAAATGAACCCAAAATGGTTAATGGCCTGTTAAAGTGGAGTGAGCTATTTGAATTAAAAAAAACACTGTGTGAATGGTTGAGTCCAAAAGAAACAGCCCAACATATGGAGAGACAGTCGAGCTTAAAACAAAAGCATATTCTTCAGGGGGGAAGACAAGATCCAGTTTTTTTTTAAAAAAGGCCGTAAATTGAAGAATTCAGGTTGTATAAAAAGTGAGTACCGGGTGATGATAATCATAAGTAAAAACAGAAATGTCTGACTACAGTGGAAAAATAGGCTCATGTATACTGAGCTATTAGAACAGCATTTTGAAGCAAATGGAATAGCCCATGAGAAACAAGTTCATTGGGTTTAAAAGCATACAGTTTGCTTCCAAGTCTGACTGCTCCATCCAAACCATCAGAAATGAACTTTGATGCTATTGTAAAAGTAATGCAGGTACACTTAGAACCAACGCCATTGTTGATCGCAGAATGCTTAGGTTTCGTAAGCAGAATCAAAAGGAAGGGGAGTCCATTTCAATGTACGTGGTTGAATTGCAGTTATTGTCTGAACGTTGTCATTTTGATAATGGTCTTAATGATGCAGTGAGAGATCATCTAGTTTGTGGAATCTTAAAATAAAGCATTCCAGAATGGCTCCTAACTGAAGAACAGCTTACACTCACATAAGCAGTTGAAATCACTGTTTTAATGGAAACTGCAGGCAAAGATGCAAGACTGCAAATGAGTGTGAACAAAATTGCATCTTCTAAGAAGAGACTGGCCTGGCCAAACAAATTGTGTTACCATTGTGGCAGGGGCTCACATACACCAAACAAATGCTAATTTAAATGGGAAACACAGAAAATACAACCAAGTAAGTCACATATAAAGGACATGTCGGGGAGACAGAAACAAAGACAAAGGTAAAGCAAAAGATAAAAAGTCAAGCTGCCATTTCAAAAAGATCTGCACGCTGTTGATGAAAAAAAACATGATAATGATGATAGCGACACAGAACGGGGTAGCCTTGAGACTTACAGTGTGAGAATTAACAATAGACAAGCAATATGGCTTATGCCAAAAGTGAATGACAAACGGTTAAAATGGAATTGGACAGTGTTTCAGTCATTCAAAACGAGCTTGAATGGCAGTTTAGCGATACTAAACTGAAGCCTGCAGATATCCAAATGAAACCCGCTGCTTTCCTTGGCTGCGTAAGTCGAGGGAATACACATTCCATTCCCACCAAACCTGTGAGATTGAGATGGCTCTTCCACCCTAAACCCTGTGTAATTTGCTACCCTGCTACAAATTCGTGCCACGAAATAACAGACAGCACACTGCATATGATTAAAGGAATTGCATTTATGAATCTTAATTAAAGTGTTAGTAAAGGAAAAAGAAATCAAAAATAAGGGTCCATTATAATTAAACAGTCAAATGTGCACAAGTTGGAGCTCAAGGCTTTCACCGATATTCACCGATGCTCAATCGATCTCAGCACCTGACTCCATCAAATCTCAGACCCCTACCAGGTCGAATCCTACGACCAGTTCTCTCCAACATCTTCTCTCTTCATCTCCTGCTGAACAAAGACCCAAGACCAACCTTAGTGTCCCTTACAAAACCTCCCAGTTCCACCACCCTAACTGGATAGCACACATTCTTCAGCACCCTTTTTCTTCAACAATAACCCAGACAGGCTGAAAGCAGAACAGACTGCCCTTACAGAACTGCTAAACAGAAATGACCTACAGAAGAGCAATAAAAATGTGAACCAAGGCGTTGCCCAACTAAGCACTTACACAGGAGAAAAGGGAATTCCTGCACGAGTGATATGTGTAACAGTGAGATACAACAACCAACAAGCCACCTTGAGCCTGTATGTGGTAAGAACAGGAAGATCAGCAAAGTGGGGATATGAGTGGCTGAGACAACTACAACTTAAGTAGAGATATATCCACCATTTGCATGCTACATGCTCTGCAATTAAACCATCTGAAAGCAAATTAAATAAGATACCAGATGATGTCACAACTGTCTCCATGTTGAGCATCATGAGCTGTTGCTTACCAGACGATGAACTGGCATTGATGCCATCCTCTGCGTCTTCAATTGGAGAGCATATTAAATCAAGAAAGGACCATGCTGCCAAAGGAAGCGTGAAAGTGATGAAATCAGCCATCCAACTAGAACAGTTTTTGTAGACAACCTAACTGAGAAAGCTTCTGATATTCTTATCAGGAGTTATTTGCAAAATGAGGCGATGTTTTAAGCTGGAAGAGGTCAAGGGGCTTCAGGAAATTTGCAAGCATTTGGCTTTTGTGAGTATAAAGAATGAGAATCTACTGCGTGCATCAAGATTATTACATGAACGTCAAGTGGGAGACAAAAACTACTTTTAAAAGTAGATGCAAAGGCCAAGGCCCAGCTGGATGAATGGAAGGCCAGAAAGAATAGAGTCAAGGGAGATACAAAAGCAGAGGATTCGTCAGATGATGTTGTGGACTCGGAAACTAAGAGGGGAGATCAGATCAGATCAGATCATAAAGGGAGCAATAATAAGAAAATACTCCAGTGAGCTAAATGCACCTTCTCAAGATCAAGATGGACAAACTAGACAAAGAAAAGGAAAAGAAGAAATGGGGAGAAAGAATGTGAACATGAAAGAGAAAGGTGTGAAAGAGAGAAGGAAAGTGAGAAAGAAAAAGAAAGCGACTGAAGTAGATCCAGAGAAAGAAAAGAAGAAGAAAGTTATCCAGAGCTGTCAGAACCACTTCCTGCAGTCTCAGAGTCAACTTTTACAACCACCATGGAGGATACGCCACAACCTGAGCCCGTTCACAGCCACATGCCTCACCAGCCAAGCCTCCCCCTTGTGAGGAAAGACATTAACCCACAAGAGTAAGAAATCCTCCACAACAGTTACATCTTTAGGCATGAGTGGGACAATTTAAAAAACTTACTATGCTGTGGATGTCTGTATATAGTAATTGTATTATATAGTATACTGTGCATATGGTTGAGATGCATTCTCTATTGAGTTGGAGTTTGTAGCTAAGCAGAGAGGAGTGTTGCGCATCTAGTATTTCAATAATATTTGAGCAATTCTGTGTATACGTAGGCTGCTAAAGCAGTTGTGTTTGTTTAAATAATTCATTACAGGTTATAATTAAAAATACATTAATTGCATATATCATCACGTTACCAGGTGATAGGTGCATGCCTAGCTTAAAGTAATCCATCCATATTCCTTGACACCCGTGTTTCCTTTGAATTAATTTAATGTTTTGAAATTACAAAGCATAACAAATAGAAATCAGGAAGCTAAAGGGGCAAGGAGATGTTGGTGCCATACAATTTGAGTTGTGACAAAGCATGGGACTGACTGAGACCCTGACCTAGGACAATTCCAGTTTGGCACTGCAATGTGGAGATTTCAAGGCCCTGACAGTGTCTCTTGCTGATCATTCCTGGGAAAATAGGGATCAAATTTTTCTTTAATGCTCAGAAAGGCACATTGCAGAGAAAGAGGTATCATTCTGGGTGCCTCAGATACAGCATTGGTTGTGAACATATTTTGATTTGGAAAGATTGAATTTCAGTTTATTACACTGTAATAAATATCATAACACAAAGGAATTTTTGGGCACTCATGCTTGTGTTAACTTTCTGTGATCCTGGATAATGGGTGGCAAAATTAGCTTTCATTGCTCCCATTTCACATTTGCATGACAAGTGTTATACCATCATAAAATCTCTTTCTGTACCTTACATGCTGTGGACTTGAAATTTTATGATGCAATTATTTTTAAATGAAAATAACAAAAGCCATTACATGACAGTAATTAAATGCTACAAAATCATTAAGCCCAAATCCAAATAAAAGAAAAGCATTCATTAGATGGAGTCCACAGCAAAAATGAGGTAAGTATAAAGGCAAGATGCATAACTACAGTGGCATGCAAAAGTTTGGGCACCCCTGGTCAAAATTTCTGTTACTGTGAATAATTAATTGAGTAGAAGAACTGATTTCCAAAAGTCATAAAGTTAAAGATGTATCTCACAGAACTAGAAGCCGTTTGCAAGGGAGAATGGGCAAAAGTACCCCAAACAAGAATTAAAAGACACTTAGCTGGCTACAGAAAGTGTTTACAAGCTGTGATACTTGCCAAAGGGGATGTTACTAAGTACTGACCATGCAGGGTGCTCAAACTTTTGCTTCAGGCCCTTTTTCTTTTTTGTTATTCTGAAACTTTAAAAGATGGAAATAAAAAAGTAATCTTGCTAAAAATATTAAAGAAATGTGTCATCTTTAACTTTACGCCTTTTGGAAATCGGGTCATCTTTTACTTGCTTAGCTATTCACTGTAACAGAAATTTTGACCAGGGGTGCCCAAACTTTTGCAAGTCATTGTATGTGGTCACTCACCCCATCTAAATCTGCCACGAAACACACAATCACTTGGGTGATGCACTCAACATCTAACACTCCTTTTCTCTGGTGATTCCAATGCTAGGTATCTAATGCTGGCTTTTTCCTTCCTCCATGCTGCAGATGCCCTGATTCTTCCCTAGATTTACCTTTTACCTGCAAAATTTAGTGATCTGAGAAACTCTGTGCGAATTTCCTCAGAAAAAATATTATTTGGAGATAATGCTTAAAAACACCGCCATTCATGGTACTTAAGATGAAGACAAGTAAGGGAGAAGTTATCTGACAAACCAAAAGTCCGATTCCAAGCAGCCATGGCAACTGTCACATGCCTCTGGCGACAGAACATGACCTATTATATACATGAGAAAGTCTGCCAATGCTGGAAATAGAAGAATAAAAAGGTGGGGGAAGGGGAAGGAGGCCAGCTGGAAGGTGATATGTGAAGCCAGGTGGGTAGGAAAGGTCAAGGGCTGGAGAAGAAGTAATCTCACAGGAGAAGAGAATGGACCATAGGAGAAAGGGAAGGAGGAGGGGACACTGGGGAAAGTAATAGGCAGGTGAGAAGAGGTAAGAGGTCAGAGTTGATAACTGAGGAAGGGAGGGGGAAAGTTGTTTACCAGAAGGAGAAATCAATATTCATACCATCAGGTTAAAGGGTACTCAGATGGAATACAAAGTGTTGCTCCTCCACCTTGATGCTGGCCTTATCTTGGCATAAGAGGAGGCCATGGACTGACACATCAACATGGAAATGGGAATTAAAATGTTTGGCCACCGGGAAGTCCCACTTATGGCAGACGGAGTAGAGGTGCTCGACAAAACAGTCTCCTAATTTACGATAGGTCTCACCAATGTAGAGGAGGCCACATCAGGAGCACCAGGCACAATGGACAATCCCAGTATATCTGCTGGTGAAGTGTATATGTCCAATTGATTCATCAGAAAATAATAATTAAAAAAACAGCATTGTATACCCCACAACGAGGAATCTCAAGCCTACCTGTCTGAAAGCAAGGAGTATACATAAATACAAGGACAAAAGGATAGCACCATGATCACATTAATTGGAGGGATCCCTCAAATCTGTCCTTCCACTTATATCATCATGGCTGATCAATGTCAAGCCTCAACTCTCCTTCTGTGCCCAACCTTTAGCTCTCAATTCCCAGATTGTTCAAAAATCTATCTACTGTACTTATGAATTAGCTCTTTAAGGTTCTTGGGGCAGAGAATTATAAAGAAACACCACACTCTGCAGGAATTTCTATATACCTCGGTTTTAAATAGCCCGTCCTTTGTATATCAATACAATGAAGTTCTAGCTGATTTATGGTGAGGAAGCTTAACTGAATTTGGCAAGGGTTATTCTCACCAGACAGTTTTGGGAGGGAGGTTGGAGGATAAGACTTCTCACAATATTCCATGTGTGGACTGACCAATGCCCTATAAAGCCTCAGCATCACATCCTTACTCTTATATTCTAATCCTTTAGAAATGAATGCAAACATTGCATTTGCTTCCTTATCACCGGCTCAACCTGCAAGTTAACCTTGGGAATCCTGCACAAGGACTCCCAAATCCCTTTGCAATTTGATTTCTGAATTTTCTCTCTATTTAGAAAATAGTGCCGTCTGGTGGTGTAGTTGCATCCGCATTGGACTTCGAGGCAAGCGGTCTGGGTTCAAATCCGTCGGCATCTTGCACTTATTCCATTCCTGCAAGGTTGAGCATTCAACCTTGCACGAATGGAATGAGTGCTAGAGCAAGTCAGCCTTGTAAAAACAAAACAGACAAGTCTAAAGAAACAGTAAGGTTGCTGCCGGATGTGCCACAACAGTCAGAGAATAGTCTACCCTTTTATTCCTCCTACCAAAGTGTATGACCACTCACTTCCCTACACTATATTCCATCTGCCATTTTGTTGCCCATTCTACAGACGTCAAAGTCCTTCTATCAGCTCCCTGCTTCCTCAGCACTACCTGCCCCTCCACCTACCTTTGTATTGTCTGCAAACTTGGCCACAAATACATCAATCCAAATTAAAGTTCGAAGTTCAATATAAATTTATTTTGAAAGTACGTATATGTCACCATATATTACCCTGAGATTAATTTTCTTGCAGGCATAATGGTAATAGAAGGAAACATAAAAGAATCAATAAAAAAATTGCAAGTGACAGAGATGGACAAAAAAACCAAAGAGCAAGAGAAAACAAACTGTGCTAATACAAAATAATAATACTAATCACAACTTATTTAATAGATATAGCCATTCCAGACACATATAACACACAGAAATCAGTAAGTGAAAAATACCAACATTAGGTAGAATTACAAGAGGGAATTGGAAGTCCATAGATTATGAACAGGGTATAGATTTCCCAATAGTAATGTCTACCACCGGCATTATCCTAAAGTCAATACACAATAGCATTAACCATTTAGGCCTACACAGCAATATGTAGGTAAATCTCCATAAAGTCACGATACTAAACACCACCAGAATAGTCCCAAAGTTCCTAGCAATTGAGAAATGTGTGCGCTTGGCTATGCCTGTACCTCAGGTTTTACCAGCTTGAGCTGAGAAAAAAATAAAAATATAACAATAATAACCCATGAGGGGTATTTATTCTGTTTCCCACTGGGTGCATTCCTAGGTGGTGGATTGGGGAGAGCTCTGCAGATACACAAGATAAGTGGGAAAAAAAAAACAGAAATAAATCTAGGCATGTCAGTACCCAGATTGGGCAGTACTATGGTCAGTGTCTGTTCTCCATCGCAGGGCAGCTGAAACCAAAATCCTGCTGTAGGCACAATAGACAACGCTTTCACTTTAGAAATGGAAATGGAATAGACTGATATGACTGCTGCCTGGGGATCACTAGGGCATGCCTGGAGCTTGCATTGGGCATGACAGTAAGCGAACCTCAAGTGGTACACTGCAGAGTAGGTGGGCAGGTACCGGAAAACTCGAAACACATACAGCCAAAACTTTAAGTAGTTCATCAACATCACGGGCTGCAGTTGCTGTGGTTGTTTTTCAAGGCAGCAATCCACTTATAACTGAGACCACTCAAATAGTTAAGAGAAGAAAGATATACATGAATGGTCATTAGAAGTCAACACATTCATAATGTGTGCATATTATTGAGTAATGGAACTTGAGATGGGCTTGACAGCATACAGAGACAAACGTCATCAGCAGTTTATAGCACAATATTCCTTCATGCAGGTAAATGCAAATGAATAGCAGATCAATGTAGAGGGATAGTAAAAAAATAACTTCATCCCTGTAGACATGCTAAACCAAACAGAACTTGAAGTTGCACAACAGTTAGAAAGAAGCCAATCTAAAGACCACAACAATGGTATACAAGAAAATACTGAGGATGCCGCTCCTGAAGTACTGACGAAAATAGAACTGCTTCAACAACTGCTCCATAACCTGATGATAATAACAACACTGATACACAACCTCTACCACGGTCCCTTCTGGCAACCCCCCACCTTTGGGATTCTCAGGAATTGGACCTCAATTCCCTCGTTTAGTTTACAATCATTCTCAGGTTCCACTAACTATACACACCTGCTTTCCATCAGAAAATGCAGGATAAAGACCCTGTGATCACAACAAGGAGTTGCTAGTTCGTTGGTTGACTCTGGTTTGAGTAAACTCATTTCATAGTTCTTAGGACTGACGGTTCTAAGTCTAGCATCGCTCCTGGATACCAATTCCATGCTCGCTACGTCAGTAATGCCTCCTGACTTTGTCTCCACGCCCGTGTTCTGCACTTGGGTTTGTCCACTGCCATGCTCATGTAATAGTCTCTACAGAATGATGATAACGAAGCTGAGCTTACAAAGTTATCCTAACATTTAACATCACACTAACAGAATACATGGGCACTGACCTAACAAAAAGACCCTACATACCAAAACAAAGTATATAATCAAAATTTGCACAAGTTGTTAATACTCATAACAATATAATATTATCACAATATTTAGGAAAACTTGAAACATTTGAAGAGCTACACACAGTAACAAACTGTGTAGTATTAAAAACAATGCAGTCTAATAGCTCCAAAATTGAGGCATTCATTAATAGAAACCCACAGTGAGTAATGAAGTGAGAATACCAAAATGGCAGAAGAGATTAAGAAACAAAATTGAAACCTTAAGAGCAGAAAAAACCCACCTAATGGGGTATGAAATGAATAACTTGAGCAAGAAAGTGAAGAGAAAAGCTAAAGAAATAAAAGGTCCATAAGACATGATCAACCCAACAAAAGTATTGTAGAATTTCTTGATACATTAAAACAAAAGTTTGGTGTATACAAAGCCAGACGAAATAGATACATGAAATGTGTCAGATGAAGAAAACAATTATCAGTTCAGGAACAAAGAAAAAAGTCATACAGGACATTGAAATTAAAATTGACATACCAAAATGTCACCAACCCTAGCAAAGAGTTATCAACAAACACAGAGATAATGAACTTTCGGTCTAATATCTGGTCAAACAGGGTGACACACAATCAAGGAGCAAGTTGTTTAGGGAGGAAAAAGAGCGTACGCACACCATTGAAGGCATGCAAACACCTAAAGTTACGATCAATCTGCTAAAAATGGTTATACAATTACCCACAACTGGAAAGGTACTGGCAGTGATAATATTCATAATTATTGGTATAAAAATGTACTTGTCTTCATTTGCATAATACAAATAAAAAAAATCTTAAAAATCATGAAAAGGTGTCAAAATTTTTGACAGAAGGTAAAACATATCTCTTACCTAAAGGATAAATCACAAATGACCCATAAAAATAATGCCCTATTACTTAATTACAAACTATATATAAACTTGTAAAATCATGCATGTCACAACTTATCACCACTCAAGTAGATAACCACAATATATTTGCAGCCCAGCAGAAAGGATGCCGTAAGGGCATGAAAGGGTGTAAAGACTGATAATAGGTTTCATAATTCTAAATCAAGCCCTGAGGAAAAGCAGAAATCTTTCATGTTGTTATATTGACTACCAAAAAGCATTTGATTCTGTCCCACACAAATGGTGAATATAATCTCTCTCTCTCTCTCTCTCTATATATATATATATATATATATATAAACTACACCCAATACTTGTGAAATTCTGACAAATTCTGATGAATCATTAATGTAATACAATCACACTGTCCATTAACAATCAAGAAAGAACAGCCACCATTATCGAAATAAACTAAGGCATTTTCCAGGGTGACTCTCTAAGTCCTCCATGCAAGTATACGCAATTTTGATAAGAAGTACTGTACACACCTCTAAATAAAAATGAAACCACAACACAAAAAATGAAGAAAATATCACTACAGAAGAGAAAGTTAACCAATGGAAGAGCATGACCTTCCATGGAGGACATCCCCATGATGAGATCAGACTAGATGATGACAAGGAAGCATGAATGCCTGGCTCAGAGTTGATATAGTAGAATAGTCCAAACGTTCCTAGCAATTAAGAAATGGGTGCTTGACTATGCCCGTACCTCAGGCTTTACCAGCTTGAGCTGAGAAAGAATAAAAATATCAAGGGTTAGTAAAGTTCTAACACCCTGGGAAAGGTTTCACTGCTAATGTAATGGCTTTTCTCTAGCAGCAGTGTTTGGGTTATGGCAAGAGATATCGGGGGGCTTTGAAATGTGGGCCATCCAGTGAAGGGAGTGTTTTCTCTTGTTGTGTGCCTGAGACTGAGGTAATCTGGGTCTCTTGTTCTTTGGAAGATGGAGAGAGAAGATGCTTGATAGGAGAGATCGTAGACACCAGAAAGGAGTGGATTTGGAGTGGGGCCTGGAGTTGACCAAGCCCAGGGAAATCGATGGAGGACCAGCAGAAGGGAAACTGTGAGCTCCACCTTATGCACGTTAGACTGTTTCATTAAAATGGGCCCTTTTCTTTGTTTAACTTTACTAACTCTTTGGTCAAATTAAGAATTATAATGCTAAATCATTTAATTGCATATGGTGTACTGTCTGTTATTTTGTGGTACTGATTTGTAACAGGGAGTAGCATCCATCCAAACAGGAGGATTTACACCTCAATTTCATATGTTTGGTGGGACTAGGGTTTGTCTTCCCTAGACTTATGCAGCCGACAGAACCTGAGGGTTACATAAGCAATAGGTATCAAGAATACGAGTTTCAAAGTGAGTCCAATGGTTGTGTAATCTGTTCAGTGTTGGGGTAGGTGAAGTTACCACTCTGCTCAGGAGCCTGATGGCTGAGGTGTAATAACTTCCTGAACCTGGTGGTGTGGAACTTCAGCCTCCAGTTGCTCCTTCCTGAAGAAAGCATGCATTGGATGTTCATGGTCCTTGATGATGGATGCTTCTTTCCTGTGGCAGTGCTCCTTGTAAACGTGCTCAATGGTGGGGAGGGCTTTAGCTGTGATGAAATGGGCCGTATCCACTATTTTTTGTAGCTATTTTTATTCAAGTGCGTTGGTGTTCCCATACCAAGCTGTGATGTATACTCTCTACCATGCGTTTATAGAAGTTTATCAAAGATTTAGATGACATACTGAATCTGTGCAAACTTCTAAGAAGGTAGAGGTGCTGTTGGGCTGTCAAACTGAACTGAGGACAGATCATCCGAAATGATAATGCTGAGGAATTTAAAGTTCCTAGATCTCGCCACCTCTGATTCCCTGATGAAAGTTGAATCATGGACCTCCAGTTTCCACTTCCTGTAGTCAATACTGTTTTTCTGACATTGTGTGAGTGGACACTTTGTTACTATTCAGGTGATTCTCAACCTCTCTCCTATATGCTGATTCATCACCACGGTTGATTCGGCCTATGACAGTGGTGTTGTCAGCAAACTTAAATATGGCATAGGAACTGTACTTACCCTCACAGCTATAAGCGTGAAGTGAGTAGAGCAGGGGGCTAAGCACACAGCTTTGTAGTGTATCTGTGCTGATGGTGATTGTGGCGAAGATGTTGCCAATCCAAAACGACTGGGGTCTGCAAGTGAGGAATTTGAGTATCCAGTTGCACAAAGAGGTATTGAGGCCAAGGTCTTGAAGCTTATTGATTAGCTTTGAGAGGCTGTTACTATTGAATGCAGAGCTGCAGTCAATAAGGAGCATCCTAATGTATGCATCTTCACTGTCCGTACATTTCAGAGCTGAATGGCATCTGATGTTGACCTATTGTGATGATAGGCAATTTGGACTGGATCCAAGTCTCTCTTGACAGGAATTGATACGCTTCATCACCAACCTCCCAGCACTTCATCACTGTGGATGCAAGTGCTATTGGACGATAGTCAATGAGGCACTTTGTCGTGTTTCTTTTAGGCTCAAGTATAATTTAAGCCAGCTCAAAGCGGGTGGGTACCTCAAACAGCTGAAGCAAGAAGTTAAAGATATCAGGGAACATTCTATCCAGTAGAAAAGCACAAGTCGTCAGTATTTGGCCAGATAGCCCGACTAGGTCAGATAATTTCTGTGGGTTCGTCCTCCTGATTGATTCTTTCACACAGCCTCAGAGACTGAAAGCACAGAGTCGTCAGGGGCTGTGGAGGTTTGTGAAGGTGCCTCTATATTTTGACAGTCACAATGAGCATAAAAGGCATTAAGCTCATCTGGGAGTGAACCCTTGTTGTCACCTATGTTGCTTGTTTTCACTTTGTAGGAGCTGAAAGCCATAGCTGTTGAGCACCCTTCAGTGATTCAGATTTGCCACTTCACATGTGAGATGGCTTTCCAGAGGGCATAGCAGGACCTCTTTATTTTACTTGGTCACCAGACCAGAACACCACTGATTTGGCCCTCAGCAGATTGCAGATCTCTTGGTTCATCCAGAGGTTCTTGTTGGGGAAATGATTTTGTGGGGACACTCTTGTCTGCAACTGTCTTCATGAAGTCCATGATAACCATGGCGTAATTTTTCAGATCCTTTGATGAGTCCTTGAACATGGGTCAGTCTACCAACTTGAAGCAATCCAATAGTTGCTCCTCTGCCTCCTGTGGCCACCTCTTTGTTCTCCTTTTCTCTGGAGCCTTGCTCTGTAGCCTCTGCCTGTATGGAGGTATGAGAAGGACAGCCAGATGATCAGATATCCTAAAGTGCAGTCTAGGGATCGAACTGTAGGCATTCCTAAAATAGTATAATAGTGGTCAGGTGTGTTGGGACCACAGGTGCTGCAGGTGATACGTTGCTGGAGAATGGACACATAATGTGAAACAAAGCAGTCTCAAAACCTATCACTGTGGAACACCAGTAGTCACCAGCAGCCAACCAGAAAAGGTCCCCTTTATTTTCACTCTTTGCCTCCTGCCAGTTAGCTGATCTTCTATCCATTTTGTTTCATTCCTGTAATACCATGGGCTTTTAACCTGTTCAGAAGTCTCATGTGTGGCACCCTTGCAAAGGCCTTCTGAAAATCCAAGTAAACAATATCCACTGAGTCTCCTTTGTCTATCTTGCCTGTTATTTTATCAAAGAATTCCAACAGATTTGTCAGGCAAGATTTCCATTTAAGGAAATAATGCCTCTAAGTATCCTGAAACCTTACCCTTAATAATTGTCTCCAACATCTTCCTGACTCTGGAGTCAGGCTAACTGGCCTATAATTTCCTATCTTTTAATCCCCTCCTTTTTTAAAGAGTGAAGTGACATTAGTGATTTTCCAGTCCTTTGGAAACATTCCAGATCCCAGTGATCACATTAATGCCTCCAGAATCTCTACAGACACTTATTTCAGAACTCTGAATTGTAATCTGGATTCTCCAGGTGACTTACCTGCCTTCAGACCTTTCAGTCTCCCAAGCACCTTCTCCTTAGTTACAGCGACTTCACTCACCATCTCCTCAGGGTTCCTTTACCTTAAGCTCTCTAATCAAATTACAAAGCACCCAATTCGGGACTGCCTTTTACAAGGTTAATCCCAAAAAGCCATCTTGTAGGCATTCTTCAAATTCCTTGCCTTGGGATTCAGCGCCAACTTGAAATTCCCCAATTTAGCTGCATATTGAAATCCCCCATGATCATCCGAACATTGTCCTTTTTACATGCGTTTTCTGTTTCCTGTCAAAATCTGTACCTCACATCCTGGCTACTGTTTGGACATTGTATGTAATTCCCCATCAGGGTATTTTCACCCTTGAGTTTCATAATTCTACTCACAATTTTATTTATCTTGTGATTGTGCCACTTCTTTCTAAGTACTTGTTTGAATTTTTTTTTACTATAACTGAGGAACATCACTATATCTCAGGGACGTTACCCTAGGAAGGTCATCTGCTGGCTTTATCATGAAGCTGTTCAGCCATTGACAAGCCTCAGATAAATAAGATTCACTCTCACTGATTCACAAGTGCTAACTGTGGAGGGTTCAATCCCAGCTTCCTCTTCAGGATAATAACTTAGTGAGTCCCACAACCTCTGGGACAAAGCAACATTTCTGATTTCAAGGCTCCAGTTCAGTATTTTCCATGCAGGAAAACTGCTCACTACATTTCTTCTCTGCACAGTTTTCAGGAAGCTATTGGAACAGGTCTATTTTTATATCCAGATATATTGCTTTATCAGTGAATGCAGGCTGTGCTGAGTGGGGCGGGGGGGGGGGGGTTGCGGGGAATACACTATCAGGCACTTCATTGCTGCAGCCCTTTGAATTAGCACAGTGGTGAACTGTTAGGCTGCTTCATCCAAATTGCTAGAAGCTGCCTGCAGCAGGCTCCCCACAGGTAATTCTATTTGGCTCCTGTTTGAAAGATCCAATTGACAAATGGTTTATATTGTCTTATGTACCAAAGTACAGTGAAAAATAGTTTTGCATGCCATCCATACAGATCATGTCATTACAACAGTGCACTGAGGTGTTACAAGGGAAAAGTAATAACAGAATGCCGAATGAAGTAGTACTGTTACAGTGGAACTGCTGAGAAGTATATGCAAGGCCACAACAAGTTAGATTGCAAAGTCTAGGGTTCATATTTTTGTATAGGAGGTCCATTCTATTGAGCTGTCTCCATCTTGAATATCATCCTGAAAAGTACCCAGGTCATCTTCAAGGAGCAGTGTCTCAGATAGGCAGCTTTCATTATTAAGGACCCCCAACATTCAGGACATGCCCCCTTCTCACTGTTACCATCAGGTAGGAGGTACAGAAGCCTGAAGGTACACACTCAGTGATTCAGGAACAGCTTCTTTCCCTCTGCCATCCAATTCCAAAATGGACATTGAATCTTTGGACACTACCTCACTTTTTTATACTGTAATTTATTGATTGATTATTTTCTTCTATATTATGTATTGTATTGAACTGCAGCCACTAAGTTAACAGATTTCACAACACATGCCGGTGATAATAAACCTGAATAGTCTGACGACAGCAGGATTAATGCAATCTGGTGGTACATGCTTATGGGTGTTTGCATTTTCTGCCCGATGAGGTGGGGGGAGGGGTGGGGAGGAGAGAATGCTTGGAATAGGGGCTTTTTTTTGGTTATGTAGGCTGCTTTAGTGAGGCAGTGCGAAGTGTGGACAGAGACCATGGAGTGAAAGCTGTTTTTTTTTAACACAAGAGGTTCTGCAGACGCTGGAAATCCAGAGCAACACACAAAATGCTGGAGAAACTCAGCAGATCCGGCAGCATCTATGGAAAGAAATACAGAGTCAATGTTTTGGATCAAGATCCTTCATCGGGACTGGAAAGGAAGTAGTAAGAAACCAGAAGGTCTTTTGGGTGGGAGGGGGAGGGAAGGAATACAAGCTGGCAGGTGATTGGTGAAACCAGGTGAGGTGGGCTGAAGTGAGAAGCTGAGAAGTGATAGGGAGAAGAGGTAAAGGGCTGAAGAAGAAGGGATCTCACAGAACAGGACCGTGGGAAAAAGAAAGAGAACAGGTGCACCCAAAGGAGGTTATGGGCAGGTGAGGAGAAGAGAAGGGCTAAGAGGGGACCTAGAATGGTGAAATGAAAAAGAGAGAAGGGGAAGAGGAGAGTAATTACTGGAAGTTACAAAAATTGACGCTCACGCCATCATATTGGGCTTACCAGACCCAAAATGAGGTGTTGCTCCGCCAATGTGAGGGTGGCCTCATTGTGACCACTGAGGGGGCCATGGGCTAACATACCAGAATGGGAAGCAGAATTAAAATGCATGGCCACCAGGATATCCTGCCTTTTGTGGCAGATGGAGCAAAGGTGCTCGACAAAGCAGTCCCCCAATCTATGTGGGGCCTCACCAATGTACAGGAGGTCGCACCAGGAGCACCAGATACAGCAGACAACTCCAACATCCTGAATAACTGGCTGGGGCTCTGATTAATAGTGAAGGAGTAGTTGTTGGGGCATGTGTAGTACTTGTCCCACTTACAAGTATAAGTGCTAGGGGAAAGGTCAGAGTGAAGGATTGAGAGGACAAGGGAGACATTCAGAGAGAGATCCCTATGGAAAGCAGAGAGTTGGGGTGTGTGGAAATGTGCCTAGTGGTAGTATCCCATTAGAGATGGATGAAGTTACTGAGAATGATGGAGGCTCGTGAGGTGATAGGTAAGGACAACGGGAATTATATCCCCATTGCAGCAGTATGTGAATAGGGTGAGGGTGGATGACTGGGAAATGGAGGAAATGCAGTTGACAGCAGCACTGATGGCAGACAGAGGATAACCCTGTTCTTTGAAGAAGGAGGACATCTCAGATGTTTTGGAATGAAGAGTCTCATCCTGACAACAGATGCAGCAGAGTAGAACAACTGACAAGGGGGATCGCATCTTTACAAGCGACAGGGTGGGAAGAGGTATACTAAAAATATCTGTGAGAGTCTGTAGGTTTACAAAAGATACCAATAGCTAGTCTGTCTCCAAAGCTGGAGACAAGAGAGATCAAGAAAGTGGAGAGATGAATCAGAGTTGAACCAAGCAAACTTGAGGGCAGGGTGGAAGTTGGAGGCAAAGTTGAAGAAATTGACAAGGTCAGTGTGGGTGCATGAAGCAGCACCAAGCAGTCATTGACATCCTGTGAAAAGAATTGGGGAGCACCATTGCCCATGTGAGCTTCACCCTTCCACATAACCAATGATTCAAAAACTGATAACAGTTTAATTTACAGTTGTCAATTAGCATACCCACCAGCAGATCTGGGTTGTGAGACACCCTGAGGAAGCCTGTGCAGTTTCAGGAAGAAGGAGCAAGTCACACAGACAGCACCAGAGTTGAGCTTTGAACCTGTGCCACTGGAGCCCTGACACACTCGCACTACCTGCAGCAACACTGCGCTGCCCTTCAGCCGCAGGCATCGGGCTTCTACTATGCAGATGGAACGAGGTTTAATACAATGGCAGTCAATGCAGAAATAGTTAATTTTGACATATGAACAGCAGTTTCACTTCATAATTGAAGAACCCAACATTCCACACATCATTTATGCACTGCAACTGGTATGTGAGAGTTATATTTGTTAAGAGGAATGTAATATTTGAGAAAATAAAAGAATCAAACAAAATTTAAGAACGACAGCCTGCATCTGACAACTGAACTCACAGTGACAGAGGAAGCATCCATTTCGAGTGTGAATATGTCTGCACACATAATAACTGAGCAGTTGGTTCAAAGGAAACCAGAAGCTTAGACACGGATATTTGCATTTACCCATGTATTCAGTTACCTACAGCTTGGATTAGAGCAGAGTAATCTTAAGTATACATGACGGTGTTCCTGCTGTGAAACACACTGCTGATTTCCAAAAGGAGAGCTTCTAACATGATAAAAATAATTCTTCTCCAGCCCAGTGGTGTTGCTATTACTGGCAGGCACAGAATACACAAATTCTTACGAGTCACGGAAAATCAACACAACTGCTTGACTCCCTGATCTGACATGTAGCTTAACTACCTCAGACTCATTTAATTAAACATTTCTCATTTTGCATTTGTGATTCTTGATGTGTGCCTCAACTGCTGGGAAAGCAAGACAGTTTGAGACTTATACAGTGAGGCGTGGTACTTATGCACAAATACATTCTCCTACATTTTCCTGAAATTTAGTGGAATACGTCTGTTTTCTTTTTACCTTGCATCAATTATATATAAAGAAGTGATTCAATTCAAATGGAATTCAATTATGGCAAAAAAGCCATCCATTAAAATACTTTAAAGTGTATTCACTTCTGCACCGTAGGAAATTGTGCAGAGTAATTTGTGCGCAGTACGTTCCTGCTAAACAGCAAACAAATAATGATGGTCTGTTTTAGCAGTGATAAATGAGTGGTAAATATTAGTCAGAACACCAAACAGTAATTCGCCAGCTCTGTTTAAAATATTAGTATAAAATCATTTTACATCCAGCAAACAGAGCAGGAAGGACCTCCGTTTAAAGTCTTGACTGAAGGTTAATGCCACTTAAGTGCAGTGCACCCTCACTACAGCAAGTCACAAAATACGTTAAGCTTCTGCCCAAGAGCTCCAGTGAGGCAGTTCTCTCCAGTCCTGTCTGTGTGGAGTTCGCATGCTGCCCTTGTCACTGCCTGGGTTTCTCCTAGGTGTTTCGGTTTCCTTTGACATCCCAAAGACTTGTCCATTGGTAGGTTAATTGGTCATTATAGGTTGTCTCTACTTATTTAATGACAGACAGCATGGAAGAGGCCCTCCTGGTCCTTCGAACTGTGCTCCCTAGCAATCGCCCGATTTAATCCGAGCCTAATCTTGGAATAATTCACGATGATGGTGGTCATTGTAAACAGCTGGTACCTCTTTGGGCTTTGGGATGAACCGGAATACCCGGAGAAAACACACACAGTCACAGGGAGAACGTACTTAACTCCTTACAGGCAATGGCAGGAATTGAACGTGGGTCGTTGGTACTGTAAAGCGTTGTGATAACGACTATGCTACCGTGGGCGGGCAGCCTCTAGTGTGTAAGTAAGTGGAAGAATTTGAGAGTGGTAGTAAGTGATATTATTGTAATACTATTTGGTAATATTATTTTATTTTATTCATTTTATAATTTTATTTTTGTAAATTTATAATAATAATTACTATAAGTAGTAGTAGTAGTAGTGGAGAGTAAATGGTAGAGTATGGGAATGCGAGAATAAAGTAACACACACAAAATGCTGGAGGAACTCAGAGGTCAGGCAGCATTTATGGAAATTAATAGATAGTCATCTTTTCAGGCCGAGACCCTTCTTCAGGACTCACGGGAGAATAAAATACAGTGTGAAAGTAAATGAATAAATAAATGCTTGATGGTCAGCACAGAGCGAATCAGAGGACCTGATTCATGTTTTATAGCTCTCTATAATAGTCTCTCTATAACAGTGCACCTAGAATCAGCCAAAAGAATCCTGTAAATTCTTCATGACGGCCCTGTATACAATGCTACATACGTCAATCATATCAAGCAAGAAAACACAAGCAGAAGGGGTTGCCAACCGCTCTAACACTTGGAGTCTGCACAAGCTGTAAATCTGAAATAAAATTAGTAATCACTGATAAAGTTCAGCAGGTCTGGTAGTACCAAAATGGAGATACCTTAGAGATTCACATGAGAAATTGAACGAAAGAAGGGAAAGAGTTTGCAAAGTTGAGCAGGGTGCAAGACAGAAACTTGTATCTAGCCGACGTTTGGAACAGGATGAAGGCTGCACTTGCTCCTGGTCACTTACAACAAACAAACAAGCAGAGAAATAACAATATGCACTCGTCACTTTCAAAGGCTTCCTGTGACTCTTAACATGACAGAAATGATGGAACGTGGAGTCCAGTACTGGATCCTTTAGTTTCCTACTAATGTGTTCTTATGCAATGTCTCCTGTATTCTTTTCCTCTTGCTGTGCACGCTGGTTTAGCACTAATGTCTCTCCAATGTATTAAATCCGTTGTCACATAAACATAATAATTCGGGACAGAAGTAAACCACCTGCACTTGCTCTGCCGTTCAATAAGATTATGGATAATTTAATCAGAATCACAACTTCACATTCTTACCTACCCAAATTCACTCCTTGCTTATCAAAAGTCTATCTCTGCCTTAAAAAAACTCCAAAACTCTGCTTCCACTAGTCCACTACTCTTTGAGGAAGAGAGTTCCAAAGGCTCCCCACCCTCTTACAGAATATAAAACAGATCACTTAATCTCTGTAACACTCACAAAATGCTGGAGGAACTCAGCAGGACAGGCAGCATCTATGGAAAAAAGTACAGTCAATGTTTCCAGCCGAGACCCTCAGCAAGGTTTCGGCCCGAAACGTCGACTGTACTTTTCTCCATAGAAGCTGCCTGGCCTGTTGAGTTCCTCCAGTAATTTGTGTGTGATGCTTGGATTTCCAGCATCTGCAGACTTTCTCTTGTTTGTCACCTAATCTGTTTTAAGTAGGTGGCCCCTTAGTTTTGAACAGAGGTGGTACGTAGGTCTGGATTTTCCCATCTAGGAAACATCCTTCCTACAGGGTCAAGATCCCTCAGGATCTTTTACGATTTTATCAAGACCCCTCTTTCACTTCAAAACTTCAGCTGCTCAAACCTTTCCTCAAAAGATAGGAGTCTAGCAAATCTTTTCTAAACTGCTTCCAAGACACTAACTTCCAGTGTTGAATGGAGAGTCCTACACTGTGCATATCATTGTAGAGATGCTCTCTCCAGGGCCCTCTACAACTGAAGCTTAGACTGACACCTTCACATTCAATTTTCCTCCTTGTACCCAACGCCGTCCAGTTAGCCTTCTAATTACTGCTCTACCTGCAGGCTACTCTTTGCAAATCAAGCATCTGACACCCAAATCCCTTTGCATTTCAGAATTCTGCCATCTCTCACCCGTTAAAAATATCCACTTCTGCATCTCTCTTCACAAAATGGATTTCTCCGAATTATACTCCACCTGCCAGACTGTTGGCCACTCACTTACCCTACATTTCCTGTTCTCTTCACTGCTTACTTTCTTAACCAGCTTTGTGCCATCAGCAAATTGAACAGCCATACTCTTGGGGGCTTCAGTCCAGGTTATTCAGATAAATAGTGAAAAATTGAGGACCCAGCACTGAACACTGTGGCACATTACTTGTTAGGTCTTGCCAGTCAGGCAAATAATCCATTTATACCTCCTCTCCTGTTTATTGTTATCTAGCTGATCTTCTATCATGCCAAGATCTAAACTACTGGAGGAACTCAATGGATTCTGTAGCAGCTGTGGAAGCAGAGTTATAGTCGATGTTTCAGGTGAAAACCCTGCATCAGGACCAAGATTCTGGAGGGAAGATAGCCAGGGTAAAGAGGTTAGAGGGAAGGATGGAACCAGGGGAAGAAGGGCCAAGCAGGGGTAAGCAGATTGGGCCAAGTAAGTGAGGTAGAGGTTGAAGTTGGGAGACAGCTCGAGCCAGGTAACGTTGGAAATGAAAAAGCAGAGGATGGAATCAGGTAGCCCCAGGGCAGGATGGAGGTAGAGCCGGAGGCTGAAAGGTGGCATATGGAGACCCCAGAGCTGCAGATGCCAGATTCTGGGACCTGGTAAATGTGGAAGGTGGTAAGTGGAAGCAGACAGGGGAGGAGGGGTAGTGAGCAGTTGGAGGAGTGGATAAGAGACTCAGTGGGAAAAGTATCTGGGTGTTAGGCAGATGGATCCAAGCAGGGGAAGGATGGATCAGAAGGAGAAAAGAGCCAAGTGGGGGGGGGGGGGTATGGATTACCTGAAAATGGAAACATTCGATGTTTATATCATTGGGCTGTAGACTATGCAGGCATTAATACGACATGCTGTACTTCAAAAATGCATTTGGCCTCACCCAGGCAGTACAGAAAGCTGAGAATGAACAGATAGGTTTGCGAATGGAAAAATTGAAATGGCATGCAACAGTTCAAAGTACATTTATTATCAAAGTAGTTAAACAGTATACATCTTTGTGATTTGTCCCCTTACAGGCAGCCATAAAAGAAACAAACCCAAAAGAACCCATAAAAGGAAAGAAGACCTTCAAGATCCCATTGAGTAGAGGGAGGAAAAACAAAGAAACGAAACAAGTAGAAGTAAGCAAATAGCATTCAGAACAAAAGTGAGTCCATAGACACAAAGCCCGGAGCAGGCCACAAGCTCAGCCTCAGTTCACCACACAGCTGAGTAAATGTCCTGGGGCAATGAGCAGAACCAGCCAGACCCTTGCCTCTTGTCCCAAAACCCTACCTTTTAAATCCATCTGGCTTAGTGTTCCTTGAACTAGGGCCTGGGCCCTGTCACATCGATATGCTCTGGACCTGAACCCTGTTGTCGTATTTCAACTTTTCCAAATTTGGATGGATATTGCAGAGAAAAGGCAAGTGTTCTGGAGAATGGTTGCCTTGTCTACCCTTTGTTTTGCCAGTGTAGACACCCATCATGTCAATATGTTAATTCTCATTTTCCACAGTAAATGTTGATGTCACTTTGACAAATGTCTTCTAGAAGTCTTTCTTTAAATAGAAGGCGATGGCATGATGATTTATGTTTTCATCATATTGAGATTGTATTGTTAAGACATGTCAGGGAAATGGTTTGTACCCTACATTCAATTAAGTCTTCAGACAGCCTGGAATTTCTTTGCTGAGGTAAACTTCATGACAATGGTTGGAGCAGATTATGGTGAGATAGGACAGGGGAGATGGAAGAGGAATTACTTTTTTTACACTTACATATCAAAAAGCAATCTCTGTCCTAATAGATCCAGAGATACTTTGTTTAAAAGTCTGTAGGCTTCATGAACCTCTGCTAGTTAATTATTCCTGAAAGCAAATGACTAAACTCTAAGAACACTCCAGACCACTCCAAAAAATAACAGCTAAGGGTTGTTTCAGGGTTTACTCACCTTGGCTGGTGACTGTTCCCGAAACAAAGCCCTGATGTCCTGGCCCTCTCTGGGTGCCTGGGCTCATCATCATTTGGGCCCCAACAGGACAAAGATCTTCCAGGTTAAGAAGTTGTAGCTGTCCTTGGGATTGCAATCTCAATGGAAAAAAATTGTGCCCTGTATCAAGCAGCACACACACAAAATGCTGGTGGAATACAGCAGGCCAGGCAGCATCTATAGGAAGAAGCACTGTCGACGTTTCGGGCCGAGACCCTTCGTCAGGACTAACTGAAAGAAAAGATAGTAAGAGATTTGAAAGTAGGAGGGGGAGGGGGAAATCTGAAATGACAGGAGAAGACAGGAGGGGGAGGGATGAAGCTAAGAGCTGGAAAGGTGATTGGCAAAAGGGATACTGAGCTGGAGAAGGGAAAGGATCATGGGACGGAGGGTCTGGGGAGAAAGAAAGGGGAGGGGAGCGCCAGAGTGAGATGGAGAACAGGCAAAGAGTGATAGGCAGAGAGAGAAGAAAAAAGGGGAGGGGGGAAATAAATAAATCAGGGATGGGGTAAGAAGGAGGGGAGGAGCATTAACGGAAATTAGAGAAATCAATGTTCATGCCATCAGGTTGGAGGCTACCCAGAAAGAACATTAGGTGTTGTTCCTCGAACCTGAGTTAAGCAGAACAAATGCTACACCTGCCCTTACACTTCCTCCCTCACCACCATTCAGGGCCCCAGACAGTCCTTCCAGGTGAGGCGACACTTCACCTGTGAGTCGACTGGTGTGGTATATTGCGTTCGTTGCTCCTGGTATGGCCTTTTATATATCGGTGAGACCCGACGCAGACTGGGAGACCGTTTCACTGAACACCTACGTTCTGTCCGCCAGAGAAAGCAGAATCTCCCAGTGGCCACATATTTTAATTCCACGTCCCATTCCCATTCTGATATGTCTATCCTTGGCCTCCTCTATTGTCAAGATGAAGCCACACTCAGGTTGGAGGAACAACACCTTATATTCTCTCTGAGTAGCCTTCAACGTGATGGCATGAACATTGATTTCTCTAACTTCCGTTAATGCCCCTCCTCCCCTTCTTACCCCATCCCTGATTCAGTTATTCCCCCCCTCCCTTTTTATTCCCTCTCTGCCCATCACTCTTTGCCTGTTCTCCATCTCCCTCTGGTGCTCCCCTCCCCCTTTCTTTCTCCCTAGGCCTCCCTTCCCATGATCCTTTCCCTTGTCCAGTTCTGTATCCCTTTTGCCAATCACCTTTCCAGCTCTTAGCTTCACCCCACCCCCTCTGGTCTTCTATCATTTCACATTTTCCCCTCCCCCTCCTACTTTCAAATCTTTTACTACCTTTCCTTTCAGTTAGTCCTGCTGAAGGGTCTCGGCCTGAAACGTCGACAGTGCTTCTTCCTATAGATGCTGCCTGGCCTGCTGTGTTCCACCAGCATTTTGTGTGTGTTGTTTGAAATTCCAGCATCTGCAGATTTCCTTGTGTGTGCCCTGTATCAATATGTTTTGAGACAGAAAATATTCTTTTCAGATACTGCAACTCCACACTATGAGCAACTGTGCAGTTTATGTTCTGCACGTGAGCTTTGAGCATTAGCCGTACCAATTTCTTCTTCTCTCTACTTAAACATTTTTCAACACACCTTTGTAAAACTGAAGAGCACAGTCTCAGAATGTCCTTCTCAGCTGAGACAAGCGATCACTCCATTTGTTTTAGTTTCTGAGCATCCCATGGGAAAGTAAGGAAAATGAAGCCACAGCATGATCTGTCATTAGTTGGGATGTTATGTTGAAACTGTATAAGACATTTGTAAGGTCAAATCTTGAAAGAGTGCAGAGAAAATGCAAAGAGATGTCGGTGAGAACTGAGCACCTGAGTTATAGGGAAAGATTGAATAGGTTACGATGTTATTCACTTAAGCACAGAAGAATGAGAGGTGAACTTATAGGTGTACAAAATTATAAAGGGTATTGATCAGGTGAATGCTTGTACTTTTTTTCCCTCAGGTTGGGTGAGTATGGTACTGGAGATCATGGGTTTAGTGTGAAAGGTGAAATATTTAAGAGGAATCTGAGGGGAATATCTTCAGTCAGAGGGTGGTGCAAGTGTGAAAAGAACAGTGTAAGTGGTAGATATGAGTTCATTTATAATAGTTAAGAGAATTCTGGATAGGTAATGGATGAGAGAGGTGTCAAGGGCTATGGTCTGGGAGCAGGTAGATCGAACGAGGCAAACATAGCTGGCATGGACGATGGGCCAAAGGGCCTGTTTCTGCTCTGTAGTGCTCTATGACTTACTAACTTCTTCCTGTGGCATGCACTATCCCATCACACCTCATGAAATAGGTCCCAATGTGGAAACACGAAAGAATAAAAAAAAACGCCTTTCGCTGTCAGGCAAAATTCAAAGGAGCAAAGAACAATCACTTCAATTGTGTCAGCAAAACTAAATGTATTTCTGGATTCTCTCGACCTTTCTTCTAACTTTGTACTTTATTCAGAGGTCAAGCGCTTGCCTTTGATGACAGGTCATTGTATTGATTAGGTCATATATCAATGCAAGTAGTTCAGTTCAAAGAGAAAAAGAGTTGCACCTGACATATCAAAACCCATTCACCCTCGCAGTCTGGCAGAAAAATACCAAAGCAAGATTTATGGAGCTGGGGTGTTTCACTGTGGTCTAGATTAACAATTAACCAGTCAGCACAAGTACTGATTCAAATATCTATTCGGTAATGTCCCTGCTGATTATGGACCATATAGACAGGCCATTGTATTGCAGCAATGGAATAAAAAAGAATTGCACTGGCAAAGAAAGGCTTTGTCAAAGCTATATATATACTGCTGTTTGTCTATTCCCATTGTCATTTCCTGTCAGCTGCCATCTCTCAGGTATAAAACCAGTGATGTCATTAAGACTAAGTGGCCAATCCTAATGAAGAGTTCTCATAGCAATAGAAATAAAAATGACTTTTCTGTTTTCCTAGAAAAGATCGATAGTGAGATATTATAAACAAACTTCAAACAATAGACATTTAAAATGTTCAAACAGGTATGAAGATGTAAATATTTATGCGTGTGAGGACCAGCCATATGTATAAGAATGACTACTGCGTCTAGGAGAGCTAAACAATATTTTACATGAGTACATAACAACATTTAATTATTTCTATATAATTATAAGCATGTGACATCCCCAGGTTCAATAAAATCTTTTAAAGGACAGTTGAAAAGGTACATGGATTGGATTGGCTTATAAAGTTATGGACGAAATGATGGAAAATTGGATTCGCTTGAAAAGGGCATCTTATTCAACACAGATGAGCTGGGTCAAAGGGGCCTGTTGCTGTGCGATAAAACTTTATGACTCTATGACATAATTTTAAAAAATAGACCTCATGCAAAAAGGTACAATATCTCAGGATTATTTTCACAAGGTCTGAGGACATAAAGTTGTTATCAAATCACTGATTTTTTTTGAAAAATACCGTCATAGATGGAAGAGCAAGGATTAAGTCATAATATGCATGAATAAACTGACCTGCTAAGAGACCCAACTCAGACACTGGCACCATGATGGTAGAATCTACTTTAGTGAGGCACACTTCATAAGGAGAGGCATCTGGTAATACGGGGGTGAAGATTATAAAGAAGCGACTAAAGCAGTTTGTCGAAGAGTGAAACCACACAGGATTTAGATGAGCTGGCAGGAGGAAATCGTTCAGGAGAAGGCTGGCAGGGACACACAGTTAAGTATTTGTTGCATTATCTGGACTGTCAAACTTGACTTGACCAGGAAGAGCCCATATCACCCAAGTCACAGAGTACTGTGAGGAATGAGGAGGTCGTCACCTTTTCTAAGGATGAACTCTGCGCTCGTGCGCCGGGCATCTTTGGTATGTTGGCACCACAGGGGCAGATGGTTCTTGGCTCAGCTCTGATAGGGGCACAGGTCACAGCCATCAAAGCTGACGAACAGTCAGGCAGCTGAAGGTCAGCTTCAAGCACGAGCTGATCAGAAAGCTGCAGGAACAGAAACACTGCGGCTCTGACAGGCAGAATGTGACTTTGCAGGAGCTGCTTTTTGCCCAAGGATCCAAAAGCTTTCAATCATGTCATAACACCATGGAGTCACACGGCAGAGAAATAGGCCTTCCAACTCACCACATCCATGCTCACAGCACAGAAACAGGCTCTTTGGACAACTCAGTCCATGCTGACAATTAAGCATCCGTGCGTACTAGTCCTTTTCACTCCTCCGTAGTCTTCTGTGCCTTGGTGATTTAAGTGCTCATACAGATACTGCTTAAGTTTTATGAGAATTGCCATGTTGACCCACCCTCATAGGATGTGCGTTCCAAACTCTAACCATCATCTAGGTGAAGAACAATTTACCTTATGTTCCCACTAAACCTCTTCCACCTTGCCTTAAATCTACAGCCTCTAGAGCAGGGTTTCTCAACCCCCTGGCTCTGTGAGAGGTGGCTAAGGGTTCTGCAAGAGGTCGCTATTAAAAAGAAACAAACATCGTTTTTTGAATTTTGCACAATGCGGGATGCTTGCGCTCACAGTGGCGGGCAGCGACTGAGCAGCCCAGTTAGCAATCTTGTTTGACGTCTCTCAGCCCTGTATGACAGCACGTAATTGGATGATGTTTATTTGGCTGAGTCCATTCTCAGTTTTTGACGTGAGATAGGGAAGGCCGATGATAATTGGTGAGTGCTGTATTGCACGGAGGAGAGGATGATAGGCTAATGAGGAGCGTGAAGAGCGTTTTCTGGGCATTGAATGGACTCACCCCATTGGGCTTGACACCCGCCTCTTCCTCCAGAATTACCTCCCCCAACTTCCGCTTACGTGCTGCAGATTGACTTACAGGAGCAAACAAACTCTACTGGTGTAGTAGAAAATTGGAGAGAAATTTTCATTCTAACAATAATACAGAGCGGTGATTTTTGAAGAGGATGTATGAGATGAGAGGGGAGGATTCTAGTCTAAGGCCTACAGATAATTCTGATAAAGTTAATGATGAAGAATTACAATCTTCTGAATCATTTCACTGCACTAGTGCAACAAAGGACACAAAACTATAAAGACTATAGAAGTTTATTTACACAACAAAGACACAATACAGACATTTAAGTATTTATAAGACAGTGAATAAATTCAAATTAAAATATGGTTCCTACCGTCTATCAAACAGTCAATTCCTGTGGGTGCCCACCACACTGGGATATCTCCCACTGTACCCATTGTGACCATGTGCCCCCTCTCCAGGGTCAATTGGGCACGAACGTATCCTTGGAAGAGGGACAGGCAGTTGGCCCTGACAGAGTCCTTTACTTTTCACTGCCTAGGCCCGTGAATGGCCGTCTTGGCCAGGCCCAAGAGCAAGCCCACCAGGAGATCCTCTGGGCAACTGCCCCCTTCTGTACCGGGTGCCCGTATGTGAGGAGCATGGGGCTGAAGGGCAACCAGAACCCAAGTGGCAGCCCCTCCAGATACTCAAATGGGCAGCAACCTCTCACACTCCATATCAGTGAGGTACACTGACTCCTCCCGGACACAGAATGGACATGTGAACTGGGTGCCAGTGAACCTGCTTGAAGATCTAATGCACGGAACTTCCCTGTTCAACAGCTTCCACCCCAGGTCCCCAATGTACAGGGGAAGGACCCCTGCATGAACAGATGTCCACCTGGGACCTTCTCCGCTGCCAGATGGTAAAACAGACCGCCAAGGCGAGTTTGGTCCACACAAGAAGGTAAGGCATGCAAGAGCATCACGAAAGGGTACAGTGGCGATACCAGTGAGATGGCTCATGTTTTGCAGGACACTCTCTCGTCTGGTATCTTGAAGCCTGGGTCTAACAAGACCTTCCAGACCATCAGGTGGTGGTGCAGGTGGAATCCCTCCACTTTCCGTGCCCACTTGATACCCACTGTGATAGGATGGAGACCAGTCCCCTCAGGGCTAGAGCACCATCTCCCACCCGCGCAAGAGCAGAGACTAGACCCCATACCCTCAACAGCTCTTGGTAAAGTCAGCCAGTTCCCTCAAAGCAGCACGGCAGATGCTGAATGCTGGAAGCCCTGCGCCCTCCTGCAGGCAGTGTCACCGGCAGAGAAGAGTCGCCCACGAATGCAGCCTTGGAGCATGGTCTCTGTACAGGTATCTCTGCAGGGGCCTGAGGCAGAGAGCCGCCAGCTGGGTGCGCACACACATCAATGATTGACTGCCCTCCGCGATCGGAAGACTCGGGACCGCAGCAGGGACCCAGTGCCTCCTGTTGCCCCACAAGATGCCCCCCAGCCTCTTCTGGGTCTTTGAGACAAGAGCAGTGGGCAGGACTAAAATAATGAACTAGTACCATATCTTTACAATGAAAGCTACTTATCAATGGGTTTTACATGGACTAGTGATCCAAGTTGTGCCTTGATTGTTGCTTACGAATGTAGCAAAGGCTCCAGCAAAATTGAAAAGACACTTAACTACAAATCACAGCCATATGACAAGTAAAAGAACTGATTATTTTAAATGACTATTGGATCCAAACCATGCATATTAAAGCTTTTGAAAATAAAGACACAGTCAGTAAAAAGACTCTGGAAGCAAGTTATTTAGTAGCTTTAAGACTAGTTCATGTGAAAACATGGACAAAGAGCACAGCAATCTCCTGCTACATACAGAAATCCACTGGTTCAGCAGAGGAAGAGTTCTCAACAGGGCGTTTGAGCTGGAAGGTGAATTGCAGGCGTATTTTTGAGAAAATAGAGATGAAGAATGGCTAGCCTACTTGTCAGACATTTTTCATCATATGAACCAGTTGAACAATTCTATGCAAGGACCTGGAGAAAATATTTTGTCAAGTGAAAAGATTTTTGGATTTAAAAGCAAACTGAACCTTTGGAAAAAAAATAATTCTGCAAAAGAAAATCTTGAAAAGTTTCCACTGCTGCTTGTGCTTGAGGAAGGATATCAGAAAGTCTAAAGACTTATTGAAAACCACCTGGAAAACTGCTGAACAAAATTGAACAGAACTTTTCCTCCCTTTCAGCACAAGTGTATGACTGGGCGAGTGACCCTTTCTCTGAATCCTCTGCTCAGTCTGAGAACTTGACTTTGAAAGAAGAGAAAGAAATTCATGAGATGCACTCTGATTATGGACTCAAGATGAGATTTACTGACCTGCCCCTGGACAAGTTCAGGATTTCTGTGAAAGAAAGGTATCCTGCCATTCATAGGAAAACAATGAATATTTTGCTGCAGTTTTCAACTGTTATATGTGTCAGTAAGCTTTTTCTTATTTAACAAGCATCAACAGCAAGGATAGAAATAGTCTAATTTCAATTGAAGGTGAAATGTGTGTGTGTGCTTATCTCAAGTTAGTCCCAGAATTGGGAAATATATTATGTTTGCCTTATGGGTTTTTTAAATATATGAAAGAGAAAGAAAGAGTGTTTTTAAGAAAGGTAAGCTAAGCTTAACAATCCATTTTTTTCCAAGAAAGGTCATTCTCTGCGCAAAAGAGCATTGACAAATATTTTTGGATTATTATATCTGCACCTTACTGATCACACTAACATATCATGAACTCTAGATATTGTAAGGGTTCCTCCAGGGTGAAAAGATTCAAAAGGCTGCACTAGATACAGATTTTTCTGGGATGGGGAAAATCTTACAGTTGTTTACTATCTATGCCTCTCTTAAGTTTGTACACCTCTGTTAGGTTCCTCTTCGGCCTTCTCTGATTTATGGATACACAGACAGGTACATCAAAAGGGAAGGTTTAGAAGGGATGTGGGCCAAGTGCAGGCAAATGGGAATAGCTCAAGTTTGCAATTGGACTGTATGCATGATTTGGGCTGAAGGGTCAGTTTCCAATTAAAAAAGAAGAAACATCATGAAAAATCACAGCTTATCATGAATACTCTATTAACTGAGGCATTCCATTCCACATTGGTTCCACAGTTCCAATGATGATTCTCGTCTCACTCAGAATTTCTTGTCCCACCAAAGGTTCTTGGGCAATGGCTTTACTCGTGCTCTGCAGGCACCTTCTCCAGGTTGCATCATCCCAGTAGAACAGAACATTTGGAGCCTCTCTCTTCCAGGGCAAGACCTTGTGGTGGGAGTCCAGCCAACATATTTGCTCTCCCTACAACTGAAAGGTTGCAGCCACTGATGCAACACAGCAGAGGCACGATGGCTTGGGGTTGTCTAGGCATGGATAAATGATAGAAGGTAGTAAATAACTGTGGTCACAGGTTATTACTCCTATTTGGACACTGCTCCTTCTGTAGACGAAGGTAGGACCAAAGAGCAGGGACGTCACAGTACTATAGCAGTTAGCGCGATGCTGTTACAGCTCGGCGCATTCTGGAGCTCAGAGTTCAATTCCAGCACTATTCTGTAAGGAGTCTGTACGTCTTCTCTATGGAATGCCTGGGTTTTCCTTGGGTGCTCCAGTTTCCCCCCTCAGTCCAAAGTCATACCGAGTAGATTAATTAGTCATTGTAAATTGTCCCATAATTAGGTTAGGGCTAATCGGGTCGTCAGTGGTTGTTGGTGTGGCATGGCTACTCCACGCTGTAATACTAAATAAATGGTTTTTATGGTTGATAGGTGAAGTAAGATCTGTCAACATATTCCTTCCAGCCTCTGCTTCTCCTTCAACATCCTCAACACCTCTCACACCCTGTGTCCCATTTCCAATTTGCAAGCCAAAGCAGCAGAAGCTCCATGTAAATATCAGTTGCAAAGACTTTCTGGCATAGCACGACAATTCAGTAATGACTGGGAACAAACTTATCAAGTTCAAATTCACTGTCATGGGCTTTGTCATTGTCAGAGCATAAATGCCACGAAAACTGCAGCAGTGGCACAGTATGTTATAAACATGACAGTCATAAATAACGTAAACTTAAATTAACAAACTATATGTAACTAACATGATACAACACACGATAAATAATATCATGAGACTCATGCAAATTGAGGGAAATATAGTCCAAGGTAAAATTAGGGGTTTTTTCAAGTCAGTTCCAAAACGGATCGCAATAGAGATGAAGTCATAGTTGAACCCTGAGATGTGGGTCTTCAGGTTCCTGCATTTTTTGCCTGATGGCAGCAATGATAGAAGGCATGGCCCACGTGATGAGGGTTCTTCATGACAGATATTGGCTTCCTAAGGTATCTACTCTTGTAGATGTCCTTACTGGTGGAGAGAGCTGTACCCATGATGGACTGGTGAGCCCACTACTCTCTGCAGCCTCTCGCCTTCCTGTGCACTGGATTTCCCATGGTGTAATCAGTCGGAATGCTTCCCACCGTACATCAGTAGGAGGCGGTCAGAATCTTTGATGATATGCCAAATCTCCTTACATATCTAAGAAAACAGAGACGTTAGTATGCCATCTTTACAATTGCATTTACTGTATTTCTGAGCCCCCAGGATAGATCATCCAAGATGTTGATGCTTAGGAACTTGAAGCTGCTTACGGTGACTTCACAGTGAGCAAGTAGTTTTCAGAACGTTGAGTACCAGAGCACAACTGTTGCAAGTGTGAGTGTGTGTGGTGCACATGCAAAGCCATCATTCTTCTGAAGACCTGATGGATTTGTGGGTGCTGACCAATCTTGGGAATAATGAGACTGACTGGCACTGGTAAAACTGTCTTTAACCAGGATTAAAATTATAACACACATTTCATCGCTGGAGAAGTGCAAAAAATGTCCACACTAGTGAAAGGTGACAGAAAAATCATCGTTAATGCATTTTGTTTCAGATAAAATCAATTTTCATTTACACAATAGCAAAAAAAGAACTTAGAGCATTTGAACTTTTAAGATGATATCATCATGGGCAAAAATAATTTTAAATGGAAAATTTCCTGCCTTCTTGGTCTGAGCTTGGGGAGAAATTAAAAGCAACAGGAGGTATAGAAGTCTAGGATAATGACTTATAGATAATCAGCTAATCAGCAGAATGGTATTAGATTATCAGTTAGCACACTCATGCATGCAAGGATAATTGGTTGTTCAGTGATCTATATTTTATTTGACTAACTTGCTTTGATGTTTAGAATTTACATCAACACTGCATGCTGTTTTTTTAAAAACAATATTTACAAAACTTTTAACACTTAATACTTAAAACACTTAATAATTGAGTTTTTGTGGATTAGATCTTTTTCTAAAAGGACAGATGGGGTATTAAGATTTTTATTGAGCTACCTGAAATAAAATTCTGCATGTGTTATGAAAGAATACAATGGAGTGCATCTTTATATGATTTTCAGGGAAGATTATTAGACATAAGCTTTTGTTTGAAAAAGTGCATGGTGTAGAAATTCCACACAGAGTGAGGTTTCTCCCTTGTCTCTCCTCATAACATGAGCAGGAAGCTAGTCAAATATAGCTTTTGCATATTTGATATTTTAGTGGTATTTGAACAGTATTGTGGAAGTGTTGTTTGATTGGGCATTCTTTGTTTGTTTAAATAATCCAATACTGGTTATATGTGATAGTACATGAAAGGCATATGTTATTAAGGCACAATGTCATATGTGTGCCTCACATAAAGTAAAAATGAAGTTAGATATGTATTCTGAACTCCCTTGTTTATCTTTCAAATAGTTTTGTGGTTTGGAGTTACAAAACATAACCGTGGTAATGAGTAAGTTTTAAAACAAACCAAAGACAACTATCTACCTCTTTGAGCACAGCGAGATGCCTGAGCTAAAAAAAAGTGCAAAGAGGAGTTCAAATTAAAAAAAACAGTACAGCATGTCTCTTTGGAAGTGAGAGAGAGGAGATAGTTGAGTTAAAAAAAGGCAGAAAATATGTAAATTCATGGGTTCATAAACAGCGAATACAAGGTAATAATAACCATAAATATTAAACAAAAACAGAAATGGCTGGCTACATTGGAAAGGTAAATGTGTTTGATTGCACAAAAAAAACTGCATTTTGTATACTGAGCAAATTGAGCAGAACTTTGAGGCAAAAGAAACAGCTAATGAGAAGTGAGTGCTAGTTTTGCTGAGTCCTATTGGTGCACAGGCATACAGTTTGCTTAGACTGCCTCACCCAAACCAGCTGAAATGGGCTTTGTTGATATCATGAAAGTAATGCAATAACATTTAGAGCCAAGACCACTATTGACTGCACAAACGTTTCAGGTTTCATAAGCTGAATCAAAGGGAAGGAAGTCTATTCCACTGAATTGAAAAAGTTGTCTGAATGTTGTCAGTTCAGTGGTTGGCTTAATGATACAATGAGAGATAGTTAAGCTTCTGGAATCTTTTAAGGAAGCACTCATAATGGCTCCTAACTGAACCACAACTTACATTTAAGAGAACAGTTGAAGTAGCTGTATCAGTGGAAACATCAGAGGCACAACTGAGCTACAGATAGGAATGAAAGTGAGTGTGAACAAAATTGCAACATACAAAAGTAAACTTACCTGGCTGGTCAAAATGTGTTACTATTTTCACAGGAGCTCACATACAGATTTAAAGACCAAGACAGGTTTAAAGGTGAAATTTGCAGAAAATGCAACAAAGTAGGGCACATACAAACAGCATGTTGAGCAGACCAGAATAAATGGATTGCACAAGGTAGAGAAAAAGATAAAAGGTAAAGTTGCCATTTCAAATAGAGCACTAGTCTGCACGGTGTTGATGAAAAATCTAATAATGATGACAGTGACACAGGAATGGGTACTCCTGATATTTACAATGTGAAAACTAACAATAGACAAGCAATATGGCTTACACCAGAACTGAACAGCAAATTAACTAAAGTGGAACTGGACAATGGCTTAACTGTTTCAGTCATTTGACAAATGAATGGCATTTCAAAGATACTAAACTAAATCTGCAGACATCCAACTAAGAACATATATTGGAGAAAAGATAACACTTGTGGGAATGACATTCATAACAGTGAAATGCAACAACCAACAAGCCACACTGGGCTTTCGTATGGTAAAACCAGGAAGGCCTGCATTATAGGGACGTGACTGGCTGAGACAACTCAATTTTATTAGAGATCTGCATGCCACATCCTCTGCAATAGAATCAATTAAAAGCAAATTAAGATAGGTACTGGATGGTGCCACAGCAGTGTACAAGGATGGGATTGGAAAACTCAAACATATCAAGTGTAAAATAGTGTTAAATAAAAATGCCACACCCAAGTTTCACAAAGCCATCCTGTTCCTTATACCATCCATGATAAAATAGCCAGTGAGCTAGATCATATGGAGGTTGAAGGAATTCTTTCCAGGGTTGAGTGGAAACCATGGACAATACCAGTGGTCTCAGTTGCCAAGAAGAATAGGTCTGCCAAGATCTGTGGTGATTTTAAGGTCACCATCAACCCAGTATTGAATGTAGATCAATACCCTCTGCCCAGAATAGAGGATATCTTTGCAAACCTTTCTGCAGGAAAACACTTCAGCAAAGTGCACTTAGCTGAAGCCCACCTACAGAAGGAGATGGAAGAAGAGTCAAAGTGCTTCTCACCATAAACGCTGACAGAAGTACATTATCGTTACAGCAGGCTTATTTTTGCAGTAGTGTCTGCATCTGCACTCTGGCAGAAGGCTATGGACCAGGTGCTGCAAGACTGTCCGAGCACTTATTGTTACCTGGATGACATTATAGTTATCAGTGAGAATGACACCAAACATCTACAAAATCTCCCGACAGTGTTAAAGAGAAGGTTCTTTAAACTAAGCATCACTTACTGTGGTCACACCATTGATACCCAAAGTTTACACAAGTGTGCTGAGAAAATTCTAGCACTGGTGATTTCCCCCAAGGCCAAAGGATGTGTCACAGTTGCAGTCCTTTTTAGGATTTGTCAATTACTATAACAGGTTCCTGCCAAATCTGGCTACTGTGCTCCATCCCTTGAACTCACTAATACATACCAGGAAGAAATGGTCACGGACAAAGCAATGTGAGCTGGCTTTCAAAAAGATAAAGGAAATGGTGATGTTGGACACTGTATCCACACATTGTGACCACATCATCTACTTCACATTATGATATAGGTGCAGTCATACCACACATTATGAGTGATGCAAGTGAATGCTCATTGCCTTTGCATCATTTTCCCTTTCCACTCAGAGAAAATTTTCACATAGATTGACAGAGAGGCCTTGAGCTTGGTTTGGGGTGTAAAACATTTGAGCCAACACTTGCATACAAGAAAGTCTGTCCTCTTTAATGATCAATCATCACTAGTATCCATTTTCAATCCATTAATAGCAGCAGCATGAATTCAGAGATGGGTTCTGTTTCTTGTCGGACACCATAATGAGATTGAATTCAAGAGAATAACTAATCATGGAAACACTGATGGATTGTCCCATTTACCCTTGGAAAAGGAAACACCTGAAAAATTTACAAAAGAGGACACTACTCTTGATGTATTCTTCCTAATGCAAAGTGAGTCTTCCTATTATGGCAGAGATAAGCCAAAGGGAAACCATAAAAGACCCAACACTATCTCAGGTCTAATTGACAACCAAAATGGATGGAATATATAGCAGCAATTCCAGTTTCCCCATTGTCACCAGAGCCAGAATGAATTTGCCCTTGACAGGGGTTGCCTTATGCAGGGACTTGTCCAAGCTAAGAGCTTGGATACTGTATATACTGTATACTGCAAATTGAGACACACTCAATAATGAATTGGAGTTTATAGCTAAGCAGGGAGGTGTGTTGCGCATTTGATATTTCAGTGGTGTTTGAGCAGTCTTGTGGATATGTTGTTTGATTGGACAGTCCAAGTTTAAGTAATTCATTATGGGCTATACATCATAGCAGATGAATGGAATATGTCAGGGGTCGGCAGCCTTTTTGCCTCAGTGGGCCAGATTAATAAGTGGACAGTGGGCCAGATAAATGCCATAAAAAACTTGAAATATGGGAATTATACATTTAAATACATCTAGTTATGTATTGTCTCAAATTAATGAATAATGCATGCTAGAAAATCATTTGTGTTTAAGGTTACCTACCCCTGGCACATGTCATCACACTAGCATGTCATATGGGCGTACCTCGGTTCAAGTAAAACCCAAGTTAGACATGCATTCCAGACTCCTTTGTTTTCCTTTTAATCGGTTCTGGTGTTGCAATACATTACAATGATGTCTAAAGATATACACTTTCTTGTTGTTTTGCCAACTTCCATCTGTAACCATAATCTGAGTTAGCCTTGAAAGAACTGCAGGATCATAACAATAAATCCACCAATCTTTTGCTTTTGACTTGATTGGAATCACTAAAGTGTTCTGCCAGTTCCATTTTATTTATCTGGAATATAGTCTGATTGCTGTACACCTTCTTCAGAGAAACAGTTACACATGAAATGAAGTCTGAAGTCAAAGCTCTTTTGCTTGCCTTTCATCAGCTTTACCAACACATGTTCCTTACTCTTTACAATAACTTCATGACCACCCCAGTCCCACACTTCCACCACTGGCTGCACACGTTCATCATCATGGTTCATTGCTTTGTTAAGGCAATGAAGAGGTGATTATATCCCTGACTGTTTGCTTCCCTGCTCATTTAACCAATAGGTTCAACAACAGTTACTAACAGTTTTTCAAAACACATTTTTTTTCTGGGTGGCACCTGTGAGTTATAAATTAGCCTTTAATGCTTGGAGACCGGAGCAATTCTTCAGGGTGGATCAGCATGGGTTTCATTAACAGACCTCAATTAAAAACAGGAGTAACCTGTCATGATATTTTTGAACCTTGGTTTCATGCCAGATATCTTTGGTTTTATGCCAAATATCTTCAGCATCCTTTTTACCTTTGATTTCCTGCTCCTTTAGGCTCTGGAAGTGAAAACAGGAAAGCGCTTTTTGATTTGAAAGCAAGTGAGTGTGATTAGGAAAACATTACATCTAAAGAGACTGAAAGCTCTAAATATTTTGAATGTTTCAGTAATGTGTGGACCTATAATTATTACATTCTGTAACAATTCAGAAGGACAGAAGACAATTATGCTTTGGCTTGAATTGTAAAACTTCATATTACACAGGCATTCAAGGAGTTTGTGGCATTCTATGAATAAGATGTAGAACATCCAATTTAATAAAGATATGAACTGTGAAAGTATACAGTTTTTAATTAAATAATACAAGTTTTAATAATGATGATACATAATTAAATTTACAGCAACAAAGCAGAGATGGCATTACATGAGTTTTAACCTCGCTAGGCAGTTGTCTCAGAATTGATGACTTGCTACGACTCGGGTTCTGTGGTATCTGAGGTGACAAGTGAGGCAAATCTGATTCCGAAAGACTATTGGAGATGGAGCTGCAGTTGTCTTACAGAACAGGTGGGGATGTGCTCCTTGCGTTACTAATTCTGGGCTTCCATGTACTCTCAATGGATGGGCAGGACACAAAGTTCTCAATACTTTCCCGAATAGTCCTCTTTCACTTTGAGGCCAGCGACTTCTAGAATCAATAAGCTTGTTAAGTACTTCTCCACAAATCTTGTGGCAACATTTCTGTTCACACTGGTGGCTTTGTGCCAGGGGAATGGAGATGTTACGAATGTGCCACAGCTCTGAGGGGCCGAAGGGTGCAGGGTAGCCCCCCACCTTTTTGAGAATCGTAAGATCACTATTGAGTCAGTTCAGGAGACCCAGGAAATGAGAGAAAGACATGCAGAATCCACAAAGAGTTTGGAATGTGTCCTGGCCTCCGAAAGGCGGAACCATTGATACCGGCTATTGTCTCTTGGAGACGGAATCGTGTACTGAATCCTGTAAGATGCATCAAAGCCCCCAGGCAATGAACCGAGGGGGAGGTTGGTGGAGGGATTGCATCATCCCAACCTGATTGACATCTGAGACCCTGTGAATCAGGATAAAAGAGGGTCTGTGGGAACAGCCCTTCAGACGCACCAGAAGAAACGCTAGCGATCCCATAATAGTGAAAGCCGGTGGGAAGGCCACGTGCATCCGTTTCCATTTGCCCCGGAATCGGTGGGCCTTTACCATGGAAGAACGGTTTTTAGCTAACAACGGGGAAATCAACTCCCAATGACTCTCGAAGGATTGACACCATAAAAGGAATGGGCAAGTTTTAACCCGTCTTTCTCTCCAACCAAAAAGCTGCAGCTTGAATGAACTAAAGTGACTTTTATATTTCCATCGGACAATACCTTATCCCCTAGACAACGATAGAGCTATTCCTTATTGATTATTATTATACCCGCGCTTTTAGATTTAGTATTGACGACGTATATTATCTGTATGTTTGCATTGATATTATTTTTGTGTATTTTTATCAATAAATACTGTTAAAAATAGTACCATCCGACTTCAACGGATCTCTCTATCTTTGCTGGTAAGTGACCAAGTTACGGGGTACATAACAGAGATAACATAATGGATAAGCAAATCTGGGGTTTGCTAATACATTAGATCAGAACATTGTTGTACTGCCCACCAAGGTCTGCATAGGGGTGTCAAATCCACTGTGTTCAAGCAGTAATTTCAATCAATCTCTATTAGAAATCACCATCAGTAAAGAAGGATAAGAAACTCCTGGATTATCAAAAACCATACCTCGTCTTCTTCAGGAAAAGAAGTAACTAATTCTTAGCAGGTCTGGCCCAAACACATGCCCAGAACAATCAATATAGTTTACTTCTTAAATGACCTCTGAAATGTTTTGAGGGGAATTACAGACAAAAATTACTGCTGACCCTATCAGCAATGTTAACATCGTGTGAATAAGTAAATAACTGAGAGTTCTTTTTAACTTTATTGATGTTGTGGTGTTCATTTCAGTGCTGCCATAATTTAGCTGCATTAAATTATGTTCATTATTAATTAAGTTCAAAGTTTAATATTCAAATTATGAGGATAAAATAATTTCAATTACGTTCCAGAGTTCAACCATTTTCTTTTACTGTATATCAAGACTCCTGTTGTTGTAATACCACAAAGAGGAAATTCATTTGATCTTGCTGTTAATGCTCTCAGCATCTGTAACTTATTGATTTAAATTTATTATGGGGGCTTATCCAGAGCATTTAAATAAAACTGTACCATAAGCATCATACCCCAAAGGTATTAGCAAAAAGTGTGGATATGAATAACAAGGAGAATCTATACTAATAGAATTCATACTAAAATCAAAAGTGATATTATAAAAAGATAAATAATATACTGCAGCAGCAGCTCGAAGAAACCAATGCCATGCTACTGGCAACCGAGCAAGGGTTGTTATCCTATATCCAATAACTGATCATTGATCCAATAGTAATGTTCCACAAAGTCAAATAAATGGAATTGACCCTTTATTTGCAACAAGCGAAACATACAATCTCAAAATAATGAAACTTACAAAAGTAAAACTAGTAATATCATATCTAAAGCAGACTTAAGCAAAGTTAAGGATAATTAAACATTGTTAAATGAAGTTAAACGATCAACAAAAGTTAAGGCACCTAGAGGTTCTCAGCTCTAAATTGCCCAGAACAAACCATGAAGACATAAGCTAAACCCTTCCATTTTACAATACCACCCCACCCCTACCCACATGACTAGTCACCACAATAAGCATAAAATGTGCAACACAGAATAGAATGCAGATAGGGAACAGATGCATGGCTCCTACATGTACAACACAAAGTAGTTTATTTACTGTATACATAAAAACCATGCCCATTATCCTCAGGGCATCAGACAGACACAGAAGCTTTGCTGAAATATTTTTCCAAAACTTTTCTTTATAAAATTGTTAGCTCATGCCATTATTTATGAGCATTGGGTGCTTACTGATTTTGGCTGGTAGGAAACAAAAACGATGCAAAACAATTAGATGATGCCCAGTGTCTCAAACTTATATCAATAGATAGCTGAAATAAGAATTGATTCCACACCACTTCAATCTCAAGCAGCCCAAAATGTTTTATGTCAGTTCTTTAGAAAACTTTAAAAATATGCCATTAGTAGACTGAACATGAGTTTAGGAAGGGAAGACAAATCATGAGAATCAAGAGTGTGATTGAAGACAAGAGACCACAAGAAATTTTATTTATGAGCACTGGGAGACTTATGAAATGGAAAAATGTGGCAATGTTTGTGGTAGGAGCATAAGTTGGACAAAGGCAACTGAAAGCACTGATCATGAAAAGGTCACAGGAGAATGCACAGAGGGGTAGAGATGCTTTTTCCAGGGATGAAGAATATTAAAGAAAAGAATAATTGGTACCATCATTATCAGCATCATCATCATTATGTGCCACGTCGTATGAGGTAGCTGATCATGATCTTTGACTGTGATTGTTCTTGGCAAATTCTACATAAGTGGTTTGCCATTGCCTTCTTTTAGGCAGTTTCTTTACAAGACAGGCGACCCCAGCCATTATCAATTCTCTTCAGAGATGGACGATCTAGCATCATTGGTCACCTTACCAGGACTTGTAATATGTACCAGCTGTTCATGCGACCATCCACCACCAGCTCCCATGGGCCTTCACATGACCCTGATTGAGCCGGTGAAACTGGAACTACACTTTCCCCAAGGGTGACCTGCAGTACAGGGGGGGAAGGAGTGTCTACACCTCCTTTGGTAGAGACGTATTTCCACCCCGCTACCTGAAGAACTGGTATACCCATGTTCATTTATTTTTACTTGTAGATACAGCACAATTTTATGTTTTTCTGGCCTTAAGAATCTGCGCTGCCCAATTACACCCATGTGACCAATTAACTTACTAATCCATACTGCCTGAATCCACTTCTACACTAGTAATGCATTCCAGCCACCAATCACTCTCTGCGTAAAAAAACTTGCTCTGCAAGTTGCTTTGAAATTTCCCTCCTCAAACCTTAAAAGCAAGTCCTCTTACTTTGAGGTAAAGGCAAGATGGTGGTGCATAAGGTCATAGCAGCCATTCAGGGTCCTACCAAAAGTGCAATTATACAGCCTTTACATCATTTTCATGCTCACAAGACACTGATGGCTATCAAGAACATCAGGCACGGCAGGTCTACCCCACTAGTGAGTTGCTCGAGTGGAGTGAGCTGGACTGGTCTGGACCATGTTGTTTCCGCAACTGGAAGTCATTGGGGTTAGTGGGCAAAGTGGTGTGGAGTCTAACAAATGAAGCAAGTGATTGTTTTTAAAGCTCAAGTTTGAAGTAAATTTATTATCAAAGTATATACGTGTCACCATAAACAACAATGAGATTCAATTTTTTGTGGCCATTCATAGTAAGTTCAAGAAAAACAATCGAATCAATGAAAGACCTCACTCAACAGGGTGGTCAAAAACCAAAGTGCAATAAAACCCCAAAAAACTGTGCAAATACAGTAAGAGAGAAAGAGATAAATAAATAATAATAAGTCAGATAAAACTTCAAAGGATTTCCTTTCATCAATGCAAACAGGATTCAGTACTCCATGCAAGCTTATGCCGTTCTGATAAGAACTTAAATAGGAGCACAACCCAGAAAAATGAAGACATTACCACTGTTGACGAAGGAAGTTAACCAATGGAAGAGCACTGCCCTCCAGGGAAGGCATCCCCATGATTTGAGCAGACTAGATGTGGGCGAGGAAGCAATGAACATCGTGCTCAGAGTTGGGAGACCTCTCCCCAGAAACAGAAGGCAATATAGGACCAGGTGGTTAACACAAAAAATATCAGAAATACATAATACTTGATCAACAAGTTTGAGATGGTAAATGTAGAAAATGCCAAGAAAAAACAGAAATAATCCAAAACTTTACAGGATCCTGTAGCAGTTTAACACTATCTGATTACATGCACAGGTACAATCAAGTGACAAACATCTTTCATCAAAATCTTGTTTTAAAATACAAACTCATTAATGAAATCATGCCTTGCTATAAACAGAAGCTTGATCCAGCTTTAGAGTCAGAAAACCATAAATTATATTATGACCGATCAGTTATTACACTTAGGACAATCCATAAAAACTGTCTGGATATAATAATACAGGATAAACAAGCAACAGCGACCTATTTAATAAATAGATTTTATAGCCATTCCAAACACACAGAACTTAAAGAAATCAATAAGTGAAGAACACCAGAAATACACTGATTCAAAAGAGGAAAAGTGTAAAACTTTGGAACATAACAAGATACACGTTGTCCTGATAGTAATATTTACAACTGATGTCTTCTTAAAGGCACTGCACAATAGCATTAAACAATTACACAGCAATATGTATGTAATTCCTCAGAAAGCCACAATACTAAATACCACTAGAATAGTCTGAAAGTTCCCAGCAATTGAGAAATGAGTGGCTTGGGTATGCCTGAACCACAGGTATTACCAGCTTAATCTGAGAAAAAAAAATTAATAATAATAAACAAATGAGCGTGCTTGAGCTGCAAAAAAAATTAACAAGTAATAAATAAACAATAAATATCGAGACCATGAGATGAAGAGTTCTTGAAAATGAATCCATATATTGTGGGAACAGTTCAGTGATGGGATGGAGAGAGTGAAGTTGAGTGAAGTTATCCCATCTGGTTCAGGAGCCTGATTGTTGAGAGTCATAACTGTTCCCGAATCTGATGGTGCAGACCTGAGGCTCCTGTACCTTCTTCCTGATGGCAGCAGCAATAAGGCAGTGTGAGCGAGATAGGAGGAATCTTTGACGGTGGATGCTGCTTTCCTGCGACAGCGATCTCTCCAGATGTGCTTTACCTATCATGGACTGTGCTGTATTCAGTACTTTTTGTAGGCTTTTCTATAGAAGGGTATTGGTGTTTCCATACCAAGCTGTGATGTAACCAGTCAATATACTCTATACCACATACCTATAGAGGTTTGTCCAAGTTTTAGGTAACAGCTGAATTTTTGCAAACTTCTAAGAAAGTAGAGGCACTGCCATGCTTTGCGATCATGTAATGGTAAGACTCTGTTGGACATTGGTAATGGAGAATGCTGCAATCTTGTGCACCAGTTCATTGGTGAGACTGATGGCAGGGGAGCTGCACAGTCTCAGTTGCAGCATGGACTGGGCCTGCCTGCTGCAGCCACCCAGGGAGAGAGCGGAGACTCAGCGGTCACACTGGAATCCATGCTGGCTGGGGCTGGTCACTTTTGTCACTACGGCCCTTGAGTGTTCATGTGGTGGAAGACAAGCAGGACAGCTGTGTGCTGGCATTTCCCAACAACATCCAGGCACCATTAACCTACAGTCACTAAGGCTACATTATACTTCTTGTGAATGACTGTATATTGACTGCTATCTGCTGTAAGTGCTTTAAGTCCTGTACTGTGTATAACTGTCGGTACTGTGTTTTACACCTTGGCTCAGGAGAAACCTTGTTTCATTTGACTACATTTATGGGTGTTAATGCATGCTTGAACTTGAAGATTCTGTCAATCTATCAGGGACTCTTATAAATTTAAAAGCCTCTATTAGGTCTCCCATCAGCTTCCTACTGACATGAGGCTCACTAGCCAATCGTTACCTATATTATCCCTATTTCTTTTCTTTAACAACATTTGCTACTCTCCAGTCTGCCAGGATCTAGCCTGTTGCCAGTGAGGACACAAAGAACACTGTCAAAGCCCCAGCAATCTCCTCACTTTCTTCTTATAATATTCTAAGATATATGCCATCATGCCCAGCGAACTTATCCACATTATAGCTTTTCAGAAGTCTCAGCACTCCATCCTCCTTAATCTCAAGATACACAGCACATTAGCATGCCCCAGTTACACTGCTTGCTGTCTGAAGTGGCATGCGTCCACTCTCCTAGGGGGAATCACCAGGAAAACAGCATGATTCAGCTTACATCAACAATATCATTACAGCAGCCATTCAATTGGGAGGGATTATACAAAAAGGTCAAACTAACCCCAAGTATTTGTATACATTAATTATTGTGACCTGAACATGTACATTAGATTCTGATGTCACCTAGCACATTTATTACTTCTCCATATATTTAATATATATTATTATTTTGAAGCTGTGTTCACAACCAGCAGACCTCTTGATCCTATGGCTAACGCAACTAGGCACAACAATTAAGTACAAGAAGAGATACAAACTGTTTGTCTCTGCTAATATTGAACTAAATTCTGCCCCCAAAAGGCAAATTGCACCAAACATTGTCACTGCATATGCTGTATATTGTCTTGAGTGATACTGTACATGTTGAGTGATAACTTCACTCAACTAATTCCATAACTATGGACTCACTTTCAAAGACTATAACTCATATCCTTGATATTTATTGCTTATTTATTTATTATTATGATTCTGTTTCATTTCTCTCCCTTTGCATTTGCACAGTTTGTTGTCTTTTGTACATTCGTAGAGAGCCTGTCTTTGTTGCGTGTGGTTTCTCATTGATTTCATTGTGTTTCTTTTTATTTACTGTGAATGCCTGGATGAAAATGAATCCAATGGTAGTATATGGTGACACGTACGTACTCCGATAATATATTTTACTTTAAACTTTGAACTTAGAACATGTCCAGAAAAGGGAAAATGCTATATGCCTTCTTGATCACCTTGGCACAAGTATATAAAATTATGAGGACTACACAGTGTCACTATTCCAATGGAGGAGTGCATAAAACAAGGAGGTAGAGAGAGGAAGTAGGAGGGAGGATGCTCAAGAAGAATCTGAGGAGTAAACTCTTCACACAGCTCTGGAATGAGCTACCAAATGAGGCAGTGGACGCAGCAACAGTAATAATATTTAAGACAGGTACTTGAAGAGCAAAGCACAGAGGCACATGGAATTAATACAGACAAGTAACATTAGTATAGATAGGTGGCATCGTTGTGGCCAAAGGGCCGTTTTCTAAATTCTACAGCTCACTGACTCTATGACACCAGAAAAGGATATTGATAGACTTATGGATATTTCATCCCTTTATGTGGTGATAATGCTTTATATTTGCTTGGAATCAAAAGGGAATGTGTTATTTTCATTGTCATGAGAAGTGAAATCAAGAACTCTCTGCAAATTATTATCTGCAAGTGTTGTCACTTTGTTGTTGACTGGGCCACTATCTGTTAGTTTCTTACATCAGCACTGAGGTTGCATTAACCTAATTAGGATCTATTTAAAGACAAATCATCTGTGAAGGTCAGGAAAATCTACCTCCAGGACTATTACCCAGTACACTTCCATCTTTACCTCAGCTCCTCTGCCGCTGAGAAATTCCCCAATGTCTTCTACCTTTGTTAGTTTTGTTGTCCTGTCATATCCCACCAAAACCTGTCCTGACTTATCCACCAAAACCTGTCCTGACTTATCCACCAAAACCTGTCCTGACTTATCCACCAAAACCTATCCTGACTTATCCACCAAAACCTGTCCTGACTTATCCACCAAAACCTGTCTGACTTATCCACCAAAACCTGTCCTGACTTATCCACCAAAACCTGTCCTGACTTATCCACCAAAACCTGTCCTGACTTATCCACCAAAACCTGTCCTGACTTATCCACCAAAACCTGTCCTGACTTATCCACCAAAACCTGTCTGACTTATCCACCAAAACCTGTCTGACTTATCCACCAAAACCTGTCCTGACTTATCCCACCAAAACCTGTCCTGACTTATCCACCAAAACCTGTCTGACTTATCCACCAAAACCTGTCTGACTTATCCACCAAAACCTGTCCTGACTTATCCACCAAAACCTGTCTGACTTATCCACCAAAACCTGTCCTGACTTATCCACCAAAACCTGTCCTGACTTATCCCACCAAAACCTGTCTGACTTATCCACCAAAACCTGTCCTGACTTATCCACCAAAACCTGTCCTGACTTATCCACCAAAACCTATCCTGACTTATCCACCAAAACCTGTCCTGACTTATCCACCAAAACCTGTCCTGACTTATCCACCAAAACCTGTCCTGACTTATCCCACCAAAACCTGTCTGACTTATCCACCAAAACCTGTCCTGACTTATCCACCAAAACCTGTCCTGACTTATCCACCAAAACCTGTCTGACTTATCCACCAAAACCTATCCTGACTTATCCACCAAAACCTGTCCTGACTTATCCACCAAAACCTGTCTGACTTATCCACCAAAACCTGTCCTGACTTATCCACCAAAACCTATCCTGACTTATCCCACCAAAACCTGTCCTGACTTATCCCACCAAAACCTGTCCTGACTTATCCACCAAAACCTGTTTTGAACGGAAACTCATTACAAACTGGGCACTTGGGTTTATGACCACACACACACCTATTACAGCCTCCAGTCTCAGACTCCAAACATGGCAATGGCAATTTCTACCTCCCCTCAAATATTCAAACAGCTCTGCCCTGATAGATCCAACAGCTTAGCCTGTGCTTGCCCCACAAAACCTGTTTCTTATCTTGAATCTGTTTTTTCTCCTGTTAGCTAGCCCCTTCCCATTCACATCCAACACACCTCTGACACTCTTCAACACCTTGGCATTTCTTGTTTCTGGGTCCCATTGTCCCCCTTTCATCATGGGTGCCCAACCCCTCTAAACTTCCATCCTATACCAGGAGGGTGTGAGGGCCCTTGACTTCTTCCTTGGCCACAGGGCCAACCAGTCCCCATCAATCACCCAGCTTCTTTTGCTTGCCGAATCTTATTCTTACAATAAACAACTTCTCCTTTAACTCCACTCATTTACTCCACATTCCAGCTGGCACCATGCCCATCTATTATTGCTTGTTTAAGTGCTAATCGTGTCTTTTGCCTCATTTCTTTTTCCATTATGGTGAAGTCTGTAATGGTGCCGATTCCCACTCTTGTGCAGCATGAGGAAATTTCATGTAATTTCGTGTCAATCTCCACCCCGTTCTCACTTCCACATGGCTCACCTCTGACTCCATCTTTCCCTTTCATGAAGTATTCTGAGAAATAGTTTAGTTACCAATATCCATTATAATCCATCTCTCTCACAGCCATCCTGACTACAGCTCCATTCTCCACCTCCTTTATATTTCCCCTGATGACATTCTTCCATGCCAGTTCACTTGATGTCCCCTTCCTCTCTACCATGATCAACAGGTTTTCAGCTGCTTCTCTGTGATTTTTCTCAATTCTATTCTCATTCGCTCTCCTCTAGCCATGGTAAAGATAGGGTTCCCATCATCCTCAGCTCAGCCAATGTGCTGCCCAATGTAAGATGGAGTAATAGCCCTCATTTTCTGTCTGAGTCTGTTGCAACCCTTGTTATTGTTATCCTGCTAGACATCCCTATGTTTTCTTCGGCCCTCCCTGCCTTTAACTTGTATTCTCACTTTTCAGTTGACATGAAGGGTTTTTGACTCCAAACATAGACTCTGCTTCTCTCACCGCTGATGCTGTCCAACCTGCTGAGTGTTTCCAGCATTCTCTCTTTTTGTTCAGGATTACAGCTACTTGAAATTTTTGACGATCTTGTCCAAATACCTTCTCTTAAATCTAACAATCTCTCCAACAAGGCCTGAGCTCTCTGCTCTGCTTTCATTTCCAGTTCTGAACATTTACATCCCCCAACTTCCATCACACCAACACTGATACAAATATCAACTCCCTTGTCCATTCGTTCCCCCCCCCCCCCCCCATCCCTTCCCACCGATCTCTGTCCTGGCACTTATCCTTGTAAGCGGAACAAGTGCTACACCTGCCCTTACACTTCCTCCCTCACCACCATTCAGGGCCCCAGACAGTCCTTCCAGGTGAGGTGACACTTCACCTGTGAGTCGACTGGTGTGGTATACTGCGTCCGGTGCTCCAGGTGTGGCCTTTTATATATTGGTGAGACCCGACGCAGACTGGGAGACTGTTTCGCTGAACACCTACTTTCTGCCCACCATTGAAAGCAGGATCTCCCAGTGGCCACACATTTTAATTCCACATCCCATTCCCATTTTGATATGTCTATCTATGGCCTCCTCTACTGTCAAGATGAAGCCACATTCAGATTGGAGGAACAACACCTTATATACCAGCTGGGTAGCCTCCAACCTGATGGCATGAACATTGGCTTCTCAAACTTCCGTTAATGCCCCTCCTCCCCTTCTTACCCCATCCCTGATATATTCAGTTATTTCCCCCTCCTCTTTTTTTCTCTCCATCTGCCCATCACTCTGCCTGTACTCCTTCTCCCTCTGGTGCTCCCCTCCCCCTTTCTTTCTCCCTAGGCCTCCCGTCCCATGATCCTTCCCTTTCTCCAGATCTGTATCCCTTTTGCCAATCACTTTTCTGGCTCTCAGCTTCACCCCACCTCCTCCAGTCTTCTCCTATCATTTCGCATTTCCCTCTCCCCCTCCTATTTTCAAATCTCTTACTATCTTTCCTTTGAAGTTAGTCCTGACGAAGGGTCTCGGCCCGAAATGTCGTCAGTGCTTCTCCCTATAGAAGCTGCCTGACCTGCTGCGTTCCACCAGTATTTTGTGTGTGTTGGTGGGATTTTATTGTTGTTTGCAATAGTTTTTTTTAGAATTGCCACTACCATGTTGGTTTTGTATATTTTGTTTTAGTTATTTTCATACTGCATAAGTAAAAAAGGGCGTGGTCTGAAGTTAAACTGAGATTTCAATGGCAGGAACTGTTGTTTAAAATTTATCTTGTCATTTTTATATTGATACCCTCTTTCTGCAATAAAACATTTAAAACTGGTAAAGGAATTTAAGATCCGTAAAAGTATTTGTTGTCCTGCGTGTGTATTTTTCCCCAGGCTACAAAATTAAAATATGTTTGGTTTTTGTATCTTTCTGCTCCTTGAAGACAGCCTGTAAGGTTGTAATGTGAAAAGGTATGACCTCAGCAAAACAAAACACTATATCCTGGAAATTCATTTGCACAGTGTTGTGTTATCAGTGTTACAATTGAAAAGCAAATTCTCTGTGAGAGTAATATTTCCCTTTAGGCGAAATTAGGAAATGTTGGCATGGTTATTTGGCAAAATCAGATAATTTTATTAAAACATAAATATCTCTGAGAAGGACTGACAGGGTACACAGAGATATGATGTTTCTTAAGCTGGAGACTAATTCCAAGATAAATATCGGCCATTTGGAACTGAGGTGAGCAGAATTACTTTTCACTGATGTTTCACTTCACTAGAATTTTCTATCTCTGAGTGATTCCACATGATTAGTCAACAAATATATTCAAGGCACTGACTGAAAATCCTCAGAAAACCTAAGGATTAAGGTAATATCAGACAGAAAAGTGGAATTGAAGCAGAGGATCAGTAAATATCTTATTGAAAGAAGCAGCAGGATAAAGTGGTCACATGGTCTACTTCCAAATTTTTTTTTCATTTTACTCTTCTGTCACCAAACTACTATGGAGTATTTCTTAAGAGGACAGGCTGAGCAAACAAGGGCTTTTCTCTTTGGAAAGAAGGAGAATGACAGGTGACCTGACAGAGGTGTACAAGAGAAGAGACAGAGACTTCTTCCCTAGGCAAAAACGACTAACACGATGGGGCATAATTTTAATGTGATTAGAGGAATGTACAGGGGTGATGTCAGAGGAAGTTCTTTTTTAAACATTGAGTGGTAAATATGTGGAAGGTGTTGCCAGCGGTTAAGGAAGAGGCAAATACATTAGGGCATTTAGGAGATTCTTAGACAGACACATGGATGGTATAAAAATGGAGGGCTATATTGAGGAGGAATAGATTTGATTAATCTTGGTGTAGGTTATAAGGTCAGCACAACATCGTGGGCTGAAGGGCCTGTACTATGCTGTAATGTTCTATGCTCTGTGAAAATATCCAGCCCATGATGATAACATCAGACCTAAGGTTCCCGTCCATCTTGAAATTGAGCTAAAGTATGCCGATAATGTTTGTGTGCACATGGGGATTGACCTCCAAGCCATTGCTAACTTGCTCACTGAAGCATTTGGGCCTCATACTCATTTTCCGTCAGAGAAGGCTGCTCTACTGTATCACATCACCCACTGAAAATACACATGCAGGGCAAGACCCTAGATAGTATGGATTGCTTTCCATATCCCTGAAAAAATCTCTCAATGAAGGCAGATATTAGTGAGGAAATTCACCACTACTTTCAATGCACTAACAAAACCTTTGGTCAGTTGAGGAAAAGAGTATTTGAAGATCAAGACCTCAGTCCTGAGACAAAACAGTGATCCTTGCCTTCCTTTTTGCTTTTGAACACGATAAGTGTTGGCCATACACTCATACTGGGCATTGATGTTATGCTCCTCAAGGTACTGGGAAGCTATCTCCCAATCAAATGGAAATTACTCAAGGTCATCTTCTCTGGGGAGACCATGCTGTCTGTGCACCTGACATTAGCCTAGCAAACTGAATTCTTATTCCAAGCTCCGCTCTAGGTCCAACCACATATCCACCTCAGCTAGGAAAGATCACAAGACTCTCTACTTCCTCAGGAGGCTGAAGAAATTTGGCATGTCCTGATCAACTCTTACCAACTGTTATCAATGCACCATAAAAAGTATCCTATCTAGATGCAGAATGGCTTGGTATAGCAATAGTTCCACTCGTCACTTCAAGGAATTAGAGAGAGTGGTAGACCCAGCTCAGCACATCATGGAAACCTCCTCCTTTCTATGGACTCTAGCTATACCTTTTGCTGCCTCAGTAAAGTAGCTAACATAATCAAAGACCCTATCCACCTTGTATGTTCTCTCTTCCCCCCTCTTCCACTGGGCAGAAGATATAAAAGATTGAATGCACATACAACAGGCTCAAGGGTAGCTTCTATCCCACTCTTATAAGACTATGACAGAGCTCCCTAGTACAAGATGTTGGTCTCATGACCTTACAGTTTACTTCATTATGATCTTGCACTTTTTTGTTTGCCTGCAGATGTACCTTCTTGGGACGAAGGGCCTGTAATGTGCTGTACTATTCTATGTTCTTTGTAGCTATGGAGCTTTATTCTGTATTGTCACTGTTTGACCTTGTTCAATCGTGATGCACTGTTTAATGATCTGATCAGTATGAACAATATGTAAAACAAAGCAACACACACCAAATGCTGGAGGAACTCAGCAGGCCAGACAGCATCTGTGGAAAGGTGTAAACAGTCAATGTTTCGGGCCGTGACCTTTCATCAGTCCTGAATAAGGGTCTCGGCCTGAAATGTCATCTGTTTGCTCAGGCCCAGGCCTGAGGAGTTCCTCCAGCATTTTCTGTGTTGCTTTGCATCTTCAGCCTCTGCAGGTCTTCTCAAGTACATAAGGCATGCTTTTCAGTGTATCTCAGTCACCGTTCCCTTAAGCTGCCTGGCTGCACGGCCACGGTGTAACTGAAATGTTCCCACGCACATAGCCGTTGTCGCAGCACAGCTGGAAGCTTCTTTTACCTAATATTTTATTAAAGTACCATGCAGATTTCAGGCCATGTAGAAACTTCCTACTTGGAGCAATGCTTGGGCCATGCAGATGTAAAAAAAATTAGAGGGAACATTGATCTCAGTAGAAGTGACAATAATAAAGCAACATCAAAAGACGCAAGTCATTGTCAATTGGACAGTACAAAGGTACATCAGTGTGCTCAAAGCCATCTTGGAAACTTACAACAACCATGATGTCTTCTGGGAATCCCGGGCCCATGATGGAGAGCATCCTGACAGGCTGCATAACTGTTAGTGTAGGGAGGGGAGGGGAAGGGGATACTGCAGAGGACCGAAAGAAACTGCAGAGGGTTGTAAATTTAGCTGGGTCCATCTTGGGTACTAGCCCACAAAGTACCCAGAACATCTTCAAGGAGCGGTGCCTCAGAAAAGTAGAGAACATTATTAAGGACCTCCAGCGTTCAGGGCATGCCCTTTTCTCACTGTTACCATCAGGTAGGAGGTATTCAGTGATTCAGGAACAGCTTCTTCCCCTCTGCCATCTGATTCCTAAATGAACATTGAAGCCATGAATTCTACCTCACTTTTTTAATATATATTTTTTTCTGTTTTTGCATGATTTTTAATCTATTCATGTACATACACTGTAATTGTTTTACATTTGTTAATTTTTCTTCTAGATTATGTATTGCTTTGAACTGTTGCTGCTAAGTTAACAAATTTCACGACACATGCCGGTGATAATAAAGCTGATTCTGGTGTTGGCTCAAAGTGGAGAGGGGACATATAGCATGTTACCGAGTTCGTCCGATCCATGCACTGGGGACAAAGAAGCCCAGTGTAAGCAACAGAAGCAGAGCACTTCATAGTCACCCACAGCCCCCATTCACCCATGCCATCGTGCCCCAGCTCTGTAGGTGTGCTTTCCACATCAGACACCACATCTTCAAAACTGCAATGGAAACAAATTAAGGGAAGAAGAGAGAAATTTTGAAGAAAACATAATGGAGAAGAGAGCCCAGCTATTGGGTGCAATTTCTCAGATGGGGTGAAGTGCACTGCTCAGATAGTGAACCAAGGGCTGCACTACAATAGGTGCCTGGCAATCATGTCTAGGGGATGATCAGGGACATTGACAAATGCACATGAGGGAGGCAATTGGAGTTACAGATGAAGGTCTAGGATCCATGTGAAGAGGCAGGGCCCAAGTATTGGTGGGTGAGAGGATTTGCTGAGGATTTTGTGTCAATGAGAACTCATTGGCAGTGGCAGAGGCTGTGAGCAGGAGGAATGGCTTAAGAAAGCATTAGTCAGTAAATAAAGTTACCTTAGGTTTTACTTCAGCCAATCCCTAATGCTCAGGTAGGATCTGCCCAATGGTCAGTCTATCTATCCTTGCATCACGTGAACATAGTTGCCCAAGAATATTCCATGGGTAATGATGTTACACTTCACAACGATGCATGCCTGGTGGAATTTCCAGATGAGCAAAATGTAATGTGGAAAGGATTAGAATTTTTTTCCTTCTTGGAAAAGGAATTTGATTTTCATACGTATATTGTTATAAAAACAGAATTTCTAGACTTCTGACATAGAAATCATAGAAAAGAAATGCCTGTGGCATTGAGGGAAGATGAGAGGGAGGATACATACCTATTAATTTAGTGGTGATTCAATATTTACTTATTGAAACCAGCGGGGTATCTGTTGCATTTCCTCTTTCCTCAGATGTGGCGTATTCTCTCTTTCCTCAATCCATTCTTCCTACTCTCTGGCATCAAATCATTCAGTTCCTCTTTTCCATCACCATCTTCAGCATCAGGGATGTTTCACCGCGGTGTGACACTATGCAAACGTGCTAATTGAAGATTCTTTAAAGCACTCACTGGGCTTCATTTGATTAGGGCTTTGAGATCTTTCCGTTCTGCTTTCAATTATAACTTGTAGTGGCATGAGCTTTACTTATCTCATTGGGCCATTCCTAATGGCATCAGAATCAGGCTTAATATCACTGGCATATGGCATGAAATTTGTTATGTTGCAGCAACAGTACATTGCAATACATAATAATGTTTTTAAAAGTATAAATTACAATAAGAAATATATATATAAATTAAATTAAGTAGTGCAAAAAGAGAGCAAAAAGTAGTGATGTAGTGTTGGTGGGTTCATTGTCCATTCAGAAATATGATGGTGGGCGGGGGGTGGTATCAAAGCTGTTCTTGAAATGTTGAATGATTGTCTTCAGGATGCTGTACCTCCTCCTTGATAGTAGCGATGAGGAGGAAACAAATCATGGGTGAGGGAGGTCCTTAATGTCGTCTTCTTGAGGCATTGCCTTTTGAAGGTGCTCTTGATGCTGGGAGGCTAGTGCCCATGATGGAGCTGGGAGAGTTTGCAACTTTCTACAGCGATCCTGTGCACTGGCCTCTCCATTGCCGACTGTGGTTCAACCTGTTAGAATGCTCACCGCGGCACACCTGTGGAAATTTGTGAGAGTCTCTGGTGACGTACCGAGTCTCCTCAAGCTCCTAGTGAAATATAGCCCCTATCATGTCTTCTTTGCAATTGCATCAATTGGCCCAGTATAGATCTTCAGAGATGTTGATACTCAGGAGCTTGAAACTGCTCACCCTTTCCACTGCTGATCCCTCAATGAGGACTGGGGTGTGTTCCCTTGACTTCCCCTTCCTGAAGTCCTCGGTCTTACTGACATTGAGTGTAAGGTTGTTGTTGCAGCAGCACCACTCAACCAGTTGACCTATCTTGCCCCAGTACTCCTCGCCACCACTTCAAATTCTGCCAATAATAGTTGAGTCATCAGCAAATTTATAGGTGGCATTTGAGCTGTGCCTGGCCACACAGTCTTGGGTGTAGGGCAGGGGTCGGCAACCTTTACCACTGAAAGAGCCATATGGACCCGCTTCCCACAGAAAAGAAAACACTGGGAGCCACAACACCTGTTTGACATTTAAAATGAAATAACACTGCATACAACGTTTTTTTTTGCCTTTATGCTATGTATAAACAAACTATAATGTGTTGCATTTATGAAATCGATGAACTCCTGCAGAGCAAATGAAATTACATTTCTGCATGCAACAAAAACATTTTGAACTCAGAAAAAAAGACATTGGGTTGAAGGTTACTGCATCGTTAGCCTACCTTGGATAAAAAAATTGAAAGAAATCGCGCACTGGCGGGTGTCAGGCATTGGCAGTGGTGATGTATATTAATAGCGATAAAAACACGTTGTAGCGGTGTGCTACACGCAGCGCTAAAATAACGACACTGAATGGGTAAACTGCAGTCAAAGATAACTTTATTCGAACTACACAGCCTTGCTTTTAAGCCTCTCTCAACTTGCCCCCCGTGGGCGCGGATGCTCCAAAAGACACGTACGCACAAACCCCCGTAGGTTATCTCCCTTAGCCGGAACGCTGGCTAATTGTGAGCCGGTTCGGAAGTGCCAGGAAATGGGTCGCCACAACGTTTTATTTAGATTGTACAAGATCACCATAATCTTCAAATTTAGAATTACATTTCAAAAACTAACAAACTAACATTAAATACATTTTAATTAAATACTCATCATTTATTTTCCAAAGCCACAGGGAGCCGCAGCACTGAGATGAAAGAGTTGCATGCGGCTCCGGAGCCGCAGGTTGCCGACCCCTGGTGTAGGGAGAGTAGAGCAGTGGGCTACGCCTGCAAACTTGCGGTGTGCCAGTGTTGAATGTTAGCAAGAGGAGAATTTATTTGCACTGACTGTGGTCTCGCAGCGAGGAAGCCACGGATCCAGCTGCAGAAAGAGCTCTGGAGGCCCGGGTTTGTGGAGCTTATTGATTGGAACTGAGGTTATGACTGTGCTGAACACTGAGCTGTAATCAATAAACTGTTGTACAACTATAGTGGCATTAAAACTATAACACTTGTTCGGGTGGATTGTACAGACTGCCCAGTGAAGCGTGCATCTGGATGGAACAGTACTCCATGCAGAATTAGGCAACCTGTGGTGACTCTAGCAATCACCCGTAGACACCAGCCTCATCAAGCATAAGTAAAACACCTCTAATCTGTCAGTAGCCGATGATTCTTCAGTGCCAGTCGATTCCCCCAGTTGCTGCTGATTGCATGGAACATTAAACAAGGCTGTTTCCTGTAGCGGAAGAGTGGCAGTGCTGCTGTCCAATCAGCAGTATATGTTGACTGACCCCACAATCTCGATAATCTACATGCTTCAGCCAGCCAATCGGTGCACACACAGTAGTGCTGGCATCTCTAGTGTCACTCGCTACACAAATTTGCACATGCTTTGCGAACACTATGTTGGGACAATGGACAAGCTGAGGGGGCAGAGTGGTGCAGCTGGTAGCCCTGCTGCCTCTCAGCTTGAGGACTGGGTTCAATACTGATTTCAGCTGTTGCCTGTTTGGGGTTTGCCTTTCCTGTGACTGCACGGGTTTCCCTCTCCCAGTCGTTCTGGTCTCCTCCCACATTCCAAAGTTCATCGGCCACTGTAAATCTCACTTTAGTAGGTGAGCGGGATAAAGTTTGGGGGCAAAGTCGTTGTGGAGAGTATAAGAGAGAATAAAACGTGGATTAATGTCGGATCAGTATGAGGAGGTGGCTTTAGGAGCCCGTGACTCTGAAGCATAGGATGCTGAAACGAGCCCAGGTAGTCATTCGGTTTGCCCCAGCCCATCGCGCCCATATTTTCATCGCTGTCGAAAAATTGTTGTTATCATGTAACATTGCTTGTATGTTTTTGCAAGATATGTTAGAATAAAAAAAGCAACCTTTCCATTTTTCTAAGCAGCAGGCATAAATAAGTTTTCATTCATGTAGTCTTATATGTGTTCTAATTATTGACTACTTAGGAGTACAGCCTCTGAGTAATTCGTACTGAAAGAGAATGTCTTAGCACTGACAAATTTCTCAGTGTACAGAATATTTCTGATTCCTTACAGTCCATAAATGCAAGGTCAAACAAAAATGTTACTAATAGTAGAGTTTAATGCCTGTTGCTTCAGTCATTTTAAGGAAATTCAGTAAGAGTATAGTCTCCGCTATAAAAACTAAGTGTTTCAGAAGCCTTTGACTGAATTTTCTATTGTGTTTGATATGAATTATCTATTACATCCAATTTGGCAATTTATTCCTGCCTTCTAATAAATGGCCATTGGAAATAACTTCACCCAGCTGATGTATTTCCAATTTATTTAAAGGAAATATCGCAGTGAAATATATTTGAAAATAAATACATGGTTGAACTTTTGAATTATGTTCATTTTGAAAAGAAAATTCATATAATATCTCTTCACCACTGTTCTGTCAAGTTGCATTATCACAAAATTATTATAATGAAAATGTTCTGACATCAATGCAACTAGAAAATGCAAAAAAAACTGGCCTGACACACAGAAAGACACCAATTGTAAATTACTTTATGTACAGATCTCTGGATGTGATATTTCAAACTACTTCTCGACTAAAAAAATCACTATTATAGTAATCACTGTAAACTAGTGAAACCCACTGGTTTCCTTGGCTTTGTACGTCTGGGGAAAACACTCTCCGGACCCGCCAAACTGGTGACACTGAGGTGGCTCTCCCACACCAAACCCTGATTTATGTGGATGCTGTGTAATTTATATCCTGCTACGGATTAGTACCACAAAATAACAGACAGTACACCGTATACGATTGAAGGAATTATGTTTATGAATCTTAACTAAAAGTATGTGACGAGCAAGAGGATAAGACATGAGAGAATAGGACCAATCAAGTGTTACAGTGGAAAAGTGTGTATGGAACTGAAGGAGATAGCAGAGGTACTTAATGAGTACTTTGCTTCAGTATTCACTATGGAAAAGGATCTTGGTGATTGTAGGGATGACTTACAGTGGACTGAAAAATTTGAGCATGTATATATTAAAGAAGAGTTTATGCTGGAGCTTTTGGAAAGCATCAAGTTGGAGAAGTCACCGGGACTGGATGAGATGTACCCCAGGCTACTGTGGGAGATGAGGGAGGAGATTGCTGAGCCTCTGGTGATGATCTTTGTATCATCAATATGGGTTGGGAGAGGTTCTGGAGGATTAGACGGTTGCAGATGTTGTTCCCTTATTCAAGAAAGGGAGTAGAGATAGCCCAGGAAATTATAGATCAGTAAGTCTTACTTCAGTGGTTGGTAACTTGATGGAGAAGATCCTGAGAGGCAGGATTTATGAACATTTGGAGAGGCATAATATGATTAGGAATGGTCAGCATGGTTTTGGGAAAGGCAGGTCGTGCCTTATGAGCCTGATTGAATTTTTTGAGGATGTGACTAAACACATTGATGAAGGTAGAGCAGTAGATCTAGTGTATACGGATTTCAGCAAGGCATATGATAAGGTACCCCATGCATGGCTTATTGAGAAAGTAAGGAGGCATGGGATCTAAGGGGACATTTCTTTGTGGAACCAGAACTGGCTTCCCACGGAAGGCAAAGACTGGTTGTAGAGGGGTCATATTCTGTATGGAGGTCGGTCACCAGTGATGTGCCTCAGGGATCTGTTCTATGAGGGAGGCCCCTACTCCTCGTGATTTTTATTAATGACTTGGATGAGGAAGTGGAGGGATGGGTTAGTAAATTTGTTGATGACACAAAGGTTGGTGTGTTGTGGATAGTGTGGAGGGCTGTCAGAAGTTACAACAGGACATTGATAGGATGCAAAACTGGGCTGAGAAGTGGCAGATGGAGTTCAACCCAGATAAGGGTGAGGTGGTTCATTTTGTTAGGTCAAATATGATGGCAGAATATAGCAATAATGGTAAGACTCTTAGCAGTGTGGAGGATCAGAGGAATCTTGGAGTCCAAGTCCATTGGATACACAAAACTGCCGTGCAGTTTGACTCTGTGGTTAAGAAGGCACATGGTGCATTGGCCTCATCAATCGTGGGATTGAGTTTAGGAGCCGAGAGGTAATGTTGCAGCTATATAGGACCCTGGTCAGCCCCACTTGGAGAACTGTGCTCAGTTCTGTTTGCCTCCCTACAGGAAGGATGTGGAAACCATGGAAAGGGTGCAGGGGAGATTTACAAAGATGTTACCTGGATTGGGGAGCATGCCTTATGAGAATAGGTTGAGTGAACTCGGCCTTTTCTCCTTGGAGTGACGGAGGATGAGAGGTGACCTGATCGAGGTGTATAAGATGATGAGAGACATTGATCGTGTGGATAGTCAGAGGCTAACATGAGAGGGCATATTTTAAGATGCTTGGAAGTAGGTACAGAGGAGATGTCGGGGTAAGTTTTTACACAGAGAGTGGTGAGTGCGTGGAATGGGTTGCCAGCGACAGTGGTGGAGGTGGATTCAATAGGGTCTTTTAAGAGTCTCCTGAATAGGTACATGGAGCTTAGAAAATTAGAGGGCTATGGGTAACCTGAGGCAATTTCTGAGGTAAGGACATTTTCGGCACAGCTTTGTGGGCCGAAGGGCCTGTATTGTGCTGTAGGTTTCCTATGTTTCTATGTTAAAGGGTTAATAAAGAAAAAGAAAAAGAAAATAGTCCATTTTAATTAAACAGTCAAATGTGCACAAGTTGGAGCTGATCTTGAACTTTTCTGTCACTCTCGCTCTGGCCCTCGGTCAGTGTGATTAACACACACCACCTTCCGAATGTCACTCACAATGAATCTCGAACAAACAGATCTCCCACCAGGTTGTATCTTACGACCAGTTCTCCCCAGCATCTTCTCTTTGCATGTCCCGCCAAACCAAAATAAAACCCCAAGACCAACCTTTGTATCCCTCACCAAGAAAACCTCCCTGTAATTCTACCAACTTAATTGGAAGGCACACATTCCTCATCATCTCTTATCTTCAACAATAACCCAAACAGGCTGACAGCAGAACAAACTGCTCTTACAGAAATGCTAAATGAAATACGTACAGTATTATAGTAAAAATATGAACCAGGGCATTACACTAGGAAAACATGGATGTTAATTAGTACACAGCAAGGTACCAAACATGTCTGTGGAACAAATCTCTAGGTAATCTGTTCTACTGATTAGGTTTGCCACATATACTCCATATACATCAAGAGAGCAAGAGAACTTGCCTAACACAGTATCAGTAATACACTCAATGGCCACTTAATTAGATACACCTGTATACTTACTCAGTAATACAAATACCTAATCAGCCAATCATGTGGCAGCACCTCAATGCAGAAAAGTATGCAGGCATGGTCAAGAGGTTCAGATGTTGTTCTGACCAGATATCAGAATAAGGAAGAAATGTGATCTAAGTGACATTGGCCGGGGAATGATTCTTGGTGCCAGATGGTGCGGCTTGAGTATCTCAGAAACTACTCTTGGGTTTTCCATACACAACAGTCTCCAGAGTTCACAGAGCATGGAGCGAGAAACAAAAAGCATCCAGTGAGTGACAGTTCTGAGGAAGAAAATGCCTTGTTAAAGAGAGATCAGAAGAGAATGGCCAGATTTGTTGAAGCTGACAGGAAAGCGACAGTAACTCAAATAGCCATGCATTACAACAGTGATGTGCAGAAGATCAGCTCTGACTGCACAACACATTGAACCTTGAGGTGGTTGGACTACAGCAGCAGAAATGCAAGAACATACACCCAGTGTATTTCCATGTTTTGTGCATATTTGAATGAAGATATGAACCTTAAATTTGATATTTTGTTCAAATGACAGACCCAACAAATCTTCATAGGAGAAAATTACCTGCTCATATCTCTGCAGTGGTACTTAAATTCATAAACATCTAACTCTTGTGGAAGAACACTATTAAGGAGTGTATTTGATTATACTATCCACCTATACACTGAGGAACTTCTTAACCAAGTATATCTTTGTTGTCATTGATCTGCCCAGTCACTGATGTTTACTGGTATATATGGAAGCTGGAAGAACATTCCCAAACATGCTGACAGTATTAAAAATTACACCTCTAATGAATAACATGAAAGACATCAGAAAATGAAGAACACCAAACATATGCAGCAAGACTTAGACAATATTTGGAATGGGTTAATGAGTGGAAAGTAAAATGCCATGTAATTGTCATTTCCAATATGGGACAATTGAAATCATGAACTTTGATGTTAATGAGGTAAATTTGTGCCGACAGAGCCTATCATGACCAGCCTAATGGGCTCCTTTAACCAAAAACTTTAACACGTCCAGTCACACTATTACTCTGGTCAAAAGAGCTGGATGGGCTGGGTAACCTGCAGTGAGTGACAGCACAATCTCTTTTCACCATCCACCAAATGTTGAGTAGGCTAGAATATGGAAAAATGCAACTCCAATAACACGGATGTTGCTAGGCACCACCTGGAACAATGCATGATGGTGCAGGGTTTCATGATGATAAGATGGCTAGGTAACCAGATATGTAATACAGAGACCTGGACTAACAAATTTAGAGACCCAAGTTCAAATGGTAGATGTGAAATTTGAATTCTTAGTGAAACAATACCAACCGGTCTTTGAAATGATGACAGTGAAAAGTTATCAAATTGCCAGAGAAATCCATTTGGTTCTCTAATTCACTTCAGGGCTGGAACATGCTATCCTTACCTAGTTTTATCTGTATGTCATTCTTGACAGACCTATGTGCTTGATTCATAAATACTCTTGGAGTGCCAAGCAAGCTAATCAGTTGTATGATTATATTCAACAGAGAATGAGTGAAATTGGTCTCCTCACCTGTCTTTGACCAAGGCACCAAGTTCACTCCCAGCTCTGTTGGTCTTGCAAAGTCATTCTGACAAAATGTGTGAAAGTGTGTCAAAATGGGAAGACCGGTCAGGCAATAGCCTGAATGACAGAAATCCAAGTTTACAGACACAATTCATTCATCATAGTGCTGTCTCGCCAGCCAGACAGGACAGACTAAAGGTGGGACGCAGTAGACTCTGGAGTCTTCAACATTGATTCCAGGCCCAATGAAGTGTCATAATGGCAATAAAATCTCTTCCTGGATAAGAGCTTTCCTTCATCTCAGCTGACCAACATCTGGGGAAAAAAACCCTGAGAACAAAAAACGGCACAGAATATACTCTAGTGTTTTTAGAATATACCTTAGTGTTTATTTGAAGGTCCAACATTAAGAATGGCTCCGTAGCATGATCACAGTTGTCTGGATGCTGAAAGATCAGGTCTTGTGCAGGTAGCAAATGAACCATCAGTAAGGAGAAACTTACTTTATTTTGTTCTCATGAATCTACCTGTGACAATCCCAGTATCTTTTTGGGGACTAACCCTTATCTTCATGCTAAGTGCACCTTGCAACATAATACATGGTTCTACAAACAGGCTAAATGGGGTAGACTCAGAATAGGTCTGGCACCTCAAAACTGAGCAACCATGAGGTAGCAGCAGAAATGTACACCATTGCAATAGTTAGCTTCATAACTTGGTTATTCCTTACTCTCCTACAACTATCAAACTAGGGGATCAAGCCTGGATCAATGAGGAATGTAGGAGGCCTCAGCAGGAGTAGGACCAGCAAATATCAGCCTAATGAACTGCAATACAGACCTAGAACTATAGAGTCATAGAGCAGAGATGAAGGCACTTTGGCCCATCCAGCCCATGCTATCAAGTACCCATATCTAGCAATCACATTTGCTATTATTTTGCTACATAATAAAACGGCATGTAACGTACAAACAGACATGAACTGCTGGAAGAACTCAGCAGGTCAGGCAGCATCTATGTAGGTAAATAAGCAGTTGATGCTTTGGGCCAAGACTCTTCATTGGGACCCAAAAGCAAGAGGGTAGTAGGCAGAATGAGGAAGTGTGGGGGAGAGTGGAAGGAGTACAAGCTGGCAGGTGATAGGTGAGACTAGGTGAGGGGAAGATGATGGACGTGAGTAGAGCAAACTATGGACTGATATGTCAGAATGGGAGTGGGAATGAGATGAATTCCCATTGCTATTCTGACATGCCGATTTCCCATTCTCTCCTATTAGACAGTTTCTTCTTCAGCCCTTTACCTCTTCCATCTATCTACCTCCCCCCACTTCTCACTTCATCCCCCTCCCCCACCTTCCCCTTCACCTGGTCTCACCTATCCACCTTATTGACTCTCTGCAGAGTGCCTGCTGCTGTTACAGATAGTAGCTGCTCGCTGGGGAGTAGCTTTCATGGCTAGCATTGTGTTGCCAGCCTCAATGTGTGCATAAAAGTTGTTTACAGTGTTGTGGTGGGGGGGAGGGAGGGGTTGAAACTGGTAAAGACAAAGCTGTTTTTCCTTGTGTAGTCAGTAATGCCCTTGATGCCCAGCTACATATGTTGGTGATTGTTATTAGGCAGGTTTTGCTGATTTTTTTAGTGCATAGGTGGTGTTTTTTCTTCTTGATGCTGAAGATGAGGTTTCTCCTGGTTTTTGTGAGAGCTGTTCTGTCTCCAGACTTCAAGGCAGCATTCCAGGCTTTTTGTAGGGAGCACTCCTCTGCGTTCAGCCAGGACATTTGGTTGGGCCGTGAGATAACTGTTCTTGAGTTACCAATGTCATCTGGACACCGATGTGGCCAAGGACAGATAAGGCATAATTCTCAAGGTTGGTATCTTCTGTGTTTGTGGCAGCCTCCTTGAACATTTGCCAATTAGTCCATTCAAAACAGTCCCGAAGCGTAGAGGTTGCCTCATTAGGCCAAACGGTGATGCTCCTCTTGACTGGCTTCTCCATTTTCAGCAGTGGTCGGTATGCTGGGATTAAGATAATGGAGATGTAGCCACAGAGGCCAAGATGAGGGTGTGGGATGGCTTTGTAAGTACTGCACCTGTATAAACTTCGTCTAGTCTGTTCTCCTAGTGGCCATAGCCATATGTTGGTGGAATTTGGGTAAAATGTCCTGCAGGTTAACATTATTGAAGTTTCCTGCAATTATGAAGAAACCATCTGTATGCTTGTTTTATGAAGAACTGATGATACTGTGTAGCTGTTGGTGTTTGCCCTCGGGAGATGTAGACAACAGTGATGTTCACAACAGTAAACTTCCTGAACAGCTAATGTGGCCAGAATTTAATTGTAAGATGTTCAATTGCCCCAGAACAGAGACTGCTAACTACAGATGAGTTCGTACACCAACCTTTGTCAATGTGCACACAGATTTCACCTCTTTGAATTTCCCCGACAGGGAGTTTCTGTCTGTGCTGAACCGAGCCATCCAATAGAGTTGAAACACCAAGTCAGGCATGCAGTTGTTTAAGATATCTTGGTGAAAACCTGGATGTGGTAGTTTCTCATCTCTTTCTACGCATTCATTCTCAGTCTCAATAAGTCCATGGAGTAGACGTTGGTCAGGAAGAGTGATGGTATTGCTGCCTGGATGGGTTAGCTCTCAGCTGAGCTAGTGCCCCAGCTCTCAGGCTGTGTTTCTGCATCCTCTCACACCACCTGCATCTGCCACTCCCTCGGCTGAGCCGCCTCGGCCAGATCGCTAACACCGTGGCTGGTGTTCGTAGATTCCCTAGTCTGCTCAGCACCGCTATTAACTCAGTTGTCAGCGGATCTAAAGTAATTCTGTCTAAGAGCTCAGTGGTTCTGCATTCCTGGAGCTCTCGTTGTCTGAAATCCCTGACTAGGAACTCCGAAAAGCTACCTATGAATTTAAAACTAGTACTACTACTGGAAGCTGGAGAAGCCACTGGGTATCTGTGTGCCGCCATTTTGAAATCATCGTCATCCTGTCTATCCATAGTATGTTGACACTCATGTACTTGAACCCCTTGGTCTCCCTGTCCTATATTACTCCCCTGGGGCTCACCATTTACTGTGTAGGTCCAGACCTGGTCTAGTTTATGACAAAGCAACACTTCTTACTCGTCCAAGTTCAATTCCATTAGTACGGGATTAGTATAAGATTGGTATAGACTGATGTTTAATGATCAGCTCAGACAGGATGGGACAAAGTGTTTATTTCTATACGGTATGAGTCCACATTTCTATAAAGATTCTAAGTGTACAAATTGAAAACTTTTTAAAACAATTGTAAGCAATTTAAATAATTAAAGACTCTATGAATATAAACACTATAAATGATTTTAAGTTGACCTCAGACCTTGGCAGTCATTCCTGTCCCGTTAGATGAATGGGTTTACTATTCCTGCATCAGCTTCAGTGGGAAAATTCTTCAGAATAAGTGCTCAGGGAACCTTTCAACAGTGCTTTCCACGAGGAGCTCAATGTTGGAGTACAGTCAGAGAATTGATAGCACAAAGTTTGTAAAGTGGGCGGTGCAGTTGCTCAAACAGTAGCAACTCAATATAGAGCTGTTGGCATTGTCTGTCCCAGTATCGACAACAGTTACATGTTCTCCTGTTAACATTTAAAGCAGGACACTAATGGAGGCAGCAAACGTTGAAGGAATCAGTTTTTGTCACCGTCAAATACTGAAGTCTGGGTTGACTGATTCACACAGCAATGATACACAGTCATTCTCTGTCAGTAGTCATTCGCTCCACATCAACTTGGTGCAGATAATCTCTATGGCAATCTTCCCAATTTGAATCACATTAATTTAAATGTAAGGGTCACCGTAGGGTTCTTCCAGAGACATCAGTTTTCTGCTATTTGTTTCCCTCAAGTAATTGAGTTCAGATGCTGGCTCGGGAGTATCTCTTCTTTTGATCTGAACCTGTCAAACTACCTTAAGCGTTGGTCTTGTTGCTCCTGAAACTAATGCTGCACTGATACATCACATAGCATTGGTTTCCAATCAACTGTAACTGTCATAATATGTTTGGATGGGCAATATACAATCCGGCATGGTGGAGATTAGCACATCAGGCATTTTGTGGAGGAAGAAATAACCCTTTCAGCTTTATGCATACCTGGTTCTAAAGGACAAGAAGTATTTTTCTTCTTCTTTCTTTCCTTTCCAAGCTTTTTATTAATTAAAGAAGCACATATATATAAATATATATATAAACAAGAGGAGATTATCTGAAATATCTATTATCAATAACAATTCACATAAAGGTAAAATAAACATTTTTTCTCTTTTACAGTATTTTTTTAAAAAAATACACATTATCAAGATCATACATAGTATTAATCTAATAGTATATAATAAAAAATAAGATAATCGATTCTCTTCTTCTCATTCCATGAAAAGAAAAAAGATAAAAGAAATGTTTATAATTTTTATATACATAAAAAACCCCATTAAACAAAAAAAAACAAAATAAAAGAAGAAGAGGAGAAAAAAAGGATTTGGGCAGCTCATACTGAGAGTAAAAGCAAGAAAAAAGACAAACCTTCTGATCAAATCCAACATTTCAGGAAGTAACTGGAAGAGCAATAAATCAAACCATAGGAAAATATTGAATAAAAGGTCGCCAGGTTTCTTCAAATTTAAAGGATCTATCAAATGTCTGACTTCTTATTTTCTCTAAACTTAGACAGGACATAATGGAGATAAGCTAATGAATAGCAGTAGCTGGATTAGAATCCTTCCATTTAAGCAAAAGGTTCTCCTAGCTAGTAAAGTTGTAAAAGCTATCATCTGTTGAGTGGAAACAGGAATATCTCCTGCTTCTGATGGAATGATCCCAAAAATTGCTGTAAGTAAATTCAGTTGCAGGTCCAAATTCAAGACTTTTGATAAAGTTTTAAAGACATCTTTCCAAAAATTATCTATCTTAATTCAAGACCAAAACATATGTGTTAAAGTAGCCACCTTAATATTACATCAGTCGCAAATAGGATTAATATCGGAAAAGATATATTTGCTAATTTATCCTTTGACATTTGCAACAATTTTTGACATTGTATTGTACAATTTATTTGAAAATATAATTCTGCAGGCCGCAAAGGAAGGGATGGAGCTGCTTTGATGTTCTCTGTATTGCAATATGCAAAACCCTTTGCTCCCGGACAGTTTTATGAAATTCAAGCACACACTATAGTCACACATCATCCAAATATGATTATGGTGATTTATTCTGCACTGTTAAATGACACTACATAATAGAGAATACCATATTGCCTATGAGTCATGATGCATGTCAAAACAGTGCCTCTCTGAGGGCAATAAAGTCTGATCAATCCTAAATAATTTCTTCAGGTGGTGATAAATGGTGACATTTATGAGTGAAGAGGCATAATACTAAATCTGCAAGATCTGAGATTGATTGTGAGCAATTTGGATTGGACATCAGTTACTGGAGTTGGGGTATCAACACTGAAACAGAGAAAATAAGAAACCATTTGGCCCTTCAGACCTACTTCACCATTTAACCTGCTCATCCACTGCAGTACCTTCACCGCCTAATTCCTTCTGCCCTTTAGAATAGAGAAATCAATCTACCATACCCCTTTCTTAAGTATATTTAATGACATAATAGAGTCTGAGAGCTATACAGCATGGAAACAGGCCTTTCAACACAACCTGTCTATGAGGAACAAATACCCTTCCAAGCTCCTCCCATGTGCCTGTGTGTAGCCCACATCGTTTGAAACCTTTCCTAGCCAAGTACTTATCCAACTGTCTTTTAAAAGGCTTGGCTTCCCTTCTTCCTAGAGTAGAGGATTCTATCAGTTCCCTTCCTCCTGGGTGAAGAAATTTTACTTGTTTCCAGTTCTAAACAGTACACCATACACCGATTCTATGCCCTCTGCTTCTGGTCTTTTCCGTCAGCTGAAAAGTCCAGCCTGTCTAGTCCTGTGAAGTCCATAAGTTTCAAAGAGATTGGCCTCCTCCTCTTTCTCACCTCTCCATTTTACAACACTTCAACGAATAACTGACTGAATCTCTCCTTGTTCCTCAGCCCTGCTGACCTGGAATCAATCCAGCAAACCTTTGTTGCCAACCCTCTTTGCCAAGATATCTATCCTCAAAATCACCAAACTCCAACAATGTCTTAGCAAGGACACATCCAGTTACAGCAGGACGTCCTTGATCTTTATTCAAACTGCTCTGCAATGAGCACCTTCCCGATTAATTGCCATACGGCAACATCTGGGTTTTGGCACCTGCTGCACAAAGACACACAGTTGATCATTGTGCCCCTTTGATTTTCCAAATTAATCAGAATCAGGTCTATTATCACTGACATATGTCATGAAATTTGTTATTCTTTGACAGCAGTGAAGCATAATACATAAAAAAATTACAGTAATAGTCAGACAGGTGGGCAGACAGACAGATTGCCAGTACCTCCAGTTGAACTCTGTCTTTCTGTGTGTTTCCCTCTAGCTGTCAGGCTGTGGTTTTGTATCTCCATGTGCTCCTTTCCCTGCTCCGGCTCTACTCCGCTCTCACCTGTGTCTCATTGTGCTCCACCTATCATCTGCCTCTCTGTTAATTTGTCAGTGTATTTCAGTCCTGTGTTTTCGCCTGTGTGTTCCCAGATCGTGCCAGTGAATTTTCCTGAGCCTTTCCAGCATTTGTAACTGTGCAGTCTGAATACTGACTGCCTGTTTCCCCGATTCTAGTTTTTGGGATTTCTCTGGATGTTTTGATCTCTGCCTGAACTTTGTCACCGAATTTGTTTGTACCTCGGGATTTGTTACTCAATTAATATCATTGTGTGCAGTACTGGGTCTGTGACTGGATCCCTGTTCCAGTGCCCTGACACAGATGGATAAACAGTTAGATAGACTGAAATAGAAATAACAAGGAATTACAGAGGCATGAGAGAGGAGCTGGACAAGTTGATTAGAAGGAGACATTAGCATGGATGACAGCAGAGCAGCAATGGCTGGAATTTCTGGGAGGAATCTGGAAGGCACGGGATAGATACATTCCAAAGAAGAAGGAATATTCTAAAGGCAGAATGATACAACTAGTTAACATGCAGGTTGAGTTGGTGGTGAGGGAGGTAAATTAAATGTTAGCATTCATTTCTAGAGGTCTAAAATACAAAAGCAGGGATGTGATGCTGAGGCTTTACAAGGCACTGGAGAGACCTCATCTTGAATATTGTGAACAGTTTTGGGCTCCTACCTAAGAAAAGAAGTGCTGGCATTAGAGAGGATTTAGAGGTGGTTCACAAGGATAATTCTGGGAATGAAGGGGTTATCATATGAGTAACATTTGATATCTCTGGGTCTGTACTCACTAGAATTTATAAGGATGAGAGGGGATCTCGTTGAAACCTTTCAAATGTTGAAAGGCCTAGACAGAGTCAATGTGGACAGGATGTTTCCCTTTAAACAGATGTGGAGAAATTTCTTTAGCCAGAGGGTGGTGAATTTGTTACCACAGGCAGATCTGGAGTCTCGGCTGCTGGGTGTATTTAAGGCAGAGGTTGATAGGTTTTTGATTGGACATGGCATCAAAGATTACAGGGAGAAGGCCAAGGTATGAGCCTGAGGAGGGGAAAAATGGATTAGCCATGATTAAATGGTGGAGTAGACTTGATGGGCCTAATGGCACTCCTATGTCTTCTGGTCTTGTGGTTTTATGCTATTAGTCAACCAATTCTCAGCCCATGCCAGCATATATACCCAAATTCCATCTGCTTTAATTTTATACATTAATGTTTTAAGTTGGGCCTGACTGAAAGTGGGTTCTGTAACGATTAGCACGATTCAGCATGTTGGACTTTGGAGCTCAATTCCAGCACAGTCTTTAAGGAGTTTGTATGTTCTTCCCATTATCCCTGTGATCATGTGGATTTCCTCCAGGTGCTCTAGTTTCCTTCCACAATCCAAGGTTAATTGAGCATTGTAAATATGTAAATATAGTAAATATGGTTAGCGATGCTTCCAGTAAGATGACAGTGTCCTCAGATGCAGTGGCTTCTGCGGGGCCATCTAAAGGTATTGTCTTTTTTAAAACATTTTTTATGATAGGAAGGACATTAAGATCTTAAAGTACTGCAGGTCTGTTCCTTCAGTGAGTTGCTCATTGGTGGAGAAAGTAAAGGAGCTGGACTTGGTGTGGACCATAATGCTGCCTGCGACAGTGAAGTGCCGGTGCATGAAAGAGGTGTGCACCCTAACAGCAAGAGATTATCTTAGTCATTTTCCTTGTGATTGGAAGAGCCTATGGATATCTGTGGTGTGGAATGCTGTAAGTCCATTCATCGGTCTGTGGCTGATCAGTGGTGACGGACGGCGGAGGAATTACATGGTCTTGGTCGTAGTTTGGTCTAGGCCTCAAGCCTGCTTGCTTTCAGTCACTCAGGGGGAGTCACTGGAGTGCCAGAGGCAGTGTGGTGCAGTGTCCATGCTGCCCCCCCACCCTCCCCCCATAGCATTTGCTCATCAGAAGACAAGCCGTATTGTGTTTGACTTCAGACTGCTGCAACGTTCATGGACTCGGGTTCTATATTCTTTCGTCCGACTGTATTTTACTTATAGTACTGTTTATGTGCTACTGTGTGACAGTCAGTACTGTGTTTTGCTCCTTGGGCCCAGAGTAATGATGTTTTTTTTGGCTCTATTCATGGTATTTCATGAATGGTTGAATGACAATTAACCTTGAACTCAAACTGAAATAGTTGGTTTGCTGGGTGGCACGGCTCATTGGGACAAAAGGGCCTGTTCCATGCTGTATCTCAGAGAGATATAAAACATCTGTTGAAAGTCCAAATATACATTAGTTTGTTCCCCATATTTTATTATACTAATTAAATCCTCAGACTGCAGTAGTTTTGATTTCCCTTTCATACACAGATGTTGAATTTGTCTATTCTTATTAATACTTTACAAGTGTTCTACTATTGCAGTGTTTTGAGATAATTTCAGTATTCTCCTCAGTACTTATAAAAACATTCTCCTTCTCTCTCTTTCCCTTTAGTAAGTCTTTTTGTTCCACCCTCTCCCCACCACCCACCACCTGCTGAATTGTAAACTTCTCCAAATTCTCAGGCCTGTTTCTTATTCCAGGAATCCTCCCTGGATCTAACACTATTCCTAATTTTCTTCATAAGCCTGTTTGAGTTCTCTTTCCCCTGATTATTTTATGCCAGACATGAATGAATAATTAATATATTTATGTATATATTCTTTGAATTTATGTATATGTTGACACCACTCTCCATTTCCTGTCTGTCAATCAATTCCTGATCCACCTCATTACATTGCCCCAATCCCATTAGTTGGTTTCACACACTAATAAACATTGTCTATTCATTGTCAAAGCATTTTGTAAAGTTCCCCAATCTATCCATGCCAGTTCATTCCTCAAAATGCTATTGTTTTCTTTGTTCAGATTCAGAAACTTAGTTTCAGGTTTCATAAAACTACTGAATAATTCACCGAACTTTTAATTTTTTTGCTGTGCATCAATCATGGAACTGAGTTTCAGATTACAGTACAGCACACAAAGGTTACCACTCCAACACGTCAAGGCCAAAATGTCCTACTTTAGTCTCATGTGACCACAAGACCTTCTTCCACATCTTTAAAGTATCTAAATGATGCTTTGTGAAGTCTTTACAGGCAAGGTTATATATTTTTGTGGCATGTGTGGCATAAATCTAATACTGTGCATAAACCAAGTAGCACCATCCCTACCATAAAGTACGTGGAGATAGCATCGTGCCAAGGGGATGCTTTTCATTAGCAGGGAATGGAGATCTGGTCAGGATTGATGGGAAGATGAATGGTGCCAACTACAGAGATCCTGAATAAAAACATGCTAGTCTCTGCCAGAAAACTTAAACTGGGGAGGAGGTTCATCTTTCAGAAAGACAACGACCCAAAGCACACTGCCAGAGCAACCATGGAGTGGCTTTAAATGTAGAAAACTGATGTCCTTGATGTTTGGCAAGAGCTCAAGATTGCTGTCCATCACTGCTCCACAACAAACCTGGCACAGCTTAAGCAATTTTGCAAGGAGGAATAGACAAATCTTACTCCATGTTGTGCAAAGCTGATGGAGTCTTACCTAAAAAATCTATTGGCTGTAATAGCTGTGAGAGGTAATTCAACTAAGTACTGGGCAAAGGGGTATGAATACTTTTGAAGTGCTGACATATCACTTTTTGAATTGCTAGTTTTTCATGCTTCCCCTCTACAATTTGGGCTCTACTGTGAAAAAAGGTGCATATTCTCAGTTAAATTGATCAAAGTCCCTGGTTGCAATACTCATGTGAACAAAAGGTTGGGGGCGGAATACTTTTTTAAGGCACTATATTTAATGAGACTGGTAACTCATGAATAGCCAATTACTTTGATCTTTTATCCCTTAAAGTCATAACAGATTTTCTCCTTATGAAATCTTGAAACAAGATCTTGTTCATGTTTAAACTCTACAGAATAGACAGTTTGATTACAGGAGGAAATGCCACTTTGCAGCTATATAAAGACTCCAAACTAAAAGCAACTGAAGCACATTTAAAATTACTGAGAATCTACTGCACGGAAAAATACAAGCAGTTCAACAAATCAGGGAACTTATGCTCCACAGATCTTGCTTTACCTTATTACATCACAGCCTTGTATCAACAAATCAAATATATGACATGACACCCAAAATAAGATTTTTCAAAGGGGATTTGGTACAATTGTCTGGTATTCCTACAAAAGCAAAAGCCAGAGTGGACTTCCTTGTACTGCAATTATACTGCTTGTTTTACACCATTTTAATGTGACTCATAGACACTGAAATACAAAAATTATGAGCTACAGGAATAGGAAGATCTGGATAGGAAATTGCAAGTACTGATATACAGGAATTTTCCAGAAGTTAACTCCAAGACGTATTTCAGTTTCTTTTCAAGATTTTTTATCTGAGAGTCTGTGACAAGCTGGACAAGCAAGTCTGTGGCACAAAGCTATAACTCAGTTAATAGAGACAGCTAATTACAAAGCAAAGGCTATAAGACGGGGCACAGGGGAGGCTGTGATGGTCGAGTTCAGAGCAGGTCAGCTTGCTGACCTAGTTGGTAAGTAGTTCTTCACTCCCAGGATCACAAAATGTGTTGTAAAGATACAAACCTCATGTATCCAACTCTCCAGCCCTTTCTATTGATCCAAATATATTCACATCAAGTCCATACAAAAATGAAGGCTCACACTTTGCTTAAAAGTTTCTAGTGATGGAGCTGCCTCCTGATGTTAAGTTGGTTTCCGCCCTTCCATCCTTTCATCTCTTTAATTTTTGGTTGTGGGCAGACATGAATTGGATTAAGTTCAGCCACTTTTGGAGATTAAAGCTCCATCTAAACTGTTCATGCGGTTTCTGCCTCCGTGATTTAGTAAAGTCTCATCAATCTTCTACACTAGGTGCTGTTGTAGACTTCAAGATAACTGCAACTTGTGCCCATAGTCAACATTTGACACTTTAAAACTGAATCATTTAAGAAGAACTCTCAAGGTATCTGTCTGACCATCTTTGAACTTTCAATAATCCTTAATTCCTTTCAAAGTTCATAACTCAAGCAGAGATCATGGTCTTAAAACTATTCTGTGCAGCCTTTAGTATAACTACATCAATGCCAAGCCATTCATTTATTTAATATAACATAACATAGTACAGTACAGGCCTTTGGTCCACAATTTTGTGCTGACTCCTTAACTTAATGCAAGATCAATCTAACTCTTCCCTCAGACAGCTTCCTCCAATTTCCTTTGATTCATGTTATAAAATTGAACTATCCATCCTTGATTGGTTACAAGACATTCCACATGAGTACTTATGAGATTATCCTTTCTCTTTAACTTCCTTACTTTGTCATAGTTGTCATAAACACAAGAGATTCTGCAGAAGCACCAACAAAGGGGAATGCTGGGAGGGGAGAGGAGGGGAGGGGAAGAGGTGGAGGTTATGGAGGATGATCATTTGAATATGGAGGCTGATAATCTTAAGCAACACACACACACACAAAATGGTGGAGGAATTCAGCAAGTCAGGCAGCATCTATGAAGCGGAACAGAGTGTTTTGGGCTGACATTGCTCATTGGGACTGAAAAGGAAGGAGGCAGAAGTCAGGATAAGAAGGTGAGGGAGCTGAAGGAGCAAAGTGTTATGCGGAGGAGAAAAGGGCTGAAGAAGAAGGAATATGATAGTAGAATTAACAACCTATATTTTTTCTCTCATCCTTTTCCTCTCATCCAGAGCAAGAATATGGTTACCCCTTGTCCCCATTTTCCATCCCATCAGCCTCCATATTCAACTGATCATCCTCTGCTACCTCAGCAAGAAGAGACCCCTTCCCCCCCCCCCCCCCCCAGTATTCTCTCTGCGGCTCTCCAGTATACTTTTCCACTCACTGATCACTCCCCTTTTCATTGCACTTTTCCACTTAACCCAGGAAGCAGAACAGCTGCTCTTTTATCACTTCCCTTCCCACAATTCAGAGGCACGATCAGATCATCTAGATTAAACAGCAATTTTTGTGCATTGCCATTGGTGCTCACAAAGCGGTCTCTTCTATACTGCAGAAATCAAGAACAGATTAGGTGACTACTTTGCAGAACACTTCTATTCAGTTTGCAAAAGGCTCCTTACAATTCCAGTCGACTAAGACTTTAAGTCTCTTTTCCAGTCCTATCTGACCCTTCTGTCTCAAGCCTAATCAATAATCCGGTGAAACCCAAAATAAACCTGAGGAACAGCTTCATATCTTTCAACTTGGAACATTACAGGCTTTAACACGCAACAATTTCAGGCAACCAGATTTTCCAATTTGTGTCAAAATTGATCACCTCTGATGTAAGTTATTCTAGCTGTAACTGTAACTTGTTTTCTCCATGGTTCCTGCCTGATTAAGTATTTCTAAGATTTGTTTTTATTTCTGGTTTTCAAAAACTTAACTGTACATACTAGTTCTACCATTGTTATTTTCTTATTCATTTCCTTTCATTTAAAATTCTCCATGTAGATCGGCAGGGATCAACATGTATTCACCACACCCTCTCAGATAACACTAACAAAATATGGACCATCCGCATCAGTGCTTCTGAGGTCTCATTTTCTCTTTGTTCATTGCTGCCATATAGTTAACAGTGGCAGATCGGAGAACAGAAGTGACTGTTCTTTCAGCAAGTGAACATCAAAAAAGGAAAACTTCATTGGGGTTTTGGCGATTGAACAGCGGACAATCAGAGAGCAGGATTCAAGGGCAAGTGCAAATTAAAATAAAGCAGGGGCAAGCAGAGTGGCCTTTGTTGGAGTGCCACATTATTAGAGTGGACAGTGTTAGAGTGGGGACTTTGAGGCTTTAGCTCTTCAAGGCTTCAGTGAGGTGAGGCTTCAGGTGAGAGAAGAAGAAAAGACATAAGTAGAGTTTTTTCAATTTATTTATTGTTTCCTTCTTTATAATTGTACAGTTAGAGCAGTAGGGAATTGAGACAGTATAGTTAAAGGTTCCTCTTGTAGGATGTGGGAAGTCAGGGAGGCCCCCACTGTCCCTGACGACATCAGCTGCAATCAAGTGCAGAAGAAGTCCATGTTAACACTCCACATTAAGGAGCTGGAGCTGGAACTGGATGAACTCCAGATCATTCAGAATGCTGAGAGGGTGATAGACAGGACATATAGAGAGGTTGTTATACCCAAAGTACAGGACACAGGAAACTGGGTGACAGTCAGGAGGGTGAAAGGAGCTAAACAGCCAGTGCAGAGTACCCCTGTGGTCACCTTCCTCAGCAACAGATATACTTGGGGGTGAAGACCCAGCAGAGGAAAATCACAACAGTCAGGTCTCTGTTACTGAATCTGGCTCTGTGGCTCAGAAGGGAAGAGGGGAAGAAGAGGCGAGCCCTGGTGATAGGAGATTCATTAGTCAAGGGAATGGAAAGGAGGTTCTGTGGATGAGAATGAGATTCCTGGATGACATGTTGCTTCCCGGGTGCCAGGGTCAGGGACATCTTGGCTCAAGTCCTCCGCATTCTTAAGTGGGAGGGTGAGCAACTGAAGGTTGTTGTCCATGCAGGCATGGATGACATAGATAGAAGGAGGGATGAGATTCTGCAAAGTGAGTTCAGGGAGTTAGGTGTTAAGTTATCGGGCAGGACTTCCATGGCTGTGATCTTAGGAATGCTACTCATGCCATAGGCTAACGAGGCCAGAAGTAGAAAGATCATACAGTTTAACAAGTGGCTAAGGAGTTGGTGTAGGAGGGAGGCCTTTGGATCTGCTAATGAGGCCAGAAGTAGGAAGATCATACAGTTTAACAAGTGGCTAAGGAGTTGGTGTAGGAGGGAGGCCTTTGGATCTGCTAATGAGGCCAGAAGTAGGAAGATCATACAGTTTAACAAGTGGCTAAGGAGTTGGTGTAGGAGGGAGGCCTTTGGATCTGCTAATGAGGCCAGAAGTAGGAAGATCATACAGTTTAACAAGTGGCTAAGGAGTTGGTGTAGGAGGGAGGCCTTTGGATCTGCTAATGAGGCCAGAAGTAGGAAGATCATACAGTTTAACAAGTGGCTAAGGAGTTGGTGTAGGAGGGAGGCCTTTGGATCTGCTAATGAGGCCAGAAGTAGGAAGATCATACAGTTTAACAAGTGGCTAAGGAGTTGGTGTAGGAGGGAGGCCTTTGGATCTGCTAATGAGGCCAGAAGTAGGAAGATCATACAGTTTAACAAGTGGCTAAGGAGTTGGTGTAAGAGGGAGGCCTTTGGATCTGCTAATGAGGCCAGAAGTAGGAAGATCATACAGTTTAACAAGTGGCTAAGGAGTTGGTGTAGGAGGGAGGCCTTTGGATCTGCTAATGAGGCCAGAAGTAGGAAGATCATACAGTTTAACAAGTGGCTAAGGAGTTGGTGTAGGAGGGAGGCCTTTGGATCTGCTAATGAGGCCAGAAGTAGGAAGATCATACAGTTTAACAAGTGGCTAAGGAGTTGGTGTAGGAGGGAGGCCTTTGGATCTGCTAATGAGGCCAGAAGTAGGAAGATCATACAGTTTAACAAGTGGCTAAGGAGTTGGTGTAGGAGGGAGGCCTTTGGATCTGCTAATGAGGCCAGAAGTAGGAAGATCATACAGTTTAACAAGTGGCTAAGGAGTTGGTGTAGGAGGGAGGCCTTTGGATCTGCTAATGAGGCCAGAAGTAGGAAGATCATACATTTTAACAAGTGGCTAAGGAGTTGGTGTAGGAGGAAGGCCTTTGGATCTGCTAATGAGGCCAGAAGTAGGAAGATCATACATTTTAACAAGTGGCTAAGGAGTTGGTGTAGGAGGGAGGCCTTTGGATTTTTTGACCATTGGGTTTTCTCCCACAGAAAGTAGGAGCTTGGTGTTGCATGGGGCATTTAAACTAAAGTTGCAAGGGGAGGGAACGAGAGTGCCAGATCAGTTAGGAGAGGTTGTGGAGACAGACGTTGTTAAGATCTCAAAGTCAGGAAGCAAAAGGTTGAGCATGGTGGGACTAATGTTCTGAGTTGTGCACATTTCAATGCAAAACATATTATAGCAATGTCACAACCACGGATATGCACATGTCAGCTAATTATTATTTCATTGTGATAGTATTTAACTCCATTCATTCCATCATAGTATTTGTCGAGACTTGGACAGGTTGACTTTGCTTTGCTGACTTTGCTGCCAGGTTGCATTCCACCTTGCCTGAGAAATTGGACGGTCGAGTCATTGACTCTGTGGACCAGCGGTATTCGTTTAATTCTCAGTTGTTCTTTTCAGCCGCTGTGTAGGCTTCATTTTCCATTTGAGAGTTTTAGTCAACGGCCCTGTTTGGTTCTGGTGTTTATCGTTTTCTTTTCCCTTTAACACTGTTCATATTAAAGTCTGTGAACTATCGACCTGCTTCAGTGTCTCTCACTCCACATTTGGGCCATATCCGAACCTGGTGACATGTAAAGGCAGATAAGCTCGGGACATGAATCAACACATGGAATTACAATATTGTAGCCATAAGTGAGACTTGGTTGCAGGAGGGACAGGATTGGCAGCTCAGTATTGCAGGTTCTGTTGTTTTCGATGTGATCAGAGCGGGAGGGATTAAAGGAGGAGGGGTGGCACTACCAGATAGGGAAATATCACAGGTAGGTGATTGTAAGTTTCCATATATTGATTGGAACTCCCATACTGTAGAAAGACTAGACGGGGTAGAATTTGCAAATGTGTTCAGGAGACACTGCTCAGGTTTCCAGCCAGGTACAGGTATCAATTTTAACACACATTTCGATGGCTAACTCTGCCATTTTCATCAGGGATGATGCTTAGGGATGTCTAGTCCAGTGGTATATATAACCCCTGTCATCCATTGGGTAGTCCTCATCCAATCAGGTTTCTGCTGTCCCACCTTCTTTATGATTGAATTCCAGTTCTTACATTGAGCAAGACCTTCATCTTTGTTAAAATTCCTTTTCTCTAGTTTTATTTCAATGTCTGCTTTTACAAAGCAGCCCCAAAAACCACTGGCATGGCACAGTAGTTTTGTGCCATGAAAGTCAATCCTATGGCCATTGACAATGCCGTGTTCTGCTACCGCTGATTTTTCTGGGTAACCCAAACGGATACACTTCCTGTGCTCCTTGATGCAGGTTTCCACTTTGAGCCAGAGAAGAGTTTATTCATCAAATGTGCCAGGAAGGCACAATTTCCATTTTCCATGTTCTGGAGAGCTTCCTTAATCAGTACATAGAAGTCCCAGTGAGAGCGAGTGCAATACTTGATTTCCTATTAGGGAACGAGACAGGGCAGGGGACAGAAGTTTGTGTTGGGGAACACTTTGTATATCGTGATCATAATGTCATTAGTTTCAAGGTAATTATGAAAAAGAAGTCATCTAGTCCTCAGGTTGAGATTCTAAATTGAAGAAAGGCAAATTTTGATGCTATCAGAAAGGATCTGGCAAGTGTGGATTGGGACAGGCTGGTTTCTGGCAAAGGCGTACTTGGTAAGTGGGAGGCCTCCACAAGTGAAATTTTGAGAGTACGATGCTTGAATGTGCCTACCAAAATAAAAGGCAAGGATCACAGGTTTAGGAACCTTGGTTTTCAAGAGATATTAAAGCCCTGGTTAAGGAAAAAAAGGAGCAGGTATAGGCAGGTGGATACAAATGAGGTAGTTGAGGAGTACAAGAAATTCAAGACAACCTTTAAGAACAAAATCAGGAGGGCTAAAAGAAGGCATGAGGATGCTCCAGCAAACAAGGTGAAGAAGAATACTAAGGTCTTTTACAGATATGTTAAGAACAAAAGAGTAAGCAACAAAATTGGTCCTCTGGAAGATCAAAATGGTAATCAATGCAAGAAGCCAAAAGAAATGGGGGAGATCTTAAATAGATCTTTGCACCTCTATTATTATAGGGTGATGAGCCTGACATCAGTAGAGGGTATGTTACTGTAAGGTATTCTAAGAGACCAAATATATGAGTATTTGGATAGACAGGGACTGACTAAGGATAGTCAACATGACTTTATGCATTATAGGTCACGTCTAACCAGTCTTTTAGAGTTTATCAAGGATGTTACCGGGAAAGTTGATGATGCAAGCCAGTGGACTTCAGCAAAGCATTTGACAAGATCCCACATAGGAAGTTGGACAAAAAGACTCAGTCATTTGACATTCAAGATGAGGTAGTAAATTGGATTAGACAATGGCTTTGCGGGAGAAGTAGAGTGGAGTAGATGATTGTCTAACTGACTGGAGGTCTGTGCATAGTGGAGTGCCACAGGGATTGGTGCTGGATCCATTGTTGTTTGTCATCTATTTCAATGATCTGGCTGATAATGTGGTTTATAGGATCAGCAAAATTGTGGATGACACCGAGATTTGGGTGTGGTACACAGCAAGGCACACTATCAAAGCAACCAGGGTTGGTCTTATATAGTGAGTGACAGGGCACTGAGCAGTGCAGTAGAACAAAGGGATCTGGGAATACAGGCCCATAATTCATTGAAAGTGTTATCACAGATAGATAGGGTCATAAAGAAAAGCTTTTGGTATATTGGAATGCGAGGATCAAAGTATTGTCTACTGGTGTTGTCTACTATATTGACTACTATATTATGTTCAAGTTGTATAAGATGTTGTTGAGGACTAATTTGGAGTACTGTGTGCAATTTTGGTCACCTACCTACAAAAAAGACGTAAATAAGATTGAAAGAGTACAGAGATTATTTACAAGACTGTTGCCTGGTCTAGAGGACCCGAGTTATAAGGAAAGATTCAATAGATTAGGACTGTATTCCTTAGCATGTAAAATATTGAGGGGAGATTTGATAGAGGTATACAAAATTATGAAGGGTATAGATAGGGTAAATGCAAGCAGGTTTTCCACTGGCATTGGGTGAGGTCAGGGGTAAAGGTGAAAGGTGAAATATTTAAGAGGAACATGAGGGGAACCTTTCTCATTCAGAGGGTGGTGAGAGTGAGAAACGAGCTGTCATCACAAGTGGTGCATGTGATCTTAAATACAACATTTAAGAGAATTTTGGACAGGTGTAAGATGGGAGGCATATTTGAGGCCTGTGTTGCGGGAGCAGGCCAATGGGACTAGGCAGTTTAAATGGTTTGGTATGGACTGGATGGGCTAAAGGGCCTGCTGCTCTGCTGTAGTTTTCTATGACTCTATAAACACAAGAGTTTCTGCTGCAAATCTTGAGCAACACATACCCAATTATGGAGGAACTCAGCAAGCTAGGCAGGGTCTCCACCCAAACATCAACGTTCTCTTGTACTCCTCACCCTTCCTGCTCCCTCTAGTTTAGAATTATGCCTGTTTTCGCACTTTGAGTTTTAAAGAATGGTGAAGAGCCTGAAATGTTAATTCTACTGCTTCCTCCACAGATGCTGCCATGACCTCTTGAATAGTCCTAGTTGTTTTTTTGCTTTTATTTCAGTTATCCAGCATGTGTTTTTGCTTTGTTTTCCAATAATCATGGGCCCACTTTGTAATTTCTGTGAAATGCTGTGTCTGCCTCCGGCCGGGGAACAGTGCAAGTAGACAGAACAACTCAATACTGTCTACCTATGGAAACCCAAAAGCAGGTATCCACAAATATAATTGGTGAAAATTTAAACATTACTTGACCTTACTATCCATTGGGTACACAATGGTTAATTATAAGCAGTATGAGTTAATTTCAAATCTTACCATCACAGATTCTAATATGCAGTAAGCAAAATGAACTATCAAGTTGAACCATCCAAAATAATTAGTTTAACACTTAATCTTACCTCCATATCCTTGTTCTTCTCTTTGTTTCTGCCTGTTGAGCTCCTTCCATTACTAGAGGTTTCCCTTGCTGGGACAACTGAGATCTGCTGCAGTGGCATGTTACTGCTGAGTGATAGATACCAGGTTTGATGGATGCTTTATAACCACAGCGGAATCATCTGCATGATTGTTCTCATCTCATTTCTGTAAATAAACCAAATATAGCTGGATATAACATACTGTTCTCCACACATTGAAGGGTATACAGAGATGCCCCACAATTACTTCACTTCCAGCATTTTACACACGAGACACAATATTCAGCAAAGCTCAAATTCCCGAATTCTATCCAAATGGAGCTGAACTTGGCTCAAGTTATAAATCAACCATTCAGCCACAAGAGTCCCACAGTGCATTTTATATGCCAATTCAATTTCTATGGCTTCTACTAACTGCCATGGAAACAGAGGGAAACTAGGTCTCTCAGGAACCTATTAGAAATGCTTCCGTTAATGGAAAAACAAACCTCCTACATTCTCAGTGGTTGCTGCCGCGCTACTGCTTCCCCCTGAGTTTTCCAAGTGGCTGGAGATGTAACGACACACTAACTAGGTAAATATACAGAAGGCGGAAAGGCAGAAAGACTTAATGTCCTAATATAGAAAAATCCCGTCCTTCTGGAGAAGCACACACAGCTTGTTCACTTGTCCATGCATATAATCAGCTTTAGGTCACGGTGATCAGAATGGCCTGACTGAGCTAAGAAGTGGCACGGAATCTGTGCAAAGTAAAAGGAATCAGAGATAAGCCCTTAAGTACTCATTACCTATGCAGGGCCAACTGAACAAATGTTCACTTAATAAAAATTTAAGTGGCCCTTGATTTTTTTCTGCAATGCAGTGCCAACCGATGACGGATGCCAATATTAACTTCAGACTATTGCATGAACTGCTACATAATCTTTTGCCACTTTATAACCAGCTCTTTCTCCACAGTACTGATCCTATCAGTGTTTCCAGTCCCTTGAAAGCACCCTAGTAGAGATATCTACAACAACCTGCATTTATGTATTGCATTTAGCATAGTGACCTCATTGAAGTAAACAGAATTTGAAATTGGTCAATCTGACTTTGAGATGAAAGATAATGTAGTTTTATTAACTTTAAAAGCTGCATGAAAGGAGGAAAAAGAAGTCAAAGGACCTTGGGAATGGAATAAGATGCCAACCATGAAAATATACAAGAGGGGTGAAATGGAGGAATACAGAGCTAGAGGAGATTACCAACTCAGAGTCAGTTGAGATGATGGAGAAGCATAAAAATACAGAGAAGAATTTTATACTTGACATATTGCCTTTGAGGAAACATATCTGTAACCCTGAAGTCTTTATGAATTTATAACTTATGAATAGTAATTTGACAAAATTGAACCTGTGTGATCCCAAAGTGCTTTGCTGTTTTACTGATGTGTTTGGATGGGAAGCTTGCAAGGGTATGTGATTTATAACAGGGAGAGTTTTTACATTACATGATTGAAAGCAGAGGAAAAACAAGTTGCAGATTTTGATGGAGAAGCCTCAAAGACAAACGTGCTCATTAAAGACAAATGCGACTCGTTCAACAAATGCGAGATAAAGCACAAATGCAATTAAGGGATGGGATAACATCAAGGGTATGAAGTTGACTAATTACTGGACTTTGTATAATTATAAAAAAGATTGAAGCTATTTACTGAGTTAATGTATGGAGATAGACTTCCCTTGTAAATAATAAAAGAGCATAAAATTTGATCTACTCTTAATTTGTTGTAATTTGTTACTGTTTATTTAGAAGGCTAGATGAATGATACATGACACTTTCCTAAGAACCAGTTTCATAAGTTCATTGAATCATAGAGTCATACAGCACCAGAACTAACCCTTTGGCCCACCACACACACTTGACTGGCAGCTTTAAATGCCATGGGAATTCAATTACTCATCTAGGTACGTCTTAAAATGTTGAGAGTGTGCCTGCCTCCATCCCCAATGAGAGCCAGAAGTAAAGGGATAAAGAGTAAGCCTATTCGCATTTGTAAGTAAAAGGATTAGAAGACCACAAACTAACAACAGGTAGAATGTCAGACAGCAGACAAGAGTGTATTGAAATAATCAAATCCAGAGGTAAGAAAAACACAAGTAAATAGAAATGAAAATGGATGTGGATGAGGTTGTTGTCCTTTAGTGGTAGATCAATTGTCTCTTGTAAGTACACACCCTCTCCAGGTTAAGAATGTCTGAATAATGGACACTCGTACTTATGAACAAGTTCCTGTAAATATTATTAAATTCAAATCAGAAACAGGCTTGAAATAAAACCCGCTTACATGTAACTTCCCTAGAGTAATCACACTTTGTCTCCAAAGAACACAGGCTCCCTCTTCTTTGAGAGGCTCTTGGGAGACTTGCACTGGGAAATGATGCCAATCACGTCTATGGATAATTTCGTAAAGGTACCCTAACAAGCAACTTAACATAAATTAATACGACAAGCCCATTGAAACCAGTCATTGAACATTGTACATTCTGATTCTCTACCATTGTAACTAGACAGGGGAAGACAACGTTCAGATTTTGGTCCTGAATAACAACATCGATTTCAGTACAGTGGAGGTGTAGTTGTCAAATCTAGCAACTTTGTAGTTTTTTTCTGACGTTGCCAAAAATGGGAAATAAAAAATGAAGGGAGCCAATCAGAGAAGAATAATCGCCCACATCATTCCTGGGTTATGAAAGGGTTAGACATCTATAAAGAATAAAACCCTTTCATAACCCAGGGATGATGTGGGCCATTATTCTTCTCTGATTGGCTCCCTTCATTTTTTATTTCCCATTAAATAGTGGCTTACCTTCAATCATTCTATCAACTGCTGGAAACTTGGAAACTAGCATTGAATTGGATTCTTTGTTCTTGTTCTTTGTATCACTAACTTCATCCCCTCAAGGTTTTGAGTTATTGTCAGTCCACATTCTTCAATAACTCTGACAGTACATTGAATTCTAATAAAATAATAAGGAAATTATTCAGTAAAATTAAATAATTCAGCAGCTCCTTTCAAGGAATAGTTCATTGCAAATATCTGTTTAAACTGGTAATTGATTATTCAACTGAGGAGGGTAATTTAATTCTTCATTAAAAAGGGGGCTTGTAAATCTGTGTGTGGTAGCACACATGATAATATTTATTGGAGGATTGTGATGCCAGGAATGTCCCAGAATTTCACAAGAAGGTAATTTATTGGCTCAGATACACACATATAAAAGTCACAAGAGATTCTGCAGATGCTGGAAATATCGAACAACATGCACAAAATGCTTAAGGAATGCAACAGGTCAGGTGGTATCTGTGGAGCAAAACAAAAAGCAAATGGTTTTTTAAGCTTTCATCTTCTGGCCTCTGCCCACTTCCTTTCCAGTCTTCATGTACAGGCTTAGCCTGAAATGTCCACAGTTTATTTCCCTCCATAGATGCTGCCTGACCTGCTGAGTTTCTCCAGTACTTTGTGTGAGTTTCTCAAAATATCTATATAAAAGTTCCTTTATAATAAAGAAAATAATTGTTCTGAGGTACCGAATACAACTCATGTCTTGGCACCGAGTTCATGCTTGGCTGCTAATTTTCAACTTGGTAAGAGGAAGTATTCCATGAAGTGTCTTGTAGCAAATAATATCCTATCCTTGTGGACCCAACAGAACAGAACTGGGAATTTCCACCCTGGTTCCTATCTTTCTTTTACTCCAACTTGTCCAAGCTTCAATGTGTTACGTGGAAACAACAATAATAAGTGTGGAACAGAGTCAGGATATTAATGGAAAACAACAGAATTTATTAACACTCAAGCAGAAACATGGAAAATTAAACAAGTGACTAGCTTAAAATGAAGTTAACAGCACTATGTGTCTACAGCTCCCAAACGGTTAAACTTAGAAACAATTCTTAACAAAGTCTTACTGGAACACAGTCTCAGAATGTCAGTTCAGAAGGTTTCAAGGATTCACGGAGTAATTGATAGGAGAGACTTTTAGATTCGAAGTGTAACGAAGAGACGATCTTGAAGACGGAGATTCAAATACAGTGAAGAAGCGAGTCTCACAGAGATACGCCAAAACAGCCACTGTACCTTTCCGAAGGCGATTCGGCAGACACAGAGTACCTCTCAAGCACCGGTCTCACAAAGCGGCCACCGTACCTTTACGGTGGAACGAGTTCACGATGCAGTCTATTTCGAAGAATCTATCAAGAGTCCACAAAAAGTAAGAATTTCACCACGTAACTGACAGGAGAAGTCCCTTTTCTAGGACTGGTCACCACACACCCAAGGCTTTGCAGGGGTTTACCAAAGTGGGTGCCAAAAATCCACGTTTGGATTACGAAATGTCAGTCACCTCCGAAATGCACAGCGTTATCGACTACCCACTCCATTCTGGGTTTAATCGAAGCTTGCACTCTTCACTCTCACTAACGACTCTGCTGTCCAAACACAACAGCTCTCCACCAAAGTGCCTCTCCCAAAGTGTGTGTCTCTGGAGCAATCTCACTGCTCCTTTTATACTCCTGGGGGGTAGGTCCTCATGTGACACCCACAGAAACAGAGTCACAGGTTCCCAGTACATCACATACTGTCCCAGGAATTGAAACTGCGGTTCATAACAATTAAAAGACATATACAGGCATCAATCTACGAACGTTTGTAAAGTTCGACCTCTCTGGTGAAGTTACCATTGTAGCTGTGGCCTAGTTTCAACATCATCTCTATGACTTAAGGAAGTTAAAAGGGTAAGAAGCTAGGGGAGGGAGGAAGGAAACATCTAGGTCAGAGCTTATGCCATGGACCAAAATCATTAAGCAAGGGATCTGTGAACCGCAAGTTGGGAACCCTTGCTCTAGATAAAAAACCAGCTCCAAAGAGCAACTGTTGTATCACTCCAGAACCAACCATATTATCTGAGGCAGAACACGATCCAAAATAGAAAGATAATTGACTCAAGTTAAAAAAAGAACTAACCTAAAACAAAATAAACAGATCATTCAAATATAAAAACCTTGCTAAATTTAAAATATTACGCATATTATGCAGAAGGAATGATTACGAACAATAACATAACAGGCAAGAGATGCTTATCTCCTCAGCACCCAAGGCATAACTAGATTAACAATGCTAGCAGTTAAAAATCAATGTAATTTACATCTGGCATTGAAATTAGTTTTGGAATTGCATGGGCAGAGTGTGAGTTAGAGAGTAAAGCTTTTCGCGTCCTTTCAACATTAAAGCTCAGGTGTCATACAGATCACTGAAAATGAGGCTGTAAATGCTACCTGACCTGCAGAATTCCTCCAGTATTTTGTCTATGTAAACCCACCAGAACATTTTAAATATATGACATTGGTTTTAATTTACAGAAATATTAATGCTGCTTCTCACCTCTCAGGGTTCATCTGTAGGAATGTATGATACTGTCACTTTCTAAAATATATACCTCCATGCCCAATTGATTAAAGCTTCAGAAAGCATAACTAATCCAAAATCTGTTTGATGCACTAAATCACTCTCCACACTTAAAATGAAGCTTATTATATCTAAATAGCCATGATAAATTATGACAGCAGAGCACTTGGAAGCTAATGGGTTAGGATGAGTGAGGACCTTACACACTGAGGGCTGCAGATATTTGTTCCCAGAGTGGTATCCTGCCCAAATTCAGTAAGAGTCACTGGCTGGTTGGCAGGCAGGAGAAAATTCCAACAGCAGTAAGCCAGGACTCAGTGACAACAAAAATAGTCTCCTGCAGAAGAACTCCAGGAGAAGATTCCCTATTGAGTGAGGAGGGGTGCTGGGGAGTTGAACAAAGTGGTACCTACAGCAGGGTGGCCCATATTTTCACAAAGCTCCAAAGGGAGTTCCTGCTGTTCCAGCTAACAGGAAATTGATGCAACACACTCAAAATGCTGGAGGGACTCAGCAGGTCAGGCTGCAACTATGGAAAACAGTACAGTCGGCATTTCAGTCTGAGACCCTTCATCAGGACCAGAAGAAAAGATGAGAAGTCAGAGTAAGAAAGTGGAGGGAGGGGAGGAAGGACCACAAGGTGGTAGGTGAAACAGGAGGGAGGGAGAGGGGTGAAGTTGATTGGTGAAAGAGATACAGGACTGAAGAAGGGTGAATCTGAAAGAAGAGGACAGAAGGCCATGGAAGAAAGAACATGTGGAGGAGCATCAGAGGGAGGTGATGGGCAGGTAAAGAGGTGTTTATCAGGGGAGAGGGGAATGTTGGGGTGTTCAGGGAAGGAGGGGTGAGAAGAAGATGGAGTTTCTGAGGACCCAAGAGTTGGTGGTGGGACATGAGAGACATGGGATTGCAGAGTGGTGGTGGGAGAAAGGGAGGCTGGAAATTGATCATTAGTTCCTTATGGTTTCCATACTGTTTTAGCCTCCCCTATTTTTGGGCAATGCCACCGTGCCCCCTGACATTTTCTCACATTACTTCCAGCGCCTACCTGATTATTACTGAAAGAGTGACCATTACTATGGCCTTGAAGTGAATTTTAGTAAAGCTACAAAACAGAGAACAAAGAGAGAGCAAGGAAGAGCAACAGGCAATGACAAAGTTGTGAAAAACACACACACACACACACACCCAAAAAAAAACAGGTTTAATTATTAAATGCCAGAAAATACGAGTTTCAAACATGGAAAGACAATTTCTTCTTAAGTGTATTTCCCACACGCTTCATGGTTAAATAGTCAGACACGGTTGACTCTAGCTGCTGAATTAATTGATGAAATTAAACTGATTACTACTGAGGAATGCAAGAATGCCACGTGACCAAGGAATGCCTGAACTGTAATACATAAAACAGAAAAGGGTAGATGATAGCATGATCCCGCCTAAGAAAAATTGACAAGATGGTTGACATGCTTTTTCTGATATTGATGATTGATCTGACACTCTAGTGTCACAAGCTTGCAGAAACCTTAAAAAAAAACACTTTTTAAAATAATTCTTTCCCAAGTTACAAGACGGTACATGGTTTTCCAAGATCAATAGCTCCAGGCATAGTGCTGACCTTTCCTACCAGATTCCTCACACCATCCCATGACTTCCACACAATTTTAGCCTCCTTTATTCTGGCAATGTCCCCCCCATTCCCAGCAGTTGACCACCTTTCTCTACACGCAATGCTTATCTGATTATCGCTGAATGCTGTGACCTGTAAAAATATCAATGCTCTGGAAACGCGCTTTATAACTGCACCATAAGATGGTTGAATATGGTACTCTGTGGACTGGAGCCTGTTAGCTAAGCAGATTTTGCAGCAAAGCTCTGGTAATTCACAGCAGCTGCACATTGCCAGTGCTTTACAGCAGTTACAAGCCAATTTAGCTGAGAGGATTGCCTCAATAATTAAGCAATCTGTTGACTGTTCCTCCTTTCTGCAATGCAGCGATGTCACCTGTCAAAACGTCCCTCAAATCATGTGAGGTCAGCTGGTGAGAATGAAGGATAGTATTTTGTGCCATTTATGTTGAATTGCCACTTCCAAAATGAGAATGGAATTTTGGTCATTAGGACGTCATTCAAAACAATTGCAACCTCCTATTTTTAATGCTGCATTTCCAAGTCAGGATTACCACACAAAAACAGAAACAGCATGTGCAGGAGAGGGAAAGGACTCGCCTTCCCAAACTACAATCCCAAATCAAACAAAATGTTCAGATCACTGGAGAAAAGAACCAAGAGACCTGGTACCAGCTTGGATTTGTGGTAACATTTTGCTGCTATTCATTACTGTCTCATTTCCCAATGGGTATCAAAATAATTACAAAGGACTTAGAGCAGCCTAGCACAGGAACAGGTTCACTGGACTGCAACGCTTGTGCCAACCACAATGCCAAATAAAACTAATCTCATCTGCCAGCAGATAATCCATATCCCCCTATTACCTGTCTGTTCATGTGGCCATCTACACACCACATAAACATCATAAAGTGGACTAATTTATAAAATGGTGCCTCCCAATGGAATTATTCATGCTTGGGGATTTAAATGGCTGTAAATCTGGCAATTCCTGCTACATACTGTACATTCGTACATGACAATCTCAGAAGTTAAGTTGGGGATTCAGAACACCATATCCCTCCACTTGTTTTGACAGTGAACTCTACATCAGGTTCCTCAGCACTGTGACGGGCTAACACCTCTCACTTCATGTGCTGGATCTGCTGCACAACGTGACAGCCCAATGATTTCGAGGAATTATAAGGCTATGGACTGGAATGCCAAAGATTCTTTCTCTAAAATGAATCATAGATGATTTAGCTGCTGCTTGTTATTATCTTATGTTTAAAAATGCTTAACTACTCTTTTTTTTAGTTATTTGAATGCAGTCAATTTATGTTTTACTTAGAAGAAAATTATAAAATTTTCTCAGTTTTTTCATCCTGCAAACCCTGGCAACAGTCTGCATTGGCTGTCAAAGTTTTCAGGAATGTTTTGAAAGCAGGAATTTCCAGTGCACCATGGTCAACTATATTGCTGCATTGTTGTTTTAAGTCAATGAGATCAGACCTTTGTGTTGAACCAGCTAAGTATGGACTTGTGGGTGCATTGGGCTCTGTGTCTGGGTAAGAGATCTGGGTCAGCAAGAGCAAACACGAGGAAATCTGCAGATGCTGGAAATTCAAACAACAACACCCACAAAATGGTGGTGGAACACAGCAGGCCAGGCAGCGTCTATAGGGAGAAACGCTGTCAATGTTTCGTCTCAGCCCGAAACGTCGACAGTGCTTCTCCTTATAGATGCTGCCTGGCCTGCTGTGTTCCACCACCATTTTGTGTGTGTTGTTTGGGTCAGCAAGACGTGGCTTTCTATTATTAAACTACATGATGATCAAAACAAGTGTCTTTGAATGGCAGATTGAATTAGGAATCTATCAATGATCATTTCCACTAAACATTCAACATTGCAGTGGCATCTTCCAAAATTCTGTTTCATTGACTTCACTTTGAGAAACAGGGTACAAATTGTAAATGTAGGTATAATGATCTTAGTGCAAGCAACCAAGGATGAACAGCTGTCCCTTATAACATCTGGTACTTTGCCTAGGTGATTATGATGAGGGTCTATGAAACTTTAAAAAAACTGTAGACTGAAATTTGAACTAATTCGGAAAATGATGGAAATGCTCAAATCAAGCAACATCAGGTGAAAGTTTACTTTTCAGAACTGGGAAAGAGAAGGTGATGGGCTTGCACTCCTCAAAATTGAAAGAACAGAATGTTGAGATGATTTCTGATGAGACTTTTAAAATATATTTTTATTGAAGGAATGACACAATACAGAATACATAATGGATATTTTTCTCCATTTTGCTTTTATATCTTACCCCTAAACAAACCTCCTCTCACCTGCCCTTCCCGAACATACCATGGCAGCTAATGTATTTACAGTACAACAATTCACAAATGCAAGTACGGACATTTCACAGTCATACCCCCACACTACTTCAAGACGAAGGCCCAAACACATCCACAACATGTCAGATGATCCAGAATACACTCATATTACAATTCATCAACCACCCTGTGAGGTAAACCATATGTGTATTAAAAGGGAAGCAATTTCCCAAGTACAATCAAATGCCCTCAACTAGTAGGTAATTCCTTATGACTCCCAAATTATGACAAGAAAGGGCCCCATTTTTAATAGAACTTTTTCACAGAGCCCCTCAAAGTGAATTTAATCTTTTCTAATTTCAGAAAAAAAAATTACGTCCTCTAACCGAGCAGCAGCAGATGGGGAAGTGGCAGATTTCCAGACCAGCAAGATTCTCCTACGGGCCAATAGCGGTGTATATGCAATGATATCTGACTGGCTTGCATTTGAACCCAGAACATCATCTGCCACACCAAATACAGCTAAAAGTGGGCAAGGTCTCAGTGTCACCCCCAAAACCTCACTGATAATTTTAAAAACCAGTGCCCAACAGCCATCAAGCCGAGGGCAAGACCAAAATGCATGCACTAAATCAGCCAGAGAGAAGGAACACCTGTCACAGCCAGCGTCTGTCCCAGGATATATGTCAGCAAGCCTGGCTTTATTTAAATGTACCCTGTGTAAAACTTCAAATTGTATGAGCCCCAGTCTAGCACATGATGATGAGGAATGTACCCGATTCAATGCTTTTGTCCAATATTCCTCAGCCAGATCCATACCAAGGTCATCCTCCCACATAGTCTTAGTTTAGATCTTGAACTCCCAAAGACATCAGCTGAGAGTATAGTACAGAGATCAGCCCTTTATCATTAAAGCTAAGAGTGAGTTTTTCCCACAACGTAGCAGGTGGTAGATCAGGAAAAGAGGGGAATTCTGATGAGACTTTAAGCAATAAATTATGAAAGAATAGTCAAAAGGCAGTGGTGAGGGTGTGGAGATGTGCTGGAGAGATACTTGCCCAGCCCACCACTGGGAACACAGTGATAAGTATTTGCCAGTAGAGAACCATGTTACAAACTATTTTAATCACAGAAATATACCAAAAATGCAGATGTTAATCTTTCTTCGAGGGAATTGCTCAATATTTTTGGCAACACTTTGACATATCCAACAATGGAACAAGTGATCTATGTGGTCTTCTAGAGCACTTCTTGGGAAGAAATAGCATAAGGGAAAAGCAATATAAAAATTATGTGTAAGGGAAACATTCATGGTGAGTTTGTCAGTGATGCTGTTTGCCCCATCCAATCACATGCACTTTGCATAAACCAGCTTTGTTATAATCCAAAAAAAAATTTCATGCACCAATCTGAGACAATTTGAATTTATATAACTATATAAAATTCTCAAAGCAAATAATAGATTTATACATATAAATAGGTAGCACTGCACATTACAAAAAATGACTCTTCACTTCATGAATCACCTTCTCCTTTTTCTAATTCTGAATTTATTATAGATGTAGAATCATCTCACCTGATGCTAAACTAGTGGAGCTAATTCCATCTCTACCAGCGGCATGAAATGGGCTTGCAGCAATACCAAATTATGACAGTCAAGATATCTGAATCAGAATCAAAATCAGGTTTATTATCATCGGCAAGTAGTGTGATATTTGTTAACTTAGCAGCAACAGTTCAATACAATACATAATATGGAAAAAATAAGTAAATCAATTACAGTATATGTATATTGAATAGATAAAAAAATCATATAAAAACAGAAATATTATACATTGAAAAAGTGAGGACGAGTTCATGAGTTCAATGACCATTTAGAAATCAGATGGCAGAGGGGAAGAAGCTGTTCCTGAATCGCTGAGTGTGTGACTTCAGGCTTCTGTACTTCCTACCTGATGGTAACAGTGAGAAAAGGGCATGCCCTGGATGCTGGAGGTCCTTAATAATGGACACTGCCTTTCTGAGACACTGCTCCTTGAAGATGTCCTGGGTATTTTGTAGGCTAGTATCCAAGATGGAGCCAGCTAAATTTACGATCCTCTACAGCTTCTTTCGGTCCTGTGCAGTAGCAGCCCCCCCCCCCCATACCAGATAGTGATGCAGCCTGTCAAAATGCTTTCCACAGTACAACTATAGAAGTTTTTGAGTGTTTTTGTTGATATACCAAATCTCTTCAAACTCCTAATGAAGTATAGTCTTTATTGCGTTCTTTATAGCTGCATCAATATGTTGGGACCAGGTTAGATCCTCAGAGATCTTGACACCCAGGAACTTGAAACTGCTCACTCTCTCCACTTCTGATTCCTCTATGTTGTGTTTCTTGGTCTTACCCTTCCTGAAGTCCACAATCAGATCTTTCATCTTAATGACGTTGTGCTGTCTTTACGACAGTTATTTAGTTTATAATATTTTCGCTTAGTAATTCATTCAATAGTATTTTCTAGTTAGAATTAGAAGTGTTTAAAGTATATTCATTGCATGTAAAATATATCGGCATGCGATGACGTCACATCCGGTTTCGCCGCGTCTTGTGGGAAAACACCGGTTTGAAATTAGCGCGAGGGTGGGGGCTTACCACGAGGCTCACCTGAGCAGAAGCAGTTTTGCAGGCATGAGAAATCACAGTGAGAGCAACGCTGTAAGTTAATAGATAATCGATATATTGAACTAAGATGTTAATGCTGATCCTGTTAGAGGTAACGACGGTAGATAATGTTTATGCTTTCGTTAGTTAAAGAGTCGCGGATAGTTTGCATGGAAGTGTATTTAAAGTAGTCAATGGAGCAGGTAAACTCTCCCTGTATACTGCACCTTAGTGTAATGTAGTTATAGTCACCTTTGCAAGTATTTACACTTGAAATGTGATATTAAGGAAGGAACAAATACTGTATCAATCTTGTATTGTTTTATCAACAGTTTTCACCATATGTTAATGTGAAGAGTGAACAGTAAATGGTTAATCTTACTGCGATCTGGTTCTTATTAACTGTGGTTTATCCGGACGTTAAATTCGGCGTTTCGTTACACCCGAAGGAGAACGTGACAGACGTTGAGTAAAAGGTTGTTGCTGCAACATCACTCCACTAATGAGCATATCTCTTCTCCATCTGAGATTCTACCAACAATGGTTGTTCATCAGCAAATTTATAGATTGTATTTGAGATATGCCTAGTCACACAGTTATGGGTTCAGAGAGTCTAGAGCAATGGGCTAAGCACAAACCCCTGATGTTACCTATTGTTGATTGTCAGTGAGGAGGAGATATTATCACCAATCTGCACAGTTTGTGGTCTTCTGGTCAGGGTGTTGCAGAGGGAGAGGTACAGAGGTCCAGGTTCTGTAACATATCAATCAGGATTGTGGGAATGAAGGTGTTAAATGCTGAGCTATAGTCGATGAACAGCATCCTGACATAGGTGTTTGTATTGTCCAGGTGGTCTAAAGCCATGTAAAGTAAAGAGACATTGAGATTGCATCTGCCATTGACCTATTGTGGCAACAGGCAAATTGCAATGGGTCCAGGTCCTTGCTGAGGCAGGAGTTCAATCTAGTCATGACCAACCTCTCGATTATGCTAACCTAATGACTATTACTACTGAGCAATAGTCATTAGGCAGCTCACATAATTCTTCTTTGACACCTGTATAATTGTTAGCTTTTTGAAATAAGTGGGAACTTTCACTCGTAGCATTGAGAGGTTGAAAACGTCCTTGATTACTCCTGCCAGTTGGTTGGCACAAGTTTTCAGAGCCTCACCAGGTACTCTGTCGGGGTACTCCATCTCAATATATGGCAATGGTCTCGAAAATAGGGTAAGAGGTAAGAAGCGGGGTCAAGAAAGCATTTTTACTCCCATCACGTGGTTGAAGTCTGGAACACACTCTTGAGTATTGGAGGCAGATACTGTCACTGCATTAAGAAGAAAACAGAACATTTTGTTGAACAGTACCATCACAGTACTGCCCACACTAATTAAACCAATGGTTCATAATTAATCTAATCTCTCTTCCACACATATTGGCAAAACCCCTCCCATCTCTGCGTCTGCATCAACTTATCTATGAGTCTCTTAAACAATCCTATTGTGATGGTATTGGGTTTACAGTCCTGAAGTTCCAAACTCAAAATGAAAATCATAAGCCCCATCCAATATACATTAGATAGCTACAGGTACCCTCACTAAAGAGAGGTTATAATGTATGCACCTACTCTTCAAAGCCTAGATTACTTCACTGTTTATACACCACAGAGAATCTTGCTGCCAATACTCACTATTTGAGCTGTAGGTCCATGCTCCCTACGAAGGAGATACTTCCACCTACAAAGTAGTTTAAATACAGTTAATTTATCTTTAGTGATACACATTTAAATTTAGATAAAATTCTTATTACATATTTAAAACTCACAGAGGATTTCTATCTTATTATGGATTTCTGAATTACAAAAGATTCCAAAAAACAAAGGATTTCCAAAACACGGGTACAATTCTATAGGCTAAATAGGCATACCAATGAATTACAGATGAACAAATTGTCCTTCACAGAAATTGAAAGCTATTCAAGGGATTCTAGTTCTCCCCGTCTTTCTGTCATTTTTCTCATTGTCCCATGACCATTACCAACTACCCTGACTGCTCTCTTTCATTTGTAATATAACATCACAGTGTGTGTTATTTTTTCAGATACCTTTTCACACATATGGTCTAAAACAGTGATTCCCAAGTATTTTTGGGTTACAGTCCTTGGCTCTGCGACCACATCCACAGCACCCCTCTCTTCCTTTTCAACCATTACATAAAAACTATAAAGAATTTTGATTTATGCTGCACAGAGAAAGAAAATAAGAACTTCAAATATAAAGCAGTGATAAATACATGTAAGAATTACTCAAATCTATTTAAAGGTCCAGGTAAAATTATTTCTTCATTTAATTACAGTAGAAACAATTTTCATCAACAACTTTAGAGCATGCATTTGTAACCCAAATATTCACTACTTCATTGCTTTTTCATCTTTCAGTGAGACGGACAGGCTTGGTGCAGTGATATCAGCTTCTCAACATCAGGCTGAACGTCACCCAGAATGAGTCTCAAATCCCCATGCAGTCTGTTTCATTGCTACTGCATTGAAACTGCACTCCACTAAATACAAAGTTAAAAAGGCAATAAAGAACATCTTGATCTTTCACAGAGTGGCTTTCAGAGCTTTCTGTTTTAAATCTCAGCTTCAGCTCAGTCATTTTTGTAGCGAGATCAGTTCTTCCCCCATTCTTCCACTTCATTCCTCACTACAAGTGTCCAGGATTGGATTTATTACCCAATCTGGAATTTGGATTGACTGAAGATCCGGAAATCTTTCTGACATGTCTTTATGCAGCTCACCCAGGTGGGCACAGTATACTGTACTTGAAGATCATCGTCTAGTATTCAGCGGGTCGGACATCATTGACGGAAAAGAGTAAGCAGTCTCGTTTTGGGCTGCAATGTCATGGCCTGAAATATTGAATGTTTACCCTTTTCCAGAGATGCTGCCTGACCTGCTGAGTTCCTCCAGCATTTTGTATGTGTTGCTTTGGATTTCCAGCATCTGAACACTTTCTCATGTCTGGTACTCTTTTTCCTTCTTCACATTCAGAGAGGCTCCGAAACTCGTGTTACGAATGTGGAGCAACTCTGAGGGGCCGAAGGGTTCAAAGTCGCCCCCTCATTTTTGAGAATCTCAAGATCGCTATTATTTTGGGTCTGAGACCCAGGAAATGAGAGAGAGACACCCAGAATACACAACCAGGTGGAATTTCTCCTGACATAAGCGGAATGGAACCACTGATTACTGTCATTGTCTCTTGGAGAAGGAATTGTGTATTGAGTACTGTACTATTCATTGAAACCCCTCAGGGGGAAACCAGAGTGGTCTGGCTGAGGGATTGCATCATCCCAACCTGATTGACATCTGAGACCCCGTGAGTAAGGATAAAAGAGGGGTCTGGGGAACACCCCTTTAGACGCACCAGGAGAAACGCTAGAAATCCCGTGACAGTGTTTTATAGCAAAAGCCGGTGGGGGCTCGTGTGTGTCCTCCCTTGCCTGGGTGGCGGGCTCACCACGGAAGAACCGTTTAGCTAAAGGAGAGGTTACAATTGTACGGCCAAGACAACAAGACACCTGACAGATAGAAATCATAAAGAAAGGTTGGCAAAACCCGTAGCGGTAAATGTTCCCATTCTCTTTCTCTCTCTCTCTCCAACAATTGCAACACAACGACAACCAAAAAGACGGCAGCTTGTGTGAACTGCAGTGAACTTTATATTTCCATCGGACAATACATTATCCCCTAGACAACGATAGAGCTTATTTCTTATTGATTATTATTATACCCACACTTTTAGGTTCAGTATTGACAACATATACTATCTGTATTTTTGCATTAATATTATTTTTGTGTAGTTTTACTAATAAATACTGTTAAAAATAGTATCATCAGACTTCAACTGACGTCTCTATCTTTGATGGTAAGTCACCCAGTTACGGGGTTCGTAACACTGGAAAAGGTTATGACAGCCAATGTTCTACTTAAATAGGCTTGCCTGGACAGAAACGTGGAGATGTCTGATTTGACTTCAATAAGATTCACAAAGTTTCCTTGCAATTAAGACTGATTTCATTAAACTTTGCAAGTATTTCTGACAAATAAGCAATGTCAAACCTAATATTCTTGAGTTGATTATTGAATGAAACATCTGGGCCTTCAAAGAATTTTATCACTGTTTACTTTTGAAAGCCATCTGACTTCTGTGTGCAACAGAAAACATTCAAACTGTTCATCATTCTTTATACAAAACTCTCAAAATAGTCAAGAATTGAGAGTATGAGACCTGATTTTATAGTACTGTGATAACAGTATTTAATGATTTGTATAGCCGATCACTTAACCTTTTTACAACAAGATGTTATCTGTGAATTACACAGTGAATGGTAAATATGTGAGGCACTCCTTTTTTTAAGAAAGTAATAACTCCACAGTGGCATCCTGTCATTGATGGTGCCCCATCTGTTGCACAAGCAATAATGCTGGTGAGTGGAATGTCTTTCTCTTTGAAAAATTGCTTATCAACCAGAAATATTTACTACCATTTTGTATCTGTTTCTAGTCTGCTTGCAAATAACAACTCTTGAACTATCTTTTATGAAATGAACATAACCAAGAAGTAAAGATTCATTGCCCAGCAAAGTTGACTCATCCAAATGCAGAGAAATTTCTGTTGTCCTGGGTATATTGTGTCTTCCGCATTCTCAGACATTTTGTCCATTCATCTTTGAACAGAGCTATCACTATTGCTTTAAACATTTGGCCCAATAACTTATGCAAAACCGCACTCAGAAATTACCTTAATGATGGCAGAATCAGATCTCCAATTGAATGGGGCTTTCCAGATTGAGCAAAGAACAACGAAATGTTATATAAAGCACACAAACCGTTAGTGTTTTGTTTGAAGTGCTGACAAACATATTTTGAAGTGTTTTCCATTTTAGAATGTTATCATGACTGAAAATAAGCCAACTTCTTGTTTGCTTTATCAGCGTGTATTCTCTTCAAATGCTCAAGGAGCCTGGATGGTTTCATTGCCTCATTTGAAAAATGTTTGACTCAACAGACACACCGGCTGCTATTGGTTGCTTGGTGCTGGTATAAAATCCTATTTCAGTTACTCCACACTCTACTGTCTGTAGGAGCCTTGTATCTATTTTCTGACTGCATTGTATTTTGTGGTGTGTCTATTATAGTAATCTGGCACATGTGTTGGACATGGTAGAAGCAAATGAGTATACTTATGTATTTATGCTTTGTTTTAATTTAGTTTAGACTCATGGAGAGAGAGTGAGCCACGTGAATGAAATTTTTTTTTGTTGACTGCTAAGATTGATAAGATCGCTAACTATGTGGTTAACTTTGCATATTTTGCTAATTACACTCAGTATTGCTAAACATGTCATTAGACCGCTAATCAGACCATTATACAGGTGTCCCCCATTTACAAAGGTAAGGCATTCCTATGAAACCTTTCTTAAGCCAAAATGGTGTGAAGCGAAGAACCATTAATTTATATGGAAACAATTTTCATAAAAGCGAAAATCCTCTTTGTAATGCAAAAACAGGTTACTAATGTAGGTCTTTTGTAAAAGCAAAGTGGTGTAAAGCGAACATTCGTAAAGCGGGGGACACATGTATCACTAATTTAGTTTCATTGATTTTACATTGCTACAAAATCGTTCATCTTTTGTAATGGAGGACCAAATGCACCTTTCTCGATTTGGAAACTTGTTATTTGGAAGTGCATCGTACAGTGTTGATTACCCTCGCTTCCTCTCTCAGTGGTGTTGGTTTGCTTTCAAGTAACCACCATACTGTCTTCACAACTTTTCCATTTGGTCTGCTTATGACATGTTCATTATGACCATCTATTGTTTAACTCCAACCTCAGGCATTGTGATCAATTAACGGGAAGTTATGATGTCATAATAGCTCAGGCCAAACCTGACTGCTTGACGGTACATAAAGTGGGGCAGTGATACCCTGGTTGGGCCATGGGCTATAGAAATGAGGTCAAGACCATTTGAAAGGATAGATTCTGAAATTTACCCCATTGAATACTATCCCGTAACTCACAGGAATTGCATCACTACATGATTAGACTATGGGAATCTTACTAGCAAACAGTGTATTACAGTTGTGAATGGAAATAATGCACGATCCAGGCCTGGAAATAACACGATTTCTTCAGTCCAGATTCCTCATGGTATGCCAAATGCAAAAGCATCGCATTGTTTTCCAACAACTATAGTGCGCTTTGAGAAAAGTCTATGAGAACAGTGGGGTAGCAAGCTATGAGGTTATTATGTGATTATTGAAATCAATTATGAACCACTGAGGAGCGAATGCTTATAATAAGCAATTCATTTCTTAAATTAAGCCTAGAATCCCTTACCTGCCCCTCTTTCTACCTAGTGCCCCACTCACCACCCCCTTTATCTTTATCATCCCCTTGGAAGCTCCCAGCACCTGCAGAGACATGATATAGCCCACTATGAGAGCCACTGGTCTAAAAGCTTCTGATGACAGAGATCCCAAACATCCAAAATTAATGCTGCGAAGACTGACTCTTCGAGTACACACATCTTCCAACTATTAATAGATCAGATACTGTATTTGTTGTGCATCTGTAGTGATAGTATTAATCTTGTCTGTGAACTTGCTTGAATTAAATAACTTAGTCAGTTTTGTCTGGTTTGATTCGGGTCTTTTAACATCACCCCACCCTCTTATACTGAATCTCTTGAGCAGTCACCCCATGCTGCTCTCTATATAGTCTACACTCTACAGACTGTGCTCTTTGTTTGCAAAGCTGTCCTTTTAACTTCAGACTGATTATTGCTTGCCATTTACATTAAGAACTGAAGACTGGCTCTAATTTACCACAAGAAGCTGAACAAAGAATATTTGTTGGAAGTTTATCTTACTCAAAAACAACTTTTTGATCTCTAGCAGTGTCATCTGCTGTCCCTCACACTATGTTATCTGTCTCTACCGTTGCACCTGGCATTGCATTTCAGTCCTCCACCACCCTCTGTGTTAAAGCTTTGCCTCACACATCACCTTTATACTTTCCCTCTCTCACCCTAAATACATGTACCTGTAGAGCTAGACAGTGCAATCCTGGGGTAAGATACAAACTTTTTCACTCGATCTATGCCTCATATAGTGTTATAAACTACTATTAAATCTCCCCTCAGCCTCTGCCATTCTAGATATAACAGTCCAGCTTGTTCAACCTCTTCTCACAACACATGTCCTCCAAACTAGGCACCATCCTGGTAAAACCCTTTCCAAAGCCACCCCATCCTTCCTATAATGAAGAGTCTAGAAATGAATGCAATACTCCAGATGTGGCCTAACCAGAGTTTTATAAAATTGCAATATAATTTCTTGGCTCTTGATCTCGAAGCCTCGACTAACAAAGGCAAGTATGCCATCTTTATCACCTTATCAAGCTGTGCCATATCTACAACTGATCTACATCTTTCTCTATTCTATGGCAATCTTTTATAGAATCTACAGCACCATTGATTTTATTATTATCTGTAAACTTCCCTCCCAGCACATTTACATCCAGAGAAAGACTCACCAACCCTAATGATCAAGCCAATTTTCGATCCTATCAGCCAAGTCACTATGGATCCCGTGCATTTTCTTTTTCTGGATGAGCCATTCTGTAATGATCAGTAAACTAATTGTTTGGAATCAAGTGACCTCACCTCGTGTCTCAGGGCTGGGGGTATCTGCGGTCCTTCTTTGCCATCTGTCCCACACCCCTCCAGTAGTGCTCCACCCTTACCATTCCCAACATCCTCTGCTCCCACCAGATTTACCACTCGCCCTCTGCTCCACATTGATAAGCACAGTACTGTGCAAAGATCTTAGGCACCCTACCTATATAAATGTGTTTAAGACTTTTGCACAGTACTGTACCTAAAGAACTCCTGTTAACATTACTGTTTGTTCAATGCAGTGCAATTCAAATACTGTTTTATTGTTAAATATACTTAAAATATATATGGTTATAATGAAGAATAATAAGCTGAATTTTTATGATTCATACCACATTTATATTCATACTAAGAAAATAATTAGACATCTTTGAACAGTTGTCAATGTGAGACATATCAAGCTTTTAAATTTTACATTCAATTTGATTTAACTTTTTCATCTATGCAACAGAGGTAGATTACATTTTCCTGGTTTATTCTGTTCTGAATTAACACAAATTTTTATTAACTCGGGAGTCCTCCAGGGTTCTGTCATCTCACCTTCTGTGCCCTTTTATTTCAATTGATGGTGCAGGTTTGAATCTCTGTAGATGCCATCTATTTCATATTTGGTTTACTCTATTACAAAGTAGCCAATGAAACTCTGAAAAGAGGAAGGGTTTATCTTGTCAGCCACAAGCAGATTAGAGGCTACCAGTTAAATTTATGATCAACTCAAACCAACAGGTTCCTTACATGCATGACTTATATTAGGACTGGCAGTATTAGCATTTGAGTTCACACAGTTGCGATGGATTCTAGAATCAATAAACTAGAGATTCTTGGATTATTGTGCATCAGTGATGCACAAATCCTGGAGTCAGAAGGCTGTAGACATGACGCCCAATCCAACAACCAGAGTGACTCTCAGTGCAATATTAAAGGGATGAAACATATTGAGACTTTTAAATCATTTTACTTCCTTAAGATGATGTAAAACTTTCAACCTTGAAGAACAGCAAGGCATTTGACAAGGTACCCCATGCAAGGTTTATTGAGAAAGTAAGGAGGCATGGGATCCAAGGGGACATTGCTTTGTGGATCCAGAACAGGCTTGCCCACAGAAGGAGAACTGTGGTTGTAGATGGGTCATATTCTGCATAGAGATTTGTCACCAGTGGTGTGCCTCAGGGATCTGTTCTGGGATGCTTACTCTTGGTGAATTTTATAAGTGACCTGGATGAAGAAGAGGAGGGATGGGTTAGTAAATTTGCTGATACACAAAGGTTGGAGGTGTTGTGGATAGTGTGGAGGGTTGTCAGAGGTTGCAGTGGGACATTGATAGGATGCAAAACTGGGCTGAGAAGTGGCAGATGGAGTTCAACCCAGATAAGTGTGAGGTGGTTCATTTTGGTAGGTCAAATATGATCACAGAATATAGTATTAATGGTAAGTCTCTTGGCAGTGTGGAGGATCAGAGAGATCTTGGAGTCTGTGTCCATAGGACACTTAAAGCTGCTGCACAGTTTGACTCTGTGGTTAAGAAGGCATATGGTGCATTGGCCTTCATCAATCATGGGATTAAGTTTAGGAGCCGGGAGTTAGTGTTGCAGTATATAGGACCCTGGTCAGACCCCAAAATTGGAGTACTGTGCTCAGTTCTGGTCGCCTCACTATAGGAAGGATGTGGAAACCATAGAAAGGGTGCAGAGACCAAAGATGTTGCCTGGATTGGGGAGCATGCCTTATGAGAATAGGTTGAGTGAACTCAATCTTTTCTTCTTGGAGCAACAGAGGATGGGAGGTGTCCTGATAGAGGTGTATAAGATGATGAGAAGCATTGATCGTGTGGATAGTCAGAGGCTTTTTCCCCAGGGCTGAAACGGCTAGCATGAGTGAGTACAGTTTTAAGGTGCTTGGAAGTAGGTACAGAGGAGATGTCAGGGGTAAGTTTTTATGCAGAGAGTGGTGAGTGCGTGGACTGGGTTGCCGGGAATGGTGGTGGAGGGTGATTCAATAGGGTCTTTTAAGAGACTCTTGGACAGGTACACAGAGCTTAGAACAATAGAGGGTATGGGTAACCCTAGGTAATTTCTAAGGACATGTTCAGCACAGCTTTAGAGGCCAAAGGGTCCTGTATTGTGCTGTAGGTTTTCAATGTTTCTAAGAACAGGAAATATCCTTTCCAGTGACCTAGGTATAGTTCTTCTCTTTCCTATTGTAGAAACCTTCACAACTTTAATTCTCTAAAACATAATTATGTGAATGTAAATCACCCAAAATGGACACAGGGTCTGTTCAGTGTGATTCAATGGCACAGAGAGCAGCACATTCACCCACTGAACCAATTGAGGTCCCTTCTTTTACTCCGTTTTGAACCACTGTAGCATTTATATGTCTGGGTACATGGCTGAACTTCATTGCAAAGCTATTAATTGTACAACATTAGTCATTGCCAGAAGGTGTCTTTAAATAGCTCTGAAACTGACAGAAGTAGAGCCTCTGAGATGTATGTGTCTTAGCATATGTTGTGGCGTTTGTCAAGCATTGAAGTATTAGTGTGCAATACCGACAACGGTGCAGGAATTTGTACCAGCCAAGAGAACCAAAAAGATCCCAGCTGATAAAATGACATATTCAAGGTAGTTGTGCAAAATCTCAGAGTGGACAAGATTTGTCAGGCCTGGACAGCTGGGCGGGCACCTCTCCATCTGCCAAGCTAACAGGAACCAGCTGACAGTCATTTCCAATGCCATCACCTGCAACATATTTAAACCCAGGTCTCTTGATCATTCATCAAACCAGCCAGCTTCAACCTGTTGCTCCTAGCTGGTGGTGTTCCATATTTGTTCTCCTTTGTTTTGTGGCTCCTTATGGGTTGTCATTTTGCAGTCTATAATTACAGTTACCATTCATCACTGAATCGCTCTGCTGATCTGCTTTTGGGTCCAGCTTCCTCTACATTTCCCTACGGGGTGAGTGAACCAGCAATTGATGCAGCAGATTCTGCTTGCCTAAAGGAACTCATCCATCGACATGAGGCATGATCCACAAGCAGCAGAAACCACTAACCACCCGCTTGCCAATCTCAACCAACTCTTCTCAACACAGCAACCCCTGTGCCCGTCAACCTCCTCCCTCAGAGCACCTGATTCCAGTACCTGAACACATTAATGGATCCCCAACCAGTTGCTGCAGCTTCCTGAGCCAATGCAAGTTGAATGCTCCAGCCATCTATTTTTTTAATGGACCGAGCCAAGATTGCCTTCGTCTTCTCTCTTTCAACAGGGTGAGCTCTCACATGGGCCTCCGTTAACTGTGACAGTAAGACCTCCATATAGAACAGACATAGGGACTTCTCCATGGAGGTGGGCCATGTTTTCCTCCATACAGGAAGTGGAAGCGGGCAACAGATCAAATACTTTGCAAATGTGAAGGCTCACGCTTGTGCTGGATTACACCATGAAATTCCATACCCGTGGGGCGAGTGCAGCTGGAATGTAGAGAGGTTGCTGGCCCATTCCCATCGCAACCTCTTGGAGCATCAAAACATGAGCTGTCTACGCAGGAGATTCCCACTGAGCACAGTTGCCATGTTGGCCTTCTGCATTGACAAGCATCTTATAGAACAACACGAGTTTCATTCCCAGGCGGCAGGACCTCCCTCCTCATTGCCTTCCTAGATAGCAGATAGGGAGAGCATCCTCAACGAACCAAGAGCACGAGCATCAGTAGAGAAACAGCTTGTACTCCTACTGTGGAGCAGCCAGCCCAAGCCATGAGTGACTATCTGTCTGAAACACTGCAGCACAGGTTCATTCAGCCAACCCAGACCTCAGCCAGTGTAGGATTCTTCTTCGTTAAAAAGAAAGATGAGGGTCTGTCCCTGAATCAACTACCGTACAAGGAAGTCACCATCCTAGCTGCCAATCATGCTAAATGCTGCCAGGCAAGCCAGCAGCAGAGCCTAACCAGACCATTGTGGCTTGGGGACCGTGTCTGACTGTCCACCCAGGATCTGCTCCTACGCACCAACTCATGCAAGCTCTCACCTCAGTTCATTGGTCCCTTCAAGATTACCCATTGTGTCAACCAGTCATCTACTGTCTCCAGCTGTCACTGTCCCCCAGGAGCACACCTACCTTCCACATGTCCTGCCTCAAGGTTGTTGTCTTTGGACCCCTCAACCCAACTGAGTCTGTACCTTTGAAACCTAGGTTGAAGGCAGTCCAGTGTAAGTGGCTCAAAAGTTCATGGATTCACACTGTCATGGACAGGGTGTGCAGTGCCTGCTCAAAGAAGAGGCCTTGGGTACTGTCCAGTTTCATCTTGGATCCAATCCTCATTCAGGAGTTTCAACAGACCCACCCGGATTGCCATGGGCTGTAGGAGATGGTTCCTGTAGGGCTTGCACAGGTAGGCACCTTCTGGTCTCCACCCAGCTAACAAGAATCACCTGGCACTCACTTACAACTCATCACCTGCAGCTTATTTGAACCCAGCTCTCATCTACAGCAATTGTTCACTCGTGGAGCCAGCCAGCCTTAATCAGATGCTCCCAGTCACCTTGTGTGTGGCATTCAGCATCTGTTCTCCCTTGTTTCATGACCCCTCACAGCTTGTTATTTTGTAGCCCGATTAAAGTTACTGTTCATCGCTGAATCATCTCTGCGGCTCAGCTTTTGGGTCAAGCCTCCTCTACACTTCCTTATCAAGATTTACTGATGCAAAAAAATACAAACACCAGCTTGTAGTTTCTATAATAATTTACAACTAACTTGTGAAGAACGACTACAGTTTTTTCCATTGCCGCCCATATTTTCACTCACGCCAACAACCCTCCCTTGAATCTGGCATATTCCACCATATGTCACCAGTAAATGTAATTAGTTGGAGATCTATACACAAGATCTAAAGTAAAAAACATCTTTAAACCAAAATTCATGATTGGTGTTCGCAGTTATACTGTCAGCATGAAGTTTAATCTGGAAAATACAGTTGAACAAGTCTTCATGGGCATTTCCTGATTTATTAGCCTGTAAAAGCCATCAGAATACGGGACTAAATACTTACAGTTACTTTGGTACTGACATAGCTCTAATCTGAGGTGGGACTGCATGTAGAGGGCAGGATGAGTTAAAACACGAACACTGATAGAAAACTTCTTGGGGAACCCCATACAGTGATCACACCTGGAGAAAGTCTCTTGAGCTACCCATTTGGTCAGATATATATTTTTTAAGTCCTTATCTGAGAAATTTGTAACCTCTTCCCTTTTGGCACAATTTCTGGCTACTGATTTCCATGGAGGTGCCTGTTGTGACAGTCCAGGGTGTAGCGACTGGGATCCCATAAGAGGTCAGCCAGGCTGAGGTTTATTTTGTCGAGAATTGTGCAGCACTCTTACAGGCTTTTTTGAACAATGAGCAGGTTGAGCCTTCAACATTACTAAAAGCTCACTTCCTCTGTGAGTGAACCACATCAATTGTGATTCAAAGCAATTGGTTTGCCCTACTATTGACTTTACTTTGTCAAACTGAGCTACAGAAGAATGGTGCTCGAGTGGGCAAAAGGACTGAGATACTAGAATGGTTACTTCACAGTTCCAGCAATGCAGGCTGAACCAGAACTTCTAGTTTTGTACATGTGGAGTTTACATTGTGACGGTCTATCTGTTCCTTCTGGGTTCTCCCATTTCTTCCCATACCTCAAAGGTAAGCGGGTTGGTAGGCTACTAGGCCACTGTACATTCCGTCTAGTGTGTGGGTGAGTGGTAGAATGAGGGAGGAGTAGACATATGGAGGATAAGTATGGACTCAGTGAGCTGAAGAACCTGGTTCAGTGCTGTGCGGCTCTATCACAAAAATCTCACATCAACAAGGTGTAAGCGACTAGTGCAACTTCTCTCTGAAATTTGCAGAATTGGTTATTGACACATGAACACGATTCACAATTGTACTATATCCACTTTTCTGTCTTCAGTAAATATCTGGACATTTTCACCCAGAGAGGGAGAATCTATGAAGGATCGGTAATAAATGCACACCTCAAGAATACTGCTCAAAAGAACAGTTGACATGGAGTTTACTTTCTAAAATAGAATTGAAGGTCAAATCTCTATACATAATAGTTCTGCAACATTTCACCTGCAATCTATGTTCTCTTTTTATTACCCAATCTTTTTTAGGGTAAACTCCTGTCCAATTGAGTGCTTTGGAGTTCCAGTGTTTTTCTGTCATTCATTATTTCTCTCTCTTTCGTGGATGTCTGTGAAGAAGAAGAATTTTAGGTTGTATACTGTATACCGTCTGGGTGGTCTCCAGCCCCTTGGTATGAATATTGAATTCTCCAACTTCTGGTAATTCCCTCCCTCTCCCTTCCCCCATCCAACTTTCACTCCGCCTCCTCTTCTAGCTGTCTATCACCTCCCTCATGATTCTGCCTTCTTTTACTATCCATAGTGCTTTCCCCTTACATTCCTTCTTCACCTCTCCTGCCTATCCCCTCCCTGCTTCCCCTCCCCCACCCCTGATCTTTCCTCTGATTGGTTTTTCATCCAGCACCTTCCACTCTCCCCTCACCTTCTTTATAGGCCCCTGCCCCCTCCGTCTTCAGTCCTGACAAAGGTTCTCAGCCCGAAACGTTGACTGCTCGCTTTCACGGATGCTGCCCGACCTGCCGAGTTCATCCAGCTTGTTTGTATGTGTTGATTTGACCACAGCATCTGCAGTGTACTTTGTGTAAGCTGTATAAGTCATCTGATATTAAATAGAAACATTGAACCATTGATTTACCAATTGCAACAGAAGTCAGGGGAAATGATGTGAATATATATCAACTGAAAACACGATACTGGCTGAAGTGTTTTGTTTGTGGGCCTGCCTTAGGTAATCAGCCCTTGAAGTGTGCAGAGCCAGGATTAGTAGTTGGGGTCGGTGAAGTGTCATGGCCACATGAACAGCTGTTAAGGGGGCTGCGACTGGCAAGCTGAGGACCTACGATCGATGGCCAGGCTGGGAAGTGAGTGGGGTCAGTGGGGTCTTGAGATCAGCAGTGAGGTTGGAGATGTGGTCAACCACCAGCCTACGATCAGCAGACAGCGTGGTGTGGTGGCATTGGTGAGCTAGGGTTCCTGCGGGGTTCTGACATGCTGGGAGAGCTCATTTGGGCAGAGTGCCCCAACGGTACACATTGGGACCAGGTGAACTAGTTTTGTCCCATGACCAACCTAAAGGGGCACTGCATGAGGAACAATGATATGATCTGCAGATGTACAAGGGAAATAGTTAATCTGCACTAGGAGGTCTCCAGTCGAGATTCTAGACTGACTTGATTCTACAGGGATGCACGAGCCACTGTACCGGAAAATCAGCCCCACGTGACTGAATTTCAAGGCCAGAATAGCCGTTTGCTGAAATAGAATGGGAAGGGTTTTCAACTGAACATCTGAGTTCTCAAGTCATTACACAAGTATCAGGGGAAGTATATTCAGAGTCAGAAGGGATGAGAAAACACCTACAGGATATGTTTGAATCTCTAAACCAGGGAGAATATCTTGCAATAAAGTTCACAAACACTAGCACACATTCCCCTTGCAGCAAGATGAGTTACTAGAGAGCATTTTATAGACAACGCAGATTGTACATGTTGTTGTCTGATGACAGGAGGAGTGAATGTTTCAAGCAGGTTGCTGTGTGTCAGATGCAGCCAGACCTCTTGAAAGCAGTTGGAGGTACCATGTGTTCTGTAATACTAATTTGTGCCCTACAGCTATCAGAAAAACTTTATGGAGTCAGGGTATGAGGCACTCACCACAGGAAGCCTCGTCTCTGATCTGCTCCTGTAGTCGCAGCATAATACGTTGGCTCTTGACCTGTGGTAAGCTCCCTCTACTAGGCTACTCTGGCAAGTCCCGACAGGAATGGCACATCTCCAGCATGCAGGAAATAAGATCAATGAACCAACATCTCCCGTGGCAATAGATGCAAACACTACACAATCAATAGTGTACAACCCAAGTGATATTGAAAGCATGCATTAATATGCATGCATTTGCTAAACAATACAGTCAACAAGACATGTCCTCTTATTGACAATATTGACAGGATCAGAAGGAGAACAAGTAACAAATGATTCCACAGGTATTTCAGAACTACGACATTAACATTATTTGCCAGATTGGGATTAATTTGCAATCAGAGATGTGCCTGCATTTAAAAAAACTCTGCAAAACAAAAGCAAGAAAATTGATGCCAAAACACATGCCTGGTAAGTAAATTTTTATTATACCTAATTAAAGGCTTTTTTTTACTGCCCTTTGTGCCATTGGAGATTAGAGCAGCAATAAGGGCCCTCCATCTCCATCTCTGGGAGTGTCCTCCATTTCAGGGCTTTTTTCATCATGGGCTTCCTCTGGGTTTTCACTACTGTCAGTCATGCATGTCCAGAGTGGAGACTCGGGAACACCACTGCACTCAGATGTTGAAGGATACTTCATTGCTATTTCCATAATAGTTTTGTTTGACCGGTCAGGAATTTTAGCCCTGAGCAGAACCCCCGAACCTGGAGGAGCAGTGGACCACTCTTTGTCTAACCTTTACCTTTTGACCTGTTTGGCATGGGTGACCCTTGCAAGAGCCAATGCATAAAGCCTTAACTCCAGCCAACATAGCTCTCCAAGGTCATCGAGACAAGCAAGCCTCCAATCCCATTGACAAGGTTGTGTTCCTCTTGGAGGAATTAAAGGTTATAATTGACTTCCTTTTGATGAGGTACTGTTAAATAAATATATCAATGGAAACGGAGCACTTGTGTGGTGTAAGCTTTGCTTCAGTGTCTCCTGCAATGGTGTGTGAACATTACTTTAATGATGTAAGATACAAAAAGTAAAATTTTGAGGTGACTGATATAACAATATCCTGTATCACTGAACCATCTCTCCTTCATGCACTTGAAGATATGATGTGATCCTCTCGAAGAGGTTTGGAAGAAATATGCAGTGGAAAGCTCCTTCACAGGATTAATCATGCAGCTTGGATGTCGTACACATGCATCAGTAAATTCTTCAGCACAACCTTTCTCTTCCTTCATGAAACTTCGAACAGCAACATTCAAAAATAGTGGAGAAAAAGTTCAAAGTAAATTTTATTATCAAAGAACATATGTGCTAGCACATACAACCCTGAGATTCATTTTCCTGTGAGCACACTCAGCAAATCTATCGAATAGTAACTGTAACAGGATCAATGAAAGATCAACCAGAGTGTAGAAGACAACAAACTGTGCAAGTGCAAATAAATAGCAATAAATAATGAGAAAATAAGATAATAAGATAAAGAGTTTTTGAAGTGAGATCATTGATTGTAGGAACATTTCAATCATGGGACAAGTGAGTGTAGTTATCCCCTTTAATTCAAGAGCCTGATGGCTGAGAGATAGCAAGTATTCTTGAACCTGGTGGTGTGAATCCTGAGGCTCTAAACCTTCTACCTGATGGTGGCAGCAAGAAAAGAGCGTGGCCTGGGTGGTGGAGATGTCTGATGATGGTGTGATGTAGAATGTCACTGAACATCACTCCATCACTGTCAGTGACACTGAATGTAGGATGTCACTGGAGTGTGCATGTGTGTGTGACCTCTTTACTTACTCATTGCTGCACAGACTTGACATGAGTAGGCAGCATTGATTACTCAATCGTAACAACACTTGAGAAATGGTCGTGAATTATCTTCTTCAATCATTGCAGCCCATATGATTTAGTAATGTTAAGTAGGCATTTAGTAACGTTAATGTTAAGTAGTAATGCTAAGTAATGTAAACATTAACATCAATGTTTAAAAAAAGCACCACACAGTACAGTCCCTTCATCAATGATGTTGTGCCAACCATTTAACCTACTCCAAGATCAATCTAATTCTTCCTTCCTGTGTTGGCATCTATTTTCCTTTATCCATATGTCTAAGAGTTTCTTAAGTGTCTCTAATGTATCTGCTCCTACCACCATTGACAGCACCTACCACTCTTTGTGTAAAAAAAAACAACTCTAATATCCCCCTATACATTCCTCCAGTCACCTTAAAATTATGTCTTCTTGTATTAGTCAATTGTGCTCTGGGGAGAAAGATGCTGGGTGTCTACTCTATCAACACCTTTAGTCATCTTGTACATCTCCACCAAGTCATTTCTCTTCCTCCTTCACTTATAAGAGGAACACAGTGGCTCACTCAACTTCTCCTCATGAGACATGCTCTCTATGCTAGGCATCATCCTTGTAGAACTCCTCTGTACCCTCTCTAATGCTTCCTATAATGAGTTGAAATGAATGAATGCAATACTCCAAGTGTAGCATCTAGCCAGAGTCATATAGAGATGCAAAATTATCTGACAGCTTTTGAACTCAATCCCCTAAATAATGAAAACCAATACATCATGTGCCTTGTTAACCACCCTATAAACTTGCATGGAAAATTTGAGGGATTGTGGACATGGACACAAGATCCCTCTGTTCACCAACACTGCTAAATATCCAGCCATTATGCCTTCAAGTTTGACCTCCCAAAAGGTATTGTTTAACATTTTTCTGGATTGAACTCCATCTGCCACTTCTCAGCCCAGCTCTGCATCCTGTTGTGGTCCTGTTGTAATCTACAACCTTCTGCAGTGTCTTTAAACTTACGAAGGAGTAAAATTTATTGTGCTCCAATTTTCCGATTTCACTCCTGTGGCCAGTGAGGACACAAAGTCCATCACCAAAAGTACAACAATTTCGTCCTTGCTTTCCACAGTAACTCAGTGTATGTCCATTCAGGCTCTGAGTACTTACCTATCCTGAATGTTTTTCAACCATTCCAGCACACCTTCTTTATGAATGTCAACATGGTCCAACACTCCGGCCTTTTCTATGCTGTTCTCATATGAACTAAAGTCCCTCTCACTGGTGAATATTGCAGGAAATTATTTATTAAGGACCTTCTCTACCTCTTTGACTCCAGGCACGTTTCCTCTTTTATCCCTGATTGGTCCTATTCTCTTTCTAGTCATCCTCCTGCTCTTCACATACTGTACATGTACTGCAGATTTCCTTGGGATTTTCCTTAATCTTACTCACCCCTCTTCTAGTCGGTTTGTCTATATATAGGGTTTAGAATCCTTCCTAGGCAGGCTTAACAAATTCTGTGTTATCCAAACCTTTTGCTCTAAGGAGATGCCAATCAATATTAGGGAAGTCACCAATGGCACCAATTCTGTTATTTTAGTACCTCTCCAAAATTTGCCCTCGATCTGCTCCTCAGTGTCTCTGCTGCTATTTGATGTTTGGTGGGGGGGGGGGGGCGCGCGGGTGTCTATAGAATACTCTCAGTAGAATGATTGCTCCTTTTCTGTTTCTGAATCCCATCCCTCTAGTATTTTGACCTTTCAATAAAGGAAAATGATTCTCTTTCCCAGGTAAAACTAAGTGTGATTTGAATAGAAATTCGCAAGTGGAAGAGGTTGTATGCCTCTGGAAATTGTCCTGTGGTGTTACAGTCAAGGGTTTAGGAACTGATGTAAAGAGGTCTTGGTAAGGTAGAGCAAGGAATTTTACATATGATGTACATCACACCCACAGTACATTTGTGGCAAAGAAAATGAACATTTAATCCAAACGGACCATAACCTTGTTGAGGTTTGGAGGCTTGCATGCCTGAATGACCCAGAGAACTAGCTTGGCTGGAGTCAGGGCTTTATGCTTTGGCTCTTGGTAGAATCATCAATGTCAGGCAGGTCAAAGGTTGAAATTGGCCCACGTTCAGGGTTTCAGCTCGGGACTATCAACCCTGACTGGTAAATCAAAACTGTTATGGAAAGAGCAATGAAGAGTCCTTCTATATCTAAATGGCCAAGGACAGAGAGAAATGGAGGACCTTCATGACTGCCCGAAACTTCAGTAGTGTAAAAAGAGAGTAAGTAAGTAAATGGGATATCAATCAAGTAGGCTGCTTTGCCTGGATAGAGGCAAATATTTGAATGTAGCTGAAACTGTGTGCAGTCCATCACAAATAACAGTATGACATGTGTCCTATAAGTCCTGGGAATTCTCTGTTGAGCCACTCACCAGAAATCATCTGGTTCCCAGTCTGTTCCTGTCACCACAGCTGGCCTTGGTAGAACCCATAACTCTCCACTCTTTTCCTGTCCATATACCTATCCAATTTTACTTTAAATGACAAAATCAAAACTGCCTCTACCACCTCTACTGGAAGCTTGTTCCACACAGCTACCACTCTCTGAGTGTTACCCCTAAACATTTGCCCCTTAACTCGCAACTCATGTACTCTTGTTTGAATCTCCCCTACTCTCAATGGAAAAAGCCTATCCACACAACTCTATTTATCCTCCTGATAATTTTAAATACCTCTATCCAGTCCCCTCCTCAATCTTCTATGCTCCAAAGAATAAAGGCCTATCTTGTTCAACCTTTCTCTGTAATTTAGGTGCTGAAACCCAGGTAACATTCTGGGAAATCTAGTAGAAATTATTATTGTAACAAAGCACATTGCATATTTACAACATCCATATCTTGATCACAAATGCTAAAAATACCCTTCTATGTGCAAAATTTACAATGTGTTTATGCTAGTTATGAAATAAATTCATCAATAACAAAAATGAAAATCATTGTATGTCTATAATCACCTCTAATAATAAAGCACATTAGTATACAAACTCCTGAGCTACAAGGAAAACTCATAAGAATATGTCCCATGCATGGATTACCTTGTTCCTTCCTTATAATGTAAACTCAGTGGCAACTTTATTACTTACACCAGCTTGTTAATGCACATATCTAATCATCCAATCACGTGGCAGCAACTCAGTGCATCAAAGCATGCAGACAAGGTCGAGAGGTTCAGTTGTTGTTTAGGATAGGGAAGAAATGTGATCTAAGTGACTGACTGTGGAATAATTATTGGTGTCAGATGGGGTGGTATGAGTCTGTCCGTACTGCCGATCTCCTGAGATTTTCATGCACAACAGTCTCTAGAGTTTACAGGGAATGGGGTGAAAAACAACAAAAAAAACATCCAGTGAGTGGCTGTTCTGTGGATGAAAATGTCTTGTTAATCAGAGAGGTCAGAAGAGAATGGCCAGACTGGTTCAAGCTGACAGGAAGGTGACAGCAATTCAAATGACTACACTTGACAACAGCTGTGTGCAGAAGAGCATCGCTGAATGCACAACACATCAAACCATGAAGTGAATGGACACAGCAGAAAACTACAAATTACACTCAAAGGCCACTTTATTAGATACAAGAGGTTCCTAACAAAGTCACCGTATGGATGTCCAATATGCTTTTCTAAATTTTGTTCTCATCATTCTCTATATACAGGTTAGAGGAACTGAATTTCTGAGATTGATGTGTGAAATTGGTGAGGAGGTGATAAGCTGGTTAAGATACAATGTAGAGTGATACGAGCACTTGAGACAATATTTTGGTCCTGAGCTTTCTGTGAGTCTATACCTTAAATGTGCTACTACAAACCATGAGTTTCAGCAGCATTCGAGTAGAATGTGACACTCTCCTGCTGGTCATCATCATTACATTGTGCTTTCTGAATACTCTGATCCACAACCCATGCACAATCCTGCAGAAATGGAGAGAACACACTGTGATCTGGAGGACAGAGATGGTAAGGGAGCCACTATATAGAAGTGCAGTTAGTAATTTTAGTCTGCATCATCCTATCGAGGTCTTTGTCTGTGATGATTTCAGCCAAGTGCTTACCCAGAAACTTTTTAGTTTACTTTTAAAACTGACTGTCACTAATAACCCATCCAATGCTCCACTTCTCATGGATACTGAGCAGTGGATTCTGCCAAAGCAACGGAATGCATTAGGAGAGGATTCAATGTTGAATTCTGTGTCCATGTGGCATTACACAGATGGTGTAACAAGAAGAAGAGGATGAAGTTCCATAGGTAACCATTTCAGCTCCTAATTTTAAAGAATCAACAAAACATTGGTGACTAATGACCCTAAGAGGTAAAAGAGAAAGTAACCCGTGTAATACCCATGCCTTCAGCAGGCCCCTAAATCTTCTGCCACATTTATCTGTAGTGTCAGGGGAATGAAAATGGTCAGAGAGTGTTGTTGATCACTCCAGTGCCCTCTCATATATTTTTATGTCCAAGGCTATATTTCACAAAGGAAGGGTTTGCTCAGTGCTTTTTTTCCTGTTAATTTGTTTATTTTACATGGTCTGCTTCCTTCCCTGAATGATAAAGTAAGTCCTTCACTGCACCACTGCCATAAAATTCTACTTGAGCTATCTATTCCAAACAACTGACCAAAAACTTTCCTGCTTCCCACCGACTCCTCCTGCCCGCTGTTTCAATTTTCCATCATACATAACTTGCTATAGACTGGACTCTTGTGTTGTGCATTGAAGATCGTGTGATGTGTACATTTATTGGCCATGTTTATATATCCCCTGAATTGACCTGTGTGTGTTAGGCTACTACCTCACAAGTTCAATTAAAAGTCAACAACACAGAATGATATACAAGCCAGATTTCTTCCACAAAGAATCAGATTTTGTTTTGTGACAATCTAATGATTTCATGATCACCTCACTGATTTTAACCTTTTATTCCAGTCTTTTAAAATAATTTAATAAGTGGATTAACATTTCCTAAACTCAGGTAATTGAATATAATCCCTTCTCTAGATTTGTAAGTGAGGCCTCTGGATATGGATTCAGGAACTGGAAGGAAAACATTTTGGAGAAAAAAATAAATTGAAAATGTAACACAGCTTTAACTAATTAAGAGCGTTTTCTTCGAAAGGCCGACTATCAACTTTAGTAATATTGCCAGCAATCAGCTCAATATATCCCCAGTTCTCCCAATTTTGCTAAGGAATTAGTTTTCATCGCTCTTTTTAAAGTAATTAATATCAATCCAGTGGCAATTTTCAAATATTTGTCAACAAAAGGAATTGAATATAAAATGTTTAAAGGATGCGAGGAACTGCTGAAGGGTCTCGCCCCGAAACATTGACAGCGCTTCTCCCTATAGATGCTACTTGGCCTGTTGTGTTCCACCAGCATTTTGTGTTGAAATATCCGATGACTATCATAATATTGCCCTTATGACACAACTTTTCTATTTTCCATTCTATTCTGTGGTCCACATCCCAGTTACTGTTGGGAGGCTTGTATATAACTGCCATCAGGGTCTTTTTAGCCTTGCAGTTTCTTAGTTTAACCCACAAGGATTCAACATCTTCTGATCCTATGTCACACCTTTCTACTGATTAGATGACATTCTTTACCAGCAGAGCCATGCCCCCACTCTACCTATATTTCTATCCCTTCGATACAGTGTGTAACCTTGGACATTCAACTCCCAACTACAACCATCCTTCAGCCATGATTCAGTGATGACCACAACATCATATCTGACAATCTGTAATAATGCAACAAGATTATCCACTTATTTCTATACTCTGTGCATTGAGATAGAACCCTTTGAATACATCATTTGCTACCTTTTTTGATTCTGCATCCCTAATGCACAGATACTCACCCTGCTGGCTGCAATTCTGTCCCATCATCTGCCTGCCCTTCTTGATAGTCTGACTGCCTGTCATCTTTGCTTATTCACCATCGCTCCTATCCTGAGTCCCTTCACTCCGGTTCCCACCCCCCTGCCAAAATAGTTTAAACTCTCCCCAACACCTCTAACAAACCTGCCCATGACAGGTGTAACCTGTCACTTTTGAACAGGTCATACCTCCCTCAGAAGAGATCCCAATGATCCAAGAACCTGAAGCCCTGCCTCCTGCACCAGCTTCTCAGCCACGTATTAATCTGCCAAATCACTCTGTTTCCACCCTGATTGGTACATGGTACTGGTAGCAATCCAGAAATTACTACCCTGGAGGTCCTGCTTCTCAGCTTTCTACCCAGCTCTCTAAATACTCTTTTCAGGACCTCTTTGCTTTTCCTTCTGATGACATCCGGCTGGTCTCCCTTCATCTCCAAAATGCTGTGATCGTGATCTGAGACATCCCTGACCCTGGCAACTAGGAGGCAATATACCACCCGGGTCCCATTCATGTCCACAGGAACTCCTGTCTGTTCCCTTGACTATTGAGTCCCCTATCACTACCACTCCTGTCTTCTCCCTCTTTCCCTTCTGCACCATGGACCTATGCTCAGTGCCACTAACCCGGTTTCCATGGCAGTCCCCTGGGAGATCATCCCCCACAACAGTATCCAAAACGGTATGCTTACTATTGAGGGGAGTGGTCACAGGGGTGCTCTGCACTAACTGCCTATTCACATTTCCATTTCCCCTGACAGCCACCCAGATACTCGCATCCTGCAACTTCAGGGTGACTACTTCCCTGTAACTCTGATCGGTAATCTCCTCACTCTGCTGCACAATCCGAGGGTCATCCAACAGCCACTCCAGATCCCTCACACAGTCTTCACGGAGCTGCAGCTGGATGCACTTCACTCTGATTGGTTCCCGGGAGACTCTGCATCTCCCAGGATTCCAACATCTGTCAGGAGGAAGACACAACAGCCATTTACTATACTAGGTACAGTAAGAGGTAAAAATAGGAACCTTAACGGAAGCTTATCAGAGCCAACACCTCTTTTGAGCCAAAACCTGCTTTGAGCCAAAGCCCGACACTGTTACTCTCAACTCTGGCATACTCCTGACAATGACGGCCCGACAAAGCCTGCCCCACTTGTCCCTTCTGTACTTTTAAACAAGTGTCGCTGACCTGCCAGAAACCTCGTTGCTACGGCCTGTGTCTACTGCTGACTAGGGTGCCGGAATGAGCCTGAACGCCCTTGGATCTCTCCTTTTAAACGAGCATCACCAACCTGTAAGAAACTACATCACTGTGGCCTACTCCTGCTGCTGATTAGTCTGCTGTTATGACCCTTATCTACCTTTTTCCCTTTTATCAACACCCCCCTTTGCACTGTGTATTCACAGTGAGTAAGCCTGTTTGAGTGTCAAGCCTACTGTATGTAGCACCTTGTGCTACATGAGCCACGTGCAATTTAATCTTTCCCTTGTATGTACAATGGCAAGCTTCTGACATGGAGTTAATAGGATAATTGCTAGGCTGGTGACTTAGTATTGGTTTACTCTCGCTCACTTCAGCAGGCAATTTATTGTTCAGGTCAGGTTGAACTGGTTCCAGCTATCCCTGTCTGGTCCCAATCCTGAAGAATTCTCCTTTATATCTCATCTTGTACTGTAGGGCTACAGGGTCATTTTACTTATTCCCTACTATAGTATTGATTGCATCACATTCTGGAATTGTTGGGAGATTTACGATCTTTAAGGGATGAAACATGGATTAATATTGAGCAATAGGTGGTGATTGGAGGGATTGCAGAACTCATTTGTTTTGGTTGAGAGGAAGGGAAAGGGAGTGGGTGTCATTTGGAGGACTGATCAGCTCTAAATGTACTTTACAATGAATGATAAGGTGATCTGGGTTTTCAATATGGGAAAAGCATTGTGCATTTCTGCATCATCGTCCTAATTTCTGCTCTTGTCCAATGAAGTGAAGCTCACTGACATTTCTCCTGTTGGTGACCAATATTTGGTAACTGGTGCTTCCTTGTAATGTGGTGCAGAATCTATACTGACACTGGCTTGGCACATATAGGAAGGTGCATCGTGAAGTTACGATCTTTTGCAACCTAAGTGCCCTTTTTGTTTGTCATATGATTTGAGCTGTAATTTTCTGAGCACCATTGTTTGGGTTCCTCATGGCTTTTGAAAGGATATTGCTCGTTTCTAAATAATGAGCTATTAAATTCACTTGGTGTTTGTGCAGATATTGAAGGCAGATGACAGAATCAATACATATGGATCTGCAGATGATGGGATCTGGAGCAACAAACAAGATTCTGCATGGACTCAGTGGGTCAGGCTGCATCTGTAGAGGGAATTGCAGAGGCATGAGAGAGGAGCTGGCCAAAGTTGATTGGAAGGAGACACTAGCAGGGATGATGGCAGAACAGTAATGGTTGGGGTTTCTGGGAACAAGAAAGATACATCCCAAAAATAAAGAAGTATCCTAAAGGGAGGATGAAACAACTGTAGTTTACAATGGAAGTCAAAGACAACATAAAAGCAAGACAGAACATATAATATAGCCAAAATTAATCGGAAGTTAGAGGATTGGGGTGCCTTCAAAAACTAACAGAAGGAAACTAAACACAACATAAAGAGAGAAACGATGAAATATGAAGGTAAGCTGGCCAATAATATTAAAGAGAATACAACAGGTTACTTCCGATATAGAATAAGAGCATAAGAAATAGGAGCAGGAGTAGGCCATTTCGCCCACCAAACCTGCCCCACCATTCAGTAAGATCATGGCTGATCTGTCTGTAAACTCAGCTCCATCTGCCTGCCTTTTCTCCATAACCCGTAATTCCCCCACTATGCAAAAATCTATCCAACTGTATCTTAAATATGTTTAGTGAAGAAGCTTCAACTGCTTCCCTAGGCAGAGAATTCCACAGATTCTCCACTCTCTGGGAAAAACAGTTTCTCCTCATCTCCATCCTAAATCTTCTCCCCTGAATCTCAAGGCAACGTTCTCTAGTTCTAGTCTCACCTACCAATGGAAACAACGTTCCTACTTCTATCTTATCTATCTCTTATATTTCTATAAGACCTCCTCTCATTCTTCTGAATTCCAGAGAGTATAATCCCAGGTGACTCAATCTCTCCTCATAGGTTAACCCCTTCATCTCTGGAATCAACCTGGTGAACCTCCTCTGCACTGCCTCCAAAGCCAGTATATCCTTCCTCAAATATAGAGACCAGAAGTGCACACAGTACTCCAGGTGCGGCCTCACCAGTACCCTGTATAGTTGCAGCGTGACCTCCCTGCTCTTGAATTCAATCCTTCTAGCAATGAAGGCCAACATTCCGTTTGCCTTCTTAATAACCTGTTGTACCTGCATGCCAACTTTTTGCAATTCATGCACGAGCACTCTCAAGTCCCTCTGCACAATAGCATGCTACAATCTTTCACCATTTAAATAATAATCCGCTCTTCTATTATTCCTTCCAAAGTGGATGATCTCCCATTTACCTACATTGTATTCCATCTGCCAGACCTTGGCCCACTCACTTAACCTATCTATATCCCTCTGCAGACTCTCCACATCCTCTGTACAATTTGCTTTTCAACTCAGTTTAGTGTCATCAGCCAATTTTGCTACGCTGCACTCAGTCCCCTCTTCCAAATCATCAATGTAAATGGTAAACAGCTGTGGGCCCAGCACCAACCCCTGTGGCACCCCGCTCACCACCGACTGCCAACCGAAGAAAAATCCATTGATACCAACTCTCTGCCTTCTATTGATTAACCAATCCACTATCCATGCCAATACACTTCCTCCAACTCCATGCATCCGTATCTTATTCATAAGTCTCTTGTGTGGTACCTTATCGAATGCCTTCTGGAAATCCAAGTATACGACATCCACCTGTTCCCCTCTATCCACTGCACTCATTATGTCCTCAAAGAACTCCAGTAAGTTTGTCAAACAGGACCTGCCCTTTCTGAATCCATGCTGCATCTGTCTAATGGAACCACTCCTTTCTAAATATTTTGCTATTTCTTCCTTAATGACAGCTTCAAGCATTTTCCCAGCTACAGATGTTAAACTAACTGGCCTATAGTTGCCTGTCTTTTGCCTACATCCTTTTTGAAAACAGTGGCGTGACATCTGCTGTCTTCCAATCTGCTGGGACCTGCCCAGAGTCTAGAGAACTTTGGTAAATGATTACCAATGCGACTACTATAACCTCCGCCAATTCCATCAGCACCCTGGACCAGGGGACTTACCTACTTTCAGGCCCTCTAGTTTGCTCATCACTATCTTGTTAGTGACAGTGATTTTATTGAGGTCCTCAACTCCCATTTCGCCCATTACATCATTCTTTGGCATATTAGATGTGTCCTCCACCATGAAGACCAACACAAAATAGTTGTTCAATGCCTCAGCCATTTCCTTATCACCCAATATCAATTTCCCCTTTATCATCTTCCAAGGGACCTATATTGACTTCAGCCACCCTCTTCCACGTTATATATTTATAAAAACTTCTGCTATTTGCTTTTATATTTTGTGCTAATTTACTTCCATACTCTATCTTCTCTTTCGTTATTTCTTGTTTAGTTTGTTGCTTTTTAAAGTTTTCCCAATCCTCCAGTCTCCCACTACTCTTTGCAACTTTGTACACATGAGCTTTTAATTTGATACCATCTTTTATTTTCTTAGTTATCCCACATTTACTGTCTTTACTTCTGACTGGAATATACTTCTGTCGAGCACAGTGAAAAATCGCTTTGAGAGTATTCCACTGTTCCTCAACTGTCCTACCAAATAGGCTGTGCTCCTAATCCACGTTAGCTAACCCCTCCCTCATCCCGTTGTAGTCTCCCTTGTTCAAGAATAGTACACTAGTTTTAGATCTAACTATTTCATCCTCCATCTGAATCCAAAATTTAATCATACTATGATCACTCTTTCCAAGAGGATCCCAGACTACAAGATCATTAATCTTACCTGTCTTATTGCACAAGACTAGATCTAAGATAGTATTTTCACTTCTCAGTTCACTAATATGCTGCTCAAGAAAGCCATCGTGGATGCATTCTATGAAGACCTCCTCAAGACTTCCTTGACCAACCTGATTCAACCAACCTATCTGGAAGTTAAAATCCCCCATGACACTGCCGTCCTGTTCTTACAAGCCTCAGTTATTTCTTGGTTAATTGCCTCTGCCACTGCAATATTTTTATTAGGTGGCCTATAGACAACACCCACTAGTGATTTTTTCCCTTTACTATTCTTAATCTCTACCCAGATGGACTCAACATTCTCCTCCATAGACCTTATATCATCTCTCAGAATTGCCCTGATCTCATCCTTAATTAAGAGCACCATCCCACCTCCTCTGCATTCTTACCTATCTTTCTGTATTACCGGATACCTTGGATATTTAATTCCCAGTCATCTCCACCTTGGAAATAGGTTTCTGTAATGGCCACTAAATCATCTGTTTTGGGATTGATCTGTGCCACAAGTTCACTAATCTTGTTTCTAATACTACAGGCATTTAGATAAAGTGCCCTTATAAAAGAGAGATGAAAGTGTATATCAGACTGTTGGAAAGTTATACTAGAGGCGAAGAGTCAGAAAAAAGGAGGCCTTTTGTAGTTAGCTGCTGATAACTAGTGGTGCGCCACAGGGATCGGTGTTGGGACCACTTCTTTTAAAGCTATATGCCAATGATTGGGATGAAGCTGGGCCTACTGGGCCCAAACACCTCTCTCTGCAACTGGATCCTAGACTTCCTGACTGAGAGACCTCAGTCAGTCCGGATCGGGAGCAGCATTTCCAACACCATCACACTGAGCATGGTGACCCCCCCAGGGATACGTGCTCAGTCCACTGCTGTTCACTCTGCTGACACACGACTGTGCTGCAACACACAGATCGAACCACATCATCAAGTTCACCGATGACACGACCGTTGTGGGTCTCATCAGCAAGAATGACGAGTCAGCTTACAGAGAGGAGGTGCAGCGGCTAACGGACTGGTGCAGAGCCAACAACCTGTCTCTGGATGTGAACAAAACAAAAGAGATGGTTGTTGACTTCAGCAGGGCACAGAGTGACCACTTCCCGCTGAACATCGACAGCTCCTTGGTAGAGATCGTTAAGAGCACCAAATTTCTTGGTGTTCACCTGGCGGAGAATCTCACCTGGTCCCTCAACACCAGCTCCATAGCAAAGGAAGCCCAGCAGTGTCTCTACTTTCTGCGAAGGCTGAGGAAAGTCCATCTCCCAAACCCCATCCTCATCACATTCTACAGGGGTTGTATTGAGAGCATCCTGAGCAGCTGCATCACTGCCTGGTTCGGAAATTGCACCATCTTGGATTGCAAGACCCCTGCAGCAGATAGTGAGGTCAGCTGAGAAGACCATCGGGGTCTCTCTTCCCGCCATCATGGACATTTACACTACACACTGCATCCGCAAAGCAAACAGCATTATGAAGGACCCCACGCAGCCCTCATACAAAGACTTCTCCCTCCTGCCGTCTGGGAAAAGGCACCGAAGCATTCCGGCTCTCACGACCAGACTATGTAACAGTTTCTTCCCCCAAGCTATCAGACTCTTCAATACCCAGAGCCTGGACTGACACCCTACTGCCCTATTGTCTTGTTTATTATTTATTGTAATGCCTGCACTGTTTTTGTGCACTTTATGCAGTCTGTAGTCTAGTGTAGTTTTTTACGTAGTTCAGTCTAGTTTTTATACTGTGTCATGTAACAGAATGGTCCTGAAAAAACGTTGTCTTTCTGTCATACACAGGGAGTATGCAGAAGGACTTAGACAGATTGGTAGAATTGGCCAAGATGTGGCAGAATGGGAATACAGAATGGGGAAGTGCATGGTCAGGAACTTTGGTAGAAGGAATAATTGTGTGGATTATTTTCTAATTCGGGAAAAATATCAAAAATCAGGTGTGCAAAGTGACTTGGGAGTCGTCATGCAGGGTTCCCTGAAGGTTAACTTGCAGGTTGAGTCGGTGGTAAAGAAGCTAATTGCGATGTTAGCATTCATTGTGAGAGGACTGGATGTCATGCTGAGGCTTTATAAGACACTGGTCAGATTGGGATATTGTGAGCCTCTTACCCATGTGCTGACTTTGGAGAGGGTCCAGAGAGTGTTCACAAGAATGACCAGAAGGAATGAAAGTGTTTTCATATGAGGAGTGTTTGTTCATTCTGTGCCTGTACTTGCCAGAAGAATGAAAAGGGAAGCTCAATGAAATCTATTGAATATGGAAAGGCTTCGATAGAGTGGATGTGGAGAGGATGTTTCCTGCAGTGGGCAAATCTAACAGGAGAGGGAACAGAGTGATGTCCATTTAGAACAGAGTTGAGGAGGAATTTCTTTAGTCAGAGGGTGGTGAATCTTTGGAATTCATTGCCACAGACAGCTGTGATGGCCAAGTAATTAAATATATTTAAAGTGGAGATTGATAGGTTCTTGAATATTAAGGGTGTCAAGGGTTATGGCGAGAAGGCAGGAGAATGGGCTTGACAGGGATACTAAATCAGCTATGATGGAATGGCGGTGCAGATCTGATGGTCCAAATGGCCTAATTCAGTTCTCATGTTTTATGGTTTTATGGAAAAATAACAAGGAATGTCAGAGCGTCAGGCCAGCCTGGAGAACAACAGGATAAAGAAGGTTAGGAGGATTCCTACCAGGGATTGAGCTCTTAGCTTTCACAGTCTTAAACAGAGAAGGCAGAATAGAAACCATGACTGCAACTTGGGAAACTCCTGCTCAGGTGAAGGGAAGTTACCTTGTGATTGCAAACCATTGGTAGTGTGAAGCTGTGTGCTTGATAAATAATCCTTGGACTTGATAGCCACATGTGTGCAGTTCAAGGTACTCTGTACCTACAGTAAGACAGCCAAAGCCAGATATTTACCTCATTCTCAGAGATCTCAGTACAAGCAATATAGCTGTTATACCCAAGTTAATATAGCTGTTAAACCAAAGTTAATATAGCTGTTAAACCAGTTAATATAGCTGTTATACCAAAGTTAATATAGCTGTTAAACCAAAGTTAATATAGCTGTTATACCAAAGTTAATATAGCTGTTAAACCAGTTAATATAGCTGTTATACCAATGTTAATATAGCTGTTATACCAAAGTTAATATAGCTGTTAAACCAAAGTTAATATAGCTGTTATACCAAAGTTAATATAGCTGTTATACCAAAGTTAATATAGCTGTTAAACCAAAGTTAATATAGCTGTTATACCAAAGTTAATATAGCTGTTATACCAAAGTTAATATAGCTGTTATACCAAAGTTAATATAGCTGTTAAACCAAAGTTAATATAGCTGTTATACCAAAGTTAATATAGCTGTTAAACCAAAGTTAATATAGCTGTTATACCAAAGTTAATATAGCTGTTATACCAAAGTTAATATAGCTGTTAAACCAAAGTTAATATAGCTGTTAAACCAATAGCAAAAAAAGAGGTGGGGGCATGGCACTGTTGCTCAGAGATAGTATCATGGCTGCAGAAAAGGTGGATGCCATGGACGGATTGTCTCCAGAGTCTCTGTTGGTGGAAGTTAGCAACAGGAAGGGGTCAATAACTCATCTGGGTGTTTATTACAGACCAATCAGTGATAACAGAAACATCGAGGAGCAGATAGGGAGACAGATTCTGGAAAGGTGTAATAATAATAGGGTTGTCGTGGCGGGAGATATTAAGTTTCCAAGTATCGCATCTCCCTAGAGCAAGGGGTTTAGATGGGGTGGAGTTTGTTAGGTGTGTTCAGGAAGGTTTCTTGACACAATATGTAGATAAGCCTACAAGAGGAGAGGCTTTTCTTGATCTGGTATTGGGAAATGAACCTGGTCAGGTGTCAGATCTCTCAGTGGGAGAGCATTTTGGAGATAGTGATCATAATTCTATCTCCTTTACCATAGCATTGGAGAGGGATAGGAACAGACAAGTTAGAAAAGTGTTTAATTGGAGTAAGGGGAAATATGGGGCTATCAGGCAGGAACTTGGAAGCATAAATTGTTCTCAGGGAAATGTATGGAAGAAATGTGGCAAATATTCAGGGGATATTTGTGTGGAGTTCTGTATAGGTGCATTCCAATGAGACAGGGAAAGGATGGTAGGGAACAGGAACCATGGTGCACAAAGGCTGTGTAAATCTAGTCAAGAAGAAAAGCTTACAAAAGGTTCAAAAAACTAGATAATAATGGAGATCTAGAAGATTATCAGTCTAGCAGGAAAGAGCTTAAGAATGAAATTAGGAGAGCGAGAAGGGACCATGAGAAGGCCTTGGTGGACAGGATTAAGGAAAACCCCAAGGCATTCTACAGGTGCGTGAAGAGCAAGAGGATACGACATGAGAGAATAGGACCAATCAAGTGTGACAGGGGAAAAGTGTGTATGGAACCAGAGGAGATAGCAGAGTTACTTCATTATTCAAAACGGAAAAGGATCTTGGCGATTGTAGGAATGACTTACAGTGGACTGAAAAGCTCGAGCATGTAGTTATTAAGAAAGAGGATGTGCTGAAGCTTTTGGAAAGCATTAAGTTGGATAAGTCATCAGGACCGGACGAGACGTACCCCAGGCTAATGTGGGAGGCGAAGAAGGAGATTGCTGAGCCTCTGCCGATGATCTTTGCATCATCCATGGAGACAGAAGAGGTTCTGGAGGATTGGAGGGTTGAAGATTTTGTTCCCTTATTCAAGAAAGGGAATAGAGATAGCCCAGGAAATTATAGACAAGTGAGTCTTACTTCAATGGTTGGTAAGTTGGTCGAGAATTTATGAACATTTGGAGAGGGATAATATGATTAGGAATAGTAAGTATGGCTTTGTCAAAGGTAGGTCGTGCCTTATGGACCTGACTGAATTTTTTGAGGATGTGACTAAACACATCAATGAAGATCAAATGTATATGGATTTCAGCAACGCATTTGATAACGTACCCCATGCAAGGGTTATTGGGAAAGTCAGGAGGCATGGGATCCAAGGGGTCAATGCTTTGTGGATCCAGAACTGGCTTGCCTACAGAAAGCAAGGAGTGGTTGTAGATGAGTCGCATTCTGCTTGGAGGTCAGTGACCATTTGTGTGCCTCAAGGATCTGTTCTGACATCCCGATTCTTCGTGATTTTTTTAAATGACTTGGATGAGGAAGTGGAAGGAGGAGTTAGTAAATTTGCAGATGACACAAATATTGGGGATGTTATGGATAGTGTGGAGGACTGTCAGACTATCAGGGCATTGATAGGATGCAAAACTGGGCTGAGAAGTGGCAGATGGAATTCAACCCAAATAACTGTGAAGTGGTTTATTTTGGTAGGTCAAAATATAGTACTAATGTAAGACTCTTGGCAGTGTGGACGATCAGAGGGATCTTGGGGTCCGAGTTCATAGGACACTCAAAGCTGCTGCACAGGTTGACTCTGTGGTTAAGAAGGCATACGGTGCATTGGCCTTCATCAATCGTGGGATTGAGTTTAAGAGCCGAGAGGTAATGTTGTAGCTATATAGGACTCTGCTCGGACCACATTTGGAATACTGTGCTCAGTTCTGGTCACCTCACTACAGGAAGGATGTGGAAACCACTGAAAGGGCACAGAGGAGATTTACAAGGAAGTTTCCTTGATTGGGGATCATGCCTTATGAGAATAGGTTAAGTGAACTCGGCCTTTTCTCCTTGGAACAACAGAGGTTGAGGGGAGACCTGATAGGGGGTATAAGATGATGAGAGGCATTGATCATGTGGATAGTCAGGGCTGAAGTGGCTAGCACGAGAGGGCACTGAAGTGGCTAGCACGAGAGGGCACAGTTTTAAGGTGCTTGGAGGCTGGTACAGAGGAGATGTCAGGGGTAAGTTTTTTACTCAGTGTAGTGAGTGCATGGAATGGGCTGCCGGCCACAGTAGTGGAGGCAGATATGATAGGGTCTTTTAAGAGACTCCTGGACAGGTACATGGAGCTCAGAAAAATACAGGGCTATGGGTAACCTTAGGTAATCTCTAAGGTAAGGACTTGTTTGGCACAGCTTTGTGGGCCGAAGGGCCTGTATTGTGCTGTAGGTTTTCTATATTTCTATGTCTATCCTGGAGAAAAAACTCACACATGACCACCCAGTTTTAAGATCAAATTTCTCTGGCAAGCCCTCGAAACAACTCAATGCAGATTAATTGAGTCCACTGATTGTAGTGAGACAGTGGCACAGGGATAATGCTATTGCCTTGCAGTTCTAGTGACCTAGGTCCAATCCAAGCTTGTAATTTACATTTCTTCCCTGTGACTTCATTAGATTTTCATGTGTGCTTTGCTTTCTTCCCACGTCTTAAAGCCTAGTGGCTGGTGTGTTCATCAGAGGAGGCCTTCTATGGTGGGGATCAGCCATGGATGTTGCATCCTAGCTGTCTACAAGTTGTGCAAGCCAGAGCAGTACCATTTGGAAAGCAGGTTGTTACCCAGGCAGCACGCTCCCCCTCTCCATGCAGCTGAAGATTATAAAGGAACGGCAGAGTTACAGGAGTTGCCAGTCTGTGTTGAATTCATCATAGGCCTCCCTTAGTGACTCCAGATGCAGCTTCTTCCTCAGGATTTACTCCAAAAGCCTTTGCCGTGACTAGGTGTGGCCATAAGCCAGTGGAGGTTTGAAATCAGAATTTTTTCCCTTTCCTAGAAGAACTGCAAACCACGGCTGACAAGCCCCATCTGCCCAAAGTGACTGGTTTTAAGGTGCCAGCAACTTGCCTTTGCCCGTTCCAGTGTCTGTAGAAACGGTTCTGCCTAGCTTAATGGCTAAGCCACACGTGAAGGCCAGGAGCTGAAAGCGGTTGGCAGACGCTACTTGAGATGCACACCACTGGGAGCATTTAATAGGTAGTGGGATCTTATCCCCACAACCTATAACAGCTATAACAGCCTTAAGGAACCAAATGTTAATTGGTGAACTGGAAATTGAGGGGTGGATGGGCATAAAAGATTGAATACACTACAGAATAACTGAGGGGCTTGGGTTAATGGGATTGTTCCGAGAGCTAGCACAAGTGTCATGGGCCAAGTGGCCTCCTTTACAAACAAATATGAGTATCAAATTTCTACCGCTAGTGCACCGGCACCTGTATAAGCAAGCAGCAGTGACTGCTACCATCTGGCACCATCAGCAGAGTCTATGATGTTTGGATATATCATGGGTTTAAATGTATTAAAAGTTACAAACTGTCATCAGCTACAATGTCTACATTTAATACAAGAATAATTGGATATGTGAATGAATCCACTTGGGAGAGAAGGGATGGCATTTTCAAAATGGCAATTATAAATTTAGAAGGACACTAAGGGAAGCTTAGCTCAAAGGTTTTAACATTTTACACAAACAATTCTCCTTCACAGGCGAGCACACATAATCATTTGAAAATTATGTTCTCTGAACACCTCATTAGGATCAGCAGCCATTACAGAAGAACTGAAGCAAGTTGCCTTTAAAATGTTCTCCAAGGCCCTGTGATGTGTCCAGCATTAAGTGTTGTACTTTGGTATTCACTGCCCTGAGGCTGAGGTTGTAGGTGACGATTTACTCTGCTGTATGATGAACTGAGGCTGTAGGCCTGCTCAGGTTGCTCCAGGCTCCATGACGATTTGCTCTGCTGTGCGATGAACTGAGGCTGTAGGCCTGCTCAGGTTGCTCCAGGCTCCATGACGATTTGCTCTGCTGTGTGATGAACTGAGGCTGTAGGCCTGCTCAGGTTGCTCCAGGCTCCATGACGATTTGCTCTGCTGTGCGATGAACTGAGGCTGTAGGCCTGCTCAGGTTGCTCCAGGCTCCATGACAATTTGCTCTGCTGTGCGATGAACTGAGGCTGTAGGCCTGCTCAGGTTGCTCCAGGCTCCATGACGATTTGCTCTGCTGTGCGATGAACTGAGGCTGTAGGCCTGCTCAGGTTGCTCCAGACTCCATGACGATTTGCTCTGCTGTGCGATGAACTGAGGCTGTAGGCCTGCTCAGGTTGCTCCAGGCTCCATGACGATTTGCTCTGCTGTGCGATGAACTGAGGCTGTAGGCCTGCTCATGTTGCTCCAGACTCCATGACGATTTGCTCTGCTGTGCGATGAACTGAGGCTGTAGGCTTGCTCTGGCCTCTCTGGGCTTTGTGCCTATGAACTCACTTTCATTCTGAATGCCGTTCCTTGCAGTTACTGTTTGCACGATTTTTTTCTCTCTCTCTCTGCACATTGGGTGTTTGTTGGTCTTTTTTAAAATGGGCTCTTTTGGGTTATTGTTTTGTGGCTGCCTGCTAAAGAGACAAATGTCAAGGTTGTATCATGTGTGCATACACTGATAATAAATTACTTTGAACATTCTAGTGCTCTCTTTAGGTCTGGCATTCACTTGTTCAACAATTCACCGTGTTCAGTTTATAAGGTTTACTTCACAATTAGATTTGTATCAAGGAAAACAGGGGGGACATCACGTGATGACGTAGGGTTGAGACATTGGGAATCCAGCTCCCTCGTAAAAAGTAATGAAATAGGGTTTAAATGAAGAAGAATTAACAAATACCTACTAGAAACTATTTATAAGTAACTCAGGATTATCTTTTGATATGGCTCCTAAACTGAAACAGAAGAAAGCTACGACTTCGAAGACTGCGCAAATTGGCGGGGAAAAAGGCTTAACCGTCTTGGCGAAACCTTGGACTCAAGTTGGATCTCCTCCCGGCGAAGTGCATGGCACTTCTGATGATGCGGGACAGGAAGTTGCAGCAATGTCAGCGGTCTCTAAGAAGAAACGGCAAGAACAACGCATGCGCAAAGAAACAAGTATGCATGAACAGATATTAACAAAACTACAAATCCCAACTACGGCTGGAAGTGAATCGGAAGTGGAATCAGACTCTTTGGGAAATATAGAGGATGAAGAAGAGGAAAAGAAGGAAGAGATTAAAGGAGACATAAGAGATATCCGGATATATATGATGAATGAATTAAAAGCTATAAGAACAGATATAAGAAGGATGCATATTACACTCGATAATGTGGTGGAAAAACAAAAGATGGATAATAAAGTTAAAGAGATGGAAGTAAAAATGGAAGAAAACACTGAAAGAATAGATAAGATAGAAGACAATAATCTTGCCTGGACAATAGAAAGAAAACGGATGTTGGAAAAAATAGATGCGCTTGAAAATTCTAGTAGACGAAATAATATTAAAATTGTTGGTCTTATGGAAGGTACAGAGGGAGAAAATCCAATAAAATTCTTTCAAGAATGGATTCTGAAAATTTTGGAAATGAAAGAAGGAAGCCAAGTAATTGAAATTGAAAGAGCACACAGAGCTTTAAGACCAAGACCTCAACAAGATCAAAATCCAAGATCAATTTTGATAAAGTGCTTAAGGTATCAAGATAAAGAAATGATCTTGAAGGCAGCTACTCAAGGTGCTAAAAAGAGAAATGGGCCATTGATAATAGAAGGGAAAAGAGTTTTTTTTTAACCAGACATAAGTCATGATCTTCTGAAGAGGCGGAAGGAATTTAATCCAGTGAAAAAATCTTTATGGGAAAAGGGCTATTAATTTTTATTGAGCTACCCAGCAAAATTGATCATTTTCCTGGATAACGAAGAAAGAAGTTTTTTCATTGACTACCGGAAAGCAAAGAAATTTGTACAAGAATTACCTGATGTCCACGAAGAGGAGTAAAGAATTATAGAAATGGACTAATGATGAAGACTGAAATAAGGTTGGACTTGACAGACATTTATAAGGAAAACAAAAATAGTTGAGGAGTATTAATTGGGAGTAGAGACATTAATTATTTTCTTTTTTTTTCTTCACTAATATATTTTCTTTCTTTTTTTTTGCGGGGGAGCTGGAGGAGCTCCTGATCGATGGCTGCGAGTTTCACGTGTACAATCATGGCGATTGCCATGACCCATAAAATGGGGGGGGGGTAATGTTGTGTTCTTTTTATTCGCAACATTAGTGGGGGGGTATTTTGTTTTTTTTCTTATATATTAGTTACCTTTTTTCTATTTTTCTTCTTTTTTGCCTGGATGGCTGGGGAGAGACTCATAGCAACATGGAGAATTTCAAAGAGTTCCCAAGGTATTATGAATGATTAATTTACTTAATTTTTAAAGTTTTAACGTTAATGGACTTAATGGACCTGTGAAAAGAAAAAGAGTTTTAACATATATTAAGAAAATGAAAGGAGATATAGCTTTTTTACAAGAAACACATTTAACAGAAACAGAACATAAGAAATTAAAGAGAGATTGGGTTGGAAATGCAATTGCAGCTTCATTTAATTCAAAATCAAGAGGAATTGCAAGTTTGGTTAATAAAACTTTACCAATTAAAATACAAAATGTAGTAATTGATTCTGTGGGGAGATATATGATTATACATTGTCAAATTTTTTCAGAATTATGGACTTTTATGAACATTTATGCACCAAATGTAAATAATGCAAAATTCATACAAGAAGTTTTTTTGAACTTGGCTGATGCACATGATAAAATATTAATAGGTGGAGATTTTAATTTTTGTTTAGATCCAGTTTTGGATAGGTCAACTAAAGTTGCTACAAAATCAAAAATAAAACTAACTTTATCATTAATGAAAGATTTAAATCTGATTGATATATGGAGAAAAATTAATCCGAGAGAAAGAGATTATTCATTTTATTCAAATAGATATAAAACTCATTCAAGGATTGATTTTTTTTATTATCAAAAATATTCAGGATAGAGTGAAAAGTGTGGAATATAAAGCAAGAATACTGTCAGATCATTCCCACTTGATAATGACAATTATAATGATGGATAAGGAGCAATTGATCAATAGATGGAGATTTAATTCAATTTTATTAAAATGTCAAGATTTTTGTGATTTTATGAAAAAATAGATTAAATTTTTTTTGGATACAAATTTACATTCAGTTGAAAATAAAATTGTATTATGGGAAGAAATGAAAGCATATTTAAGGGGTTAGATTATAAATTATACATCTAAAATTAAGAAGGCATGGCAGAAATAGATCAATTGGAAAAAGATATCATAAAGTTAGAAAAAGAATCTCAAAGATATATGACATAAGAAAAACGAAGACAACTTGTTAATAAAAAATTACAATATAATACACTCCAGACATATCGTACAGAAAAAGTAATTATGAGAACTAAACAGAAATATTACGAATTAGGTGAAAGATCACATAAGATTCTTGCTTGGCAGTTGAAAACAGAACAGGCTTCTAAAACAATAAATGCAATTAGAACAAGTGTAAATAAGGTTACTTATAAACCTTTAGAAATTAATGAAACTTTAAAAAAAATTTATAATGAATTATATCAATCACAATCACAAAATAAGATTGCTGAGATAGATAAATTTTTATCACAAATAACTCTTCCAAAATTAAATTTGGAAGAACAGAAAGGATTAGATATGCACTTTACACTAAAAGAGGTTGAAGAAGCTTTAGGATCACTTCAGAGTAATAAATCCCCAGGAGAAGATGGTTTTCCTCCTGAATTTTATAAAAAATTTAAAGATTTATTAATTCCTCCTTTTATTCCCACAATCTGTTTTAACAGCGATCATAACTGTATTGCCAAAAAAAGATAGAGATCCTTTAAAACCAACATCATATAGACCTATTTCTTTGTTGAATACAGATGATAAGATAATAGCAAAAATTTTATCTAATAGAATATCTAAATATTTACTAAAATTAATACATATGGATCAAACAGGTTTTATTAAAAACAATCAATGGATAATATAACCCGGTTACTTAGTATAATTCATTTGGCACAAAAAAGAGAGGAAATGAGTGTGGCAGGTGCTTTGGATGCAGAAAAAGCATTTGATAGATTGGAATGGGATTTTTTATTTAAGGTATTGGAAAAATATGAGTTAGGAAAATCTTTTATACAATGGATTAAAACCTTAAATACTAATCCTTAAGCTAAAGTAGTTACAAATGGTCAGATTTCAACACCATTTTGCTTAACGAGGTCAACTAGACAAGGCTGCCCATTATCACCTGCTTTATTTGTATTGGCAATAGAACCATTAGCTGAATTAATTAGAACATATTCAGACATTGGGGGCTTTAGGTTTAATCAAGAAGAATATAAGATTAATTTATTTGCTGATGATGTTTTGATTTATTTAACAAACCCATTGCAATCTTTGCAAAGATTATCTTTTTTAAAAAACTTTTTTTATTGTATTTCAAGTAGTTACAAAATAAAAGTATGAAAAAAAATGTATATTACCCATCCCCCCCTTAACCCCTCCCCCCTAGCATCCCTACAGAAAAAAAAAGAAGAAAGAAAGAGAAAAAAAGAAAGAAAGAAAGAGTGTCTGGATATTGGAAGATCCCCACATGCTCCACGGAGTTCATAATAACTTTAGTATATATATTTATTTCTTTCCCCAAATAACCAATTATTTAATCTTCGGAGCACCTATATATTTAATCCTGTCTTTTGTAAATAAGGGTGCCAAATTTTCAAAAATGTTTCATATTTATCTCTTAAATTATAAGTAATTTTTTCAAGTCGAATACAGCTATAAATTTCTTTCTTCCAACGATCTATACTTAAATATGTATCTGATTTTCAAGTAACTGCAATAGCCTTTTTGGCTACTGCCAATGCAATTTTTATAAATTCTTTCTGATATTTATTCATTTTGGGTATCGGTTTTATCCCTTCAATATCACCTAGTAAAAATAATATTGGATTATGTGGAAGTTGTATTCCAATAATCTGTTCCAATAAAACTCTTAAATTTGTCCAAAAAGGTTGAATTTTAGAACAAGACCAAGTAGAATGTAAAAAAGTACCAATTTCTTGGTTACAAAGATTATCTTTTAGATTGGAAGGATATGGGAAAGTATCAGGGTATAAAGTAAATTGGGATAAAAATGAAATTTTACCCCTTACCAAAGGAAATTATAAACAATGTCGATTAGTAACTCAATTTCGATGGTCAATAAATGGGATAAAATATTTAGGTATTCGAGTTGATAATGATGTAAAAAATTTATATAAACAAAATTATTTGCCATTATTAAAAAAAAAGAGGATCTTGATAAATGGATGATGTTACCAATAACATTAATAGGTAGAGTTAATGCTGTAAAAATAAATATATTTCTTAGATTGCAATATTTATTCCAAACTTTACCAATACAATTACCTCAGAAGTTTTTTCAAGAACTGAATAAATATGTAAGGAAATTTCTTTGGAAAGGAAAGATGTCAAGAATATCATTGGAAAAATTGACATGTAAATTTGATTTAGGAGGGTTATAACTTCCAAATTTTAAGAATTATTATAAAGCAAATCAACTTAGAATTATTGCGTCTTTTTTTGATGGAGAAAAAACCGGCATGGATTAGAATTAGATAAGATAGTTGAAAACATACCAGAAGATTTTATATATAAATAGGAATCCAAATGGATACGGGAAAAAAAAATCTCTTATATTAAGACACTTGATTGATTTATGGAATAAGGTAAATGTGGACAATGAGATAAAGAAATCTTTATTAGCAAAAAGAACTTTAATTCAAAATAGGCTTATTCCTTTTACAATGGATAATAAACTTTTACATAATTGGTTCCAAAAGGGGATTAAATATATAGGTGATTGTTTTGAAGGAGGTATATTGATGTCATTTGATCAATTAAAAAATAAATATAAAATATCAAACAACACTCTTTTCTGTTATTTTCAATTAAAGGCTTATTTACAAGAAAAGCTGGGTCAAACAATGTTGATGCCAAAACCTAGTGAAATAGAAATATTAATTCAAAAAGGAAAAATAAAAAAAATTACATCTTGTATGTACAATTTGATTCAAAAACAGACAATTGAATCTGGACAAAAATAAATCATAAATCAAGACAAAAATGGGAATCTGATTTGAATGTTAAAATTGATGAAAAAAGTTGGTCAAGATTATGTTCTGATAGTATCATGAATACAATAAATGTTCGACTTAGATTAATACAATATAATTTTTTACATCAATTATATATAACACCACAGAAAATAAATAAATAGATTCAAATATGTCTGACCAATGTTTTCGATGTAATCAAGAAATTGGTACTTTTTTACATTCTACTTGGTCTTGTTTTAAAATTCAAACATTTTGGATAAATCTAAGACTTTTATTGGAACAAATTACTGGAGTACAACTCCCACATAGTCCAATATTATTTTTATTAGGAGATATTGAAGGGACAATACTGAAACTTAAATTGAATAAGTATCAGAAAAAAATTATAAAAATTGCATTGGCAGTAGCTAAAAAAGTTATCGCAGTTACTTGGAAATCTGATTTATATTTAACTATGGATCATTGGAATAATGAAATATATAATTGTATTCCACTTGAAAAAATTACATATAATCTAAGAAATGAATATATTTTTGAAAATTTGGCTCCCATACCTACAAAAGATTAAATATATAGGTCCTTTGAAGATAAAATTATAAAGTAATTGGGGAAAGTAAGAATAAATATTAAAATTATTTTGAACTCCATGGAACATGTGGGGATCCTCCGATATCCAGGCAATCTTTTTCTTCTTTCTTTCTTTCTTTTTTTTCCTTTAGATAAGGGTTAAGGGGGGAGGGTTAAGGGGAGGGGGAGGATTAAGATTATTTTCCTTTTTCTTACTAATTTTTCATTACATTTATTCTTTGTAATTTTCTAAAAATTCAATAAATAAATATTAAGAAAAAGGAAAACAAATGCAGTTGCAGACAATGAACTAAACAGCCATTGCACACCATCGTAGCCTTCAAATCCTTGCAACTGGTGTACAGTATGTATATTGAAAGAATTGTCATATTGGATATGATTAATATTTACACACTTTTAACAATTCTGCAAGCAGAAAATTTAAATTTGCAATGTACCCACAAGACTGAAGGCTGACCAGTGCTGGTACCAAAATCAGAACATATAGCATTTCGGTTTTAGAAGCTACACGATCCATTTTCGATTCTGCTTTTTAATATCACCATAGAGATTATTACTGGGTGAAATTGCACCAGCTGCAAAACTGGACAAGGCACTTCTGTGTGTTCATGTTATGTTAGGATGCTTAATATTCTCCCTCTGTCAGGCACAGATTAAAATGCAGCATTCAGGAGAGCTGTTTCCTCTCGTACCTGGATAAACTGAAGCAGAAAGCTCCAGACGACAACTGTTAAAATCAAGCTAGTTAGTTATGATTTGTGCATTGCTCTGTGGATATCAGCACAGCTGACTGGATAAGTTGTGCAAAACCTTTAAACATACACAGCAATATTGAATGGGAATAACTGACAGTAATTCATTACCAGAAGCACCATCAGCTTAGCTGGGCGACTAGGGCAGGATAGAAATTCATGTATGTCTCTGTCTCCTGTTCATCAGTGAAGAGGCTACTCCTTATAGTCTTTTCGGGAAACTGACTCCCCTTAATCCTCTGTCTCATCCTTTCCAAGATTGTTATTATTATGGTGTATAAGATACTGCGTGAAGATCTCTAGCGGTGCTCTTCTGAGTTGACTGCATTTTCTGTGTGGGTCAAGGTCATCTTCACTCTCACCTTCCTCGCTGCAGGATCTTTTCAATCAGCTGCAGAGGATCTCTGCAGCATTTCCCAATCTGCTGCTCACCACTCTCTTTCAGAAGGCTTGCCAAATACCAGAATTCACAAAGAAATGATGTAATGCACTTTGCTTTCTGCGATGACCAGGCTGTGTCTTGGGCATAGCATTGCTGGCTCCCCACAAGTGCAAACAATTCGGCACTCGACTCCCTGTAAGCCTTTAATAACCTAAAAGTTGTTCTGAACAGGAAAGCTACCCGATTTCTTAAAGAGCAGGTGATAAGGGGTAAGAGGAATTTCCTGAGCATGAATAGTATTTTCCTGGGAAGTTCATGCCACTCTCATCCAAAGTCCATACTACTGGACATTTAATGTCCACCCCTCTCCAAGTCCTAGGGCTTCCCTGGTTCTTCATACCAGCATGCTCTCCATCTGTGGCAGCTGAGCATGGGCATGAGGCAAGTACAGGACTGTAGTGAAATCGTCACAAGTATCCTAAGAATGAGGTTCTGGGTGCCACCGATAGTCTGGGAATGCCTTGTAGTGCATACCAAGTATCTACAGAGACATTGTCATGTGCTGCCTGGCGCAGAGCCTTGCAAATTAAAGGCAGGAGGCTGGACAACAAAGAACAAGGATACCTTGGTCATAAGGCAAGCCTGGAGAGCAGCAGAAGCAAGAGAATCAGGAGGAAACTACTGGAGACAGTTTCTTGGCATCCACAGTCTCTCAGCTGAACAACAGAGATAGACTTTGGTTTAAAGCTGAGGGTGAATTTTCATTAAAAATACACAAAAAATAAGATTCCCAAGGCAAAGCAAGTGGTCCTCTCCAGACTACAGTCCACTGGTGTAGGCAAAGAATGCCCAGCAGCAGAGAGCCTTTTCATCTTCACTGACTATAGCAGAAGAGTAAACTTCTGCTCCAGTTACTACCATGGCTTATTGTAATTTGTCAGCATTGCCTGATGAGTGCTGCTTCACTCAAAGCAATCAGACACTTCATCTGTAAAGATCTCCATCTGCCACTGTAGACAGGTGAGCTAGTCATCTGGAGATTTCTGTGCAATCATGATTCTTTTTGCATTACCATGACTTGTCAATCCCTTTCTGTGAATGTGTTCTTTCTTTTTCCAATATTTTTATTAGTTTCTACATAGAAGAATACAGAGTGCAAGCAAGTGTATATAAAAAGTCATGAAAGATTTTTAAAAACTACCAATTACATTATATCTGTTCATAATCTGTTGAAAGTAATTTAGAAAAGGTCCCCACAATGTTTGAAAGTCTTGACGAGATTCGGAAATTGAACAACAAATCTTCTCTAAATCTAAACATGACATAATGTCGCATAACCATTGAGCATGAGCAGGAGGAAAAACATCTTTACATTTAAATAAAAGCGTCCTCCTAGCTATAAGAGTGCTGAAGGCCAAAATATGTGAATCAGATGCTTAATATCTTGTCCTTCAATAATACTGAATAGGGTCGTCAGAGAGTTGGGCTTAAAATTGACTTTAGAAAGTAAGGAAAAAGTTTGAAAAACTTCTTTGCAATATTTTTAAAGATTTGGACAAGTCCAAAACATATGAATTAATGAAGCTTTTCCATTATTACATCTGAAATGTGGTATTGTTGACGTTTGGTGTTTCTTACATCCTTTAGATGGGGGTACTTGTTTTCTCCCCATGTTCATTATACATATTCCAGGATTGATTATTTGTTTATTGCTAGTCAAATGATTTCATCAGTTCATTCCTGTGAATATAAAGAGACTGCTGTTTCAGATCATGCTCCTGTATTTCTATCTTTAAGTCTTCCTGGTCTTGCTCAAACAAACAGAATTTGGCATTTGAATACAACTTTGTTATCTGATAAGGATTTTTAAAAATTTCTAGAGAGGCATATTATTTTGTATTTTGAAGAGAATAACAAGGAATAGACTTCTAATCTAATTGTATGGGATACATTCAAGGCCTATATTAGAGGACACATTACTTCTTATACGGGGAGTGTTAAGAATAAAGCTAATAATGAAAGAATTGAATTAGCCAATCAATTGAAACAATTAGATCAAAATATGCTATAGCTCCAGATCCTGTTTTATATAAAAGACGTGTTGAAGTTAAAACTAAATATGATCTTCTTTTAACATATCCAATTGAAACTCAACTTCTTAAAGATAAAACTCAATTTCACATTCACAGAGATAAATCAGGCAACGTATTGGCCAACCAATTAAAAACTTCTGTAGTTAAACAACAAATTAAAGAAATTTGCAAAACTAATGGTGATAGGATAACTGATCACTCTGAAGTAAATGATACTTTTAGAATCTAAGAATCAAGAATCTAATGATATCTGTGGTATTTTAAGGAGAGTTATTACTCTCAAAATGTTGCTTTATGCTGATGATATATTGCTGTTTATCTCTGATGTTGAACCCTGGTTACCTTGCGTACTTTCTTTACTCTCCTGTTTTAGCCAGTTTTCAGGATATAAATTGAACCTACGTCAGAGTGAATTATTTCCTTTAAATAATTTGGTATCAATTAATGCTAATCTCCCTTTTAAAGTTGTAAGGAATCAATTTACTTATTTGGGTGTAACAGTTACTAAGAATTACAAACACCTGTTTAACGAAAACTTTCTTGCTTTATTGAATCATGTAAAAAGGATATCATTAAATCAATCACCTCTTTTAATTTCATTGATTGGACAAATTAATCCTATTAAAATGAATCTTCTACTTAAATTTATATATCTTTTTCAGGCTTTACCCATTTTTATTCCTAAATCCTATTTTGACTCTCTTGATTCCAGTTTATCCTCTTATATATAGAAAAATAAATGTTCTCATTTAAATAAAGTTCATCTTCAAAAATCTAAGAAGTCTGGAGGTTTAGCCTTACCTAATTTTAGGTTTTATTTCTGGGTAGTTAATATATGATATCGCTTTGGTTATATTATATTAATGATGTAGATTGTCTGGTATGGGTTTCTTTAGAATCTAACACTGTTAATAAATTTTCTATTACTTCTCTTCTTGGATCCTCACTTCCTTTATCTGTAAGTAAACTAACTGATAATTTAGTAGTTAAACATACTCTGAGGATCTGGATACAATTTAGAAAACACTTTGTTTTATTGAGATTTTTCCTTTCAAGCCCCATTTAATCTAATTTTTTTTAAACCCTCCATGACTGAATTAGTTTTTAAAGAATGGGACAGGTTAGGTATTAAATGTTTTTGGGATCTGTTTGTTGGAGGAAACCTTTTCTCATTTGGGCAACTGTCAGCTAAATATAGCTTACCCAAAACTCACTTTTTTAGATTTTTACAAATCAGAGACTTTTTAAGATCTCAATTATGTACATTCCCCTATAAGCTCAGATGAGAACTTACTAGACGTAATTTTTAGTTTGATACCTTTTTATAATGGTTCCATATCTAATATTTATGGTAAATTACAGGAGATGAGGAATGTTCCTTTAGACAAAATTAAGAATCTCTGGGAACAAGATTTATAGATATCAATATCTGAGGAAACTTGGAATGAAATTTTTAAACTGGTTATTACTTCATCGCTATGTGCTCGTCATTCCCTCATACAATTTAAGTAGAGCTCATATGACGAAGGATAAGCTATCTTGTTTTTATTCAGATATATCTCCCTACTGTGAATGTGTTGACTCTCTCCCTCTCCCCTGTATCCTCTGTAGTCAGTGGTAGCAACTCCATGGCTGGTATAGGGAATGAGTCTTTAAGGGCTAAAGCATTTCTGAGGATATTGCAAGGAGTTGCTGGGAGATGAACAAAATTGAGTGACATTCTAACAGAAATTAAAGGAGTCATACTTTGTCATGAATTTTTGGCCAGTTTCACTCACTATATTACTGTCAAAGCGTTCGAATATGATCCAAGTGCAGAGAGCAAGGCACTGGAACAGGTCATCAGATCACTGAATTTAATGAGGACAGTTGCAGAATTTAAAGAAAAAGAAAAACAATGAACACCAGGCCAACAGTCCGTTAACCAAAACTCTCAAACTGGAAGTTAACGCCAACACTGCAGGTGGAAGCAATAACTAATACTAACTGAATACTGCTCTTTGACAGCGTCAGTTGAAACAGAAATCTTCTTTCTTGAACAAGGATGAAGGTAAGCAGGATACATAAATGCTGCTATGCGTTTGGTCAAGTTTTGACAAGATTATCAAGTTCGATAAGTCACTGGGACCGTAAGGGATGTACCCCAGGCTACTGTGGGAAGAGAGAGGAGATTGCTGAGCCTCTGGCAATGGTCTTTGCATCATCAATGGGGACGGGAGAGGTTCCAGAGGATTGGAGGGTTGCAGATGTTGTTCCCTTATTCAAGAAAGGGAGTAGAGATAGCCCAGGAAATTATAGACCAGTGAGTCTTACCTCAGTGGTTGGTAAGTTGATGGAGAAGATCCTGAGAGGCAGCATTTATGAACATTTGGAGAGCTATAATGTAATTAGGATTAGTCAGCATGACTTTGTCAAAGGCAGGTCGTGCCTTATGAGACTGACTGAATTTTTTATGGATGTGACTAAACACGTTGATGAAGGAAGAGCAGTAGATGTAGTGTATATGGATTTCAGCAAGGCATTTGAAAAGGTACCCCATGCAAGGCTTATTGAGAACATAAGGAGGCATGGGATCTAAGGGAACATTACTTTGTGGATCCAGATCTGGCTTGCCCATAGAAAGCAAAGAGTGGTTGTAGACGAGTCATATTCTGCATGGGGTTCGGTGACCAATGGTGTGTCTCAGGGATCTATCTGTGACCCCTTCTCTTAGGATGCAAAATTTTGCTGAGAAGTGGCAGATGGAGTTCAACCCAGCTAAGTGTGAGGTGGTTCATTTTGGTAGGTCAGATATGATTGCAGAATATAGTATTAATGGTAAGACTCTTGGCAGGGTGGAGGATCAGAGGGGTCCATGGGGTTCGAGTCCATAGGATGCTCAAAGCTGCCGCGCAGGTTGACTCTGTAGTTAAGAAAGTATATGGTGCATTGGCCTTCATCAATCGTGGGTTTGAGTTTAACAGCCAAGAGGTAATGTTGCAGCTGTATAGGACCCTGGTCAGATCCCACTTGGAGTACTGTGCTCAATTCTGGTCGCCTCACTGCAGGAAGGAAGTGGAAACCATAGAAAGGGTGTAGAGAAGATTTATATGGACATTGCCTGGATTGGGAAGCATGCCTTATGAGAATAAGTTGAAGGAACATGGCCTTTTCTCCTTGAAGTGACGGAGGATGAGAGGTGACCTGACAGAGGTGTACAAGATGATGAGAGGCATTGATCATGTGGATAGTCAGAGGCTTTTTTTCCCAGGGCTGAAGTGGCTAGCACAAGAGGACAGAGTTTTAAGGTGCTTGGAAGTAGGTACAGAGGAGATGTCAGGGGTAAGTTTTTTACTCAGAGAGTAGAGAGTGCCTGGAATGGACTGCCGGGCGGCGGTGGTGGAGACAGAAACAATAGGGTCTTTTAAGGGACTCCTGGATAAGTACATGGAGATTAGAAAAATAGAGGGCTATGGGTAACCCTAGGTAATTTCTAAAGTAAGGACACGTTTGGCACAGCGTTGTGGGCCAAAGGGCCTGTATTGTGCTGTAGGTTTTCTATGGTTCTATGTTTTTACTAGAACATAAGAAAAGGAGTTAAATACCACCATAATGGAGCTAGAAGTTGTAGCAGTTAAATGTAGTTATTTGAATAGATGGTAATTTACATCTTGGTGGTATTTAACAATCACGTTGCAAAATGGTTGTTGTGAAACATCTACTGTGTAATGGGTAGTGCTTGTCGCTCTCACTCTCAGCTTCCGCTGCTGCCTAACAGTCTAGTGCAAAGGAGAACTGAGTTAATCTCTCCCTACCAGTACAAAGTACATGTAGTGTCTCCTCACAGGTGACAGACAGAAGCTCTATGCCTCTCGGACTCAGGCTGAACTACAAAGGACGGGGAGGAGGTCTGGCCCCTGTAGACATGGCGCGCATGCCAACTGGCGTGCAGGCATGCCTTGGTGCTCATGAACCAGATCCTCAGCTATGGGTAAATAGCCCCACTGCCCTGCAGGCAGCCTCAGGAGAGACAAAGGCTACGGGAGTAAATCCAGCCAGCAGATCCAAAGTGGAGCCCGAGGCAGCTAGACATAACTGAACATCCTTCCGGCAGCTCCTGCAACCAAGCTGGTGCCAAATATATTGCTTCATAAGCTTTCCTTTGGACTACACTGGTGAAGCCGAGAGGGGGATCTCGATGATTGGGCATTTCAGGATCTCCATACCACCCGCTCAGACTTGTGATGATGATGATCATCACCCATTGTCCTTTGAGACAGGCGGATGCCAACCACCACCAGCAATTTACAGATAGCAAGCAAGTGTATGAAAACTTTGAGTGTGATTTCTGCTGAGAAACAGAGCTAAAATTAGATTGAATGCAAATCTTGGCAATCTGTCCAGCATCAAAAAATATTACTTGGTACCTTCAAGTGAATTCACCTGAAGTCAGCACTAGGAATGAACTGATAATTGCTCTAGGCCTTGGCAAAATAACTGGAGAGTGTTCTCGATAGTGAGAAGAGGCTGAATAGTTATTGAGTTTAACCATTTTCTCCTAGTGGTTGGATCTTCAGTTATTCTAGTAAACAGAGGTATAACAGGAGCTGTGGGTACTGTTGAAAGAATATTTGCTACGATGTGGGAAATAGTGAGGTAGTATACATGGGTTCCTTGCCCATTCTGAAATTTGATGGTGGAAGGGAAGAGGAGACGATGTGAGGACTGCCTCTTCAAGCACCTGCACTCTTCTGTATTTCAGTGACTCTGACCTTTTGCATGGATCTCTCCTCCACCCTCATCACTGGTAGCTGAGCTTTGCCCCTGAGACTCTCAGCCCAACCCTTCCAGCTTCACACCTCCCTCTCAAGTGATGTAAACCCAGAAGAGGTTTATCAAACATTTATCATTTATTTACAGACTGGCAATAAACTCTGGAAGGCTTTTGTGGCTAATGCCATGTCAGGTTTGTGGTGAACTACATATACCTGTCTGGACACCCCCCTGCTGACTGCTCCTGTGGCTCCTCCCACAGACCCCGGTATAAAGGCGATTGAGGCCTGAGCCTGGCCTCTCAGTCTCCAGGATGTAGTATGGTGGTCAATCACTGCTTGTTCCTTCTTCCAGTCAATAAAAGCCGCTATCTCGCCTTTACGTCTCAGAGTGAGTTATTGATGGTGCATCAAGGTTATCGACTTGCAGTCCACTCAACACTTCACCAGTGGTCCGTTTATTCTGGCAAATCCCTTTCATGGATGAAGCAGCATAGGAATATTCCCAGTTGCAAGTGTTAGGGTTGAATATCAAAAGACAATATAATTCCTCTTCATGAATGCCATGGTAGCAAAAGAGTTAGCACAGCACTATTACAGCTTAAGGCAATGGAGTTCACAGTTCATTTCCAGCATCCTCTGTAAGCAAGTTTGTATATTCCTTCATGTGTGCTCGCGTGAGTTTCCTCTGGGTGCTCTGGTTTCCTCCCACAGTCCAAAGGTATTAGTAGGTTAATTGCTCATTGTAAATTGTCACAGAATTCCTCCATGCAGTCTGTCTAAATTTCTCACTGACTCAGTAAAGAGGTCAGTAAATTCAAAGACTCCATCCACCCAGAATGTCCTTTCTTCTCCTCTCTCAAATCAGGCAGAAAAGTCTGAAAGCACGTACCAGCAAAACTCAAAAATTCTGAGTTGAAAATAAAGTTATGTAATATCAGAATACGTATATATCACCATATACTACCCTGAGATTCCTTTTTTGCAGGCATTCACAGTAGAACAAAGAAATACAATAAAGTCAATGAAAACTACACACAAAGACTGAAAGGAATTAATGTGGAAAAGAAGACAAGCTGTGCAAATACAATAAATGAATAAATAAATACCAGGACAGAATTTGTCCTGGTAAGTGAGTCCATAGTTGTGTTCATTGTTGAGGTGAGTGAAGTTATCCAGCTGGTTCATGAACCTGTTGGTTCACCAGGCTTAGGGCCAACTTCTACTCTGCTGTTATAAGACTAGGGAAGAGTTACAGTACCTAGAATGATAAAACAGACTCCTGACCTTTTGTCTACATGCATTGCACATTCTCTGTAGCTGTTGCACTTTATTCTTCATTCTGTTATTGTTTTGCCTTGTCCACTGTGTAACAGTTTGATCTGTATGAAGATTATCCATGTACCTCAGTGTGTGACACTAATAAACCAATTCCAATCCGAGAGAGAGTCTATGGCTGAGAACATCAAATACTGGTCTTCCAGATCTTCAAGATGCAAAATTGAGTTCAGAAGGCCTGTAGCCCACTGCTCTGGTGGTCAGATACACTTTATATTTATACTTTAGATATACAGCAGTCAAAGTTAATGCATCTAATGTATCCCCATTCCTTTGAATTCAGTCATTGACCTTAATTTAAACATATAATTGGTTTAAATTAATTTGCTGTAGCTCAAATGGTTTCGAAATTGTATCTTACTTTTAAAAATTATCATCCAGATGGCTAGTTGCCCTTTGTGGTACACTCACAAGAGGTAGAGAACTGAGGGCTTGAAGGAGGTGGTGAGTCAGATCAAAGTCTGCCCATGAAACTCCTCCTATCTTTTACTATCACGTTTCATATCACATCTTGACAACATGGGAATCCAGATAATGATTGTGAGTTTGATGTGGAAAACAGTTGTGCTGATTAGTGTCAAGCTGTTTTGAGTTAACCTTATTAGCTTAACCTGAGTATAGATTCATGAATATCTGTTGACATTTGGCTAGAGGCTGAAATTATCCTTGCAGTTTTGGGAGATACATTTTCATTCCAAAAATTATCTTGACATGTCTTTAAAGGTTATTCCTCTCAGACTTCTCATCATTAATATGTATCTACTGCCAAGTACTTTGGAATTATTAATTATCAGTTTAATTATAATTATTCAGAATTAAGTCCTCTGTGGCTTACCTATAATGTTGCAGCACTCAGTACTAAAGTGCCTTTTATCTTTTTGGAGGGGATTGAAATTACCAAGATTTGAACCAGAAAAGAAATACAACAAATTATTTAATTAATGTTTTGCAGAGTGTTTTAACTAATAATGTGCACAATTTATTTGCATTCATCAAAAGTGCAACTGATTGAAATTTGCAGCAAGAGCTCAAATATATTGTTAAGGTGAAAGTGTTTTGTTGCTGTCTAGCAACTGTGGTTATTTTTGTCCATGAGAAGTCCATTGGCTGTTACAACATTAGTACAGTTGCTGGTGCTTAGAAGTGGTCAAAGTGGGCAAACAATAGATTTTTAGTGCTGTTCTCCATCCATAATCTATGATTTGTATACAATTTGCTCTTGCAACATTCCTGATGCTGAGAAGGGCATGTCCATTGTTCATTCCTCATTGCCCTGGGAAGGAGGGAATTAATCTTAACAAATAACTCTGTTTCTGATGCCCACAGTGTTGGGCAGACACATCCAGAGTAGTGACAAAACTCAAAAGATGGAACAGTGATACACATTCATGTCAGAACACTAAATCATTTGGAAGAAACTTGAAAGTAATGCTGTTGCAATATAGCTGTAAACCATTTCATGAGGGATTCGTGCAAGGAAATTTTCCTCAGTGATGAATTATTGATTGTTGCATCAGGGAGAATAAAAGGCACAATATCACCCCAAAAGCACAGATCTCCAGGTCCAGAATAAAATAAAAAATTACAATATATTTGACATTTAGAGAAGGAAATATAATTTAATAATATGGCCCACGAAAATCAATGGAAATTTTGGTGCAACATGTGTACTTGCCACTAATTGCATACTGTGTTGGAGTAGTATCAGGCAGGGAGATGAGCGTGATGAGAATGGAAAGTCACTTCAGCATTCAGTGGTTAAATCAGGTAGTGCTGTTGCATTTAGAATGAGCCTTGTTGGATTTCTAAAGGAAAGAGACCTGTATGGGGCCAGGTAGGAAATAATTAAAATTGGATCACCGTGCTTGTGCAGGGAATAAGCATCAGAGGATTCTAGCTGAACTGAATTTACTGTGTTTTATGCTTTAAATCAAAAGTACTTTCAGGTGGAATTTTCTGGTCCACGCTGGGAAGTTTAATATGCTTTTAAAACCAGAGAAAAGACTATTCACATTGCAAATAAACTGTGTTTACTACCAGAGAAGGTGACCATGGGATCAAATTCAAATTTAGATAGGTGGTAAACAGTTTATGGCTGACGATTTTAACCCAGGCTGTGGGTGAAAATGTCAGGGACAACGTTAGCAATAGTCTTTTGCTCCATTCCATGTTTGTATGCTATTGAACTAGTCCCTAAAAATACCTTTGTACAGCTTACCCAGTGCTTGTCATCCTGCATATGGAGCAGCTAGTCCATATAGGTTTCTGTACACATGAAGGGGAAGCATCACACACCAAATCGGTTGAAAATGCACGATTAATGTTCAGAACACCAAATCACTGCAGACTTGGTAAATGCCCGTTTTCCTGAGTGGTTTTTAGGTTTATAATTGCAGGATGTTACCGACTTGCTCCACAGATCTGTTGTCCACCTGATGCCTTCCTCAAGCTCCACAGTGGGCCGGCTGGTGGATGTCAGGCTTTTGTGTGCACAGATACACAAGGACTGAGGTTTTCCAAGTAAATCTTCGTGCTGTATGCTCTGCCAGGCCTCTGTTAGGAGGGGTCCTTGCACAAACTGATGAGAGCCCCCAGACAGAGCTCTTTCAAATATGACACCATTTCTGTCGTGGAATTCCAACAACGTCAATTTAACAAGAAAGGCTACTTGTTTGGGAAGTGGGCGAAAACAAGGCTACACATTACAGAATAGCACTTTCTTTCACTGTGCATGAGTAGCATCAACAGAACCATATCTCAGGACATGGCTCAATGGAAAATAATGCTTAACAACATAATTAAACATTTTGACATACAGTCTCTAGCTCCAGCGTTAGTTCTGTCCTCAATTTGCATTACCTGAAGACCTCTCTCCTTTCAGATGACCAGTACTCTAATCCAAACACTGCAGCAGGCTGCTTTCCAACTATTTTGATCCCAATTCCACATTCTAGAGTGAAGTTAATTATAAGCTTCATTTCCTCACCTCTCTAATATTCTTTGGACGTTACGATTCTGGTTCCTTAAGTAATGTCTTCTCTGAATCATCCTTCCACACACAATGTTACCTCTTAGACACAAGAGAATCTGCAGATGCTGCCAATCCAGAGCAACACACACAAAATTCTGGAAATGAATGAACCCATGGAAATGAATAAACAGTAAATGTTTCGGGCTGAGACCTTTCATCAGTCCTGATGAAGGGTCTTGTCCCAAAACATAAACAGTTCATTCATTTCCATAGATGCTGCCTGACCTGCTGAGTTCATCCAGAATTTTGTCTCTATAATCTCTTGCCTTGATGGAGCTTGAATGCCTGATATTAGACATATGAATAATTCTAGCCCATCAGAGCCAACAGACTATAATTGGAGCCTCGGAAGTGGAAAGGACAGTGAATCTTCCGCACTTGTCCTGAGCGTTTACATTTGGATGGCAATGTTGTTAGATGTTCTTTTGCAGCCTATGTCCATTATTTCGCGTTAAATAGAATGTAGAAGCAGCAGGATGGTGTATTAGTTCCATTGATTTCAGTTTCATTGATTTTTAAAAGGTCGTTCAAACTGTCACTGAGTTCCGGTGGTCAATCATGAAGTGACAAGTCAGTGACAGGAACACTGAGGTGTGATCAAAATGAAGGACACCTGGGTGAGAGCTTTGCAGGGAACAAATGCAGCTAGAAACATGCAAATCAATTCATAATGAAGCTCTGTAAGTGTTGAATGTCTGGATTTAAACATTCAGTCATCATACAAATCAGTGTGTAGAGGCAGTGCTGGGCAAATAGTAGAGTGTGCATATCAAATGCTGCCAACCAGCAATTTCTTGCAGTCTTAATTTAAAAACACTTAAACAGAAAACAAAGGGAACAACTGTCATTCTGGCTAACTTTCTTGAGTTAAGTGGATAGTCCTGGTCTAATCTCTACAGTTATACTGTAAAATGAATTCTGGCAATCAATCAGAGTGACAGGTTTCATGAACAGCAACCTCTGATAGGTACCATGGATGTTTTTTTTTAAATTCACGTGATGGCATGATAATATTGTCTGTCAGGAGTGCCCAAGAGAGTACATTATTTTATCATTTGCTCTCATAGTGTTCCAACATCAAACTTGTCAAGTCATAGAACGCAGAAACAGGTGCCACAGCCCTTCCAGATGCCAGAAACTGGAACAACAAACAGTCTGCTGGAAGAATCCAGCATCTGCGGGAGGAAAGTAATTGTCTGATGCACAGTTTTGACCCAGAACATCAACAGTTCCTATCTTCCAAAGATGCTGCTTGACCAGCACCTGTGAGAAGAAAAGAGTTCTTCCAGCAGATTGCTTGGTATTTCTGGGCCTGCCCTGGCCATTATGTACTGATTTATACAGTCCTTTCCCTAATATTTCATTCTCCCCACATTGCAGCCAACTTTCCCCTAGACTCTAACACTCATCTATACAGTGGGGACAACTCACAATGACCAATTGCCCACCAACTTACGTACTTTGGGATATCAGAGGAAACCCACTAATTCAGAGGAAGAATGTGCAGACTTCATACAGACACAACACCAAAAGCCAGGACTGTCCCTGGTTCACTGGAACTTAATTACCTGTGACAATGTCCATATAAAATAAATTACTAACCCTATAATAAGGGATGAAAAATACAAAAACATTAACCAAACTGAGCCAGGAGCATGAACTTCTGAAGAATAGGATGTATGAAATACATGAATTGTGTAGGCAAGTTACTCATCAGCTGAGAAAATTGACAAAGCTGGTAATCTAATTTGGATAAAAGCCTCCTTAGAGTGGATATGGGGAGAAGTCTTGTGGTGAGAAGGTCTAGGACCAGAGGACACAGCCTCAGAATAGAGGGACATCCATTTAAAATGGAGATGAGGAGGAATTTCTTGACACAGAGGGTGGTGAATTTGTGGAATTTGTTGCCACATGCGGCTGTGGAGGCCAAGTCATATATTTAAGGCAGAGGTTGACAGATTCTTGATGAGTCAGGTTTAGAAGGGTTACAAGGAGAAAGCGGGAGATTGAGGCTGAGAGGGAAATGGATCAGTCATGATGAAATGGTGGAGAAGGCTTAATGGGCCAAATGGCCCAAGTCTACTTAAGAATCTTATGGTCTTACAGTCTAAATGTTGATGGTCTAGAAAGACTGCAGGCGATAGGTGAGCTGAGGTGTGCAGGGTCTTGGGGCAGCAGTTAGGTGTACAGGTCTTTACATTGTTATAGGCAGGTGTAGAAAATACTACCAAATGGAACATTACCTTTTATATCTGTAGATCTGAATGCAAGGTGGATATAAATTGAACCATATTGTGTTAGTTGGACCACACCTTAGATTGACAAGACTATATTTGAATTTCAAGCATTTAATGATGATTGATCTAGAATTTTAGTAACTGGTTAAAAGGTGATTCAGTTGACATGTTCAAGTTTTCTTGACGAAGCGATAGATTTGATGGAGAGCTGATTGCTACTGATTGGAGAACCTAGATCCAGAGAGCCATAATAAATTACAGCCATACCTTTCACCACTCTTGTAACAACAGTAATTGTGGCAACTTCATTTGACAATCTTAAATTTGGTATTCCAAAGCAAAATAGATAAAATTCTGGAGGAACTCAGCAGGTTAGGCAGCATCCATGGAAATGAACAACCGTTCAATGTTTTGGGCCAAGACCCTTCTTCTCCTTTGGGTAGGAAGAGGGAAGACACCACGGTAAAAAGGGGGGGGGAGTGGAAGGAGGATGTTCGAAGGTGATAGATGAAGCCAGGTGGGTGGGAAAGGTAGAGGGCTGGAGAGGAAGAAATCTGATAAAAGAAGAAAGTTGACTATAGGAGAAAGGGAAAGTGGAGGGTAACCAGGGGGAGCTGATAGGCAGGTAAGTAAAAGGCCAGAATTGGGAATAGAAGAGGGGAGGGTGAGGGATTTTTTTTACCAGAAGGAGAGATTGGTATTCATGCCATCAAGTTGGAGGCTACTCAGACAAACTAAGGTGTTGCTCCTCCGCGCTGAGGGTGCCCTCATCGTGGCTTTAGAGGAGGCCTTGGATTGACATAAAATGGGAATGGGAATCACAATTTAAATTCTGGGCCGCTGGGAAATTCCACTTTTGGCATGGAGCGGAGGAGCTCAACAAAGTGGTCCCCCAATTTGCGACAGGTCTCATCAATATAGAGGAGGCCACACTGGGAGCACGAGATATAATAAGATGACCCCAGCAGATCTGAGCTGAGTGAGCTTTTATTTGGGTACTTCCAGCATTTTCTGCTTTTATTTCAGAATTTGAGAAGCTGTAGTTGTTTACTTTTCTATTATTAGTTTTTTAAAAAATTTATTGGGATACAGCACGAAGTTGGCCCTTCTGGTCCTTTGAGCTGCGCCACCCAGCAAGCACAGATTTAACCCTAGACTAATCACGGGACAATTTACAACAACCAATTAACCTGATCATGGTACGTCTTTGGTGCATGGGAGGAAACCAGAGGACAGAGGGAGAGTGGCCTTACAGATGAAATCAGAATTGAACTCCGAACTTTTATCTGAAAATTTATCTGACTTACTGTAGCTGCCGACAACAATGAGTTAATCTGAATTACAGTTTCTAAAATTTGTTTTACTTATTAGAAGACTTGGTTTATTGTGATCTTGAAGAAATGGTAAAAGTACAGATTTTCAGACCATACGTCAAAAAAGTAGTTTCATTTTGATTGATTGACAACCATCATTTTAAATGTTCAGTAATAAAAGTTCTGGAATTTTAGTGGAAAGCAAATAATATTTCAGATGCTAGGAATCTGAAATAATGACTGAAATTGCTAGAAATTCTCAGCAGATGACATGCCACAAGAGGAGAAAAAATAAATCATATTTCATGTTGGTGATTCGTCCAAGTAGAAAAAGTTTGAAATTAAACTTACAAAGTTGCAAACAGTTGCAGAGCATGGGGAGTGTGGAGAAAGTAAATTGCCTCTAACAGGTGGAGGCCAACAGAGACTGAGTGGGACTGGTGCTGAATATCGTGTTCTTACAGCTGAAACCTCAGGAGAACCAAAACTTGTGATAGTGAGGATTTTGTGTGCTTGCTTGGTTCCTTAGGTTTGGCATAGTCGTGGGGGGTGGAGGGGGTGGCAGGTATAATCTCCCACTGGCTATTAAGCACTCCCAATGGTGTGCATTTTAAATATCCTCTGACAATCAAGTCCAGATCTTGGCCCTCACATGTAGCTTAGCTACTGAGCCCAGCGGAACAGCTTCTTCAGGCAGATGGGGCCTATCAGTTGAGATTGGCAGCTCATCTCAGAGAAGGAAAACTCTGATCTCAAACTTCCACTGCCTTGTGGCCAGACCCACTCATGGGGAAGGCTTTGGATGTAAAATCTGAGGTAAACTGCGGAGCAAGATTCCCTAATACAGTTCTACATTGGGATTAACTGGAAACTTCTGCAACATCACTGTTGCCAAACTATATCGATCTCTGTTTTCCCCTTGGATTTATCAGCTGTGTGGAGAGGGGCAGCTTGCTCTCCATATCATACTTCCCTGGCTTGAGTATTGACTGATTATAGACAGCTGAGACACAACAACCACGGTCAACCCCGAGCAATGGAGGTCTAGCAGATGCTTGCTTAGATTTGAGGAAATGTTTACTGAAATATGATTTTTCTCTTTATGTGGATTGGATAATCATGAATTTTTAAAACTTGCTCGTAATCCACATTTCGTACTCTATTCCAAACCTTTTTTTTATACCTGATAGCATTGTTGTACTTTGGAAAGTCTGATCCAGGCAAGACTTCCACAGTAAACATAGAACATAGAACAGTACAGTCCTTTAGGCCGATAATGTTCTACTGACCTTAAATACTCTAAAATCAATCTAACCCTTCCCTCCTACATACAGTGCGTATAAGAAGAATTCATCCCCCTTGGAAGTTTTCAAGTTTTGTTGTTTTACTACATTCAATCACAGTGGATTTCTTTGACACTAACCAACAGAAAAAGACTCTTTTGAGTCAAAGTGAAAACAGATATCTACAAAGTGACGTAAATTACTTACAAATATCAAACACTAATAATTCATTGCATAAGTATTCACCCCCTTCAAGTCAGTATTTAGTAGATGCACATTTGGCAGCAATTACAACCTTGAGTCTGTGTGGATAGGTCTCTATCAGCTTTGCACATCTGGACACTGCAATTTTTTCCCTCATTTTTCTTCATGTAACTGCTCAAACTCGGTCAGATTGCATAGGGATCGGGAGCTCTTTTCAAATTATCCTCAAAGTCGCTATTGGATTTTGATCTGGTCTCTGACTTGGCTACTGCAGGAGATTAACTTTATTGTTTTTAAGCCATTCCTGTGTAGCTCTGACTTAATGCTTGGGGTCATTGTCTTGCTGGAAAACAAATCTTCTCCCAATCACAGTTGTCTTGCAGACAACTAGTTTCCCTCCAGGATTTCCCTGTATTTTGCTGCATTCATTTTACCTTCTACCTTCACAACCCTTCCAGAGCCTGCTGCAGTGAAACATCCCCACTGCCTGATGCAGCCACCACCATGCTTCATGGTAGGGATAGTGTGTTTTTGATGATGTGAGGTGTTTGGCTTATGCCATAGTGTTTAGACTGATGGCCAAAAAGCTCAACTTTGATTTCATCAGACCACAGACCTTTCTTCCAGCTGACTTCAATCTCCCACATGCCTTCTGGCAAACTCTAGCTGAGAAATCATGCAAGTTTTATTTTCAACAGTGGCTTTCTCTTTGCCACTCTCCCATAAAGCTGCAATGGGAGAAGCACCCGGGCAACAGTTGTATGCACAGTCTCTCCCATCTCAGCCACTGAAGCTAGTAACTCCTTCAGAGTTGTCAAAGGTCTCTTGGTGGCCTTCCTCACTCGCACCCTTCTTGCACAGTCACTCAGTTTTTGAGGATGGCCTGCTGTAGACAGATTTACAGCTGTGCCATATTCTTTCCATTTCTTGATGGTTGACTTGTCTGTACCGCAAGCCATATTCAGTTACTTGGAAATTTTCTTGTATCCATCTCCTGACTTGTGCTTTTCAATAACCTTTTCACAGATTTGCTTAGAGTGTTCTTTTGTATTCATTTTTGATAGGATACTGACCCACCAGCAGTTGGACCTTCCTGATACAGGTGTATTTTTACTATAATCAATTGAAACACCTTGACTGCACATGGTGATCTCAATTTAACTAATTATGTGAGTTCTAAGACCAATTGGCTGCACCAGTGATGATTTGGTGTGTCATAATGAAGGGGGTGAATACATAGGCAACCAATTATTTTCTGTTTTATATTTGTAATTCATTTAGATCACGTTATAGAGTTCTGTTTTCACTTTGACACGTAAGAATCTTTTTCTGTTGATTGGTGTCAAAAATCCAAATTAAATCCACTGTGATTCTATGTTGTGAAACAATAAAACATGAAAATTTCCAGGGGTGGGGTGGGGTACTTTCTATAGGGACTGTAATCTTCTATTTTCCTATCATCCATGTGCTTATTTAAAAGTTCCTTACCTGTCCCTAATGTATCTGCCTCTAACACCACTCCTGGCAGGGAGTTCTATGCACCCACCAGCTTCTGTGTAAAATACTTAACTCTGACATTCCCCCAATCACTTTAAAATTCTGCCCCCTCATATTAACCATTAACCCTGGGGATAAAATCTCTGGCTATTCACTCTATCTATGCCTCTTACCATCTTGTACCCCTCTATCAAGTCCCCACTCATTCTCCTTTCCTCCAAAAAGAAAAGCTCTAGCTTGCTCAATACTCAGCTCACAATCTCTTATTAAGGCGATCAAATGCCTGGTAATAACATTCACAGCCATTTCCCAGTCCAGTGATTCCATCATCACTTCCAAATATTCAATCAACTTCAAGAAATAAGACTTACACACTGGCTTTCTCTGATCATCTAAATATTCATGATGTCCAGTAATATATGACACTTGTAAATTTCCAACTGCAGATGTTTGACTAGCTGGCCTGCAATTCCCCAGCCTCCCTCTCCTGCTACTCTGATATAGCTGTGACTTGCATAATGTTCCAACTGAAAAGAACAGTTGTCAAAACAAGACGACTTTCAAAGTTGTACAGAAGTTATCTCCAATATACTTAGCTCTTTCCTTTAACCCTGGAACAGAGCAAGTGGGGCTTACTCATTCCTCAGTCCTATTATCTTTTACAGTGTTTCATTGCTTGTACTAATTCTGGTGAACACAACTGATTCAATGTTTCTGTGAAATATCAACTATTTCATCTGCTCTGCCCTAGCCAGTCAATATTCAACATGCATAATTTCCTGAATTCCACTACCATAATTATTTGTTTTCAAAGTGCGTACATTGCTTCTAAAACAATTTTTTAAAATAAGTTCTGATTTGAATAAGCTTTGCAAATATATGGAAATATTCTTTTTGTAGGTTTCAGTTTTGCAATTTGTTCTTACACTGTATTATTTTGCTAGGACCTGTCATGGTTTTGGGTTTGATATATTGTTAATGTTGTCATCTTTCTCTTGCTTAGACTCTTTTATAAACATCTTTAGCTATAATTTCACCTCTGAAACTACACTCAGTGGCCAATTTATTAGTTACCTCATGTACCTAATAAACTGTCCACTGAGTACCTGCTTGTGGTCTGCTGCTGTAACCCACCCACTCAAGGTTCAACATGTTAAGTACTCAGTGATGCTCTTCTGAATACCACTGTTATCTGAATTACTTTCATCTTCTTGTCAGCTTGAACCAGTCTGACTATTTTCAGTCTGGCCTCTCTCATTAACAAGTTTTTTGCCCACAGAAATGCCACTCACTGGATTTTTTTTTTGCTTTTCTCACCATTCTCTGTAAACGCTAAAGATTGTTGTGTGTGAAGATCCCAGGAGATATCAGTTTGAGATATTAAATCCACCCCATCTGACACCAACCATCATTCCCTGGTCAAAGTCACTTAGAACAGATTTCTTCCCCATTCTGACGGGGAAGAACAACACTGAACCTCATGACGATGTCTGCATGCCTTTATGCGTTAAGTTGCTGCCACATGATTGACTGATTAGATATTAGATGTATTAGATAAGCTATTCTGGATTGGGTGTTGTGTAATGATCTTTGAAGGCAGCCTAACATCAGTCTCTACACCCTAAAAAGGCTACTTACAGTATTAGTCAGTTCCAGAAGATAAAGGAAGCATTTGAAAAGAGTTGCACACTCAAGTCATTTGCCAAGAAACCTAAATATGATCTTTATAGTGGTCTCAATGCTTCATATAACATTTCCAAAATGATAAGCAAAATGTGGAAAATCTCATACAACTGGTCAAATATTAGTATTACCTACTATATCAGAAGTGTTCACCACTGTTCTTAAAATGCACAGAGCTAAAAAAAACAGAATTTGCGATACAACTGGACAAGTCAACTGTGCAAGACAATTGCTAATGGCATATATACGGTTTATCAAAAATAGAAAAGTTTATTAAGTGATTCTCTTTTGTAAATGTTACCAACAAATATCAAACTGAGAATCAATCTGCAACAAGCTCAAAATGTATATTGAGGATAAAAATATTCCAATTAAGAACACTATTTCTTGGGGAGCACCAGATATGACAGATTGTCATGCTTGTTTAGTGCTATTTATGGAAAAACAAAATTCCAAGTCTGTTTGCAAACCATTGTATAATTCATTGTCAACATCTCGCAGGCAAAAACCTCAGCCAGTGACATTTTTGAAGCATAACTCTTGTAATATCTGCTATCAACAATATTTAAGCTCATCCATTAAACAGCAGAATATTTCACCAGTAAATACTAAATTAACAATGAAGAGTTTTAATGCTTGCTTCTTCACACTGAAGTGCATTGGCTGTTAAAAGGCTGCTGCTTAAAAAGTTTCTTTGATCTTTTTGACACTGAGGTTGAATTTTTGCTCAAAATTGACAAGAGCTTAGGAAACAAATTGAACTTCTACATGGAGATGTGGGATACCTGACCGATCTATATGACAAAATGAAAATTCTTAATATGAAACTGCAGGGTGAGAATTTCAAAAAAAGTGCAGTGTCCACTTTTATTGGAAAGTTGCAAATATCCAAGCAAGACATTGGTAGAAGAATATTCTATCCTCCTCCCTTATTGAAAGAGGCTTCAGTGCAAAAAACAGAAACTGTTTGGACATTGATTATGCATGGGGACTTAACCTTTTGCTGTCACAACTTGAACCAGATATTTCAACTCTTGCTAAAAACCATCAAGCTCAATGACCACATTGATATCAAAGTTGCTGTACAGTGCACAGGTTCTGTGTAAGGTAGGTTTAAATAAAAAAATTAGAGCAGAATCATTTTTTTCATGTTAGAATTTGGTAGGCATGTCTTTACACTATGGGGGCACTGGAAAGTATATTGTGCCTAAGGGGCGTGGCAAGTATGAAGGTGCTTTGGGGGAGCACTATGATAAAAAAGGTTGGGAAACGCTGATGAACCAGAATCAACACCATAGGTTTTAAGCTAGCTTTGTACATTGCCCATGATTTGGTATGCACAATTATTTCAAACATTTCCCAATTTGTATCAGCTTCCCTAGAGTTTAGTTGATTGGTATAAAAAAAATTCTGGAGTTATGTGAATATAGCAGATATTAATTCAAACAAGAACCAGTCCTTATTATAAATTCAAATACGTTTAGGAAGCTTGCAGTTAGCTTCAGTTTTTGTTGTAAATTGCAAACAGTAAACTCAAGTTAAAAGCCTAAAGACTAAGAAATATGATTTGCAAAATGGTGACCATGAAATATTTGCATATGCAAGAGCCAAACATCAAGACAATGGGGTTGTGCTAATTGGCTTGCATCAAGCCAGGGAACATGGCCTAGCTATTTGCACCATTGTGACTGAGTTCAAGCTGGCAGGCCAGACGGATGTTGTGTACCTATGATATTTGTTTCCTTAGAGACAGTCCTTGCAACATTAATTCTGGGCATCTGGGATTTTCGTTCCCATAAGTTTTTTTGGATTATTAGTATGAATTACTTTGTAACAAAGGTGTTTGAACATTCAGAAGTCTCTGTCACTGTAGATATGTAACTTTAAGGAAGCATTGTCAATCCAAAATATTGAAGGAAACAATGTTACTGTAACTATTGAAATTGAATTGTATCAGCTAGTGTTACCTTTGATCTTAAGCGTATAAAAATGTGATGTAGCTTTGGGTTCGTGAGCCTCGACTGAGAGTGCCTCCAGAATGATGCCTGCTTGTTGTGCTGAGTAACAGCTTCTATATCACCAGCTTCAGTGTCTCTCCCCCAGTGTCTTTGTTCACAGTTACAATATTGGTTTTCATTTCTTGTGTTGAAACTGGAGAATTAATGCTGTTCAAAGCAATTATGCCTTTCGGGTTGTGAAAAATTAATGAAGGCCCCATACAGTGTTCTGTGGTGGGATGTGAATCCTCCGGCGTTAAGGTAAGTAATTAAAATGGTTCTTATATAGTTACCTAGCATTTAAAGTGGATCAGCTTTGCTATTTGAAATAGTCATCTTTTACACTTGGTCCTTTCAAGAATACTTTAAATTTAAGCATACCTAATAACACACCTCTGTTGATTTTTAAATGAATTATCTGCAACTGCAGATTAAACATCTGAAAAGCTTCATCACAGCTGAATTCAAAATATCTATGATAATAAAAGGCTTGAGTCTAAAACTGATATTTCACTGAGGGAAATAGAAGGTCCAAAGAGTTCCACAACATCTATAGGGTACATCTCAGAACCCTCATGAATTCTAAAGATACATAACTTATATGTAGTATATTCATTTTGAATCTGAAAAAACATGGAAGGTTTGGAGAGGAGAAGAAGTGATTAACCAGGATGTTGCCTGGACTGAAGCATATTAGTTATCAGGAGAAGTTGGACAAATAGTCCTCTCTAGAGCATTGGAGGCTGTAAAGCCACCTGACAGAAGTAAGTAAAATCATGAGAGGGGCAGATAGGGGAAAAAGCCAGGGTCTTTTTCCCGAGGGCGGAAGTGTCAAATACTTAAAGTCACAAGTTTAAAGTCAGGGTAGGGGAAAGTTACTGGAGATTTGTGAGGCAACTTTTTTTTACTGGTAAATGCCTGGGACGTGCTGCTAAGGGAGCTGGTAAACACAAATATGATAAAAATATTCAAAAAGGCATTTAGGCAGACAGTGAACAGGCAGTGAATAGAGGGATATGGACCAAGTTAAGGCAGATGGGAATCACTTAGACTGGAATGATGATCAACAAAGACCTGATGCGGCAAAGACTTTTTCTGTTCTGATTTTCACTTTTCTATGTCCCTTGTTCTAATGTGGGCTTCACATTTGAAAGAAAATATCTGTTTTTGCATATCTGAGGTTATTTAGATCATTTTTAACTTTGCTGCTAAAGTTGTTAGAAAGCCCTGTACTCTTCCTGTTTAGGTAGGTAGTGAGGAGACTTTAATTAATTAATTACAGTCTCCACTGTGTAAGCGTTCCCACAACTCTGCTGAGTAGGGAGTTGCAGCTCTTTAACCCAGAAACAAAGATGTGAGGTGCATGTAAGGCCTCGAGGGAAATGTGGAAAACTTTCACAATCGCATTCAGTCTACTGAGGACTAGATCTGTGACATTTAAGACTGGTGACCCAGGCCTATACAAGAAAACCAGTTATGACTTATAGAGGGCTATTTCAAGGTCAAGAAACAATCCTGAGAGAGGTTGGAGGTGTCATCAGATGCGCATCAACTGTGGCAAGGTTTGCAGGACATTATTTCCTACAAAGCAAAACCCAACATCATGAATGGCAGTGGTGCTTCACTACCCGATGAGCTCAATGCCTTTTATGCACACTTAGAAAGGGAGAATAAAACTTCAGCTATGAAGATCCCTGCAGAATCTGGTGACCCTGTGATCTCTGTTTCTGAGGCCAATGTCAAGCTGTCTTTCATGAGGGTGGACCCTCAAAGGCGGAAGAGCCCGATGGAGTACTGGTAAGGCTCTGAAAATCTGTGCCAACCAACTGGCAGGGGTATACAAAGATGTTTTCAATCTCTTATTACTACCATCGGAAGTTCCCACCTGCTACAAAAGGGCAACAATTATGTCAGCGCCAAAAAAAAGATGTGCGAGCTGCCTTAACGACTATCGTCCAATAGCACTTACATCTATGTTGCTGAAATGCTTTGAGACGTAGGTCATGGCTAGAATTGAAGAGAGTGTTTGTCTCAGGAAGGACCTGGACCCACTGTAGTTTGCCTGTCACAATAGGTCTACAGCAGATGCAATCAATCTCAATGGCTCTTGGATCATC